>NW_026991710.1:161788747-162388747 GCF_029215605.1 Mirounga angustirostris
AACCTAAAGATACATCCAGACTGAAAGTGAAAGGATGGAGATCCATCTTCCATGCCAGCGGACCTCAAAAGAAAGCTAGGGTAGCAATTCTTATATCAGACAAATTAGATTTTAAGCTAAAGACTGTAGTTAGAGACACAGAAAGACACTATATCATTCTTAAAGGGTCGATCCAACAAGAAGATCTAACAATTAGGGGCACCTGGGTGGCTCAGTTGGTTAAGAAGATCTAACAATTGTAAATATCTATGCCCCCAACATGGGAGCAGCCAACTACATAAGACAACTGTTAACCAAAATGAAGAGTCATAGTGACAATAATACGTTAATTGCAGGAGACCTCAATACTCCACTCTCAGCAATAGACAGATCATCTAAGCAGAAAATCAACAAAGAAACAAGAGCTTTGAATGACACACTGGACCAGATGGACCTCATAGATATATACAGAACATTCCACCCTAAAACAACAGAATACTCATTCTTCTTGAGTGCACATGGAACTTTCTCCAGAATAGACCACATACTGGGTCACAAATCAGGTCTCAACCGATACCAAAAGACTGAGATTATTCCCTGCATATTCTCAGACCATAATGCTTTAAAACTGGAACTCAATCACAAGAAAATTTTGGAAGAAATTCAAACACTTGGAAGCTAAAGACCACTTTGCTCAGGAATGCTTGGGTCAACCAGGAAATGAAAGAAGAACTTAAACAATTCATGGAAACTAATGAGAATGAAAACACATCAGTCCAAAACCTATGGGATACTGCAAAGG
This sequence comes from Mirounga angustirostris, assembly GCF_029215605.1. Taxonomy (NCBI): domain Eukaryota; kingdom Metazoa; phylum Chordata; class Mammalia; order Carnivora; family Phocidae; genus Mirounga; species Mirounga angustirostris. Next base: position 161,789,529 of record NW_026991710.1, read on the forward strand.
TGGTCCTAAGGGGGAAATACATAGCCATCCAGCGTCACTCGAAAAAATAGAAAAATCCCGAATTCACCAACTAACTCTACACCTTAAGGAACTAGAGAAAAAGCAACAAACGATGCCTAAGCGACTCATTAGAAGAGAAATAATTAAGATTAGAGCAGAGATCAATGAATTAGAAACCAGAAACACAGTAGATCAGATCAACAAAACTAGAAGCTGGTTCTTTGAAAGAATTCATAAGATCGATAAACCACTGGCCAGACTTATCCAAAAGAAAAGAGAAAGGACCCAAATTAATAAAATTATCAATGAAAGGGGAGAGATCACGACGAACACCAAGGAAATAGAAACAATTATTAGAAATTATTATGCCAATAAATTAAGCAACCTGGAAGAAATGGATAGCTTCTGGAAGCCTATAAACTAGCATGACTGAAACAGGAAGAAATTGACAACTTGAATAGGCCAATAATCAGTAACGAGACCGAGGCAGTGATCAAAACCTCCCCCAAAACAAGAGTCCAGGGCCTAATGGATTCCCCGGAGAATTCTACCAAACATTCAAACTGAAGCTGTTTCAAAAAATAGAAACAGAAGGAAAGCTTCCAGACTCATTCTATGAAGCCAGCATTACCTTAATCCCCAAACCAGGCAAAGACCTCATCAAAAAGGAGAATTTCAGATCGATATCCCTGATGAATATGGATTCCAAAATCCTCAACAAAATCCTAGCTAATAGGATCCAACAATACATTAAAAGGATCATCCACCACGACCAAGTGGGATTTATCCCTGGGATGCAGTGGTGGGTCAACATTCGCAAATCAATCAATGTGACAGAACAAATTAATAAGAGGAGACAGAAGAACCATATGGTCCTCTCAATTGATGCAGAAAAAGTTTTTGACAAAATACAGCATCTTTTCCTGATTAAAACTCTTCAGAGTACAGGGATAGGGGGAATATTCCTCAAGTTCACAAAATCCATCTATGAAAAACCCACAGCAAATATCATCCTCAATGGGGAAAAGCTGAGAGCCTTTCCCTTAAGATCAGGAAAACTTCAAGGATGCCCACTCTTGCCACTATTGTGCAAGATAATACTAGGAGTTCAACAGCAATCAGACAACAAAAAGAAGTAAAAGGTATTCAAACTGGCAAAGAAGAAGTCAAATTCTCTCTCTTCCCAGATGACATGATACTTTGTGTGGAATATCCAAAAGACTCCACCCCCAAATTCCTAGAACTCATACAGCAATTCAGTAAGGTGGCAGGGTACAAAATCAATGCACAGAAATCAGTTGCTTTCTTATACACTAACAACTTCTCCAAAGGCAAGGAAAACAAAAGCAAAAATTAACTTTTGGGACTTCATCAAGATAAAAAGCTTCTGCACAGCAAAGGAAACAGTCAACAAAACAAAGAGGCAACCCACAGAATGGGAGAAGATTTTTGCAAATGACACTACAGACAAAGGGCTGCTTTCCAAGATCTATAAAGAACTTCTCAAACTCAACACCCAAAAACAAATAATCAAGTCAAAAAATGGGCAGAAGACATGACAGACACTTCTCCAACATACAAATGGCTAACAGTCACATGAAAAAATGTTCATCATCATTAGCCATCAGGGATATTCAAATCAAGACCACATTGAGATACCACCTTACATCAGTTGAATGGCAAAAGTTGACAAGGCAAGAAACAACAAATGTTGGAGAGGTTGTGGAGAAAGAGGAACCCTCTTACACTGTTGGTGGGAATGCAAGTTGGTACAGCCACTTTGGAAAACAGTGTAGAGGTGCCTCAAAAGATTAAAAATAGAGCTACCCCACCACCCAGCAATTGCACTGCTGGATATTTACCGCAAAGACACAGATGTAGTGAAAAGAAGGGCCATATGCACCCCAGTGTTCATAGCAGCAATGTCCGCAAGAGTCAAACTGTGGAAAGAGACGAGATGCCCTTCAACAGACGAATGGACAAAGAAAATGTGGTCCATATATACAGTGGATTATTACTCAGCCATCAGAAAGGATGAATACCCAACTTTTACATCAACATGGATGGTACTGGAGGAGATTATGCTAAGTGAAATAAGTCAAGCAGAGAAAGTCAATTATCATATGGTTTCACTTATTTGTGGCACATAAGGAAAAGCATGGAGGACATTAGGAGAAGGAAGGGAAAAATGAAGGGGGGGTAATCGTAGGGGGAGATGAACCATGAGAGACTATGGTCTCCGAGAAACAAACTGAGGGTTTTAGAGGGGAGGGTGGTGGGGGGATGGGTGAGCCTGGTGATGGGTATTAAGAAGGGCACATATTGCATGGAGCACTGGCTGTTATACCCAAACAATGAATCATGGAATATTACATCAAAAACTAATGATGTACTGTATGGTGACTAACATAACATAATAAATTAAAATAAAAAAAAAATCTCTACAAAACCAGTAACACAAATCTAAAAACAAATTTAAACCCACCTGTCTTTACCAATCCCCAAACTTTGCCTATTACTCTCAAAATGCTTACAGATATTATAAAAGATCAGGATATTGGGACAAAATTGTCCTGTACTTAAAAAAAAGGAAGACAGAGGGGCACCTGGGTGGTGCAGTCAGTTAGGTGGCCAACTCTTGGTCTCCGCTCAGGTCGTGGGTTCAGGGTGCTGAGATGGAGCTCCACGTTGGGCTCCGCACTTCAGCCCAGAGTCTGCTTAGGTTTCTCTCTTCCTCTACCCTGCTCCTTCTCTCTCAAATAAATAAATAAATCTTAAAAAAAAAAAAAGGAAGATAGATTTTAAATAGCAATTACTATAAAACTCTTGAGGAAAGAAAACATAAAACTTGCATACTCTTTCTGTCTCTTAAAGTAATAAATCTCATCATGTCTTTGAAATGTAAACACAACCCACAATTACCTGACACTGAAGAAAATAAAGGGAAGCCTGGGAGAGAAGAATCTTTCTTAAAATAAAAACTGCTGAAAGGGCTCTTGTGCCCAGAGGCTATAGCACCTCTGATAAAAGGCCATTATGTTCCAAAAAGTCCACCTTGGAGAAAACTTGGGAATACTTTCTCTATGCTTTTGTGGTATAAATTTTCTGCCCCCATCTTTTCTAGGATCTAAAAGCCATTCTTTGAAACCCAAACTTTAAGAAGTTTCTCATCAAAAGATAAAAAAAAAAAAAAAGATATTTGGAATAAAGCCTGTAATATCCTCTCCACAAATATTAGTAAAAAAAGCTGTAAGATTTTTGTATCTGTCTATATGTTTATGTATGGCCCATATATATATGTTGTAAATGTCAGATAATTTTTCTGACTCCAAATGGTATTATTAAAATCAATTTGTAAAAGAGCTCTATTTAGTTGGTCTGAAGACAAGTGCTTATACGGACTGGGCATTCTATAACTTTCCAAAAGACAGAAACTAACCCAAATGTCTTTCAAGTTCATGTGATCTGGGAAAAATATTCAATATTAAAGCTGATTCAAGGTTGTTAGTTTAATTAAAGCAGACATGTCTTCAAAATTATCAGCATTAACACTAACTTTTATTCTACCCGAGTTTACTCAAACTAAAGTTGATGTTTTATGTTAGAAAATGTTTTAAAACAATAATGCTTTGGGAAGGTAACTGACTTTGTCTGATATCTCTTGAAGTTTCTATGGCTACCCGAAGCATAACTGTTAAGAATAGGTAAATTTCACAGCTGTAAATAAAAAAAAACATTTTTAAGGTAAATTTTTACTTTCCCCCAATCTTTCTGGTAACCTGAAACCTTTAAGTTTTGCTAAGTTAAGTGATGAATTAGGTTTAATTCACTGAATATCCCAGTCATTTCCAAATAGGAAAATAATAAACATTACATACTAAACAGCGGTGTACGTACTTTTGGTTTTCTTTTCTTTTTCAGTATTTTTAAAATTTATTTGTCAGAGAGAGAGTGCACAGGCAGTGGGAGCAGAGACAGAGGGAGAAGCAGGCTCCGCACTGAGCAGGGAGCCCGATGCGGGACTCGATCCCAGGACCCTGGGATCATGACCTGAGCCAAAGGCAGACACTTAACCAACTGAGCCACCCAGGCGGCCCTCCTTTTGCTTTCTTAATTACAGAGAAACTAAAAATAAATTTGGGTCTGTTAGTAAACACGTTTTATGCTTTACTAAAAGAGTGTACTATGAAAAAAACACAAGTTTTTAGAATTGTATTCATAAATTTACCAATCTAAAACAATGTTGGTATAACAGTTCACATTTACTTATCATTTAGCTTTCACTAGAAATTAAAGTTTCTGAGAGTTAAGAATTCCAATTAATATATATGGGTAAAGCTGAGGCAGGGAAGCTGAAGGGACTCCATTTATTTATTTATTTATTAAAAGATTTTATTTACTTATTTGACAGAGAGAGAGAGTGTGAAAGAGGGAACACAAGCAGGGGGAGTGGGAGAGGGAGAAGCAGGCCTCCCGTGGAGCAGGGAGCCCGATGCGGGGCTCGATCCCAGGACCCCGGGATCATGACCTGAGCCGAAGGCAGATGCTTAACGACTGAGCCACCCAGGCGCCCCTGAAGGGACTCCATTTATTTTTTATTTTTATTTTTTTTAAAGATTTTATTTATTTATTTGACAGGGAGAGAGAGAGCGCGAGAGAGGGAACACAAGCAGGGGGAGTGGGAGAGTGAGAAGCAGGCCTCCCATGGAGCAGGGAGCCCGATGCGGGGCTCGATCCCAGGACCCTGAGATCATGACCTGCGCTGAAAGCAGACGCTTAACGACTGAGCCACCCAGGCGTCCCTGAAGGGACTCCATTTAGAAGGAACTCTGTCTCTGCTGTTTTTCTGCTAGGCCCCATTTATTCATGTTCTATATTTTGCCTCTGAATAAGCCAAAGAAGCTTAAGCCACTTCAAGGGGGAAACAAGAAAGTTAACCATTCCCTAAGTTCTTTATTAGGCTCCAAACACCTAAAAACATTAAGAAGAGCCAGGTCCTGAAAATGTTCCAGGACTAGCTTCAAACAAACCTCGGCTGATGCTGGCCTCAGTACACCTACCTTTGGTAATTTATGGAATAGCACCTATTGCTCATCTGACCCTTGCCTTTGATAGGATCTCACCATGGATTCCTGAAGGAACACATATCCTAGACCCCTTTCCAATATAAATCCCTAACCCCAAGTGATGATGAGACTCATTCTCCTTTCCGGTCGCAGTCTCCCAGACACTCTGTGTGCTATTTTCTGTTACTCATACTATTTAATAAATCCTGTTTTCACTTTCTCCAGCTCACATTTGATTTCTATGCTGTGAGAAGCCAAGGACCTTCTTGGCTGGTCCTGTGGGGACCCTCTCTGGGTCCATGAACCCAGCCTGCCTGCGTCAAAGCTACCCAAAATAGTAAGAAAAATTCTCCGTAAGAAAGGAAAGTAAAATGTATGCTTTTGCTAAGAAAAACTATGAGGAATGGAAATACATTTTTGTTGAGGAAAAAGAAAATTTTGTCCTAAAGTGAGGCTAGTTATTTAAAGAGACAACTCTCAGGACAAAATCTGAATGTAAAAAAGAAAGTTGTCTATAGAAAATGAACCTCTGAAAAGAAATTTTTATATGCAGTCAATACCAGCTAAGTTTCAAACAAATTTATTTAAGAATGAGTTTTGAGAATGAAATCTTGCGATCTGCAATGTCATGGATGGAACTAGAGAGTATTATGGTAAACAAAGTAAGTCAGAGAAAGACAAATACCATATGACTTCACTCATATGTAGAATTTAAGAAACAAAACAGATGAACATAGGGGAAGGGAAGGAAAAATAAAATAAGATAAAAACGAGAGGAAGGCAGACAATAAGAAACTCTTAACTATAGGGAACAAACTGAGGATTGCTGTAGAGGAGGTGTGGGGGGTATGGGGTAACTGGGTAATGGGCATTAAGGAGGGCACTTGATGTAATGAGCACTGGGTGTTATACAAGACTGATGAATCACTAAATTCTACCTCTGAAACTTAAAAAAAAAAAAAGAATGAGGTTTAATATCAAAAATACACTGGTGCAGAATCAGAATTTGGTTTTTCTCTCTGTAAAAAGGAAAAAGTTTTCTTAGGTTATTAGTTTGCTTTTTATAAAAAATTGTAAACAAAATTTTCTTTAAATGTAATCTGTCTAGTTTTCTAGAGACTATGTTTTGTCTTTATCAGGTTTTTGATTATTCAAGAAAACAGAATCTTTTTATTATTAAAAAAGCTAAATTTTGCTCACAACTATGTAACATTCTGTATTTGCCTTTTAAAAATCCTTTAGTGTAAATTTAAAGAGGGAATTATTGTTTCATAATGATCTGTGACCCTATTTAATAAAATGTTCAACCTTTTGATTTTTTTTTTGACAAACTTCCCAAAATCAGATTCTAAAATGAAGCCTTTTGGCCACAATCTAACTGAAGTGATTCAAGAGGGTCCCTGGAATATTTCAAAGGATGTACTCTCTTCATAAAAGACAGGTAGTCAATTAATTAGGCTTATTTGTTATGCTAAATTCCATGGGAAGCATTGTCAAATAAGTGATACAAACCTTCTTAGATTATTAAAAATACGATATACCCTGGTACATTATTGTCTTGAAGTATTATTGTACATCACAGAAATACCCAAATTTCCTTGTCAACTGCATTGTAATGAACTCTAATCTGATCTTTAAGCATGGCCATTTTTAAGTCTTTTTATCATTTACAACAGTTAAGTCTTAACTCAGATGTGTTTACAAAAGCATCCTGCAAATGTATTTCATTTTCAGTGAGACTCAAGGAAAGAACTCTGAGTACAGGTTTCTGATAACCTTAAGATCATAAAACTGACACTGGGTAAGAATTTCTGGGACTAGTGGAAGAACTGGATTCAAGCCAAAGTAGAATTAATAACATGCACTGAATGAATTGAAAAAGATGGTTATAATTTTTATAACATTTTTGTTTGAAACAGTGCTAATTTTCTTAATGTTTTGTTTTTCCAGATTTAAGGAAAGTTCTTCTCTTAAGGTAACTATGACTTAGAGCAGTTTGATAAAATATACCTTTGTAAACAAATTGAAACATTTATCTTTTTCTCCCTACCAGATCCCTCCAAAATTCAAAAACTTAGTATTCTTTTATTTTCAGAACATATTTATTTGCCCAAGTTCAATAAGAATATGTTCTCTTTGTAACAAGACACAATTGGAAACATTGATTTTATATATATATATATATATATATATATATATGATGTATACATTTAAGATGTATTTATTTACTTGAGAGAGAGAAAGAGTACGAGCAGGAGGGGAAGAGGGAGAGGGTGAGAAAATCTCAAGCAGACACCGCGCAGAGCACAGAGCCTGATGCAGGGCTTGATCTTACAACCCTGAGATCACAGACTGAGCTGAAACCAAGCATTGGACATTCAACCAACTGTGCCACCCAGGCACCCCTGAAACATTGGTTATATTACCCAGGACTTAAGTGGAATGTCATATTTGAGGGAGATATGCATTAAACTCAAGATATGACCAGACAGCTTAAAGGAACTAAAGTTGACTTTATGGAGCCAATAAAGCCCTGTGGAAAAATAGCCTGCTACCTTGCTTATAGGGTTCTCAAGCAGTCTTACCAGGTGAGTAAAGAAGGTTACTTCCTGGCAGGTATAAGAACCTCAAGATATTTTGGGGACCTCAAGAAGAGAATTATTAACCCAAATCTACACGGTGTAACAGGCTAAATCTGAGGGCAAGTATTTTGCTTGGCTTCAGGTCTAAAGAGGCTGCTAGAAGTTCAATCTGGAGATTCCTTATAAAAAGTTCCAGCGGACCCGACTGAAAAGAGCCTATATGACTTGTTCTTCTTGCTGCACTGAACTAAATAACCAGGACAAGTTTTTTGTTTGTTTGTTTTTTAACTTGACTTATTTTACAAACAAATTAGTATTAATTGGCTATCTTTGGTAAGGTAAGGGTGATTACAGAAGGAAAAAAATATTTTGGTAACAAACCTTTGTGGATATTAGATTCTAATACAGTTCATTATAAACTGGATTACATCCTGATTTCTTCTAGCTTCATACAATGCCTAGGCTACAACTCTCCAAAATAACATTTTCAATTTTTCCCCCATCCTTTTGATTTGTAATCATTTGATAACTAAAACTACCCTTTTTCCAGAGGCCCTACAAACTGATTATGAGCCACTTGACTTAAACTTCATAGCAATCAGCACAATATCTCATATATAGACAATCTTCATGCCTATTGCCCACTGGTCCATTCAAATAGATCACCAAAGACACTTGAACAACAAAACAAGAAAATCTGTTAGATTGCTGTTACCTACCCTCACTCTATCTAAAGATGCTTTACGCCTGACATCTGGAAATCCTCTTGACTAGCTACCCTCAAAACTCAAAAGTTATTTTGTAACTTGATCTAATCATTAACTATTGTTTTTCTCTTCTTTCCATGCCTCTCACTTATTACCTGATTACTTTAGCCATAGGCCTACGATTGAGAACACACCCACTTCCTGAAATGAGTTTAACTGAACTGACCTATTGTCAGAACTAGGAGACTGGTTTGAGGAGAAAGAACAATCTACTAGCTCAACTTTTAATGTGTGAAACTTCCAGGGAACTTTAGGGGTCAAGGGAAGGATGCCCAAAATGTGCCACTTTGGCATATTATTTTCAATAAAAGCTACTTAAGAAACAACCAATGCAAAAAGAACACTCTGATCCCCCCACCATATACACTTTGTCTACAGAAGCAAGAAATAAATCTTTCATGTGAAAGATACCCTCTCTGTACCATGAAGTAGAGACATTCTTATCACCAGAGACAGAAAATTTTAGAGATGAGAAAACTATATAAACAACCCTTGTTACTTTTTACTAATTTACTCCTCCAGCTGAAATTCTGTTTAGAATTCCTTACTAATTGAAACTCCCAAAGTTAAGTTTTCTCTGTCTTATCAGTTCCTCACAGGTTTATTGTCTCTTTGTCTAAAACATATAAAACTTGCCTGCCTTGGTCATTTCTTTAGGTCTCTATTTCATTATTGGGCTTCTGTGTGCATGTAATAAAACTTTTTTTTTTTCCCCATTACTCTGTCTTATGTCAATTTAATTCTTAGTTCAGTTAGAAGGACCCTGAAGGGCAGAAGAAAACTTTCTTTCTCTTTTACAAGAGTAACTCAGACACTTTTAGATTACTACGTGAAGCAATGGAATGGAAGCTCTACACAACAGAAGTTACCTTTGGGAGATGAGTCACGTAATATTAAGCTACTGACAGTATTTATTCCAAGGTATGTAACAGAGTAGTTGAAATAAAATAGTACTATTACCATCTTATATTTCTTTTTTTTGGGGGGGGGTTCATATGGGGTTTTATTTTTTTTAATTTTAAGAAAAATTTTAATTAACATATAATGTGTTATTTGTTTCAGGGGTACAGGTCTGTGATTCATCAGTCTTACACAATTCACACTGCTCACCATAGTACTTACCCTCCCTAGTGTCCATCACCCAGCCATCCCATCCCTTCCACCCCCCTCCATTCCAGCAACCCTCGGTTTGTTTCCTGAGATTAAGAGTCTCTTATGGTCCTGAGATTAAGAGTCTCCCTCTCTGGTTTCGTCTTGTTTCATTTTTCTCTCCCTTCCCCTATGATCCTCTGTCTTGTTCCTCAAATTCCTCATATCAGTGAGATCACCTTATATTTCTACATCATTTATATTTGAAACATTCTCTCCAGGCAATTTGCTCATGTTTGAAGTCAGTTAATCTTTACATTTTTCTCTTCAAGACTGGGAGCTGTTATTTGTACTCACCTATATTTTATAAAAGGAAAAAATGTGGCAGCCTCAATGGAACCAGAAGTATAACCTATACTTTTTGTTTTATCCAGAAAAATATTTCCTTCTTTTATATATGGGAATAGGCTTATTTTATTGATAGAGGAGAACATGAAACAAAAGAAGAGAATTGGGAGAATATCCTACATAAGAATGTCCCCTAATGAAGATCATTCTGGACATGGTTCTATGCCTTTAAGAAATCAAGACTCTTACCTAAATTGACCTTTTTGGAAAGGCAGAAAGTACCCTGAACTGGTTGCCAAGAAACCTGGATTTTATTTACACCTTTATATCCACTATTCTCTGATTTTGGACAAGTCACCTAACATCTGTGGTTTTATACTATAAAATGAATATGCTACACTCACTGTACTGTAATTACCTTACAATGTTGTTGGAATTTTGTTACATAAAGATTAACAGGACACAGATCTTAGCGCTAAAGAGTTTGTATATAGAGGCAGTCACATTAATAATAAAACTTAATACAACATAATAAGCTGTGTAAACAAATGGTAACATGGCACCAACCTAAGAAAATCACAGTGGAGTTTCAAGCTGTTAAAGACAGAAGTCATTAATTCTACTGATGAGTGAGAGAAGTCAGAGATTTTAAATAAGCATTCAGTTTTCAGCAGGACTTTGAAGGAAAAAAAAAGATTTTCTTTTGACCTTTACATTCTCTACAGTATGTCTGGACTAAGACACTGAGTCAAAATATGGATCTCAATTATGGAAGTCTCATAACATTGCTAATATCCACCATCCTTTAATAAGATGACCTCTGGACAAAAGTCAACACAGTATTTTTTATAGAAAGCACCAGGTTTGAAATTTTGATTTTTATAAGAGTGACCTTGGGCAAGTCACTTAACCTCTTCATGCTTCACTTCCTTTCTCTGTAAAATAGGAATAAAACAGTACCTACTTCTGAAAACTAATATACGTGAATCTTTTAGAAGTGTATTCCTCTTTAAGCTAAGGATACTGTCTGATGAAAGAAAATGCATCCAATTTCCATGAAAAAACACAAGATGTATTCAGTATTTTTTCTTTGTTAAAGTCAGTATTTTGAGGACCCCCCCAACATTATAGATAAATTTTTAACAGAAAGAGGGTATACCTTTCACTCTTAATTTAACTAGGGGAAGTGCAACTCATTTATTAACATATTTGTTTCTGTTTGTCTCAGGCCCTATATTAATATTGAAGATTATCAAATATGATTACAAACAATAAAAATAAATAATAGGAGAAAGGACAAAAGCTGATGGAGAACTTTTTACCCAAGTAATAAGCTACAGAAATCTACAAACTTAACTTATAAACAACTATCTTTCTCTACTTAGGTAGGAGATAGCTTCACTGGTAGTCATTACTGAAGCACAGGAAGAATTTAAATAACGTATGCTGAGGTTGAAAAAGAGGGCAGAACACAAGAAGAACATATCATCATAAGCTAAAGTTTACAGGAAAAGCATGCAGGCAGCAAGAAAAACAAAAATGACTCTGAATATATGTTAAGGAAAAACAGAAATAGTAGTCATGTAACTTTTTAAAAAATAATTTTTACAAAGGAACTATACCTTACATTCCCTCCAGCTAAAATGTTCCTTCCCTATATATCATCATGGCTTGCCCCTTCACTTCAACTAGGTCTCTGCTGAAATACCACCTCATCCACAGGTCCGCTTTAATTACTCTATGCGATATAGCATCTACCCCTCCCCCCACCCTTGCTTCACTCTGTTAAAAAGAAAACCACAGGCCCAAAATGGACTCATTTATGTTTAGGCCCCACGTCAGCAAACCAAGACTTAATACTTAACCTAACTGCAGTTTCAACCTCCCCAAGAATGTAACCTTTAACCAATCAACATCGAATTTCCTGGTCAGCACTAAGAAATTTACTGGTAGACAACTTCTGTTGCTTTTAGGATGGATAGCTTGTCTGGGCGCCTGGGTGGCTCAGTCGGTTAAGCGACTGCCTTCGGCTCAGGTCATGATCCTGGAGTCCAGGGATCGAGTCCCACATCGGGCTCCCTGCTCGGCAGGGAGTCTGCTTCTCCCTCTGACCCTCCTCCCTCTCATGCTCTCTCTCTCTCATTCTCTCTCTCTCAAATAAATAAATAAAATCTTTAAAAAAAAAAAAGGATGGATAGTTTGTCTAAAACAATGCATTCTTTGTGATAATTTTTTTTTCCTGTTCCTTCTCTAAAAACCTTTCCTTTTCTACAGTTGAACAGAGCTCCTTTCTATTTGCTGGATGGGATGCTGCCTGATTAATGAATCATTTAATAAAGCCAATTAGATCTTCAAATTTACTGTTGAAAATTTGTTATTTAAACAGATTTGGTGACAGTAGTTGGGACCAAAGGAGACTTCTGCTGGCCTTAAGGAACAATGAAAAAAATGTGTGGTACCCACAAACCCTTTAAGTTCACTGTCTTTCTTGATGTTTCCAAGGGCTATGGGTAAGTTCCCTCTTGGTTCTGAGCTCTGCTCTCTTTGCTTTGAGCTCCCAATCTAACTGGCTTTCCTTTACAGGACACATCAGTTTGAGCTGGCAGATGGTTCTTCCTGGAGCCCAGCTGAGCTGGCAGATAATTCTGCTCAAAGCTGAGCCCCAGGTTTTTTAGTGGAAAACCCCAGTCCTTGAGTCCATCTCCAGATTCCATGCAGGGAATTGCTGGCAGTTTAGTCTGCAGTTGCCCATTGGTTTGGAATCCTTCCTGGGAATCCAACATTGGGAACTGCTGGTGGCAACTGCAGTTCTGCATTTTGTTGTTTGGAATCAGTCTGCAGTCCCCATCCCTTGGGTTTGCTGGTTGAATCCTTTCCCCAGTCCAAGGTTCCACAGGAATTGGTGGTGTGCACAGGGCCTTCTCTTGTCCAAGACACAGTAACATCTCTTGGTTACTGCTGATATATTAAGTGCATGTTTGCTTGTCTTGTTTGGTGTAGATAAAAGCTATTGCTTTCAGGGATCTCAAAGGCCAAAAGGCCACAAAAATTAGTGGATACATGTTGAGCATTTAAGAGCTGTTAGAGTGCTCATCTCTTAACCCAAAGACTCCTGTGTTAGCATAAGTTGGTCACGGAAGGGGTTAGTTAGATTGATATTAAGTCACCCACCAACCTCAAGAAAATTTCTGTGTAACAAGGTACACCGTGAGACACCACACAACCCCAACCCTGCAGCATATACCTCCTTGGCATTAATTTGGCTCCAAGAGACCCAAAGCCTTAGCTAAAAGAAAAATCATAAATAAATAAATAATAATAAAATGGGATCCTTAAAATCCAGAGTTAGCATACCTGCTTATTTTATATCTAAGAACCATGGTCCCAGAAGCTATAAATATCTACAAAAATGGCAAAATCTAACTAAGTTTGTTTTGTGTCCTGAAGAACTTCACTTGGTAACTGTCGGGCTAGGGTCCCCAAATTAAGGCTGGACAGAAATGTGACTTGCACCCCATTTGTAGTTAGGGTCTTACTGAACTGCCAGCCTTCAGGGGAATTACAATCTAGAATACAACGGCCATTATGAGGAACATTCTAGTTAGATAAGATTATTTAAGAAGTGAACTTAAAAGCAAAATCTTCAAAATTCCCAAAATAACTTTATCAAAAGTTTCACGGTAAAAGGCTGGTAACAAATTAAAGACACTTGATGTCACTTACCTGATAGGAAAGACTACAGTAACAAATTAAAGACACTTGATGTCCAATACCTGATAGGAAAGACTACAAAGACTGTAAGACTGATGTAACTCCTGCTGCTTCCCTCTGTCCCCCTCTGAATACTCATTCTAGTGACCCTCTTAGTAGTTTTCCTTCTCTGAAAAGACTACATGACTGTGAACAAAAGCCCACCAGGTTAATAGCCTTAGAGACACCCCCATATCTACCTTCAAAGGAGGGCCCATATGTGCCCCTCCCAGAGTCGACTCTGAGGGCTTTTCTGGTAAACTGCGACATTATATCCTTAAACAGCCAAGGGAAAGCTAACGTTAACAGAAAGTGTCCTTGTCTTACAAGTTTTTCAAAACCATAAATGCAGCATGAGAGGCAATTCAAAGTCACCCATTCCTTTCACTGATCTCCAAACCTCCTATTTATTGCAAAGGCTTTAAATTATTGGTCCTGGGAGGAACTTAAATTCTTTCCCTGTGCCTTTGAGATGAAAATATTAAAAGTACAAACCTCAGAGAAGTAATTCTTATCAGAAGAAGAATGAAAAAAAGGAAAGGTCATTTTAAATTTAGACAAATGAAAAATCATGTGTCTTTTCCACAAATATTAGCAGAAAAAATTTAGGCCATCTGAGCAGGTAACCTTAACTTATTCTATCTGCCAGGAAAACAGTTTGGATCCAACTGTTCTTTTACAGACTAGTGAATACTGACTAGATGCATTACCATAATACCAGTCCTATGGCTAAAAAATTTGAAAACAGTTAAGGTTATAAGTTTATGTGTGTCTATTGTAGATGTGCAGCATTTTCCAACTCCGGATGGTATTGCTGAGATTTGTAAAGAGCTCTATTTAGTTGGCTTAAAAATAAGCACTTATAAATTATTTTTAAATCTCAGAAATATAATAGAAACTAACACAAATGCTTTTTAGGTTCATGTGATCATAAGATATTTGGTATTAAAGCTAATTTAAGTTTGCTGGTTTGATTAAAAAACATGTCTTAGAGTTACAAACACTGAATGTAATGCAGACATAACTTCTTACTCTTCCTGGGTTTATTACTCAAGTAAGTTAATGTTATTTCTGTTGCAAAATTTGTCAGCAAAAGGTAACAGAATAATGGCTGAATTTGTCTAATGCCTCTTAAGTCTTCATGGGTAATCTCAAAATAATTGTTGAAATGAGTAAATTAAATAGATATGGATGATAAAAAGTTTTTAGGTGAGCTTTTTAGCAATAATTATGTTTTATAAAGCATATGTACTTAAAAATAGCTTCCCAAATCTCTTTGGTAACTTGAAATTTTTAAGTTTTGCTAAGTGAAGTTAAATAATGGAAAATTATCAAATATCTAGATCATTTCCAGATCAGATAAAATAATGAAACATTATCACTAAACATAAGCTTACCCACTTTTTGCTCCCTTTTACATAGGAACTAAAGACATTTGCATCTATTAGTAAACATATTATGAGATGCTAAGAAATGCCCTAAGAAAAAAAGCATGTTTCTAGAAATCATAAAAAGTATAAATCTGCCCAATTCACAGAATGCTAATGTAAAAGACCGTTCACAGTTGTTTACTCCTTAGTTAAGGTTCCTAAAGGTTAAGAATTCAAATAAATATATGTGATTAAACCTACTAGAACATCTCTGTATGCAAAAAAAAAGGACAGATGCTCTTCTGATTTTGAGTCATTAAGAACAAAGACTACCCTTAAAAATCCTTGGAAAGGACTATACCAGGTCCTTCTCACTACCTAGATGAGAGCCACATTTCAGAAACTTAAATCTTGGATACGCATCTCACAACTAAAGAAGTCTCCACCTGACGTGGTCCTGTACAGATGCTGGAAACTCCAAATCAAATTGATGAGGAAGTAAAGTGGCTGAAATTGAGGTAGACTGCTTCCTCCCAAGATGCTGGATCAAGACTTCATACTTGACCAGGTAACTCCTTCTTTCCTGTCTGTCCTTTACTCTGGCACTGTTCTGGAAAGATAATGCCACCATCTGTGTCTCCCAGGCCATTACTAATGAGAAAAAGTTTGCCTTTCAGATTGTTGGATCTGTCATCAAAAACTCCTACATGTCAATTAACAGAGCCAGCTTAGTGGAAGTAGTTTGTACCTTGACAGGGTTTATCGTTGTCTGTGATGGTTATCTTCTCCTTGGGCCTGTGAATACCAAGCTGGTACATAACCAGCTTTTCTAACTGTGCCCTAAATAGTTACATCTCATGGTTTGACTCTGCTGGATTTACATCATCAAGGTAGAAAGGAACTATAGGAAGTATTCATGACTCAGGATTTACTTTCTTTGGTGGGGCCATACTATGCTGGTTAGGAGTAAATATAAATGAGAATATGATCAGAGCCTCTCCTTAACTCTAAGATTTAACAGAATCCGTTACTAAGACAACAGCTGCCCAACAAAGATCCTTAGACTCTCTGTCCAAAGTGTTATCATTTATGTTAAGGCCCCAAGTCAACAAACCAAGACTCAATGCCTGACCAATCTGCAGTTTCAATTCCTACGCACCCCCGCCAGGAATAAAACCAGTCAACATGGAATTTCTTGGTCAGCACTAGGAAATTCACTGATAGGCCCCTTCAGTTCATCTTAGGAGGGTATGGTCATACCTAAAACAATATATTCATTGCTAATAATTTCCTTTTCTTTGTCCTGCCTTTAAAAACCTTTCATTTTCTACAGCTCAATGAAATTCCTTTTTCTTTGTTAGATGGGATGCTGCCCAAATGTTTACAAAGCCAATTAGATCTTCAGTTTATTCAGTTGAATTTTTGTTATTTAACAACTCTCTCCTCACCTTAGCTTTGTTCTTCTCTGGATCACTTAACACCTGTCTGAAATATGGCAAATTTATTTTTGAGCTCCCTCTATAGCAGAATGGAACCTCTGAGTATGTACTTTGTTTGATTTGTTGCCATGGCCAGAGAGCAGATTAAAAACTTGGAAGAAAAATGGAAAAAATCAGATGTCCCAAATAGGTATGCAAATGATGTGACTGAACAAATGTTAAAGGGAATTTTTTAAAAATTGATTTTCTCTATCATTTAGATGAAACATGTTATAAAGCTCAGGTTACTTAATGAGAAAAGATGGGGCAGGATAAAATTTTGACGCAGATTATATCAGCAAGATGATGTTAGATATGAAAATAAGATTATTAGCAAAGACTAAGGCTCATAAGGAACAAATACAGCTTGACAAAGTACTATGGGTTTTCAAGCATTTACAGAATGAACATTTGTGGCAAAGGACTTCAAAATTCTAGGAAAGAAATGCCATCTCAAAATTCATTTTGAAAAAATTGAGGTATAATTGACATAACGTTATGCTAATTTCAGGTATATAATGATTTGATATTTGTATATATAATGAAATGGTCACCACAGTAAGTCTAGTCAGTATCTGTCACCATATATGGTGGCAATTTTTTTTCTTATGATGAGGATGTTTAAGATCTTTTCTCTTGGCAACATGCAAATATGAGATACAGTATTATTAGCTACAGTCAACATGATCATAATTCTTATAAACTGAAGGAGGATGCAGGAGAACTTGCTGTGTTTTTTTTTTTTTTAAGATTTTATTTATTTATTTGAGAGAGAGAGAATGAGAGAGAGCACATGAGAGGGGGGAGAGTCAGAGGGAGAAGCAGACTCCCTGCCGAGCAGGGAGCCCGATGCGGGACTCATCCAGGGACTCCAGGATCATGACCTGAGCAGAAGGCAGTCGCTTAACCAACTGAGCCACCCAGGCGCCCAGAACTTGCTGTTTTTAATAACCATCTTAAAAAGTTGCACATAGCTAAATGTTACTGAGGTTCAATAACTTCATTATATATGAAAGGTATGAACACTGAACTACAAGAAAATCAAGCATACTAATGTTTTTTCATAATTTCTTCAGCAATTTATAGAGCTCATTATAAAACTTTTAGACAGCTAAGTGCTAAAATAAAATGTAAGGTTAAATCCTTATAGTCTGAGTAGTGCAGGTAACTGCTGAATCAGTCAAGTAGGCTTATCAAATGACACCAAATCACATGTCACTTCACAAGAATGTTATGACTGAGAAAGGTCAGAGTCAAAGACCCTGCTGAACATGCATTTCTACAAATAGCAATTCAAATAAGCTATTGTAATTGTAAAACAGTCCAAGGCTCCTAGCATCTTTAGAATGCCCCTAGGCAAAAGCTACTGCAGGTCAATAAAAATAATTCCTAGTGGCAAGGATGAGCAGCCTCCAGACAGAATCTATTCTCCAGGGCATGTAATAGAAGTCTGTCTGCTCTTCCCCAAACTTAGAAGCTTCAGGAGAGACTTCCAGCTCCTCCTTCTGAAATATGACTCCTGACCCGCACACTACAAGGCTGCTCACACAGAAGTGTCATAGACTGTATCTGAATTGATGCCACTGTGTGCTTAACTCTTGGCTTTTCCAATTCAGGTCAAATGTCTTCCATGTATTTAGACTTTTGGTGCTCTAAAGTGCTTTCCACTTTGTAAAAAGGCAAACAGGAATGCATTTCCAGGAGTATGGCAACAAGCATCCTTTATACAAATTACTTAAAACAACACAAAACCACCTTTGTCAACTATACAATCATCCCCTAGCCCCTCATTTATTTATGATAAGAACAGTACCAAAACAACCATTAAGTGAATTTTCAGAAGAGGGAAAACACAGACTCATCTTACCTTAAGTCATTTTTTTATTGTTAATCATGTATGATAAATATTTGTTATACCCTTTTCCATTTATCATTATTTTGCAAATGTTTGTCTATATTTTTAGATATAGTATATATCTATATTTTTAGATATAGTATAATTATACTTCATTAGAACATTAAAACATACCATTGTATTAATGTCATATTTTATTTATTTTTTTAAGACTTTATTTGAGAGAGAGAGAGATAGAGACAGCATGAGCAGGAGGGGCAGAGGGTGAGAGAGAATCTCAAGCAGACTCCACACTGAGTGTGGAGCCCAATGTGGGGTTTGATCCCAGGACCCTGAGATCATGACCTAACCTGAAACCAAGAGTCAGACAGATGCTTAACCAACTGCACCACTCAGGCACCCCTTAATGTCATATTTTAACATGTTTTAACATAAGATATTGATTTTCCCTGAAAATGTAAGTCATGCTTGTCCAGTATCAACAGCAAAAATACAAAAGTAAATAAAAAATAAGGAAAAATAAGAGGAAAAAAAGCACATAAAAAACTATAAAATCACCAATCTAACCAGAGACTACCATTATTGACATTTTGGTATATTACTTTATAATTTTACTATGCATACATGTATCACACAACTGGGATTTTTTAATTTATTTTATTTTTTTTTAAAGATTTTATTTATTTATTTGACAGAGAGAGGTAGAGGCACAGCGAGAGAGGGAACACAAGCAGGGGGAGTAGGAAAGAGAGAAGCAGGCTTCCCACCGAGCAGGGAGCCCGATGCGGGGCTCGATCCCAGGACCCTGGGATCATGACTGGAGCTGAAGGCAGTCGCTTAACCAACTGAGCCACCCAGGTGCCCCTGGGATTTTTTTAAAAACACTTCTGCTAAGAATATATCTTATGTTGTTTAAAAAATGACATCAAAGAAAGGCATTGTACTCTTCTCCCTATTTTACTCAATGAGTCTTTCACTGGCCATGGAATTTCCAAGATGATGATGATGATGATGATGATGATATACAGTAGCAAAAATAACAATTAGGTTCTTAAAATAACGATTAGGTTCTTTCTAAGCACCCTAAGAGGCATTAGCTTCATTTCATCCTTCTCACCTTAAGGCTTTGCATTATCTACTTCCTTGCTAGAATACTTGTATCCATGATCTTTGTGTGCAAAGATTTTATGGACTTCCTTTTATAATTCGCTCCTAGTTGAAAGACACTTATTCAGGTATATACACTCCTCCTTATTCCCCATCAAGACTAAGTGTACTGGCACACAGCTGGTGCTCAAATGTATTTTTTTAAATGAATCAATGAATTGAGGAGAGATAAAAACAGTAGAATAGGAAGATTCTGAGCTCATCTCCTCACAAAGACACACTAAAACTACAAATACATAAGAAAAACTTTCTTGGAGAATGACCTGACACTAGGAGTACAGCTCTTTCACAACTAAAGATATAAAGAAAAAGCCATATTAAGACAAGTTGAAGGGGCAGAGATGCGGTCTAGTGAGGACCAACAATTCCAGTGTAGTGACCCACAAGGAGGAAAGATATCACAAATGAGAAGATCCTATCTGAGGAGCGTGATGTTCCAGCCCCACATTGGGTGCAGCCCTGGGAACTTGTACCAGAAAGCCAAGTTGCCATAATATCTGGCTTTGTAAATCAGTGAGTCTTAACTGCAGGAGAACTGGAGGGATATAGAAAACCAAGACTTCATTCTTAAAGGGCTTGTATACAAACTCACTTGTTCTGAGACCCAGCACAGAGGCAGCAGTTTGAAAAGCACCAAGGTCATATGTGAAGGGGGGACTTAACCAATTTTGGGTGTGTGCCAAAAGGGGAAGGACATGTAGGAAATTTATCTGGGAACGTAAGTAGATACCAGTTTTTATTACTCTCCTATGTTGCTGGCCTGGCAAAGGTGAGCACCATTTAAACACTTTCATCTACCTTGCTACCAATGCTTGCCCTGCTTGGGTGTTCCTCTATAAAGGAACCCACCCAACCTGCCTACCCAGGCAGGCACCCCTACATTGGCTCCAATACTGCCACAAGCATCAGGCAGCCTTGGTTGGAAAGCAATTCCCCCCCACACAAAGGTGGCTCTGTCCCACAATACCTCGCAAGCAGTCTCAGTCAGGACCTGTGTCCCCCATTCAAAGCAGCTCCCACCCTACCACACCTGAAAGGTGGCTTTGGAGGGATAGTGCCAACAGGTGCTGGGCCTGGCAGCCAGCAAAACCAGGGGCTACCCTGCCCATCAGTGTGCCCACAAAAGTCACTGCCCAAACACAACAGAAGAGCACATGCAATGAATACAGTAGACACCCCTGTAATGGCTGGTTCTGGTAACCAGGAGGGATAGCACCAAAGGCCACCACAGGACCATTCTACATAGGTCAATATCTTCAAGACCAGAAGACATAGCTGACTTACCTAATACATAAAAACAAACACAGAAGTCAGACAAAATGAGGAGGCAGAGAAATATGTTTTAAATAACAGAACAAGGAAAAACCCTAGAAAAAGAACTAAACAAAATGGAGATAAGCAATATACCTGACAAAGAGTTCAAGGTAATGGTCATAAAGATGCTAACTGAACTCAGGATACGAATGGAAGAACAATGAGAAATTTTAAAAAGTGATAGAACATACATACAGAATGATTCAGAACTGAAGAATATAGCTGAAATGAAAAACACACAACATGGAATTAGCTTAAGGGACTGCAGGGACAACTTCAAGCATAAAACATTCACATTATACAGGTCCCAGAAGGCAGAAGAGAGAGAGAAAAGAACAGAAAACATATTTCAGGAAATAATAGTGGAAAATTTCCCTAAACAGGGGAAGGACAGACATCCAGATCCATGAAGAAGAGAGAGCCCCAAACAAGATGAACCCAAAGAGGTTCACACAAAAACAGATTATAATTCAAATGTCGCAAATTAAAGGTAAAGACAGAATTTTTAAAGTGGTAAGATAAAGCCAGCGAGTTACATAAAGGGGAAACTAGTAAGACTATCATCCTTGAATGATAGAAACTTTACAGGCCAGAAGGGAATGGCATCATATATTTAAAGTGTTAAAAGGAAAAAAAAAACCCCTATAACCAAGAATAAATCTACCCCGAAAAGTTATCACTCAGAAATGAGGGAGAGAAAGAGTTACTCAGACAAATAAAGGAGTTCATTGAAACTAAACTGGATTTACAAAAAATTTAAAGTGACTTTTTTAATTGGAAAAGAAAAAGCCATAATCAGCAGTAAAAAATTACAAAAGAAAAAAATCTCACTGGTAAAAGCAAACAAATAGTAAAGGTAGTGGATAAACTACTTGCAAACTATTATGAAGATTAAAAGAACTGGTAAAATCAATTCCATCTATAATAATAGGTTAAATGATACACAAGATAAAAAGATGTAAAGTAACATATCAAAACATAAAACGTGGGCAGCAGAACAACAACACAGTACTTTTAGAATGCATTTCAATTTAAGCAAACATCAACTTAAAATAGATTGCTATGTAGATTGGTTGTTGTATATGAGTCATATGATAACTACAAATCAGAAAGCTATGACAGGTAAACAAAAAATAAAAGGAAAGGACTACAAACATAACACTAAAGAAAGTCATCAAATTACAAGGGAAAAGAACAAGAAAAAATGAACACAGAAGAATGACAAAAACAAAGAAAAAGAGTTAATAAAATAGCAATAAGAACACAGCTACAGTATTAGTTTAAATGTAAATGCACTAAATGCTCCAATCAAAAGACATAGAGAGTCCTCAAGATGGCGGCAGAGTAGAAGACCTTAGATTCATCTCATCCCAGGAACACAACTAGATAACTATCAAATCATCCTAAATACCACAGAAATCAGCCTGAAGACTGACAGAAAACTCT
This sequence comes from Mirounga angustirostris, assembly GCF_029215605.1. Taxonomy (NCBI): domain Eukaryota; kingdom Metazoa; phylum Chordata; class Mammalia; order Carnivora; family Phocidae; genus Mirounga; species Mirounga angustirostris. The sequence continues at coordinate 161,811,761 of NW_026991710.1, forward strand.
ACAACTAAAGGGAGAGAAGAGGCCACATTGAGAAGGTAGAAAGCATGGAGACATGGTTTAGGGGAGAAATGGATCAGAGCTGCCATGGAGGGGAGGGAGCCACGGCCCTGGAGAAGGGTAAGAGAGAGGAACACACACGGGAATGCACAAGAGGAACATTTCCCCAAAAACAATGGCTTAGAAAATAAGAGGGGCTGAATTTTGTGAGTTCTTGCAACTAGCAGGTCTCAAAGCCTGGAGTTTTAAAGGTCAGTGGGTTTGGCTGGGATAGAGCCTAGAGAGCACTGTCCTACTCCTGGAGAGAAAGCAGGCAAACAACTGAGGGGCAGATGGCATGGAAACAGCAATCTAAGAATACCTGGGGCACACAGTAGGGAGACTATTCAATCATCTTAGAGTGTCCCTATGAGGCAGCATTCACAGAGACACCTCTCTGGGAACAGGGGAGCTGGCCAGTGCCATAGACCTCCCCTGCCCCCCAGGATAAACACAGAGCCACATGCAGGAAGCAAAATGCAGTGATAAAGAAAAAATCTTAAAAGCAGCAAGACAAAAGAAGTTCTTAACTCTCAAGACCCATAAAGCTAGCTGCAGATTTCTCTACAGAAACATAACAAGCCAGAAGGGAGTGGCATGATATATTCAAAGTTCTGAAAAGGAAAAATCTGCAGCCTAGGATACTCTATCCAGCAAGGCTATCATTCAGAATAGAGGGAAAGAGAAAAAGTTTCCCAAAGAAAAAGTAAAGGAGTTTGTGACCACTGAACCAGCCCTGAAAGAAATATTAAGGGGGATTCTTTGAATGGAAAGGAAAGACCAAAGTGACAAAGAGAAGAAAGGAACAGAGAAAATTTCCACAAACAACAAAATAAGTAGTAAAAATGGCACTAAGTACATATCTATCAATAACTACTCTAAATGTAAATGGACTAAATGCTCCCATCTGACACACGGTGTCAGAATGGATTAAAAAAACAAGACCCATCTATATGCTGCTTAGAAGAGATTCATTTTAGACCTAAAAACACCTATAGTTTGAAAGTGAGGGGATGGAGAAACATTTATCACACAAATGGATGTCAAAATAAAGCCAAAGTAGCAATAATTATATCCAACAAACTAGAATTTTTTTCCTTGTATTGTTTTTATCCTGCTTTGGTATCAGGGTAGTACTAGCCTCATAGAATGATTTTGAATGTGTTCACTCTATTCCATTATTTATAAGATTTGATAATGATTGTGATTATTTTTTAAAATGTTTGGTAGAATTCATCAATGAAACCATGTAGCCTTGGGCTATTTTCTTTGCTGGGAGATTTCTGACTCCTAGTTCAACTTTCATTTCTATTACTGGTCTAAGAAGACTTCCTGTTTCTTGGATTCAAGATTCATGATTCAAATACAAAGGATTACAAAGGATTTTAAGAGACTACTATAAAACTTATACATAAATAAATTGGAGAACCTAGAAAAAATTGATAAATTCCTAGAAACATACAATTTTCCAAGACTGAATCAAGAAGAAATAGAAAACCTGAATAAGACTGATTACTAGTTTCAAAACTTAAATTAAGTCTGTAGTATCCAGTGATAAAACTCTTATAAATATATTTGTCACTGTAATTATTTCCTTTAAAACAAAAGTATTGTATTTTTCATTTCAAATTTGTATCAAATTACTGAAGAATTTCATACTGCATTAAATAACCATAACAGAGACAGCAACGTTATTTTTTTTTCACAAATGTTAACTATATCAAAAATCTTTAGAGTCAACAGTTCAAATAGAATAATTACTAAAAGTCAGATACAGTGAAAACAGTGCATTCCTCTTTCAGAAAGAAGTATGTCAGAAATTATGAACACAGATTTTTTTGGTGCTAAAAGACTGAAGTTCCTATTCCATGGGTCCTTGTCAAGGGCTTTTGAGAATGGTGGATGATCTCTTTCAAACAACTTTAGTCCATTTCAGGAAAAGGATTTTAAATTAGAGACATTAACCATCAAAATGGAACTTAAAAACTTAAAATTTATTTTTTTAGTCTAAGTGTAGAATTGTGAAGAGGCATTCCCCACCAAAAACAGATAAAATGCCACCAAAACTAGACTGTCACAGGTTAAACTACTACATGGGAACTCAAAGGGCTGCCCTCAAGGTGCTGCTCCTTAACCTTGTATCAACAGCTCAAAGGCTTCATTACTCACCCAAAGCCCACAGCACAGCAAAGTGGAAAGGAGGGGGAGAACTTAGCATACTTTTAAAATAATGGCTTTGCTTTGCCACCACTTAAAAGAGTCTTTCTCTAGCAGGATGAAACAACTGGCTTATGGAAATAAGAAAACTGTTTCAATTTTATTATCTTTTAATTATAGCGTCACTGTTCTCAATGTTATACAATAGCAAAAGAATTCTGCCTGCATTGCCATTATAAATTCTATATTCAGTATGTGTGACTCAGAATAACATCTATTCTCTTAAATTTGATATGTGGGACTAAATATTCAAATCTTTTACTGATAGGCAAGTGTGTAAATCCCTATAAAGTGAGTGAACCTCCCCAACCTTCTCAAGATGCTACCGAATAGCACCGGTATGGTTCTTACTTCCTTACAAAGCAAACTACATTTCAATATTTCAAATCAAAAACAAATCTCATGTGGGTGAAGTCACTGAAAAATCTATACTGGAAATGCAATGTGATTAAAGTATTTCAAAATTATTAAAGTAATATGTCCACACAATTAGCCACCTTAGTTCACTTCTTCACAAGTCCTCCCACCCCATTATCCACAAGAAACCACTTTTTAACATTTGAGCTATTTCTCTGGGTAATTTCCATTATATCCCTAAACAATGTGCTGTCATAATAGACTGTAAAATTCTCCACTGATTTTTGTGCTGCGAGATGAGGATTTAGCAAAATTAACCAATTCATTCCATCTTCTCAATATATTTGTGTGGCTTTTATTTGCATCTCTCTTGCTTACCTCAATAGTTTAAAAGCACATGCTTTGATTATTTTGTTTCCTCAATATAGGCAGTCTCTTTTGACTTTCTGTAAGAGCAACATAATGGCTCTCCTTTGGTTGGTTCTCCTCTCTACTTTTACCTCCCACCTTCTTTCATCTGTACTCTTACAGAGTCAAGGTGGACAGTATTTACATCTACTCTGTAACCATAATTAAATCTTTCCCATTTCTAGATGTAAAGGACAACCAGAAATCTATTATTGTGATAAAGTTCTAAAATGTTATATTGTCATGATGGTGACTACTAATTTTTTGTTTTTTTTGGCTTTTCCAACTGTTCTTTTTCTCACATAGATTTCAAGAAATATCCTCCATTGTTTCTAAAGTTCCCATACAATCATGTGTTCAATCAGGTTTTTAAAAATTGTAAAACATTAATACATCTAAAGTTTATGAAGAGCAATAAAGCAAACATACACCATCACCTAGTTTTTTTTAAAAAACATGATCAATATAGTTGAACTGCTGTGTACTCCTCACTGACTACATGCTCTCCCCTCTGCAAGAGGTAACCACTCTTCCATATGTAATTATTTCTATACGTGAATGTATTCTTACTAAAAATAGTGCTGTTTTACATGCTTTAGAATCTTAGGGGAAGGGAGGGAAAAATAAAATAAGATGAAATCAGAGAGGAAGACAAACCATAAGAGACTTTTTATAAAAAGATTTTATTTATTTATTTGAGAGAGTGAGTGAGAGAGAGTGTGCAAGAGGGCACACAAGCAGGGTGAAGATAGAGGGAGAGGGAGAAGTGGACTCCCCACTGAGCAGGGAACCCACTGCGTTGCTCAATCTCAGGACCCTGGTACCACGACCTGAGCCAAAGGCAGACACTTAACTGACTGAGCCACCCAGATGCCCTACCATAAGAAACTCTTAACTATAGGAAACGAACTGAGGGTTGTTGGAGGGGTGAGGGGTGGGGGATGGGGTAACTGGGTGATGGGCGTTAAGGAGGGTATGTGATGTAATGAGCACTGGGTGTTATATACAATGGATGAATCACTGAACTCTACCTCTGAAACTAAGAATACACTATATATTAATTAATTGAATTTAAATACAATTAAATTCAATAAAAAAAGAATCTTATCATATGTGTGCATTCTTCTGCAAGTTGCCTTTTAAAAAAATTATTATTATGTTAGTCACCATACAGTACATCATTACTTTTTGATGTAATATTCCATGATTCATTGTTTGTGTATAACACCCAGTGCTCCATTCAATACGTGCCCTACTTAATACCCATCACCGGGCACACCCATCCCCCTACCCCCCTCCCCTCTAAAACCCTCAGTTTGTTTCTCGGAGACCATAGTCTCTCATGGTTCATCTCCCCCTACGACTTCCCCCCTTCATTTTTCCCTTCCTTCTCCTAATGTCTTCCATGCTATTCCGTATGTGCCACAAATAAGTGAAACCATATGATAATTGACTTTCTCTGCTTGACTTATTTCACTTAGCATAATCTCCTCCAGTACCATCCATGTTGATGTAAAAGTTGGGTATTCATCTTTTCTGATGGCTGAATAATATTCCACTGTATATATGGACTACATCTTTATCCATTTGTCTGTTGAAGGGCATCTCGGCTCTTTCCACAGTTTGACTCTTGCAGACATTGCTGCTATGAACACTGGGGTGCATATGGCCCTTCTTTTCACTACATCTGTGTCTTTGGGGTAAATATCCATCAGTGCAATTGCTGGGTGGTGGGGTAGCTCTATTTTTAATCTTTTGAGGCACCTCTACACTGTTTTCCAAAGTGGCTGTACCAACTTGCATTCCCACCAACAGTGTAAGAGGGTTCCTCTTTCTCCACAACCTCTCCAACATTTGTTGTTTCTTGCCTTGTCAACTTTTGCCATTCAACTGGTGTAAGGTGGTATCTCAATGTGGTCTTGATTTGAATATCCCTGATGGCTAATGATGATGAACATTTTTTCATGTGACTGTTAGCCATTTGTATGTCTTCTTTGGAGAAGTGTCTGTCATGTCTTCTGCCCATTTTTTGACTTGATTATTTGTTTTTGGGTGTTGAGTTTGAGAAGTTCTTTATAGATCTTGGAAAGCAGCCCTTTGTCTGTAGTGTCATTTGCAAAAATCTTCTCCCATTCTGTGGGTTGCCTCTTTGTTTTGTTGACTGTTTCCTTTGCTGTGCAGAAGCTTTTTAACTTGATGAAGTCCCAAAAGTTAATTTTCGCTTTTGTTTCCCTTGCCTTTTTTTTTTTTTTTAGAGTTTATTTATTTATTCATGAGAGACAGAGAGAGAGAGAGAGAGAAGCAGGCTCCCAAGGAGCAGGGAGCCCGATGTGGGACTCGATCCCAGGACCCTGGGATCATGACCTGAGCTGAAGGCAGACGCTTAACCATCTGAGCCACCGAGGCGCCTTCCCTTGCCTTTTGAGACGTGTCTTGAAAGAAGTTGCTGTGGCCGATGTCAAAGAGGTTACTGCCTATGCTCCTCTCTAGGATTTTGATGGATTCCTGTCTCACACTGAGGTCTTTCATCCATTTTGAGTTTATCTTTGAGTATGGTGTTAGATAATGGTCGAGTTTCATTCTTCTGTATATAGCTGTCCAATTTTCCCAGCTCCATTTATTGAAGAGACTGTCTTTTTTCCATTGCATATTTTTTCCTGCTTTGTCGAAGATTAGTTGACCATAGAGTTGAGGGTCCATATCTGGGCCCTCAATATATTCTGTTCCATTGGTCTTTGTGTGTTTTGTGCCAGTACCATGCTGTCTTGGTGATCACAGCTTGGTAATATAGCTTGAAATCACGCATGATGCCCCCAGCTTTGTTTTTCTTTTTCAACATTTCCTTGGCAATTTGGGGTCTTTTCTGATTCCATACAAACTTTAGGATTGTTTGTTCCAGCACTTGGAAAATGCCATTGGTATTTTGATTGGGATGGCGTTGAAGGTATAGATTGCTCTGGGCAGCACAGACATTTTAACAATGTTTATTCTTCCGATCCATGAGCATGGAATGTTTTTCCATTTTTGTGTCTTCTTCAATTTCTTTCATGAGTGTTCTGTAGTTCCTAGTGTATAGATCCTTTACCTCTTTGGTTAGGCTTATTCTGAGGTATCTTATTGTTTTTGGTGCTATTGTAAATGGAATTGTTTCTCTAATTTCTCTTTCTACATTTGCATTGTTAGTGTGTAAGAAAGCAACTGATTTCTGTGCATTGATTTTGTACCCTGCCACACTACTGAATTGCTGTATGAGTTCTAGTAATTTAGGGGTGGAGTCTTTGGGTTTTCCACATTTAAATACAATTAAATTCAATTAAAAAAGCATCTTACCATATGTGTGCATTCTTCTGCAAGTTGCTTTTTTTTCATTTCACATCATGTTTGTGAGAGTTATCCATGTTGATACATGGAACACTAGTTCCTTCCTTTTCACTGTTACATCATGTTTTTTTTTATTATATGAATTCATGAAACCCATCCAATCCCTTATTAAGGTCCATTTTGGTTATTTCATTTTCAGCTATTGTAATGTTGCTATGAAATTTCCCCTCATAAAACTGCAAGAGTTTTTGTAGATATGTACCTAAGTAGGATTGGATTAACTGAGACATAGGTTGAAGTATTTTCAACTCTACTGATGACTGCCAGCTGTCTTCCAAAGTGGTGATACCACTGATAAACTCACAGGGTAGGAGAGTGCTTGCTGCTCTAAATGCTTGCCAACATTTGCTATCATTCTTTCAAATTCTTGCCAATGACATATGTGAAATAATATATCATCATGTGTTTAATATGAATATCGTTGTTATTGGTGAGATTGGGTATCTCTTCATATATTTATTGATCATCTGATTTTCTCTTTCTGTGGATGATATATGTTCAAATTGTTGCTCATTATTCTATTGGGCTGCCTTTTCTAACTAATTTAAGATTTCTTTAAATGTGTATTATGGGGGTGCCTGGGTGGCTCGGTTGGTTAGGCATCTGCCTTTGTCTCAGGTCATGATCCCAGGCTCCTGGGTTCGAGCCCCGTATCAGGCTCTCTGCTCAGCAGGGAGTCTGCTTCCCCCTCTCCCTCTGCCTGCTGCTGCCCCCGTTTGTGCTCTCTCTTTGTCTCTGTCAAATGAATAAATAAAATCTTAAAAAAAAATAAATGTATATTATGGATGTTAATCCTGGCAATGTGCTACAAGTATCATCTCCCAAACTGTGGACTGTCTTTTAACTTTTCAAAAGAGGATTTTAATACAAAAAAGTCTTTACTTTTTTTTTTTTAAAGATTTTATTTATTTATTTGACAGAGAGAGACACAGCGAGAGCAGGAACACAAGCAGGGGGAGTGGGAGAGGGAGAAGCAGGCTTCCTGCCGAGCAGGGAGCCCGATGTGGGACTCGATCCCAGACCCTGGGATCATGACCTGAGCCGAAGGCAGACGCCTAATGACTGAGCCACCCAGGCGCCCCAAAAAAGTCTTTACTTTAATGTAATCACATGTATAAACATATTTTCAGTTTTTGTTTTTCTAAATCTTAAGAAATTTCTCTACCCAAAGATAATAAAGATATTGTTCCACAGTTTCTTCTAAAAATTATATATTTTTTCTCAAATTTTTACTTTTAATTTACCTGGAACTGATTTTTCTGGTAGGATTGATGTGGAAAATACACACACACACCCTAGCACACCCCACATGAACACATATCACATACCACCCTATCACACATACCATACCCCCCTACATATCCCATCCACATACTCACGTCCCACACTTTGCACAATTTACTGAAGCATTTCTGATGTCCTTAACTATATGAAATACTTCTTATGACATTTTTCAAGTTATAAACAATGGACACTGCTGCTTCTGGGCTCTCTTCAATTCCAGTGGTCCTATCAATGTCTTGTTATCTGAGAAAATGTAAGCATGGTCTGAATAGTACTTTTTCCACTCAACTTTGAACACTATGTGTGGTACCTTAGCTAACTATGTATTTAAAAATTTGTACTATGGAGGCTAGATTGTAATTACTCTCCACATATGTAAGAGATGTAAGCTACTTAGGAGAGAGGCTATGTTTAATATAAATCTTTATACATATTCAGTCTTAGGTACTCCAGGAGTGATTAATTCATGTAGGGAAAAAAATCATTACTTGCATCTCACCTTATGTAGGTGGTAATAAAAACTAGACAGCCACTTCATTTCTTCCCACATCGATACCACTAAAATACAAACACGGCACTATGTATGATCTTATTCATTTGCCTGCCCCCATCTCTTGTGTGCTACTTCAGTCTAAATGGGAGACAGGGATTGGGATCACAATCTCAAAAGAATATGGGGCCGGAAAAGTAGTAATTATTGCGTGGGGAGGCCTGGTATGACATAGGGAGCTGTGGAAACTATGGTCAACAAGAAAATTCTGAATAAAATTCATGCAAGTCAAAACACATAAAAGGACTGCGTTGGCCAAAGAAAAGAAAAGCTCAGCCTGCACAGGCTCTAGTTTGATACCTCTTGTCATCTAAATACATGCTACATAGTGACAGACTGTCCCCAACAGCACAAAAAATGCAGAACTTAAATATTTCATAGGCATATTTTCTTTTGGGTACTGCTTTAAACAATATGCTGCAATTAGTTTGCTATAATCAGATTTTAGTCCTATCAGATGTCTTGCAATTCTCTACTGCAGCCTTGGTTAAGAGGTTTAAGATCATTTTTCTCCTTAATAAAATGGGGATACTAATAATATTTGCTTCACAGAGTGAACATTAAATGAGTTAATGCATGAAGTGCTTATGATAAAGCTTTAATACTGATTGTCACCTTTATCACTGTTATTATCTTCATTTTAGAACATTTATATTTTGAATACCTTGTTTCCAGTCACTTTGATTTCCACAAATTTCTTACATCAGGTTAATAAAACTAAGAGGCTATACTGAATTTTGTTTTTTATTTTACATGACAAAATCAGAAAATATAGTTTGTTTTCCAAATGTGACTGTTCAAAACTTTACCTTAATGTCAGATTTAATGAGTCTGATAAACACATATACTTCTATGAGAGATACATTTGCTTTCCATCATGATTTGTCTCCTGGAGGTAGAATTTCTGATTTGAGCATATTTTTTAAAGGCTAAATAAATTAATTAAATGAAGCAAAGAAATGCTCCAAGGCTTTTAAAAATGTTTACGAGCAATTACAGATGCAATCTCACAAACTGAGTCCTTAGAGTTAATTTAAAAAAGTTAAAGATATCAAATATAGAGTCAGATAAGAGGTCTTTTAGAGACAAGTTAATCAGGGTTTTAATCTCTCCACAGAGTTTCAACCCAAATCTTCACTTATTAAAAACTTTTAGTAATATCTGTTATCATAGCACCTGGCTATGTTTACATATATATGCAAATGCAATACAGTTCTAGCAACACTGAACATTATAACCCAAATAAATGTCTACAGATTTTGCAGGATAAGTATGTCCAAAAGGTGTCATCACACAGATTTCTCAAAAATTATTTGAAGCACCTATTCCAAATAAACTCCACTGTTGTTCTAATTTGTTTTAATGTATTAGAAATGAAAAGTGATAATTTTCAAAACACATTAGATATGAGTAACATAAAATATATTCCAAATTTACTTATAGTGACCATCTATGCATTCAGAAGCAGTTCAGCCACTCTGGTATATTTCTAAGAAGCAGTAGCAGTCTATCACTGAGATAAACCAGTTCAACTATCTTAGATATGACTGAAAGTTCAACAAATAGGGGTTGGGGAGAGCATGGAGAAGATTAGCTGGGAAGCCAAAAATTTCCTTTCAGGATCTCCAAATACATATCTAAAGAGTTCAACTGTACTCAAATGCTTAGAATTCTTTTTTTTTTTTAGTGGTTTCCTACCCCTCCCCCTAAATTTCTATTTAAATTCTAGTTAGTTAACATACAGTCTAATACTGGCTTCAGGAGTAGAATTTAGTGATTCATCACTTATATACAACACCCAGTGCTCATCACAACAAGTCTCTCCTTAATACCCATCACTCATTTAGCCCATCCCCCACCCACCACCCCTCCAACAACCCTCAGTTTGTTTTCTATCCTTAAGAGTCTCTTATGGATTGCTTCCCTCTCTCTCTCTTTCTCCACCTTTCCCTATGTTCATCTGTTTTGTTTCCTAAATTCCACATATGAATGAAATCACTTATTTGTCTTTCACTGACTTGACTTATTTCACTTAGCACAATACGCTCCAGCTCCATCCACCTTGTTGCAAATGGCAAGATTTTATTCTTTTTGATGGCTGGGTAATATTCTCTCTGTGTGTGTGTGTATATACACACACAATAAATTCTTTCTTTTCCTTCTTTCCTTCCTTCCTTCCTTTTTGTAAGTAATAAAACTCATTTTCAAAGTTACCTAATGATTGCTGCTGAGGGCATCTTGCAGTCATGATAAGAACCACAAGGGCCAGTCCAGCCAGAACACTGGTTATTGATAAGCTGAGACTGGCACAAAATACGTTCATTGCAATTAGATCACATATATAAATTCATGTCCCATCATTGCAGTTACTAACCACAAATCTGTTCAACATTTCTAATATTTTGTCATTTCCAAAATTTTATATAAATGAAATCAAATAGTATGTAGCTATTTAAGATGGGCTTTTATAAACTCAGAATAATACTCTGTATCATCCAAGTTGCCTGGTGTATCAATAGTTAATTTTTTATTGCTGTGTAGTATTCCATGATGTGTATATAATACAGTTTATTTAAACATTTAACCCATTGAAGGACATCTGGCATGTTTCCAATTTTTAGGAATGACAAATAAATCTACTATGGACATTTGTGTATAGGTGTCTGTGTGACCATAAGTTTTTATTTAATATAAAGAGGGCATTTGCTGAAGCACATAATAATTGCATAGTTTTATAAGAAACTGCCAACCTATTTCCCAGAGTGGCTGTGCCATCTTACATTCTCACCAGCAATGCAGAGTGATTCTATGTCTCCATATCCTCCCCACCACATGATGCTGTCACTGACTTTTATTTTAGCCATTCTGATAGGTGTATAGCAATATCTCACTGTGTTTTTATTTTGAGTCTTTTAATGTCTCTGCCCATTTTTAACTGGATTTTTTTTTTTTTTTTTTACTGTTGAGATTTGAGACCTATTTATATATTCTTGATAGCAGTTCCTTGTTGGAGATTTGATTTGCAAATACCTTCCTGTTGTCTGTCCTTATTTTTTTTATCCTCTTTACTATGGGTTTTGCAGAGTTTTTAAGTTTTATGAGATCCAATTTATCAATTTCTCCTTTATTGATCATGCTTTTGCTGTCAGGCCTAAGAACTCTTTGGCCCTAAACTCCAAAGATTTTATGTTTTTATCCTTCAAGTTTTCAAAGTTTTATATTTAACTCTGTGATGTACTTTGAGTTAATTTTTATATAAGGTGTTAGGTTTAGGTCAAGATTTTTTTTTTTGCCTATGGATGTCCAATTGCCTCGCTGCCATTTGTTGAAAAAGCTATCCTTCTTCCACTAAGTTGTTCTTGCACCACTGTAAACAACAAGATGAACATACCTGTGTGGTTATTTTGGGCTCACTATCCTGCACCACTGATATGTGTGACTATACATGCACTGATACCACAGTCTTGAGTAATGTAGCTACATAGTAAGACTTCGTATCTCATAAAGTTATTCCTGACACTTTATTCTTTTTCAAGATTATTTAAGCTATTCAGGGCCTCTGACTTTCCATATAAATTTTAGAATAAGCTTCACTATGTCTACAAAAATCTTGCTAGAATTTGGATATTAAGTTGCATTAAACCTATATATCAATTTGGAGAAAACTGACATCTTCACTATGTTGAATTTTCCTACTTCTGAACATAGTATGCCTCTCCATTTACTTAGTTCTTTGATTATTTTCATCACAATATTGTAATGTTCAGCACACAAATACTTGTACATGTTTTAAGTGCATACCTAAGTGTCTTAGTCCGCTTGCGCTACCATAACAAATTATCAGATAATTTGTGTGGCTTAAAGAACAGGAATTTATTTTCTCACAGTTCTGAAGCCTGGAAGTATGAGATCAGGATGTTAAGCATGGTTGGTTTCTAGTAAGAGCTCTCCTCAAGTACTCACATGGCATTTCCATAGTACATACATGTGGAGGGACTGAAAGAGAGAGATCTTCCTCTTCTTTTAAGGCCACCAATCCTATTGGATTAGGATTCTAACTTTAGGACATCATTTAACCTCAATTCCTAAAACCCTTTTCTCTAAATGAAGTCACACTGGGGGCACAATTCAATCCATCACACTAAGTAATATATTTTCTTTAAAGTAATTGTAAATGAAATTGCATTTTTAATTTGGTTTCCACATATTCATTGTTAGTATATAGAAACGGGATATATTTTATTGTGTAGATCTTTTAATCTGCAACAAGGCTGACCTCACACTAAATACTATGATTTTTCTTTTGCAGTAAATCCTAGGACTTTTTGGTAGATTCCTTAGAAGTTTATATATAGCAATCATGTCATCCGTGAATAGAGACAGTTTTATTTTTCCATCTAATTTTCTAATTTTTTTATCCTGCCTTATTGTACGGGCTAGAATTGCAGTATTATGTTGAGTAAAAGTGGTAAGCATATAAATCCTTGCCCCCTTCCCAATCTCAGGGGGAAAGTATTCAGTCCTTCACTAGTAAGTATGATGTTGGAAATAGGATTTTGGTATATGCTCTTTACCGAAAGTCTTCTTTTGTTCAGTTACAGTTTAATTTTTTTTGAAATATATTTGACATATAACATTATGTAAATTTTAGGTATACAACATGTTGACTTGATACATTTATATACTGTGATATGATTGCCATTGTAGCAATAGTTAGCACTGCTATCATGTCGATCACAGTCATTTCTTTTTTCATGGTACGCGTAATTAAGATCTAGTCTCTTAGCAAGTTTGAGGACTACAATACAATATTGTTGTCTATATTCACTATACTTTACTTTTGATCTCCAGGACATACATTTTTTTTTTCTTCCAACTTTTATTTAAATTCAAGTTAGTTAACATATAGTGTAGTATTGGTTTCAGGAGTAGTATTTAGTGATTCATCACTTATATATTAATACCGACTGCTCATCACAACAAGGGCCCTCTATAGTTCCCATCACTCATTTAGCCCATTCCCCACCCACCACCCCTCCAGCAAACCTGTTTGTTTTCTGTATTTAAGAGTCTCTTATGGTTTACCTCCCTCTCTATTTTTATCTTATTGTATTTTTCCTACCCATCCATTCTGTTCATTTGTATTGTTTCTTAAATTCCACATATGAGTGAAATCATATGGTATTTGTCTTTCTCTGACTTATTTCACTTAGTAGAATACACTCTAGTTCCAGCCACATCATTACAAAAGGCAAGATTTCATTCAATCTGATGGCTGAGTAATATTCCTTTGTATACATACACCAAATATTCTTTATCCATTCATCAGTCTATGGATGCTTGGCACTTTCCATAGTTTGGTTATTGTTGATAATTCTGCTTCAAACATAGGGGTGCATGTACCCCTTCGAATCTGTACTTTTGCAGCTTTTGGTTAAATACCTAGTAGTACAATTGCTTGGTCGTCGGGTAGTTCTATTTTGAACATTTTGAGGAACTTCCATACTATTTTCCCAAGTGGCTGAACCAGTTTGCATTCCCCATAACAGTGCAAGAGGGTTCTTACTTGCATTCTCGCCAACATCTCTTGTTTCCTGTGTTGTTAATTTTAGCCATTCTGACAGGTGTGAGGTGGTATTTCATTGTGGTTTTGATTTGTATTTCCCTGATGATGAATGATATTGAGCATCTTTTCATGTGTCTGTTAGCCATCTGGATGTCATCTTTGGAAAAATGTCTATTCATGTCTTCTGCCCATTCCTTAACTGGGTTATTTGTTTTTTGGGTGTTGAGTTTGCCAAGTTCTTAACAGATTTTGGATATTAACCCTTTATCAGGTATATCATTTGCAAGTGTCTTCTCCCATTCTGTAGGCTGCCTTATAGTTCCGTTGATTGTTTCCTTTGCTGTGCATAAGTTTTTATCTTTTTAAAAAAGGTTTTATTTATTTATTTGAGAGAGAGCGCGCACGCATGAGCAGGGGGAGGGGCAGAGAGAGAGGGAGAAGCAGATGCCCCACTGAGCAGGAAGCCCAACATGGCTTGATCCCAGGACCCTGCGATCATGACCTGAGCCAAAGGCAGATGCTTAACCTACAGAGCCACTCAGATGCCCCAACCAATAGTTCATTTAGCTTGTTTCTCTTACCTACGGCAACGTGTCTAGTAAGAAGTTGCTACAGCCAAGGTCAAAGAGGTTTCTGCCTGTATTCTCCTGTAGGATTTTGAGGGTTTCCTGAATCACATTTAGGTCTTTCATCCATTTTGAATTTATTTTTGTGTGGTGTAAGAAAGTGGTCCAGTTTCATACTTCCGCATGTTGTTGTCCAATTTTCCCAACACCATTCACTGAAGAGACTTTTTTCCATTGGATATTCTTTCCTGCTTTGCCAAAGATTAGTTGACCATAGGGTTGAGGGTCCATGTCTGGGTTCTCTATTCTATACCACTGCTCTATGTTTCTGTTTTTGTGCCAGTACCATACTGTTTTGATGCTTACAGCTTTTTATTATAGCTTGAAGTCTGGTATTGTGATGCTACCAGCTTTGGTTTTCTTTTTCAACTTTCCTTTGGCTATTCAGGGTCTTTTCTGGTTCCTTAAAAATTTTAGTATCATTTGTTCAGCTCTGCGAAAAATGTTGATGGTATTTTGATAGGGATTGCATTGAATGTATAGATTGCTCTGGGAAGCACAGACATTTTAACAATATTTGTTCTTCCAATCCATGAGCATGGAAAGTTTTTCCACCTTTTTATCTTCCTCAATTTCTTTCAAGAGTGTTTTATAGTTTCAGAGTGCAGATCCTTTACCTCCTTGGTTAGGTTTATTCCCAGGTATCTTATGGTTTTTTTGTGCAATTATAAATAGGATCGATTCCTTAATTTCTTTCTTCTGGGTCATTGTTAGTGTATAGTAATGCCACTGACTTCTGTACATTAATTTTGTATCTTGCCACTTTGCTGAATTCCTGTATAAGTCCTAGCAATTTTTGGGTACAGTCTTTGTGTTTTCAACATAGAGTACCATGTCGTCTGTGAGGAGGAAAAGTTTGATTTCTTCATCGATTTGGATGCCTTTTATTTCTTTCTCTTGATTAATTTGGGTATATTGAACCAACCCTGCAGCCAATGAATGAATCCCACCTGGTTGTGGTGAATAATTTTTTTAATGTACTGTTGCTTTCAATTTGCTAGTATTTGTTGAGAATTTTTAAGTCCATGTTCATCAGGGATATTGGTCTGTAATTCTTTTTTTTTTTTTTTTTTTTAAGATTTTATTTATTTATTTGAGAGCGAGAGAATGAGAGAGAGCACATGAGAGGGGTTAGGGTCAGAGGGAGAAGCAGGCTCCCCGCCGAGCAGGGAGCCCAATGCGGGACTCGATCCCGGGACTCCAGGATCATGACCCGAGCCGAAGGCAGTCACCCAACCAACTGAGCCACCCAGGCGCCCTGTAATTCTCCTTTTTAATGGAGTCTTTGTCTGGTTTTGGAATCAAGGTGATACTGGCCTCATAGAATGAGTTTCAAAGTTTTCCTTCCATTTCTGTTTTTTGGAATAGTTTCAGAAAAATCAGTATTACTCTTAAGTGTTTGGAAGAATTCTCCTGGGAAGCCATCCAGCCCTGGACTCTTGTTTGTTGGGAGATTTTTGATTACTGACTCAATTTCTTTGCTGGTTATGAGTCTGTTCTAATTTTTTAATTTCTTCCTGAAGTTTTGATAGCTTATATGATTCTAGGAATTTATCCATTTCTTCCAGATTGCCCAATTTATTGGCATGTAATTGCTCATAATATTCTTTTATAATCATTTGTATTTATTCAGTGTTGGTTGTGATCTCTCCTCTTTTGTGATTTTATTTATTTGGGTCCTTTCTCTTTTCTTTTTGGTAAGTCTGGCTAGGGGTTTATCGATTTTGTTAATTCTTTCAAAGAACCAGCTCCTAGTTTTATTGATATGTTCTACTGTTTTTTTGATTTATATATCACTGATTTCTGTTCTAATCTTTATTATTTCCTTCTGCTGGTTTTAGGCATTATTTGCTATTTTTTGTCCAGCTCCTTTAGGTGTAACATTATGTTGTATATTTGAGACGTTTCTTGCTTCTTAAGGAAGGCCTGTGTTGGTATATACTTCCCTCCTATGACGACCTTTGCTGCATGCCAAAGGTATGGGACTGTCATGTTTTCATTTTTATTCTTCCATGTATTTTTTTATTTCTTTAATTTCTTGGTTAGCTCATTCATTCTTTAGTAGAATATTCTTTAGCCTCCACGTATTTGTGGTCTTTCCAAATTTTTCTTGTGGTTGACTTCAAGTTTCACAGCATTATGGTCTGAAAATATTCATGGTATAATCTCAATGTCTTTGTACTGGTTGAGGCCTGATTTGTGACCTAGTATGTGATCTATTCTGGAGAATGTTCCCTGTGTACTTGGAAAGAATGTGTATTCGGCTGCTTTAGTATGAAATGCTCTGAAGCATTTGTGAAGTCCAACTGGTCCAGTGTGTCATTCAAAGCCCTTTTTCCTTGTTGATTTTCTGCTTAGATGATTTGTCCATTGCTGTGAGTGGAGTATTAAAATCCCCTACTGTCATTGGATTATTATCAATGATTTTCCTTGTTATTAGTTGATTTATATATTTGTCTGCTCTGAAGTTAGGGGCATAAATATTTACAACTGTTAGATCTTCTTGTTGGATAGACCCTTTTATTATGATACAGTGTCCTTCTTCATCTCTTATTACAGTCTTTGGTTTAAAATGTTGTTTGTCTGATATTAAGTACGGCTATTCCAGCTTTCTTTTGATGTCCATTAAAATGATAAATGATAAATGGTTCTCCATCCCCTCACTCTGAATCTGGAGATGTCTGTGGGTCTGAAGTCCATCTTGTGTAAGCAGTGTATCAATAGGTCTTTTTTTTTTTTTTTAATCCATTCTGATACCCTGTGTCTTTTGTTGGAGCATTGAGTCCATGTACATTCAGAATAATATTGATAGGTATGAATTTAGTGCCATTGTATTACCTGTCAAGTTGCTGTTTCTATAGATTGTCTCTGTTCCTTTCTAGTCTTTGTTGTTTTTGGTCTCTCTTTTCTGCTCAAAGGGTTCCCTTTAATATTTCTTGCACAGGTGGTTTAGAATTCACTAACTCCTATAGTTTTCGCTTGTCTTGGAAACTCTTTATCTCTCCTTCTATTCTGAATGACAGCCTTGCTGGATAAAGTGTTCTTTTTTTTTTTTTTTTTAAGATTTTATTCATTTGAGAGAGAGAGAGCACAAGCAGGGGGAGAGGGAGAAGCAGACTCCCCTGCTGAGCCGAGGACCTTGAGATCATGACTTGAGCCAAAGGCAGACGCTTAACCAACCGAGCCACCCCCTGGATAAAGTATTCATGGCTAAATATTTTTCCCACTTAGCATGTTGAATATTTCCTGCCCTCTCTTCTGGCCTTGTAAGCCTCAGTGGCCAGGTCTGCTGCTAACCTTATATGTCTACCCTTGTAGGTAAAGGACTTTTTTTTTTGCCCTAGCTGCTTTCAGAATTCTCTTTATCTTTATATTTTGCAAGTTTCACCATGATACGTCATGGTGTTTATCTGTTTTTGTTGATTTTGAGGGGAGTTCTCTGTGCCTCTTGGACTTGAATGCCTGTTTCTTTCCCCAGATTAGGAATGTTCTCAGCTATAATTTGTTCAAATAAACCTTCTGCCCCTTTATCTCGCTTTTCTTCTGGGACTCCTAGGATATGGATATTATTGCACATTATGGAGTTGCTGTGTTCCTTAAGCCTAACTTCGTGATCGAACAGTTTTCTTCCCCTCTTCTCTTCATCTTCATTATGTTCCATAATTTTAACTTCTCCATCACCTACTGTGTCCTCTGATTCTTCCATCCTCATTTTGACTTTATCCATTCAGTTTTGCATCTCAATTATAGCATTTTTTCTTTCTGCCTGACTACTTTTTAGGTTTTTTTTCTCTCTCCAGCAAGGGTAGCTCCAGTGTCTTCTATGCTTCTTTCAAGCCCAGCCAGTATTCTTATGACTGCTGTTCTAAATTTTTTTTTTTTTTAAAGATTTTATTTATTTATTTGACAGAGACAGAGATAGCGAGAGCAGGAACACAAGCAGTGGGAGGGGGAGAGGGAGAAGCAGGCCTCCCCCCGAGGAGGGAGCCCGATGTGGGACTCGATCCCAGGACCCTGGGATCATGACCTGAGCCGAAGGCAGACGCTTAACGACTGAGCCACCCAGGCGCCCTGCTGTTCTAAATTCTTGTTCAGATATATTGCTTATATCTGTTTTGAGTAAATCCCTGGATGTGATTTCTTCTTGATCTTTCTTTTGAGGAGAATTCCTCCATCCTGTCTCGTCTAGGTTTCTGTCTTTTATGTGTTATGAAAGCTTGTTATGTTCCCTGCTCCTGAGAGTAATGCTATATCAAGAAGTGGTAATACACTGTCCAGGGCCTGGCACTTCAGGAAGTGTTTCTGGTGTATGCTGTGCACTCTGCTGTTGTGTTTTGGCTCCCTTTCCCATTGGTCAGTCCTCTTCAGAGTTCCTCCTTGCTTGTAGTGGGGAGTGTTTAGACATTTAACCAGGTATGCTTTGATTTGTTTGATACAACAAGCCTGTTTTTTTTAAACCTGATCCAAAAAGAGAGAAAAGGACAAAAACCCCAAAAATACACAAACTAAAAGCAGTAAGTCTGATTCCAAAGAAAAAAAAGAAAAAAAAAAAAAGCCTGATACTAAAAAAGAGAAAAGCAAACAAACAGAAAACTGTAAACTATAAACCTGATTCCAAAGGAAAAAGAAAAAAGAAAGCCTGGTCCTACTTCCATCAGAACTGAAGTTGACACTTTGGAGCACTCTATGATCAGTAGACTTGGCGCATGCAGGGGGCTTATGCTACTCCTTTGTGGGAGACACCTGCTGCGCTGGCTCATAGTCCAACCTGTTGTAGTAAAGATGCACCTGCAAGGGCACAGGGGGGTGGGGTTTGGTGTAAGTGGCTCAAGACTCCACCGGGGGTGCTGTGTTGTTCACTGAGGTCCAATCATGCTGTTGGTAGAGGGAAAGATGGCATCACTCGATCTCTCATCCCAAAGAGGGGAGCTCGGGCTGACACTGCTCAGAAAGCCCTAAAAGAAAATTGAACAACCTCCCTTCTGGTGTCCCAGGCTGATCCCTGCCCTCAATTTGTCTGTGCCTGAGCCATGGGCACATCCAGCGCCACAGTTCTCCTGTGTTTTATGTCTGGTGCCTGGATGGGATACAAAATTCCAAATCTTAAAGGACCTGCTATGGCGTGGACTCACTCCCCTCCTCTGGAGCCGAGCCTCACCACATTGTGTCTGGTGCTGTTCTGTCCCAGGAGAGCAGCTGCATGGCAGTGCAGGTGCTTGGAGTTTATGGTAAAGCACAATGAAAAGCTGTGAACAGGTTATCTGCCCTCTGTGCATACTTCTGGACCTTGCTAATGAACAGCTGCTCAATGGTGCCTGGAGGGTATTTTTTCCTTGGAGAGGCAATATACCCTCTTCCAGATGTACCCCAGGAAGGGGAATATTCTCTCCCAGTGTGACCCAGGGGATCCCTACACAATACTTTCTGCTCCCAGGTCTCCGCCCTCCTCTCCAGGAGAAATGCTGCCCACCCCCCCACTGGACTCCTGTGAATGGCACTATCTTCTAAAATTTCAAACTTTGAACTCTCCTGCTTGTAAAAACTTGCAAAAGTCCATTCCTCTGGATTCCCCAGTCAATGGTTTTGGGGAAGTGTTTTTCCTGTGTGAACCAACATGCTGCTCTCTGTCCCCCTCTCTCATTCTCTCACTCTCCTTCCTCCATGGAAAGTGCTCCCTCCTCCCCTTCACAGCACCATGGCTTTTCTCTCCTCCAATTCACATCACTGCACCTTGTACATGCCACATTCTCAGAGTCCCTCTAACTGTGCAGACTGTTCTCTTAATCTGCAGATCAATTTCCTCAGTGTTTAAAATGATTTGATATTACCCTAGCTGTGTTCAAGGGAGAGGCAGGACCAGGGTACCCCTACTACTCTGCCATCTTAACTCCTATACACCTTAACTCCTTAACACCTATACCACAATTTCTTTATCCAGTTATCAGTCAATGGATATTTGGGCTCCTTCCATAATTTGGCTGTTGTTGATAATGCTAATAAATCAGGGTGCAGGTGCCCCTCTGAATCCGTATTTCTGTAACCTTTGGATAAATACCTAGTAGTGCAATTGATGCGTCACAAGGGTAGTTCTATTTTTAACATTTTGAGGAACATCCATACTGTTTCCTACAGTGGCTGCACCAGTTTGCATTCCCATCAACAGAGTGTAAGAGGGTTCCCCTTTCTCCACATCTGTGCCAAGATCTGTTGTTTCCTGTTTTGTTCATTTTAGCCATTCTGACAGGTGTGAGGTGGTATTTCATTGTGGTTTTGATTTGTATTTCCCTGATGATGAGTGATGTTGAGCATCTTTTCATGTTTTTGTTAGTCATCTGGATGTCTTCTTTGGAAAAATGTCTATATTCATGTCTTCTGCCTTTTTCTTAAATGGATTATTTGTTTTTGAGGTGTTGAGTTTGACAAGTTCTTTATATATTTTGGATACTAACCCTTTATCAAATATGGCATTTGCAAATATTTTCTCCCATTCCGCAGGCTGTTTTTTAGTTTTGTTGATTGTTTCTTTTGCTGTGCATTAGCTTTTTAAATTGAAGATGTCAGAATAGTTTATTTTTGCTTTTTATTCCCTTCCCTCCAGAGATATGAGTAGTAAGAAGTTGCTCTGGCCGAGGTCAAAGAGGTTGCTCCCTGTGTTCTCTAGGATTTTGATGGTTTCCCATCTCATATTTAGGTCTTTCATCCATTTTTTATTTATTTTTGGGTATGGTATAAGAAACTGGTCCAGTTTCATTCTTTTGCATGTTGCCATCCAGTTTTCCCAACACCATTTGTTGAAGAGATGTCTTTTTTCTCACTGGATATTCATTCCTGCTGTATTGAAAAGTAGTTGTCCATATAGTTGTGGGTTCATTTCTGGGTTTTCTATTCTGTTTCATTGATTGATGTGTCTGTTTTTGTGCCAGTACCAACTGCTGTGATCACTACAGAGCTGTAACATAGGTTGAAGTCCAGAATTGTGATGGCTCCAGCTTTGCTTTTCTTTTTCAGGATTGCTTTGGCTATTCGGGGTCTTTTGTGGTTCTATACAGATTTTAGGATTTGTTCGAGCTCTGTGAAAAATGCTGGTGGTATTTTGATAGGGATTGCACTGAATGTGTAGAGTGCTTTGGGTAGTATAGACATTTTAACAATGTTTATTCTTCTAATCCATGAGCGTGGAATGCTTTTCCGTTTCTTTGTATCCTCTTCAATTTTTTATAAATGTTCTATAGCTTCCAGAGTACAGATCTTTTACCTCTCTGGTTAGGTTTATTCCTAGGTATCTTACAGGTTTTGGTGCAATTATAAATGGGATCGATTCCTTGATTTCTGCTGCTTCATTATTGGCATAGAGAAATGTAATAGATTTCTGTACATTGATTTTATATCCTGTGACTTTGCTGAATTCATGTATGAGTTTTAGCAATTTTTTGGTGGAGTCTGTTCAGTTTTCTACATAGAGTATCATGTTGTCTGCGAAGTGTGAAAGTTTGACTTCCTCCCTACCGATTTGGATGTCTTTTATGTCTTCTTGTTGTCTGATTGCTGATGCTTAAGATTTCCAGTACTACGTTCAACAGTGGTGAGAGTAGACATCTCTGTCCTGTTCCTGACCATACAGGAAAAGCTCTCAGTTTTTCTTCATGGACCTTGGTATTAGAATTCCATTTCACTTTCATAGCTCAGTAAATATTAAGTCTTGAGGTCTGAGGCAACTAGAAAAAATTTCTTAACAAAAGTGATCAGTAACCAGTTTAGTTCTCCTTATGTCCATGAAAGGTTAACTGCTACAAAAACTTCTCTCCTTTCATAACAAGTAAAAAGCAGAACAATACATATGAAACAAAAGTTTCCAGATGTTGTACATTAGGCAGCTTTGAATTGATTCTAAAGAGAAAGGAACAAAAGAGGTAAGCCCAGATAACTGCTTGAAGGAAGTATCTAAGATCCAATAGTGAAAGAGGGTGCCAAACTATAGTTAGGAACTTGCACTGACTTTTGTGAGGTTGAGGTGGCTAGAATTTGTTCATCAGAGAACAAGGGAGGAAAGCCACCCAAGAGGATAGTTCTGGAGATCTGCAGAGGAATTCCCAGGTCTTGGCTAGAGCACTGATGTGGTCACATGTGAAAAAAATAACCAAACAGTAGTGGAATGAACAATTTCAAAAGCTCATGTGGGAGTAGAAATAGTCTGTATTTTCATCAAACAGAAGAGAGAAACACTTTGTAATACCAGGGTTAGAGGCTAAACACTAATAATAGTCCCCAGGATGAAGCTAAATAAGTTCCAGAATAAAGGTTGATTTGGATATACCTTGACAAAGAGTAAAGGGAAGCCTCTGAAGGATTCAGTTAATTCATAAGTTACTTATCTATACAATAAGATAAAATCCAACATTCTTTAATGGAATATAACTAAATCCAGTCTCCCAAAATGTCACATCTGGCATTCAAATAAAAATTACTAGGAATGCAAAGAAAAAGAAAACTATAACCTAGAGGTAGCAGGAAAATTAAAGTAACAGTTCTGGAAATCACAGGGAGAGAAGAATCAAAGAGAAGGACCTTAATATAGCTCTTGTAAATATGAAAAATATGCTCAAGGACATTAAAAACTTGATAATGAGAGAAGTGGAGGATAGAAAAGATTCAAGAATAAAGAATACTATATATATGGTGTGCCTGGGTGGCTCTTGTTTTCAGCTCAGGACAGAATCTCAGGGATATGATAACAAGCCCTGAGTTGGGCTTTGTGCTGAGCGTACACTTGCTTAAGATTCCCTCTCCTCTCCCTCTGCCCCTCCCTCCACTCTCTCATTAAAAAAAAAAAAATACTATGTGTGAAATGACAAATACTATGGTAAAACTGAAGACATGCAATAAAGAAAGTTCTGAAATTATAAAAAAGATTTAGAAAAAAATTGAACAGAGCCTTAATGAACTTTTTGTGTAATATCAAGTAGTCAAATATATAGGAAAGGAGAATCCTAGAAAGAGGGGTGGGTGCTATAGAAATAATGGCTAAAAGATTTCCATAATTGGTGAAAAATATAATCTGATGAATACAAGAACTTCAATCAACACCAGACAACAAAAAGAAAAACCCCACTAAGGCAGCTCATAATAAAATCACTGAAAATCAAAAAGAAAAAGAAAAATCTTGAAAGCAGCCAGAGAGAAAAAAATAAAACCATGATAGGTACAGAGAAATAAATAATGTCAGCAGGCTTTTTGTCTGAAACCACACAGGGTATTGAAAAATAGAACATTTTTAAATTACTGAAGGAAAAGGAAAACATTGCCAAATAATTTTACAACCAGTAATCAAAAATTCCAAAAATTAAGATGCAGTGTACATTTTTTTCAAAACCAATAAAACACGAGAACATTTCTTGCTAGCAGGACTTTACTACAAGAAATATTAAGGGAAATTAAGCAGAAAAAGAAAAGATACTAAATGGAAATTTGAAAATGAAAAAGGGAACTTGGTATACCAGAAATAGTCAATGTGTGGGTAAAAGTAAAAACTACATTTCTACTTAAAGCAAAAATAATCACAATGTACTATGAGTTTTATACACAAGGAAAACAGATGACTATAGCACAAATGCTAGGAAAATAGAAAAGAAAGTAACCTGTTGTAAAGGTCTCAAACTTCAATTTCTTTCATAAGTGTTCCTTAGTTTCCAGAGTACCTCTCTGGTTAGGTTCAGTCCTAGGTATCTTACAGGTTTTGGTGCAATTATAAATGGGATCAATGCCTTGATTTTTGCTTCTTTGTTATTGGCATAGAGAAATGCAATAGATTTCTGTACATTGATTTTTTTATCCTGAGACATTGCTAAATTCATGTATGAGTTTTAGCAATTTTTTGGTGGAGTCTGCTGGGTTTTCTACATAAGAGCATCATGATGTCTGTGAAGTGTGAAAGTTTGGCTTCCTCCTTGCCAGTTTGAATGCCTTTTCTTTCTTTCTGTTGTCTGCTGATGCTTAAGACTTCCAGTACTATGTTAAATAATAATGGTGAGAGTAGACATCCCTGTGTTGTTCCTGACCATAGAGGAAAAGCTCCTAGGTCTTCCCCATTGAAGAGAATATTAGTTGTGGGTTTTTCCATATATGGCCTTTATTATATGTTGAGGGATGTTCCCTCTAACCCTACTTTGTTGAGGACTTTTTTTTTTTCATCATGAATGGATGTTATATAGTTTTTTTCAAATGCTTTTTCTTCATCTATTGAAAGGATCATATGGTTCTTGTCCTTTCTTTGTGGTGTATTATTTTGATTTATTTACTAATATTGAACCACCCTTACAGGCCAAGCATAAATCCCACTTGATAGTGATGAATGATTTTTTTAATGTACTGTTTGATTTGGTTTGCTACTATTTTATTGAGAACTTATACATCCATAAGCATCAGGGATATTGGCCTCTAGTTCTCTCTTTTAGTGGAGTCTTTATTTTTGAATTCAGGGTAATTGTGGCCCCACAGAATGAATGTGGAAGTTTTCCTACCTCTTCTATTTTTTGAAATAGTTTGAAAAGAATAGGTAATCACTGTCACTTAAATGTTTGATAGAATTGACCCATGAAGTCACCTAGCCCTGGACTAATTCAATTTCTTTGCTAGTTATTGGTCTCTTCAAGTTTTCTATTTCTTCCTGTTTCAGTTTTGGTGGTTCACATGTTTCTAGGAATACATCAATTTCTTTCAGGTTGTCCAATATGTGGGCATATAGTTTTTCATAATATTTTTTCTTTTTAAGATTTTATTTATTTATTTGCAGAGAGAGACACAGTGAGAGAGGGAACACAAGCAGGGGGAGTGGGAGAGGGAGAAGCAGGCTTCCCACTGAGCAGGGAGCCCGATGCGGGGCTCAATCCCAGGACCCTGGGATTATGACCTGAGCTGAAGACAGACACTTAATGACTGAGCCACCCAGGCACCCAATAATATTTCTTATAATTTTATTTCTGTGGTGTTGGTGGTTATTTTTTGTCTCCTCTTTTGATTTTATTTGATTCCTTTCTCTTTTCTTTTTGATAAGTCTGGCTTCTATTTCTTCTTTGACTTCCTGGCTAACCCATTCATTGTTTAGTAGCATGTCATTTAACCACCATGTATTTGTGGTGTATATATATATATTATATATATATACACACATATATATAATATTTGTGGTTGACTTTAAGTTTCATAGCACTCTGGTCAGAAAAGATGCATGGCATGATTTCAATCTTTTTGTACTTTTTGTGGCCTGATTTGTGACCTAGTATATGATCTATTCTGGACAATGTTCCATGTGCACTCAAAAAGAACCTGCATTAAAGTAAGTTCTGCTGCTTTAGGATGAAATATTCTGAATATATCTGTGAAGTTCATCTGGTCCAGTGTGTCATTCAAAGTTATTGTTTCCTTGTCGATTTTCTGCTTAGATGATCTGTCCGTTGATGTAAGTGGGGTGATAAAGTCCCCTACTCTTATTCTATTATTATTAATGAATTCCTTCATGTTTGTTATTGTTTTATGTATTTGGGTGCTTCCACATTGTGTGTATAAATACTTCCAATTATTAGATCTTACTTTTAGATTGTCCCCTTTATTATGATATAATGCCCTTCATCTCATAGTGTTTGGTTTAAAGTCTAGTTTGTCAGATAGAAGTATTACTAATCTGGCTTTACTCTGATGTCCAGTTGCATGATAAGTATATCTCCATTCCATCAATTTCAATGCACAGGTGTCTTTAGGTCTAAAATGAATTTCTTGTAGGCAGCATATAAATGGGTCTTCTTTTTTTAATACATTCTGACACCGTGTATCTGATCGGAGTGTTTAGTTCATTTACATTTAGAGTAATTATTTTTTTTTAAAGATTTTATTTATTTATTTGACAGAGAGAGACACAGCGAGGGGAGGAACACAAGCAGGGGGAGTGGGAGAGGGAGAAGCCGGCTTCCCGAGGAGCAGGGAGCCTGATGCAGGGCTTGATCCCAGGCCCTGGGATCATGACCTGAGCCGAAGGCAGATGCTTAATGACTGAGCCACCCAGGCACCCCACATTTAGAGTAATTATTGATAGATATGTATTTAGTGCCATTTTATTACTTGTTTTGTTATTTTGGGAGATTTTCTCTATTACATTCTTGTCTTTGTCACTTTGGTCTTTCTTTTCCACTCAGAGTCCCCTTTAATATTTCTTGTAGGGCTGGTTTAATGGCCACGAACTCCTTTAGCTTTTCTTTGGGAAACTCTTCATCTTTCCTTCTATTCCTTGTTAGATAAGAGTATTCTTGGCTGCAGATTTTTCCCATTCAGTACTATGAATTTATCATGCCACTCCCTCTTAGTTTGCCAAATTTGTGTTGAGAGATCTGAAGCTAGCCTTGTGGGTCTTCCTTGTAAGTTAGGGACTTGTTTTTGTCTTGCTGCTTTTAAGACTTTTGTCTTTATCAGTGTATTTTACAAAATTTAATTACAATGTCATGTTCTTGGCCAGCTTTTGTTGATTTTTAAAAAGATTTATTTATTTGAGAGAGAGAGTGTGGGGGAGGATTAGAGGAAGAGGGAGAGAGAATCTCTAAGCAGATTCCCTGCTGAGCACGTAGCACAACACAGGGCTCAAACTCATGACCCTGAGATCATGACCTGAGATGTAAGAGTCAGATGCTTAATTGAGTGAGCCACCCAGGCACCCCAGCTTTTGTTAATTTTAATGGGATTTCTTGGTGCTTCCCAGTTATGGATGCCTGTTTCTTCCCAGATTAGGGAAATCTTCACATATTATTTTCTGAAATAAATTCCCTGTCTTCTTTTCTCTGTGCTCTTCTTCTAGTACACCTATATGAATGTTATTACATTTGATGGAGTCACTGAATTCCCTGAGTATATTCTCATATTGCAAAATTCTTTCTCTCTTTTGTTCAGCTTATGTTTCATTATTTTATCTTGTTTGTTGCTTTTTTGTGCCTCTGCTTCTTCCATCCTTGTGTTCGTTGCATCATTGTTTGGTCGTTGCATTTGTTGTTTCGAATCTCAGTTACTGAATTTTTCATTTCTGACTGTTTTTTTACTCTTTTATCTCTGTGGTAAGCGTCTCCCTGGTCTTCTTTTCTCAAGCTAGCTAGTATCCTTATGACTGTTGCTTTGGATTCCCCATCAGTCATATTACTTGTATCTGTTCTGCTTAGATCTCGGGCATTTTGTTTAAGTCTCTCTTCTTCTCTGTGTTAGAAAAGCCTGTATGTTTCCTGCTCCTGATAGTCATGGCTTTATGAAGAAGAGATCATATAGGCAGGGCCTGGTACTTCAGATAGTGTCTCTGGTGTGTGCTGCATGCCCTCTGCTACTGTGTTTTGGCTGCTGTATCCTTCGGGCCAGTTTCTGTAGGGGCTCTCCTTGCCTGCAGTGGGAAGTATTTGGTCTTTGGCTAGAATGTGGCATGTTTTAACTAGGTTCACTTTGGTCTGTGTGTTAAATGAGACCTGAAAGTTCCACTTGAACTGAAGCCATGCAGAACTCTGGTCAGCAGCTGTGGTGTGGGCAGGGGCTTCTGCTGGTCTTCTGTGGAAAGGGCCTGTGGCACTGGGATTGAGGCAAGCTTCACTGAGAAGGGCAGTATTACCAGATTGCAGGGATGTGAGGCTTGGTATAAGCAGGTTAGACAGCCAGTGTGGGCACTGTGCTGCTTACTGCAGGTGGCTCTGTGTTTATGCTGTGGGGTGACGGAGGAAATGGCCCTAGCCAGTTCCTCTGTTCCTGGAGAGGAGTATCTGTGCATGCTTGCCTCTCAGGGAGGCAAGCCAAGAAGAATGAATAATCTCCCCACTGTTTGTTTCAGGTGTTTTTCAGATTGCTGTTTCTATAGTCTGCCTCTGGGTTGTTTGTCTGACTTCTCTCCAGGAACAGTATAGTGCCTTCTGAGCTGTATCCCAGCCAAACCTGCTGACTTTTAACACTCTAGGCTTTAGGGACATGATGTGCACAGGGGCCTGTGCTGGTCTTTGGGGGGAGCGCCTCACCTAGGCAGAAATTCTTAAGTTGCTAAAAAGATAAAAGTCCCATGACACTTAAAACTGCCCTAATGAATCTGAAGTTCTCAAAGGAGTTAACTAAGGCTTTAAAGGAGGTTATATTGGCAGGAAAATCTAGCATGATATAGAAGGTCTATGATGGCTCAACTACTAAGGAACTCCCAGGTTTTGTACCTATACTCATATACAGTGGGCTGCTAAGGGAGCAGAGCTTCCAGCAAGGGAATTCTCTCCAATAATCCTTAGAAGTGTCCCAGGAAAACAAGACAGAAAGAAAATTTCACTGGTAGGATGAATCTGGGGACTCTTTGAAATTAGTTAATCAATTATGTCAATCCATTGCTAAGGAAGTGAATCAATGAAAAGATGCTCAAGTAGGTTAACTTTGCAGAATGTAGTAAAATACACCGAACCAATGATTGCTGTTTTGCTTCCTTTTTTGCCTTTCCTGAATTGGTATTTTCAACTGCAGTTATACTGCTCTTTGCTTTTAGTACTTTATATAAAGTATGTCAGATATTTCTGTATTTTTCATTTAGCCTATAGAGTGAATTTACATCCTTACCTAGGGAAAATGGACACTGACCAGCAAATTTAAACCTTGGAGATGGGAGCCACTCTTAGGCATGACATGTGGGACAGAGATAAGTATATCTGTGGTTATAAATGAAAAATGGTACTATGTTTACCAAAAGCTTTGCTTGAATTGGCTGGAGAAAGGGTGTGTGTGTATGCTGGCAACAAAGAGATGAATATCTAGTGCTTTGTCCACCAAAAAGAACCCCTTTTCTATGAGAACTGTATCTTATTCATTCTTGAGGGAACTTTCCCTCTTTGCATTTCAACCAAGTGAGTGCTGACAATTACAGTATTCCATCTCTCAGTCATACAAGTCAGGGTTGTACCCAGAATATAGTAAATTCAAAATCAGGAAAGAAGGAGAACACTTTTTGTTGACAAAATTGAACACTTGCTCTAAAATGCTGCTAATAATCATATATCCAGCCATGTAGAAGAGACCTGTTTCAAAGAGTAAAGTTGACATGCAATATAATGCAGAGACAGAAATGGACAAAGGGTCCTGGCAACATTCTTCATTTTAAATGTGTTCTTGCCTTTTTTTTCCTAAGCCAGTTAGACTTGCTGTCACTTGCCACTACAAGAGTCCTGAAACAATTCTCTTTGAGAAAATTTAGTAGTCTAATAGGCTAGTATATAGAGTGTACAGGATATATGGTAGAGGTACTCCTAAGGAACTTGGAAAAACTGAGAAACATACTCAGCATCGTAAGTCAGTGTCAAAGCCACTCTATTACAATATTTCTCTTGATTGTAACCCAACAGAATGTGCTAACAAAGTACCCAGCCACAGATAGAAGTAGTGGTACTATCCATCCAAGCAGTGCATATTTGTGTCTGTAGGTAGGTAGGAACACCCTAAAGGTTTAACCCACTAATTCTGAGCATACATACTAGCTTACCTTAGCCTGTTCAACTATATCAAATTGCTATTTCACTTTTTGCATTGGTTATTCTAAGCATAAAACATACTTCATTTCTTTCAAATCTCAAACACTATTACCTGTCAGTAGATAACGATGTCTTATACTTCACAGAACCGTCAGATGGACTCCTTTAATTTTCCAGTACTAATTATACCATGCTTGCCTACGAAACACCTATCCATCTTCCATAAAGGCCAATCCCTTCAAATGTGTGCAGACTGCCATTCTTTCCCTTCCTTGTCTGTGGGATCTTACATTATTGATTATGCTGTGTTATAAATTCACTCTTCCCCTCAACCACCAGAGATGTAAACTCCATGAAGACAGGGACCTTGCCCATCCCATCTGCTGCTACATTTTTGATGTCTAGTACATAGTTAAGTACCCAGAATTATTTGTTGAAGGCAAGAGTAAATAAATGAATAAAAGGTTGGAAATGAATAATCTGTATGACGTCTTCCATTTCTGAAGCTCTATAATTCTACTTGGAGAAGAGCAGGTGCCACAATGGATTTCTGACTTAGGGTTAGAGGCTTCATCAAACTTCAGTTAAATACTTCTCTAGATAAACCTAATATAATTTTTCTTCATCCTTGACTTTACTTCAAATAAATTCACTTTACATTTTGGGCCTCAAGATGAAATAAACGAAACAGACAATGACAACAAATTGTGCTTACTCTTCTTTCCATCCATATCTGCATGGATCTTCCGAGCCAAGAATCCACTTTTGTACACAGCAGCATTTGGGTCATGAGGAATATCTAAGAATGGGTTGGTAGTGCTCCCAATCCGACTGATGGTCTTTGGATGTGTTCCATTAGCCTTCTCATCAGTACCTTCGGATGGAGATTTTTTTTTCTCTTCATCATCTCTAAAGGGAGAAAACACAGATTGAGCACCTAACATAATATTCAATGAACAAAGTTATTTCGTGTAATAAACTACCATGTTTTCCAGTAGTCTATCAGTCTTGATAACAAAAACTGTAATAACAGGTATCATTTACTATGTATCTATGTGCCAGGTATTAATGATCATAACGATTTTCTAAGACTGACATTAGTATCCCATATTAGAGATAAGGAAACAAACTCAGAGAGTTTAAATAAATGCCCAAGGCCACAGATCTAGTAATCAAAGAAAGAGATAGTAAGGATATGACTGCAAAATCACTAAAGCCTTTGCTCTTTCTACCCACTACAGTGCCTTCATGTCTGTCCTCTTTCAAAAGAGTGGGGATTCTTTGGTAGAGATCACGATTTTGATTTTGATTTTTGATTTCTACATGGTTTAGCACATTGCCAAGTATACAGAATACAACAAATAATTATAGATTCAGTCCAATGAATAATACTGAACTATAGCTGCCAAATAACAGGTAATTCTCTTATACTGAAACCCCTGGTAAAGCTATTAATGAGGTAGGATGGTGGTGTCATCCACAGTGCTTTGGCATCTTATAGCGACTACTTTCTCAACTGCCATAAAAGTTGCCCCACCCTAACAGCCACTGAGAAAACCTGTAATTGGCCAATCTTTTTTAAAATCTCTGTTCCGGGGTGCCTGAGTGGCTCAGTTGGTTAAGCATCTGCCTTGGCCTCAGGTCATGATCTCAAGGTCCTGAGATTGAGACCCACATCTGGCTCCTTGCTCAGCAGGAAGCCTGTTTCTCTCTCTCCCTCTGCTCTTCCCCCCTGTTCTGCTCTCCCCTTGACCCCAAATAAATAAAAAATCTTAAAAAAAAACCTCTGATCCTTCAAGGAGGGCAAATTTAACTCTGAGATTCTAATGTACATTAAGTATGAAGGAGGCAGAAAATAGATGGTTACATTCAATTAATAAAGAGGAATGAAGAGAACAAGAAAATTAATAAACTCTGATATACTGCTAAAAAACACAGCACCAAATTAAGAGCATTTGTCTTAGTTCACCTGTTCAATTTCCTCAATCACCTCTGGTTTAATTGCTTATTAGATATTGATTAGTGAATATTTTTATTAAAACTTCCAAATAACCACAACCAAAATATATTTATTTATTATTTTTTCCCAAAATATATTTAAAAGAAACGAGAAAATTAATAATTATCGAAAGTGTTTATTTGGTGATCAAATTAAAATAGTCTTTTTTTCTCCACTGCTATTTGATTATTGTGAGATATATAAAAACAACACTGGGCCCTTAGACATCTATACTTAATTTTTAATTTTGAGATTTTAGATTTGTAAAGATAGTACATACATTCCCATCTGCCTATTACCCACTTCCCCCTAATGTTAACAACGTACATAACCATAGTAAAAATTTCAAAATGAAGAAAGCAATAATGCTATTGCTATGAATTAAACTTAAGACTTTATTCAGACTTTACCAATTTTTTCATTAATTTTTTTTTCTGTTCCAGGATCCTATCCATGATCCCACAGTGCATGTAGTTGTTATGATTTCTTAGTTTTCTCCAGTCACCAACAGAACCTCACTCCTTCCTTGTCTTTCATGACCTTGACATTTTGAAGAGTATTAGAACTGGTAGTTATGTTATAGAATATCCCCAATTTAGGTTTGTTTGATTAGATTGAGGTTGTACATTTTTGGGAAGGATATCATACTGATGCACCCTCTCAGTGCATCAGATGAGGGTATATATGTTTTATGACTAGTGGTATTAACCTTGATTACTTGGTTAAGGTGCTGTCTGACAAGTTTCTATTCTGTAATGTTACAATTTTCTTTTGCAAATGTTTTGGGGAAAATTTGTGACTATGAAAATAGCCTGTTTCTCCTTAAACTTCAGAACACTAATATGAGCATTCTTCAGTGGATCCTGCCTATGACAATTATTATTGTGCTGCTCTAATGGTGTTTTTTTATTTCCCTCATTTGTTCTACATTAGTAATTGGAATTCTTCTGTAAGTGTGGACACATGGATATAATCTTATTCTTTTGCATTATAATAAAACACTATCATTATTAAATTTATTGCTCCATTTTTTTCAGCTTTGGCCACTAGGAGTTCTATCAAGGAGGCTTCTGTCTCCTTTGAACATGCCTCCCTCTTTTTCCTTTTTTGTTTTTCAAGCATTTCTTTTAGGTACCACAAGAAGATGCTTCTAAGCTCATCTTAAATTTTCCTTATCTCGACCCTGGAAGAAATGTCTCCAAGAAGTTCAGTTCTTCTTGCTGGACAACGGTATTTAGAAACCAAATCTAGGTACTAGATGTGTTCACTGTATATAGAAAATTGCCTCCTGCGTCCCTCTTTTAGTTAATTCCTCTCCCCTACCAATTCTTGAAAATTACTGATGTCCTCCATCCCTACAGATTTCCCTTTTTCAAAATGGCATAAAACTGGTTTCTTTTACTCAGCAAATTATATTTAAGATTCATCCATATTGTGCAAATCAATAGTTTGTTTCCTTTTATTGCTAAGTACTATTTCATTTTGTGGTATACCATATTTATTTTGCTTATCCATTTGTCTCCCTGCTCCCAACTTAACTGAAGAACAACTGATTTTTTTAATACATTTTTTAAAGTTTTTATATTCCAGTTATATTCCAGTTAGTGAACATACAGTGTAATAGTTTGTACAACATAGTGATTTAAAAACACTTCCATTCATCACCTGGTGCTCATCACAACAAGTGCATTCCTTTATCCCCATCACCTCTTTAACCCATCTGCCCATCCACCTCCCTTCTAGTAACCATCAGTTTGTTCTCTACACTTAAGAGACTTTCTTGGTTTGTTTCTTTTTTTGTCCCTTTATTAATTTGTTTTGTTTCTTAAATTCCACATATGAGTGAAATCATATGGTATTTGTCTTTCCCTGACTGACTTATTTTGCTTAGCATTAATGATGTCTAGTTCCCTCTGCTTTGCCTGCCTTCTCTTCAGGAGCAGCACAGTGCCTTCTGGTCTCTATGCCAGGCAAGCCTGCTGACCTTTAAAACTCCAGGCTCTAAGCCCCTCTGACGGCAAGAACACATAAAATCCAGCCCCTCGTCTTCCAAACCAATGGCTTTGAGGAAATGTTCTCCTTGTGTGTTCCCCTGTGTGCTCCTCTTTTATCCTTCTCTACAGCCACACTTCTCTCCCCTCTGTAGTACCTCGCATCTGTTTCTTCCCCAAATCACTTCTCTGCACTCCTTACCATATTCAATGTCTTCTCTTCCTTTAGTTGTGGAGTTTGTTCTGTCAGTCTTCATGTCAATTTCTGGGTTATTTAGGATTTGATAGTTACCTAGTTTGTGTTCATGGAACAACATTAGTCTAGGGTCCTCCTACTCTGCTGCCATCTTCCTCTCCCTCTGGAATAACTGATTTATGCAATGTAAGAGGTTTAATTATTTATTAATTTATTTAAAATTAATGGTCACTATTGATGTTCAGGAAATACCTTCTGGATACTGCAAAAATCCTGAAAAATTACAATTTGTTATTATATGGATTACATTTCCTCTATGTTGCTTTATTAGTTTTTTTAATTGACAATTTAATGTGAGATATTTAAAGTATACAGTATGAGGATTTAATATACATATATATCATGAAAAAAGTCACTTCATTGCGTTAACACACCCATCACTTTACATATTTATATATATGTATATACAAATATTTTTTGTGTGAAAACATTTAAGTTCTACTCTCAGAAACTTTCAATTATTCAACAGTGTTATTAACTGTAGTCACCATGTTATATATTATTTCCTCAGATCTCATCCATCTTATAACTTATAACCATACTTTTAACTTATTACATACTTTTACCAGCTGTTCCCTACTTCCCCCACACCTCAATGCCTGAAAATGACTTTTATACTCTCCATTGCTATAAATTCAACTTAAAAAAAAAAATCCCATATGTCACAATACCACAAGTGATACTGTGTAGTATTTATCTTTTGATATCTAACTTAATTCAGTTAGCATAATGCTCTCCAGATTCATTCATGTTTGCTGCCTATGACAAGAGTTCATTCTTTTTTAGAGGCTGCATAATATTCCATCATGTATATATACCTCATCTTCTTTATCCATTCATCTGTAGACAGACACTTCAGTTTTTTCCATACTTTGGCTATTGTAAACCATTCTGCTATAAACATGAGAGTACAGGTTATTCCTTCAGATAATTATTTTGTTTCCTTTGTCTATATATTCAGAAGTGGGACTATTGGTAGTTCTACCTTTTTAAAAAAGATTTTATTTATTTGAGAGAGTGCACACACACACACGAGAGAGAGGTGGGGACAGAGGAAGAGGGAGAAAAAGACTCCCCTCTGAGCAGGGAGCCTGACGTGGGGCTCAATCCCAGGACCCTGGATCATGACCTGAGCTGAAGGCAGATGCTTAACCAACTGAGCCACCCAGGTGCACCAGGTAGTTCTGTTTTTAATTTTTTGAGGCGCCTCAGTGCCAAACGCCATAGTCACTGTACCAGTTAACATTTACACCAACAGGGTAAATGTCTCGTCCCATTTAGTAGGTTGCCTTTTTATTTTGTTAATGGTTTCCTTCATTGTGTAGAGCTTTTTAGTTTGATGTAGTCCCACTAATTTTTGTTCTTGTTCCTAAATTTAAAAATGTATTGTCAAGACCACTGTCTAGGAGCTTACTCTTTATGTTTTCTTCTAGGAGTTTTATGGTTTCAGGGCTTATATTAAAAGATTTAATCCAACTGGAGTTGATTTTTGTGTAAAGGAGAAAATAAGAGGTCCATTTTCATTCTTTTCCATGTGGATATTCAGTTTTCCTAAAACCACTTATTGAGGGGACAGTCTTTTCCCCATTATCTATTCTTGGCTGCCTTGTCAAAAATCAACTGAACAAATTTCTGTGAGTTTATTTCTGGGTTCTCTATTCTGTTCCACTGATCTGTGTGTCTGTTTTTTTTTTTTTTTATGTCAGTACCATACTGTGTTGATTTATAGATTTGTAGTATAGTTTAAAGTCAGGACTTATGATGCCTCCAGGTTTGTTCTTCTTTCTCAAGACTGCTTGCCAAGACACCACAAAAAAAAAAGAGATCTACAAGCCAATCTCTCTCATGAATATAGATGCAAAACTTCTCAAAAAATCTTAGCAAACCAAATCCAACAAAACATTAAAAATATTACACACCAGGGGTTGTGGCTCAGTTGTTTAAGTGTCTGATTCTTGGTTTGGCTCAGGTGTTACATGGGTCATGAGACTGAGCCTTGCATTGGTGGGGGGCGGTCCATGCTTAGGGGGAGTCTGCATGAAGATTCTCTCCCTCTGCCCCACACCCACGTGCATGCATACTCTCTCTCTCTCTCTCTCAAAATTAAAAAAAAAAACATACACCATATCAAGTGGGATTTATTCCCAGGATGCAAGGTGGTTCAGTATTTCCAAAACAACCAAACGGATATCACAGCAATACAGAAAGGATAAAAACCACATTTCAATGGATATAGAAAAAGCATCTGACAAAGTACTACATCCATTCATGATAAACATCCTCTGTGAAGTAGGTCTAGACAGAACATACTTCAACATAATAAAGGCTTTATATGAAAAACCCACATCCAATATCATACTCAATGGGGAAAAACGGTGAACCGTTCCACTCAGGTGAGGAACAAGACAAGGATGTCCACTCTTACCACTTTTATTCAACATAGTACTGTAAGTCTTAGCCATAGCAATTAGACAACATAACGAAATAAAATGCATCCAAATTGGTAAGGAAGAAGTAAAACTTTCAGTATTTGCATATGACCAGAAACAAAAATAGAAAATTCTAAAGACTCCACCTAAAAATCACTAGAACTTCTAAATGAATTCAGTAACATTGCAGGATACAAAATCAATGTATAGAAATCTGTTGAATTCCTATACTATAATAATAAAGAAGCAAAAAGAAAACTCAAGAAAAAATCCCATTAACAACTGCATCAAAAACAGTAAGATACCTAGGAATAAATATAACTAAAGAGATGAAAGAACTGTACTCTGAAAACTACAAAATACTGATGAAAGAGATTTAAGACAATGTCAAGATACAGAAAGACATTCCATGCTCATGGATTGAAAGAACAAATATTGAAAATGTCTAAACTACCCACAGCAATCTACAGATTTGATGTAATCCCTATCAAAATACAACAGCATTTTTCACAGAACTAGAATCCTAAAATTTGTATAGAACCACGAAAGACCTCGAATAGCCAAAGCAATCTTGAAAAATACAAAAGTGGAGGTATCACAATTCTAGATGTTAAGTTATATTACAAATCTGTAATAGTCAAAACATTAGGGTACTGGCATAATACAGATGCAGAGATCAACAGAACAGTATAGAAGACCCAGAAATGAACCCATAACTACATGGTCAATTAATCTTCAACAAGGGAGGAAGGAATATACAATGGGAAAAAGATAGTCTTTTCAAAAAGTTTTTTTTATTATTATTTTATTGTTATGTTAATCCCCATACATTACATCATTAGCTTTAGATGTAGTGTTCCATGATTCATTGTTTGTGCATAACACCCAGTGCTCCATGCAGAACGTGCCCTCCTCAATACCCATCACCAGGCTAACCCATCCTCCTACCCCCCTCCCCTCTAGAACCCTTAGTTTGTTTTTCAGAGTCCATCATCTCTCATGGTTCGTCTACCCCTCCGATTTCCCCCCCTTCATTCTTCCCCTCCTATCTTCTTTTTTTTTTCTTAACATATATTGCATTATTTGTTTCAGAGGTACAGATCTGAGATTCAACAGTCTTGCACAATTCACAGCACTTACCAGAGCACATACCCTCCCCAGTGTCTATCACCCAGTCACCCCATCCCTCCCACCCCACCACCCACTCCAGCAAACCTCAGTTTGTTTACTGAGATTAAGAATTCCTCGTATCAGTGAGGTCATATGATACATGTCTTTCTCTGTTTGACTTATTTCACTCAGCATAATACCCTCCAGTTCCATCCACGTTGTTGCAAATGGCAAGATCTCATTCCTTTTGATGGCTGCATAATATTCCATTGTATATATATATACGACATCTTCTTTATCCATTCATCTGTCGATGGACATCTCGGCTCTTTCCACAGTTTGGCTATTGTGGACATTGCTGCTATAAACATCAGGGTGCATGTACCCTTTCGGATCCCTACTTTTGTATCTTTGGGGTAAATACCCAGTAGTGCAATTGCTGGATCGTACGGTAGCTCTATTTTCAACTTTTTGAGGAACCTCCATACTGTTTTCCAGAGTGGCTGCACCAGCTTGCATTCCCACCAACAGTGTAGGAGGGTTCCCCTTTCTCCGCATCCCCACCAACATCTGCCGTTTCCTGACTTGTTAATTTTAGCCATTCTGACTGGTGTAAGGGGGTATCTCATTGAGGTTTGATTTGGATTTCCCTGATGCCGAGCGATATTGAGTTCTTTTTCATGTGTTTGTTGGCCATTTGGATGTCTTCTTTGGAAAAATGTCTGTTCATGTCTTCTGCCCATTTCTTGATTGGATTCTTTGTTCTTTGGGTGTTGAGGTTGATAAGTTCTTTATAGATTTTGGAGACTAGCCCTTTATCTGATATGTCATTTGCAAATATCTTCTCCCATTCTGTCGGTTGTCTTTTGGTTTTGTTGACTGTTTCCTTTGCTTTGCAAAAGCTTTTTATGTTGATGAAGTACCAATAGTTCATTTTTGCCCTTGTTTCCCTTGCCTTTGGCGGTGTTTCTAGGAAGAAGTTGCTGCAGCTGAGGTTGAAGGGTGCTGCGGCTGAGGTCGAAGGGGTTGCTGCCTGTGTTCTCCTTTAGGATTTTGATGGACTCCTCTCTCACATTGAGGTCTTTCAACCATTTGGAGTCTACTTTTGTGTGTGGTGTAAGGAAATGGTCCAGTTTCATTCTTCTGCATGTGGCTATCCAATTTTCCCAACACCATTTGTTGAACAGACTGTCATTTTCCATTGGACATTCTTTCCTGCTTTGTCAAAGATGAATTGACATAAAGTTGAGGGTCCATTTCTGGGCTCTCTATTCTGTTCCATTGATCTATGTGTCTGTTTTTGTGCCAGTACCATACTGTCTTGATGATGACAGCTTTGTAATAGAGCTGGAAGTCCGGAATTGTGATGCTGCCAGCTTTGCTTTGCTTTTCCAACATTCCTCTGGCTATTCGGGGTCTTTTCTGGTTCCATACAAATTTTAGCATTATTTGTTCCATTTCTATGAAAAAAGTGGATGGTATTTTGATGGGGATTGCATTGAATGTGTAGATTGCTCTAGGTAGCATTGACATCTTCACAATATTTGTTCTTCCAATCCATGAGCATGGAACATTTTTCCATTTCTTTGTGTCTTCCTCAATTTCTTTCATGAGTATTTTATAGTTTTCTTAGTACAGATCCTTTGCCTCTTTGGTTAGATTTATGCCTAGGTATCTTATGGTTTGGGGTGCAATTGTAAATGGGATCGACTCCTTAATTTCTCTTTCTTCTGTCTTGTTGTTGGTGTATAGAATGCCATTGACTTCTGTGCATTGATTTTATATCCTGCCACTTGACTGAATTCCTGTATGAGTTCTAGCAGTTTTGGGGTGGAGTCTTTTGGGTTTTCCACATAAAGTATCATATCATCTGCAAAAAGTGAGAGTTTGACTTCTTCTTTGCCGATTTGGATGCCTTTGATTTCTTTGTTGTCTGATTGCTGTGGCTAGGACTTCCAATACTATGTTGAATAGCAGTGGTGATAGTGGACATCCATGCAGTGTTCCTGACCTTAGGGGGAAAGGTCTCAGTTTTTCCCCATTTAGAATGATATTTGCTGTAGGTTTTCATAGATGGCTTTTATGGTATTGAGGTATGTACCCTCTATCCCTATACTCTGAAGAGCTTTGATCAAGAAAGGATGCTGTACTTTGTCAAATGCTTTTTCTGCATCTATTGAGAGGATCATATGATTCTTGTTCTTTCTTTTGTTAATGTATTGTATCACGTTGATTGATTTGTGGATGTTGAACCAACCTTGCAGCCCAGGGATAAATCCCACTTGGTCGTGGTGAATAATCCTTTTAATGTACTGTTGGATCCTCTTGGCTAGTATTTTGGTGAGAATTTTTGCAAAAGTTTTTATTTAAATTCCAGTTAGTTCACATAAAGTGCAATATTAGTTTGAAGTATACAATACAGTGATTCAGCACTTCCATACATTGCCTAGTATTCATCATAAGTGCACTCCTTAATCCCATCACTTATTTAACCCATCTCCCAATCCACTTCCCCTTCTGGTAAACCATCAGTTTGTTTTCTACAGTTAAGAGTCTGCTTCTTGGTTTTCCTCCCTCTGTCTTTTCTTCCTCTTTGGTTGATTTGTTTTATTTCTTCGATTCCACATGAGTGAAATCATATGGTATTTGTCTTTTTCTGACTGACTTATTTCGCTTAGCATAATAATCTCTAGCTCCATCCACATCATTGCAAATGGCAAGATTTCATTCTTTATTATGGTTGAGTAATATTCCACCACACACACGTGTGCGTGTGTGCACACACACACATATATTTATATACCACATCTTTTTTATCCAATCATCAGTCATGGACACTTGGGCTGTTTCCATAATTTGGCTATTGCAGATAATCCTGCATTATGTGTGCATGTAACCTTTTCAATTAGTGTTTTTGTATCTTTTGGGTAAATACCAAGTACTGAGATTGCTGGGTGATAGAGTAGTTCTATTTTTAACTTTTTGAGGAACACTGATACTGTTTTCTGGAGTGGCTGCACCAGTTTGCATTCCCACCGACAGTGCAAGAGGGTTCCCCTTTCTCCACATCCTCACCAAGAGCTGTTGTTTCCTGTGTTGTTAATTTTAACTATTCTGACAAGGTAATCATTACATTGTGGTTTTGAGTTGCATTTCCCTGATGATGAATGAGGTTAAGCATCTTTTCGTATCTGCTGGCTATCTGTATGTCTTCTTTGGAAAAATGTCAACTTATGTCTTCCACCCATTTTTAAACTGGATTATTTGTTTCTTGGGTTTTGAGTTTTGTAAGTTCTTTATATATTTTAGATATTAACCCTTTATCAGTTAAGCCATTTACAAATATCTTCTCCTATTCCATAGGTTACCTTTTAGTTTTGTTAACTGAAGACAGTCTTCAACAGATGATGTTGGGAAAACTGGACACCTACATGCAGAAGAATGAAACTGGACCACTTTCTTATACCATACATAAAAAAAACCTCAAAATAGATTAAAGACTGAAATGTGAGACTTGAAATCATAAAAATGCTTGAAGAGGGTACAAGCAGTAACTTCTCTGACATCGGCCATAGCAACATTTTTCTAGATACGTCTCAGAGGCAAGGGAAACAAAAGCAAAAATAAACTATTCGAACTACATCAAAATAAAAATGTTCACACAGCAAAGGAAACAATCAATAAAACTAAGAGGAATCCTATGGAATGGGAGAAGATACTTGCAAATGACATATCTGATGACGGCTTAGTATCCAAAATATGTAAAGAACTTATAAAACTCAACACCCAATAAAAGAATAACCCAACTGAAAAATGGGCAGAAGACATGAATAGACATTTTTCCAAAGAAGACAAACTGATGGCCAACAGACACATGAAAAGATGCTCATATCATTCATCATTAGGGAAATACAAATCAAAACTACAATGAGATACCACCTCATACTAGTCAGAATAGCTGAAATCAACAACACAGGAAACAACAGGTGTTGGCGAGGATGTAAAGATGTGGAGAAAGGGGAACCCTCTTGCACTGCTGGTGGAAATGCAAACTGGTGCAGCCATTGTAGAAAAGAGTATGGAGGTTCCTCAAAAAGTTAAAAATAGAACTACCCTGTGATCCAACAATTGCACTACTGGTATTTATCTGAAGGATACCAAAATGCTAATTCAAAGAGATACATGAACACCAACATTTATACCAGAATTATTTACAGTAGCCACATTATAGAAGTAGCCCAATTGTCCACTGACTGATGAATGGATAAAGAAGAGGTGGTATATATATACAATGGAATATTGCTCAGCCATAAAAATGAATGAGATCTTGCCATTTGCAATGATGTGGATGGAGCTAGAGAGAATTATGCTAAGTGAAGTAAGTCAGAGAAAGACAAATACCATATGATTTCACCCATGTGGAATTTAAGAAACAAAACAGATGAACATATGAGAAGAAAAAAAAAAAAAAACAAGAGAGGGAAGCAAATCATAAGACACCCTTAACAACAGAGAAAAAACTGAAGGTTGATGGAGGGAGGTGGGTGTGGGATGGGTTAAATGGGTGATGGGTATTTAAGGAGGGCACTTGCTATGATGAGCATTGGGTGTTATCTGTAAGTAATGTGTCATTAACTTCTACTCCAGAAACCAAATCAATCAACCAATCATACAGAAGGCAAAGAAAAGTATACTTAACATGATGAAAAATAATAAAAAATAAAATTAAAAAAAGGGAAAAAAATTGATTTGGCTATTTGATGTCTTTTGTGGTTCCACACAAATTTTAGGATTTTTTTGTTCTACTTCTGTGAAAAATGGTATTGCAATTTTGATAGGGATTGCATTGAATCTGTAGACTGCTTTAGCTGGTCTGGACACTTCAACAATATTATCCCAATCCATAAACACAAAATACTTTTCCCATATTTTTGTGCCCTCTTCAATTTCTTTCATCAGTGTCTTATAGTTTTCAGTGTACAGCCTTCCACTTCATTAAATTTATTCCTAAGTATTTTACTGATTTGGATGCTACTGTACATGGGATTTACTTAAAATCTGTTTCTGATAGTTCACTGTTTATATATAGAAACATAGCTGATTTTTGTATATTGATTTA
This sequence comes from Mirounga angustirostris, assembly GCF_029215605.1. Lineage (NCBI taxonomy): Eukaryota > Metazoa > Chordata > Mammalia > Carnivora > Phocidae > Mirounga > Mirounga angustirostris. Next base: position 161,854,596 of record NW_026991710.1, read on the forward strand.
TATTCTGTAACTTTACTGAGTTCATTTATTAATTCTAATAGTGTTTCTGTTGAACTCTATAGGGTTTTCTAGATATAATACCATGTTATCTGCAAACAGAGGTAATTTTACTTCCTTCTTTTTGATTTGTATTTCTTTTTCTTACCTAACTCCTCTGGCTAGGACTTCCAGTACTATGTTGAATAAAATGTTGAGAGTAGGTATCCTCGGCCAATGTTCCTGCTTTTAGCATTCCAGTGTTGAGTATGATATAAGCTATGGGCTTGTCACATACAGCCCTTACTACGTTGAGATACATCCTCTTCCTACCTCGTTTGTTGAGAGTTATCATAAAAGGATGTTAAATATTGTCAAATGCTTTTTCTGAGTCTACTGAGACAATCATATAGTTTTTATACTTAATCTTGATCATGTGGTACATCACATTTATTGATTTGCAGATGTCAAAACATCCCTGCATCTCTGGAATAAACCCCATCTGATCATGGAGTATGATCTTTTCAGTATGTTGTTGCATTCAGTTTGCCAGTATTTTATTGAGGATCTTTTGCATCTATGTTCATCAGCGATTTGGCCTTTTTTGCTGTATCCCTGTCTGGCTTTGGTATCAGGGTAATGTAATTTGAAAGTGTTCCCTCCTCTTTATTTTTTTTTGGAATAGTTTGATAAGGATTGGCATTAATTCTTCTTTGAAGAATTGGATTTTTACTTTTTGGGAGGTATCTGATTGCTGATTCAATCTCCTTATTAGTAATTCGTCTGTTCAGTTTTTCTATTTTTTCATGATTTAGTCTTGGTAAGATAGTGATTTCTAGGAATTTATCCTTTTTTTGTTTTATGTTGTCTAATTTGTTGGCATATAGTAGTCTTTTATGAATGACTGTATTTTCTGTGATATCAGTTGTAATGTGCTTCATTTCCAATTTTACTTTCCTTTTTCTTTTCTTTTTTAAAGATTTTATTTACTTATTTGACAGAGAGAGACACAGCGAGAGAGGGAACACAAGCAGGGGGAGTGAGAGAGGGAGAAGCAGGCTTCCCTAGAGCAGGGAGCCCAATGCGGGGCTTGATCCCGGGACCCTGGGATCATGACCTGAGCTGAAGGCAGATGCTTAATGACTGAGACACCCAGGTGCCCCAAGTCCTCTTTTTTTCTTAAGTCTGTCTATTTTGTTTATCTTTTCAAAAATGGAACTCTTTGTTTCATTGATCTTTTCTACTGTCTTTTTTAGACTATTTATTTCCACTCTGACCTTTATTATTTCCTTTTTTCTTCTAATTTGGGGTTTGGTTTGTACTTCTTTTTCTAATACCTTGAAGTTTAAAATTAGGTTGTTTATTTACTTAATGTAGGCATTTATTGCTATAAACTTCCCTCTGAGAATTGCTTTTCATGTATCCCTTAAGTTTTGATATGTTGTAGTTCCATTTTCATTTGTCTCAAGATATTTTTTTAATTTCTCTTTTGAAAGCTATCTGGGTAACTTCTAGTTTCTAGGCTTTATTTTATAATGAAAAATTATTTGTGTTTGTAAACAACATCATGATAATAAAATAAAAATAGTTTTACAGATCTTTGATAGTTTGGAATCAATCCAGAAGGAAGATTCCTATTATTCAAATAGATTATTCTGTTACTATTAAGATTTAATACTGGTAAAATATAAATTTGGATTCATTTGAAAAACAAAAAGTAATCCCCTGTATTAAAAAAAAAGAATTGCAGGTTCACAAGTCAAATATTCCTTGTTGAATATCACTTCATTCTCTGTGTAGTGTCCTACATAATTTTTTGTTTGTGCAACTGATGATACAAAGTAAATTCTGATGTGAGCAAGCCAAAATATATCTACCTGAAAAAATGATATCTCCTTTCTAGTTTTACCTATTTACAAAGTGCTTATAAAAATTAGACTTAGTTTTCTCACACCATTCTATATTATTACATTTGGTAGTCATCAGAAATATAAATTTTGAAATTTTGATTATATTAAATAGATTTTTAATGTGAATAAGCCACATTTCTAAAAGAGAGCACATGACACACATGGTTATTTCTAAAGCAATTTTGATTGCTTTAAATTATTAAGCACAAGACAAAAATAACAGTAAATGTTAGTTTTTCTTTATCCATGCAGTGGTATTTTAAGATGATCATACTCAAAGTACTCTTTTCTCATTTTGAAGGAGAAAAATAGGATACAGATTAAATAAGAGTTAATGGACTGTTAACTGCCTGACTTCAAAATTTATTCATAAATCTGTCCTTAATATTTGGGCATTATCAATTTTGGAGGGTTTGAGTTGTGAGCAGAAAAAAACCAGAATGATTATCCTGGGAATTATGTTAATTATTTTAGAAATAAAGAACTATAAGAAACACTACTTTATCAGTTCTTTACAAGCTTGTTTTTTAAGCAGATTAATCTTTTGGAGGGAGTAAACTAAAAATCTGAGTATGAAGTTGATGAAGTGTAATTCTGCTTTATAAATTTTAATGTATAATATTTATTATAAAGCATTATCAATTGGAAAGGTGGAACTTTCTACATTTTTTTTTTTGAATGGTTTTTTACAAACACACAATTTATAAAACTTGGACTGTGTATCAGTGTAGTTAGCCTCAGCATTCTAATTTTGTATTTTGGATGGTTACAGTTTTGTGAAAATTCTGATTCATATGAAAAAGTGGCATAAACGATAAAAGTTTTTAAGTTGCCTACTTCAAAAAAAGAGTACTTTTTAATAGAAAAGTGAGATAGCAGTAGAACATTATTATGAGATATATAAAAGAAATTGATATGATTAATGTATAAATGTATAAAAATTTAGTACATGTAAGGCATTTTGTATTTTAAGCTGAAAAGTTTGAAACACTATTTAAAATGAATGTAGAATCAAATTCTTTTAAAGTCTTGAAGCACTATGAAAAAGCCTTCAACTTCAGTCAACATAAACACATTTGAAAAGCACTGTACTCAAGAGTTGGTTAGCATCCAAGTCCTGTCCCACTTAATGCAAGTAATTCATTTCTGGAAATCAATGTTTGGTCAAAATATGCAAAATGGGGATCTATTTCCTAGTCCTTGCAAGAGAAAAAAGTAATAATAGTGTATTATACGTCAATCTCAAATAATTTCCTAAGAAGTGTCTAAAGGACAGTAAAAATGCCTACATACACACACACACACACACACACACGGTAATCACTCACATAAAATATAAGGTGCTTAAAATATTGCTTCCAGGGGCACCTGGGTGGCCCAGTGGTTAAGCGTCTGCGTTCGGCTCAGGTCATGATCCCAGGGTCCTGGGATTGAGCCCTGCATCGGGCTCCCTGCTCAGCGGGAAGCCTGCTGCTTCTCCCTTTCTCGCTCCCCCTGCTTGTGTTCCCTCTCTCGCTGTGTCTCTCTCTGTCAAATAAATAAATAAAATCTTAAAAATAAAATAAAATATTGTGTCCATATCACCAAATAACTGTGTTTTTAGATTTTATTTAAATATTTATTTGAGAGAGAGAGAGAGCATGTGCATGACTGGTAGGAGGGCGAGGGGGGTGGAGAATCTCAAGTAGATTCCTCACCCAGTGTGGAGCCAGACTCGGGGCTCAATCCCACAACACTGAGATCATGACCCAAGTGGAAACCAACAGTCGGACACTTAACTGACTGAGTCACCCAGGCACTCCAATAACTGTCTTTAAACAAACAAATCCAGCAACATCCTAGTCCAAGAAAATTCTTTACTGACAGCTGGGCACAGTTTTCAAAATAACTACATGATTGACCTTCAATTGTAATGTTATTTGAGACTTTCCACATGTATTGTTTAAAATGTTGTACTGAGGGGCACCTGGGTGGTTCAGTCAGTTAAGTGTCTGCCTTTGGCTCGGGTCATGATCCTGGGGACCTGGGATTGAGCCCTGTATCAGGCTCTCTGCTCAGCGGGGAGCCTGCTTCTCTCTCTCCCTGTATGCCTGCCACTCTGCATACTCGTGCTCTTTCTCTGTCAAATAAATAAAATCTTAAAAAAAATAATAAAATGTGGTACCGAGTTTTAGGGCTACAATTATGATTTTTCTCTATATAAACATCAACAAAAAGAAGCTTATAGAGTTACAATGTTTAATATGGTATAGCACTGGCCACTATAGCTATTGAGAAATTGAAATGTGGATAATCCAAATTGAGATGTGCAATAAGTGAAAAAATACACAACAGACTTCAAAAGACTCAGTACAAAAAAGGGGAGGAAATGTTTCAGTAAGTTTTTTTTTTTTCTGTTTACATATTGAAATAAAATTCTGTATACACTGGATTAAATTAAAAATACATTATGAAATTAATTTCATTGATTTCTTATTACTTTTAGGATATGGTACTAAAAATTTTAAAATTACGTATGTGGCTCGCACTAGATTTCTTTTAGGCAGGTGTGCTGTTAAAGCAGCTTAAATATTCTATGATATTTGAGTATTAAAAACAACAATGGGACAACAATAATTAAAAAATGTTCAAAACAGTACAGCTCAGTAAAACCCTGAAAGTGAAGGCTGAAAATATTCAATCCTGCAAAACAAGTATTCTTGATATTTTGAAAATTAATGAAATGATTTTGTCAAGCTCTGAAAGTAAAAACCTACTTTAGTCTGAGATGCAGATTGGCTCCATCTGGTGGAGGCTATTTTTGGGGCTTAAATATACATGGGTCTGTGCTGGCTGGGACTTCTAGGACGGAAGCGATATCAGATAATAATGTGAGGATCTTCTCCTTCCCTAACCACCACCCCTCCACCCCTGCAGTATACCCTCTTTCTCTATTATTCTACCTTTCTTCTCATATCTCCCTAGTCCCCAGAAGAACCTGTGTCAGGCTTCATTTGAGACATGGAATTGGCAGAAAATAGGAGCCAATCACTTTATACCTGGATTCCTGACTGCATCATTGTAGGGTCACTGTTTTTACAGTTTATCATAAATGTCAGTGCTTCCCCATAAGGGAGATTATTTCCACTGTATACAGGAGAAGATATAAATTAATATTCTGATAAAAATAATTCTATAAATAAATTTAGCTCATTTATACAGAAAAAAGCCCACCTAAATAGGACTTTCCTGTGTGTACTGAACCACTGAAAAATTTTCAGGATGATCATACTTTGTTAAAGTAAAATGGAGACACAACAGGGGTTCTCAGTCTTGATTGTGAAAAGAATGATTCATACCTGAATATTTTTATTTTAGATTTTATTTTATTTATTTATTCATGAGAGACAGAGAGAGAGAGAGAGAGAGAGGCAGAGGGAGAAGCAGGCTCCCTGCTGAGCAGGGAGCCCGATGCAGGGCTCAATCCCAGGACCCTGGATCATGACCTGAGCCGAAGGCCGACGCTTAACCATCTGAGCCACCCAGGCGCCCCATACCTGAATATTTTTAAAAAGACTCATAAGTATACTATTTTCTACTGAGATTCCAGACATCTCAAAACCTTACAACCTACAAAACCACCCCCACCCCCATTCTTCACATGAATCTGTTCTCTCAGTAATCAAGTGTATAAACTCATCGGTGGTCTAAGTCCACTACTTAGCAGTGCAGTTCATTTCAAGAATGACAAAAGCTCTTGTGCTGATAGCAGATAACCTTTCTAATTTCTATGTTCTTTCTAAAGGTCAACCGTAAATCATGAATTTCCTATATTCTGCCTTACTCATGACAGATGATTTACTATGAAACAAAAATTAGATAAGAAATCAAACGAATTCATTGGAGTCTTGTATTTCAGTGTAATTTCACAAAGAATGGAAAACAACTGCTTCCTAAAATTTGTAAAAGCTGAGTATCATTATATTGACCCAGACACTGAGCAGATTTTGAAATACCTCATTTTGGTAAGTTTCATCAAGTGGAGTTTCAGTTTTAACAAAGTAGTTAAGCTGGAACCAAACCTGAAAACTACATTATCTTGAAAGGCCTCAGTTATGTGGCATTCAAATACTGAAATAAAATATAAATTGGTGGGGCTTGTTTGTGTGTGTGTATGAGAGTGTGTGTGTGTGTGTGTGTGTGTGTTGGGGGCAGAGAGAAGTAACAGTTGAAAGAAAAGAAAAACATTTTCCAGAGCAAAACTGGAATATTACTCAACTGCACTCAATGTGAAATCATCACTAAGAATGTGATATTGGAGTCGGACAATAAATATAAGCTCCCCAGGCAGAAAAAGTGAAGCACTTCCAGTATTCCCTTTTATACATGCATTTCCTTTTTTTCAAGTTGTAGTAAAATACACTAAACATAAAATTTATCATTTTAAAAATGCTACAGTTCTGTGATATTAAGTATATTCACACTGCTGTGAAACCAAAACAACCATACATCTCCACAATTGTTCATCATCCCAAACTAAAATGCTATACTGGCTAAGTAACAGCTTCTCATTCCTTCCTCTCCCAGCCACTGGCAACCACCATTCCATTTTCCAGCCACTGGCAACCACCATTCCATTTTCTGTCTCCATGAATTTCACTACTATAGGTACACCTCATGTAAGTGAAATCATAGTTTTTGTCTTTTTATAACTGGCTTCTTTCACTTAGTATAGTGTCCTAAAGGTTCATCCATGTTGTACCATGTTTCAGAATTTTCTTCCTTTTAAAGGCTAGTATACGTATGTATGTATGTATATGTGTATGTGCTTATCCATTTTCTTTAAGCATTCATCTGTCAAGGGACATGAGCTGCTTCCATACTTTGGCTACTCTCAATAATGCTGCTAAGAACATGGGTGTAAAAATATCTTGAGTCTTTGCTTTCAATTACTTTGGGGAAAATAGAACTACCCTATGACCCAGCAATTGCACTTCTAGGGATTTATCCAAAGGATACAACATAGTGATTTGAAGGGGCACCTGCACCCCAATGTTTATAGCAGGAATATCCAGAATAGCCAATAAATGGAAAGAGCCCAGAAGTCCACTGACAGATGAATGGATAAAGAAGTGGTATGTATAAACAATGGAATATTACTCAGCCATCAAAAAGAATGAAATCGTGCCATTTGCAACAATGTGGATGAAACTAGAGGGTATTATGCTAAGCGAAGTAAGTCAGTTAGAGAAAGACAAATACCATAGGACTTCACTCATATATGGAATTTAAGAAACAAAACAGGTAAACATAGAGGAAGGGAAAGAAAAATAAAATGACAATAGAGAGGGAGGGAAACCATAAGAGACCCTTAACTCTAGGAAACAAACTGAAGATTACTGGAGGAGAGGTGGGGGAGGGAAGGGGTAACTGGGTGATGGACATTAAGGAGGGCACTTGTTGTAATGAGTACTGGCTGTTATATGCAACTGATGAATCACTAAATTCTATCCCTGACAGTAATATTACAGTATATATTAACTAAATTAAACTTAAACAAGGAATTTGGGGATATACTCAGAAATACAATTGCTGGAACATACGGTAATTTTTTTTTTTTTTTTTGGTAATTCTTTTTTAAACTTTTTGAGGAATTGCTTGCCATAGATGGCTATGCCATTTTACATTTTCCCAGATGGTACACAGAGTTCCTTTACTCCACATGTTTGCTAACACTTATTTTCTTTTGAGTTGATAGTAGCCATCCTAACAGGTATAAGGTGGTATCTCATAGTGATTTTGGTTTGTATTTCCTTAATCATCAGTGATGTTGAACATATTTTCAAATGCTTATGGACCATTTATATGTCTTCTTTGGAAACTTATCTATTCAAGTAAATGTTTTGTTTTTGTTGTTAATTGTTGAAGTGTCATCCTTTATATATTCTAGATGTTAATCCTACATCAAATATATGTGATTTGCAGATAATCTGTCCCACTCCATGGGTTACCTTTTCACTCTGTCGATAATGTTCTTTGATGTGCAAAATTTTTTAATTTTGATGAAACCCAACTATCTTTCTTTTGTTTCCTGTATTTTAGGTGTTATATCCAAAAAATCATTGCCAAATCCAATGTCTGAAGTTTTTCCCCTCCTGTTTCTTCTAAAAGTTTTATATTTTAGCTCTAACATTTAGGTCTTTGATCCATTTTAAGGTACTTACCATATATGGTGTAAGATAAGGGTTCAACTTCTTTTTTTTTCTCATGTGTAAGTCCACTTTTCCAAATACCAATTGTTGACGAGTGTCCGTTCCTCATTTGAATGGTCATAGCAACTTGTTGAAAATCATTTGACCACAATATGGAATGGTTTATTTCTGGCTCTCCATTCTATTCCATTGGTCTTTATATCTTTCTTTCTGTCAGTACTGACTCCACTGTTTTGATTACTATGGCTTCGTAGTTAAGTTTTGAAATCACTAAGGGTGAGGCCTCCAACTTTGTTCTTTTTTTTTTTTTTAATTTATTTATTTATTTGAGAGAGAGAGAGAGAGCCAGCGAAAGCCCAAGCAGGAGGGAGGGTCAGAGGGAGAGGGAGAAGCAGATTCCCTGCTGTGCAGAGAGCCTGATGCAAGGCTCGATCCGAGGACCCCGAGATCATGACCTGAGCCAAAGGCAGCCATTTAATTGACTGAACCATCCAGGCACCCCTAAACTTTTTTTTTTTAATATTATTTATCCCAACTTTGTTCTTTTTCAAGATTGTTTTGGCTAGGGGCGCCTGGGTGGCTCAGTTGGCTAAGCGTCCGCCTTCAGCTCAGGTCATGACCCCAGGATCCTGGGATGGAGCCCTGCGTTGGGCTCCTTGCTCAGTGGGGAGTCTGCTTCTCCCTCTCCCTCTGCCTGCAGCTCCCCCTCTCACTATCTCCATGTGTCAAATAAATAAATAAAATCTTTTAAGATTTAAAAAAAAAAAGATTGTTTTGGCTATCTGGGGTTCCTTCAGATTCCCTATAAATTTTAGAATAGGTTTCTATTTTGCAAAACAACAAAAAAGCCACTTAGTAATGCTCTGTGAACCACACTGAATCTGTAGGTTGCTATAGGCAGAACTGATGCCTTAACAGTAATTTAAGTCTTGCAACCCGTGAAAGCAAGATGTTCTTCCATTTATTTGTCTTTGTTAATTTCAATCACCCTTTTCAGTGCTGAAACATTTTCACTATTCAAGCTGCTTTAGAAAACTGTATAGTAGGTAGTTTCTCAAAAATTAAACAGAGTTTTCTTGGTGTGTCAGGGACGGGGGTGTACACTGTACAAGTCTTTCACCTTCTTGGTTAAGTTCAGCCCTAAGTATTTTATTCTTGTTGATGCTATTGTAAAATGAGTTGTTTTCTTAATTTCTTTTTTATATTGTTTTTAGTGTATAGAAAAGCAACTGATATTTGTGTATTTTGTAACTTTACTGATTTTCTTTATTATAAGTGTTTTAAAAAGATTTATTGGGTGCCTGGGTGGCTCAGTTGGTTAAGCGACTGCCTTCAGCTCAGGTCATGATCCTGGAGTCCCTGGATCGAGTCCCGCATCGGGCTCTCTGCTCGGCGGGGAGTCTGCTTCTCCCTCTGACCCTCCCCCCTCTCATGCTCTCTCTCTGTCTCTCTCCCTCAAATAAATAAATAAAATCTTTAAAAAAAAAGATTTATTTATTTGAGAGAGAGCAAGCATGCATGGGGGGAAGGGGCAGAGAGAGAGGGAGAACCTCAAGCAGACTCCATGCTAAGTGCGGAGCCCCACATGGGGCTTGATCCCATGACTGCAATATCACAATCTGAGCTGAAACCAAAAGTCAGTTGCTCAAATGACTGTGCCACCCAGGTGCCCCTTGTTTATTCGTTTTAACAGTTTTTTATTTGTGTGTGTGTAATCTTCAAGGATTTTTACATATAAGATCATGTCACCTTTAAACACTTCCTTCCTAATGCTGATGCCTTTTATTTCTTTTTCTTACCTAATTGCTCTGTGTATTAGTCAGTCATAGCTGTCATAACAAAATGTCAAAAACTAGGTGGCTTAATCAATAAAAATGTGTTTTCTCACAGTTCTGGAGGGTTAAATCCAAGGTCAAAATGCTGGTAGGTTTTGTTTCAACTGAGGCCTCTCTCCGTGGTTTGTAGATGGTGGCTTTATTTAGTGTCCTCACATGGCCTTTTCTCGGTGTGTGTGCATGTCTGGTGTTTCTCCTTCTAAGGATACCAGTTATATTGGATTAGGACCCACCCTTATGATTTCATTTAACCTTAATAACCTCTTTAAAGGCCCTATTTCCAAATACAGTCACATTAAGGATTAGGGCTTCAACATATGAATATAAAGGGAACACGACTTAGTCCGTAACATTGTTACTATGACTTCTAGTACTATGTTGAAAAGAAGTAGTGAGAGTAAGCATCCTTCTTTTGTTTCTGATATTAGAGGAAAAGCTTTCAGTCTTTCACCATTGAGTGTGATGTTAGCTCTAAGTTTTTCATACATAAATGTGAGGTATTTTCCTTCTATCCCTGATTTGTTGAGTGCTTCTAGGGGAAATAGTTTGAATTTTGTCAAATTATTTTTCTGCATCAATTGAAATAGTCATGTGGATTACATTCTTTGTTCTGTTAATGTGGCATAACAAATTTGCTTTGCTAGTGTTTTGTGGAGGATTTTTGCATCAATATTCCTAAGAGATATTGTTCTGTAATTTTCTGAAAGATCTTAGTTTGGTTTTGGTATTGGTGTAATACTGGTGAATTTGGTATTGGTGAATTAGTTTGGAAGTGTTCAGTGTTCCCTCCACCTCAGTTTTCTAGAAGAGTCTTAGGAGGACTGGCCTTAATTCTTTTTAAAGTTTTGATAGAATTCTCCAGTAAGGCTATATGGTTCTGGGCTTTTCCTCATTGGGAGGTTTATTAGTACTGATTCAATCTCCTATCAGTCTGTCAGACTTTGTATTTCTGCATGATTAGTCTTGGTAGGTTGTTTGTTTATAAAAATTGTTCACTTGTCATATAGGTTATTCAATTTGTCAGTGTACAATTGTTCATAGTACTCTTTTAATAAACCTTTTTATTTCAGTGAAATCAGTAGTAACATCCCTTCTTTCATTTCTGATCTTAATTATTTGAGTCTTCTCTTTTTTCCTCAATCTAGCTAAAGATTTGTCAATTTTGTTAACCTTTCGAAGTACTCTTGGTTTCATTGATTTTCTCTATTATTTTGCCATTCCTTATTTTACATCTCTGCAGTAAAGTATATTAATATTAATTCTCTCTGCTAGTTTCCTTTTACTAGTTCTTTAAGGTATAAAATTAGGTTTTGAAGTGAGAACTTTCTTCTTTTTTAATATAAGAATTTATGTTATAAATTTCTCTCTGTTTGATCCACTCTGACAATTTGTCTTCTGTGTATTTAGGCCACTGACATTTAATGATATAAATGGATTAATAGCTACCATGTTTGTTACTGTTTTCTATTCACTGCTCTTATTACTCATTTCCCCTTTTTCCCATCTTTTGGTGATTTTAACTGAGCAGTTTATATGATTCCATTTTCCTCATTTCTCAGTATGTTACATTTTTGAATGTTTTCTAGTAGTTGCCCTAAAGTTTGCAATATACATTTACAACTAATCCAAATCTACATTCAAATAACATTTCAGAGGTAGTGCAAATACTTTATAATAACAGAAACCATCAAATTCCAGCCTCCTGTTCCTTGTATCATTGCTATAATTCATGCCACTTATATACAAGCATGTATGTATATATGTATAAGTACACATGTGCATAAATACATCATCAAGTAATTGTTCCTATTATTTTGAACAAACTGTTATCAGTTAGATGTTAGTAAGAAAAATAGAAGTTCTTTTAAATTTTACATTCACTTATTCCTCCTATGATGCACTTTCTTTCTTTATGTAGAGCTGAGAATCTGATCTATATCATTTTCCTTTTTTTTTTTTTTAAAGATTTTATTTATTCATTTGACAGATACATAGTGAGAGAGGGAACACAAGAGCAGGGGGAGTGGGAGAAGGAGAAGCAGGCTTCCCGCCGAGCAGGGAGCCCAATGCGGGGCTCAATCCCAGAACCCTGGGATCATGACCTGAGCCGAAGGCAGACGCTTAACGACTGAGCCACCCAGGCGCCCCTGTATCATTTTCCTTCTCTCTCAAGACCTTGTTTTAATAATTCTTATAAGGCAGGTTTACTGGAAAATCTCATTTCCCTAATGACTAGTGATGTTGAGCATTTTTCACGTACCTGTTGGTGTTTTTTGTATCTTCTTTGGAAAAATGTCTATTTAGGTCTTTTGCCCATTTTTAATTAGGTTTTTTTTTTTTAATTGGCTATTGAGTTGCAGGCATTTTTATATATTTTGGCCATTAGCCTCTAATCAGAAACATGCTTTGAAATCTTTTTCCCATTCTGTAGGTTATCTTTTCACTTTGTTGTTTCTTTTGCTGTGCAGAAGCTTTCCAGTTTGATGTAGTTCCACTTGTTTATTTTTTATTTTGTTGCTTGTGCTTTAGGTGTCAAATAGAAAAAAATCACTGGCAAGATCCATGTCAAGGAGCTTTAGTCCTTTGTTTCTTCTAGTAGTTTCATGGTTTTGGATCTGACGTTCAAGTCTTTAATACATACCAACTTAGTTTTCATGAGTGGTGTAAAATAGTGAAAAAATTCATTTTTTTTTACATACGAATATCCAATCTTCCCAGTACCATTTATTTGAGACTGTCTTTTTTCCATTGAGAATTACTGGCGCCCTTGTCTAATATTAGGTTGACCATATATGCTGGGTTTTATTTCTGGGCTGTCAGTTCTGTTCCATTGATCTATTCTTTTTTTTTTTTTTTTTTAAGATTTTATTTATTTATTCATGAGAGATAGAGAGAGGCAGAGGCAGAGGGAGAAGCAGGATCCCCGCGGAGCAGGGAGCCCGATGTGGGACTCGATCCCAGGACCCTGGGATCATGACCTGAGCTGAAGGCAGACGCTTAACCGACCGAGCCACCCAGGTGTCCCGATCTATTTGTTTTTATACCAGTATCACACTGTATTGATTACTATAGCTTTAATAGTATAGCTTGAAATCAGGATGTGTGATGCCTCCTGCTTTGTTCTTTCTCAGTATTGCTTTGGCTATTTTGTGATTCCATATAAATTTTAGGACTGTTTTGGGGCACCTGGGTGGTTCAGTCATTGGGCGTCTGCCTTCGGCTCGGGTCGTGATCCCGGGGTCCTGGGATCGAGACCCGTGTCAGGCTCCCTGCTCTGCGGGGGGCCTGCTTCTCCCTCTCCCACTCCCCCTGCTTGTGTTCCCTCTCTCGCTGTGTCTCTCTCTATCAAATGAATAGATAAAATTAAAAAAAAAATTTAGGACTGTTTTCTCTACTTCTACAAAATGTGCCATCAGAATTTTAATTGGAATTGTACTGAATCTATTGATGGCTTTTGGTAGTATGGACATTGAAACAACATTAATTCTTCCAATTCATGTACATAGAATAATTTTCTATTTGTGTCTTCTTCAATTCCTTTCATCAGTGTCTTGCAGTTTTCAGAGTAGTGATCTTTCACCTCTTTGGTTAAGTTACTCCAAAGTATTTTATTGTTCTTAATGCTCTAGTAAATAGGATCATTTTTTTAAATTCTTTTTCAGATAATTCAGTGTTAGTGTATAAAAATGCTACTGATTTTTATATGTTAACTTGGTATCCTGCAACTTTACTGAATCTGTTGATTAGGCCTAATAGTTTTTTGTTGGATTCTTTAGGATTTTCTATTTATAAAATCAAGTAATCTGCAAACAGAGACAATTTTATATCTTCCTTTCCAATTCTGATGCTTTTTATTTCTCCTCACCTGATTGCTCTGGCAAGAACTTCCAGTACTACTTGAATAGGAGTGGTGAGAGTGGGAACCCCTGTCTTACTCCTGATCTTAAAGGAAAAGCTTTCAACATTTCACCACTGATATATTAGTTATGGACTTATCATGTATGTCCTTTAGTATGTTGAGGTATATTGCTTCTCAACCTAATTTGTTAAGAGTTTTTATCATGAATGTTGAATTTTGTCAAATACTTTTAATGGATCTATTGAGATGGTCATATGATTTTTTTCTTTGATTCTATTAATGTGATGTATCACATTGATGGATTTGCATATGTTGAACCATCCTTACATCCAAATATAAATCCTACTTGATCATAGTGAATGATCCTTTTAATGTGCTGCTGAATTTGGTTTGCTACTATTTTATTGAGAATTTTTGAATCTATATTCATCAGGAATATTGGTCTGTAGTTTTTGAATATTTTCCTTGTCTGGTATCAGGATGATACTGACCTTGTAAACTAAATTTGTGAGTGTCCCCTCTTCTTTAATTTTATGGAAGAGTTTGAGAAGGATTGTCTTTAATTCTTTAAATGTTAGGTAAAATTTACCGATGAAGCCATCTGGGCCTATGCTTTTCTTTGTCAGGAGATTTTTGATTACTGATTCAATCTCCTTACTAGTTGACTTATTCAGACTTTCTCCTTCTTCCTGATTCAGGAAAGGTACTTTGTATGTTTCTAAGAAGTTTTCCATTTTTTTCCTAGGTTGGCCAGTTTGTTGGTATTTAATTGTTCATAGTAGCCTCTTATGATTCTTTGTATTTCTGTATATCAGTTGTAATATTTCCTTTTTCATTTGTAAATTTGTTGACTTGGGTTTCCTTTCTTTTCATTGGCTAGTCTAGCTAAAGCTTTGTCAATTTTGTTAATCTTTTCAAAAAAGGAACTCTTAGTTTGGTTAATCTTTTCTGTTTTCCTTTTCTCTCATTTATTTCTGCTCTAATCTTTACTATTTCCTTCCTTCTGCTAACTGTAGGCTCTGTTCTTTTTCTAGTTCCTTAGGGCATAGTTAGGTTGTTTATTTGGGATTTTTCTTGCTTCTTAAAATAGGTGTTTTTTGCTATGGACTCTCCTACCAGAACTTCGTTTGCTGCATCCCAAATGTTTTGGTATGTTTTGTATTTTTGTTTGTCTCAAGATACTTTTTAATTTCTTTGATCCACTGGTTATTCAGAAGAGTGTTATTTAATTTCCACATACTTGTGAATTTCCAGTTTTCCTCTTGTTATTGACTTCTAGTTTCATATCACTGTGGTCAGAAAAGATAGTTGGTATGATTTCAATCTTCAACTCACTAAGACTTGTTTTGTGACCTAATATATAATCTATCCTAGAAAATGTTACATATGTACTTGATGAGAATATATTCTGCTATTTAGGATACAATGTTCTGTATATGTCTCTTAGGTCCATTTAATCTATAGTGTTGTTTAAATTTGCTGTTTCCTGGGCACCTGGGTGGCTCAGATGGTTAAGCGTCTGCCTTCGGCTCAGGTCATGATCCCAGGGTCCTGGGATCGAGTCCTGCATCGGGCTCTCTGCTCCTTGGGAGCCTGCTTCTCCCTCTGCCTCTCTGTCTCTGTCTCTCATGAATAAATAAATAAAATCTTTAAAAATAAATAAATAAAATTGCCTTTTCCTTATTGATTCTCTGGATGACCTATCCACTGTTGAGAATGGGGTATTAAAGTCCCTAACTGTTACTGTATCAGTGTTTATTTCTCCTTTTAGTTCTGTTAATTTTTGCTTTATATATTCAGGTGATCCATGTTGGTCACATATATATTTACAAGTTATATCTTCTTGATCAACCCTTTTATCATTACATAATGGCCTTATCTCTTTTTACCATTTTTAGTTCAAGTCTTTTTTGTCTGATAGAAGTATATATCTCTGCTGTTCTGTTTTTGGTTACCATTTACTTCAAATATCTTTTTCCATCCCTTTACTCTTGGTTTGCTTGTCTTAATGGCCAAGTGAGTCTCTTGTAGGCAGAATATGGTTGAACCTTTTTTCCTGTTTTGTTTTCTTTTTTAAATCCATCAGCCATTCCATATCTTTTTACTGACAAATTTAATCCATTTATTTTTAAAGTAGTTATTGGTAAGAACTTACAATTGCCTTTGTTAACTATTTTCTGGTTGTTTTGTAGATCCATTGTGCCTTCTTATCCTGCTGTCTTTTATGTGTCTTGATGTCTTCTGGTATCAGCATGCTCTGACTGCTTTATCATATTCTTTTGTGTACTTACTATAGGTATTTCTTTTGTGGTTACCATGATGTATAAATATCTTAGAATTATAACACCCTAATTTAATAACTTCAATAAAATTCCAAAGTTTTACACATTTCCTTCTCCTCCTCCACATATTTTAAGTTACTGATGCTATAATTTACATATTTCTTACATTTTGTAACTAATGACAGGTTATTGCAGTTAGTATATTTTTACTCTATTTCTTTTTTTTTGTTTTAAGCTTAAGTAACTAGAGTTGTAAGTAAATTATCACTATTACCCTATTACAGAATCAAACTTTGACTATAAATTTACCATTCCAGTGAGTTTTACACTGCCTTCTTATATGCTTTTATGATGTTAATTAGTGTCCCTTTATTTCCACTTAAATAAACCCTTTAGCATTTCTTCTAAGGCAGGTCTAGTGGTAATAAATTCCCTTGGCTTTTGTTTATTCCAGAATGTTTTTATCCCTCCTTCATTTCTAAAGGACAGCTTCTTTGGATATAGTATTCGTTTTGTTTTGTTTTTTTAAGATTTATTTATTTATTTATTTGACAGAGAGAGAGAGAGAGAGAGAGACAGCAAGAGAGGGAGCACAAGCAGAGGGAGTGGGAGAGGGAGAAGCAGGCTTCCGCAGAGCAGGGGCCGAATGTGGGGCTCGATCCCAGGAGCCAAAGGTAGACACTTAATGACTGAGCTACCCAAGCGCCCCTGGATATAGTATTCTTGGTTGACAGTTTTTTATTTCAATATTTTGAATGTGTTATGCCATTCTCTTCTGACCTGAAAATTTTCTGTTGAGATAGTTATCTACAGTTTTATGAAGGCTCCCTTTTATGTCCTTCTTTGTTTTCTCTTGTTGCTTTTAAAATTCTTTGTCTTTACTTTTGACAATTTCATAACAATATATTTCAGTGTAGCCCTATTTGGCTTCAACCTATTTGGGGCTCATGGGCCTCTTGGATCTGGTGTCTATTTCTATCTTCAGGTTTGGGGTGCCTGGATGGCTCAGTTGGTTGGGAGTCCAACTCTTGGTTTTGGCTCAGGTCACAATCTCGGGGTCATGAGATTGGGCCCCACATTGGGCTTTACACTCGGTGCAGGGTATGCTTGAGATTCTTTCCCTCTTTGCTCTTCCCCCTGGTCACACTCTCTTTGTCTCTCTGTCTCACTAAAATAAATGATAAATGGATAAAATCTTTAAAAAATTTTTTTTGAAAGTCACTGCATCATCTACAGGGATGCCTATGGAGCATGGTAGACAGAAAGAGGCCAAGCCCCTACCTGTCTCCAAGAGGGAGTGGGTGCCAGCTCAGTTAATGATTAAAAGGAGCCTTTAGTTGTCAGGCAGTGTGCTAGGAAAGGGGTATCAAAATGATTAAGAGCATATGAGGGACTCATAGTCCAAGCAGGGGAATAGATACATATAATAATGGGTAATACATTTTTTATAAAATAGAGTATTGTATTATAAATCTCAATAGAGTTATGCACAAGACAGTGTAGGACCAGAGAGGAGGGAAAATTCCATATCAAATATACTGAATGACATGCACAAGGAATCTTTATGAAGTGGTAACAATGGGGTGATGAATTCTGGTGACTATTATACAACTCCATAAATACACAAAAAAACATGAAATTGCACAATTAAATGAGTGAATTTTATCGTATATAAATTACACCTTAGTAAATCTGTTTTTTAAAAATGAACATAGTAGTTGAGTGCACAAACAGAATACTAAATTGAACGTGATCTGAATATAGTGATCAGGTGACTGTTGGAAAATAAAGAATAAACTTACTTTAAAAATTTGCTGACATGCCAAGAAATTTCTGTGATACTGGATCATATTATGGCACAAAGTAGAAGGAATATAAAATGAATCTGTCTTTATCTTTTACCAACAGTATAAAATAAAAAAGGTATGTAAATTTAAAAATTCTGATGAAACCAGGAAATGTATTTTATTTTCTAAAAATATCTTATTCTAACATAGGCATCTGAACTATAAAAAGAGTCGATCTTTCTATTAAAAATGTCAAGCTCTGTCTTTAGTCCTTTAACACCAATAAGAATACTGCCAGATGTGAGGAAGATGCAGGTTGGTAACTTAGCTATATGTACAGACTGTAGCATGCTTTTCAAACTAAGAAAAAGTTAACTATAAACGATAAGATGGTTTTTAAAAAGTTGTTGGAAGTTTGCGGGAGTCAAACAAGATGTTTCCAAAAGATCTACTAAGAAATTTTTAATGGGCAACTTAAAATAACTTCTTTTAGTATTACTGATCTGGCTAAATTTTCCTCACCCCTGAAAATGTATGTATGCATGTATATTAAAATGTACACATACAAAATACTTAATGAAATCCAGACTATTGTCTAAAATGTTCAAGGCACTATTTAGCCACTCCATGCCTAATATGCTTCATTTAGAAATTATATTCATTGTAGTATTTTCCTCCTGTCTTTAACAAAAATCAAAAAGTTAGCAATTAATATAGATGGTACAAAATTCTAAATCTTCTGTTTTTAGGAAAAACAATTTCCTTATAGCCCAGCCTCCATAATTCTTTGCACCTCAGTGATTCTAAAATTGCTTTGGGACCAGTAGGATACTAACATTATAATCATATTCCATATGCTCACCATTTAACTGTTCAGCATATTCTGAAATTAAAGATAATGTAAAGCAAAGATAACAATATTTGTAAATTACATCACTTTCATCATCATCTTTATGGATAATACAACTGTTATGACAATAAATCCTTAAATATTCTAAGTACCCATCTCAATCTCAGCATTGAGAGAGATGTTACTTACATAGAAAGCAGACATTTTGTTTTTAACTTTCCCTTTAAAGCTGAGAATTGATGGCAAATTCTTCTAGTTTCCAATATATCTGAGTTCAGCATACTTGAAAAGACTGAGAAAAACAGGTCCTTACAGATTAAACATTGTGAGCTATGATTCAGATTCTTAATAAATTACACTTCACAGAGCTGTAGGAGAACCTTCCCTAATTCTATACCCTGAAATCTTCCCTCCTTTAAACCCCAAAATCAGGGAGATAGAGTCTCAGTCAATATCATTTTTAGCTAACAAATTTTTAAGTGATATTAATTCTTCAGCTCAAAAATCTCCCTTCAAATTAATGAGTCTTTCATAACTATGTTATTTGTTTTTCCTTCTTTCCTTATCTTATATTCAATGTATTTTCACTGAATTTACATTAGAATAATCAAATGAATAATATTCTTTACATATCCATCTATATATACAGACTTACCCTTATTTAATATTCATGTAGATTACCTTCTAAATTTGTCAATTCCATGTAACATTAACATTAGAATTATTATTTTACCAAAAACATGATGTAGCATTCTCCATGTTAGGAATGTGAGGAAAGCAAGCATCTAATAGAAATGATGGTAAGAATGTTAATTCTTATTCTACTCTATTATTTTAATGAGGCACAATACATATCTAGCAAATGTTTCGTAGTATGAATACCCAAAATGGAGAACTGAGTTTTATTCCTTTTCTTCTTTATGGTCCAATGTTTCACGCAAATAGTTTTATTAATTTTCCCATGGTTACTTCTTTCTGTACCAGTAACTCTTAATGCCAACTTCCCCAACTTTTTGCTGACACACTCAATTTTTTTTAACATTAAATATATTTGTGGTATCTACAAACACTGTACAATCTATAGCAACTTTTTTTTGCCTGTAATATAAATCTACAGGTGGCTATTTGGAAGTTTAAAAAGAGAATTACTGGAGGGAGGCTGGGAAGATGGCAGAGTAGGAGGACCATAAGCTCAATTCATCCTGCGGACACAACCAGATAACAGTCACATTCAGCATAAATAACCCAGAAGATGACCCAAAGACTAGCAGAACAAATTCCACAACTAAATGTAGAGAAGAAGCCACATCAAAGGAGGTAGGAAAGGTGGAGATGTGGTGGGTAGCTAAAAAGACCCCAGCCCCCAAGATGGGGAGAAAGCCATGGGGTAGAAAAGGGTAGAAATAGACTATCACAGCGGGGTGCTTGCATGGGGAAAACGAATCCCCATAACATTTGGCTTTGAAAGGAGAGAGGCCGAATTTTTGGAGTTCTTACAATAGCTGTACTTAAAACCTTAAAAATCAGGGGGCTTGGCTCTAGGCGAGAAATACTAGGTGAGAAATACTCAATAGGAAGTTGAGTACCCACACTTAAAGAGAATAAGGAAGAGCTCAAGAAGATACCTTGTAAAACTATCAGTTTGAAAAATGCCTGGGGCATATGGGAGGGAGAGTTACTAATCTCAGAGCATGTCCAGGAGGGATAGAGTAAGAAACTACTCCAGAAACAAAGGAGTTGGCAGACACCATCTCCTTCCCCGGCCCCTCAGCAGAAACACAAAACCACTTATGAGAACCAACACAGTGCCTGCAATCACTACCTAACTTGCTTACACCAAGCACTGCCCCCTACACTTTCACAAATCCACCCTTTCCAGTCACATTTGCCTCAGTCCCGGAGCTGTGAGTCTACTTTCTCAGAAGACTGGAACAAACCTTACCAACACTGTGTCTTCCAACCCAACTGCTTTGTGGGGCCTTGGTCCTCACGGTGGCATACTTGGTCCTCACGGTGGCATACCTTGTTAAATTGTTTACCCCTCCCACAGGCACTGTGCACTGTGTAGGTTTGCCCAGGCTACCCAGTTCCTGCAGCTTTGGTGAAGGGTCTCATTTCAAAAGCAGACCAGTGCACATTGTGCTAAAACTACATGCCCCACACCAGCTAGTCCCAGCAGCAGCATGATGTCCCCTCCAATATGCCCTTGACCATAGCCCATCCAAAGCCACTGATAATATGCAAACAGCTCCAACAGAGGCCAGTGCCACTCCAAAGTGACTCCTTCTCTGGGGTGAGGGGAAGATAACCACACACACCAGTTAGATGGCAGCCCAAGTAGTGGGCTGCGAGCAGATAGTTGGTCTGATTGCAGGACCCACCTACCAACAAAACCCTCTCACTAGACAACACAGGGAAAATACACTGCAGTTTGGTGCTACTGCATTTCTGGGAAATGCCTGATCTTACTCAACTCAAGACCAAGGCAGCCCCAGAGGGACAAAACATTGCCCACAACAGGCAAAAAGAAAGCCACTGCACATGACTGGACTGAAGGAAAAAGAGGCCAAGACATAACAGCAGGGTGCACAAAACATATAGGAGACACCTGTGAAGTGCCAGGTTCTGGTGAAGAGGGGTTACTGCACATCGGGGCAATATAGGGCTTCTTCTTCATAAGGCCATTACCTCTGAGAGCAGGAGACAAAGCTGACTTTCCTAACACACAGAAACACAGAGTTAGACAAAATAAGGAGACAGAGGAATATGTCCCAAATGAAAGAACAGGACAAAACCATAGCAAGAGACCTAAGCAAAATGGATATAAGTAATATGCCTAATAGAGAATTTAATGATCATAAAGATACTCACTGGACTTGAGAAGAGTGGAAGACATCAGTGAGACCCTTATCAAAGAGAGAGAAAACATAAAAAAGGACACATCAGAGATGAAGAACACAATAAATGAAATTAAAAATATACTAGATGGAATAAATAGCAGGCTAGAGGAATCAGAGGAACGAATCAGCAACCTGGAGAACAGAATAATGTAAAGTAATCAAGCTGAAAAATTGAGAGAAAAAATATGCAAAATGAGAATAGTTTTAGGGAACTCAGCGACTCCATCAAGCATAACATTCTCATTATATGGATCCCAGAAGAGAGAGAAAGGGGGTCAGAAAATTTACTTGATGACATAATAGCTGAAAACTTTCCAAATCTGGGGAAGGAACTATATCAACATCTAGGAGGTAGAGATCCCTCAACAAAATCAACCCACGGAGGTCCACACCAAGACACAGAAAAATAAAATGGCAAAAAGTAGTGATAAAGAGAGAATTTTAAAAGCAACAAGAGAAAACAGTTACATAGAAGGGAAACCCCATAAGACTATTGGGTTTTTCAGAAGAAACTTGGCAGGCCAGGAGAGAGTGGCATGATATATTCAAAGGAAAAAATCTGCAGCCAGGAATACTCTTTCCAGAAATGCTATCATGCAGAATAGAAGGAGAGATAAAAAGTTTCCCAAACAAAAGGTAGAGGAGTTCATGACCACCAAGCCAGCCCTACAGGAAATGTTAAAGAGGACTCTTTGAATGGAAAGGAAAGACAATAAGCAGGAGTAAGAAAAGTAGGACAAGCAGTAAAAATAAGTATATGTGTAAAAATCAGTCAAGGGACTCAAAAGGGTGTAAAGTATGACACAATATATCTAAAACATGGGTGGGGGGAGGAGTAAAGAATGGGTTCAATTTTAAGTGATCATCAAATTAACATAGACAGCTATATGCAGATGTTATATACAAATCCCATGTTAACCACAAATCAAAAACAAGTAAGAGATATGCAAAAAATGAAAAGAAATACAAGTACATCACTAAAGAAAGCCAGAAAATCATGAGGAGAGAGCAAGAGAAGAAAGGGTCAGAGAAGAAGTAGAAAACAACCACAAACCAAGTACCAAATGGCAATAAATACATATCTATCAATAATTACTCCAAATGTAAATAGGCTGAATGCTCCAATCAAAAGATAAAGGCTCACGGAATGGATAAAAATACATGACCCATGTATATGCTTCCTACAACAGACTCATTTCAGACTTAAAGACACCTCCAGATTGAAAGTGAGGGGATGGAGAAATGTTTATCATGCAAATGGATGTCAAAAGAAAGCTGGTGTAGCAATACTTATCGGACAAAACGTACTTTAAAACAAAGACTGTAACAAGAGACAAAAAAGGATACTACATAATCATAAAGGGGACAATCCAACAAGAAGATATAACAATTGTAAATATTTATGCACCCAACATGGGAGCACCTATAGACATAAGACAGTTAATAACAAACATGAAGAAACAAATCAATATTGATACAATATTAGGGGATATTTAACTCTGCACTTATATCAATGGACAGATCATAGAAAAGAACTCAAACAAGGAAACAGTGGCTTTGAATGACACATTGGACCAGATGGATTTAAAAGATATATTCAGAATAGTCCATCCTAAAATAACACATTCTTTTCAAGTGTACATGGAACATTCTCCAGATAGACCACACATTAGGCCAAAAAACAAGTCTCAAGAAATTAAAAAAGACTGAAGTCATACCATGCATCTTTTATGACCACAATGCTATGAAACTAGAAATCAACTACAAGAAAAAATCTGGAAAGAGCAAAATACATGGAGGTTAATTATTACACTATTAAACAATGAGTGGGCCAACCATGAAATCAAATAAGAAATAAAAAATTAGATGGAGAAAAATAGAAATAAGAACATAATGATACACAATCTTTGGGATACAGCAAAGGCAGTTCTAAGAGGGAAATTTATAGTAATACAGTCTTATCTCAAAAAGCAAGAAAAATCTCAAACAACCTAACCTTATACCTAAATGGGCTAGAGAAAGAACAACAAACAACCCAAAACAAGCAAAAGGAAGGAAATAATAAAGATTACAGCAGAAATAAATGATGTAGAAAATAAAAAAGAAATAGAACAGATCAATGAAACAAGGAGTTGGTTCTTCGAAAACATCAAAAAATTGATAAAACTCTAGCCAAAATCAAAAGAGAGAGAGAGAAAGAGGGTGAGAAGACTCAAACAAAACCAGAAATGAAAGAGGAGAAATAACAACCAACACTACAGAAATAGAAACAACTGTAAGAGAATATTATGAAAAACTTTATGTCAACACCCTGGACAACCTAGAAGAAATGGATAAATTCCTAGACACATGTTACCTATCAGAACTAAAGCAGGAAGAAACAGAAAATTTGAACAAATCTATTACCAGCAATGTAATTGAATCAGTAATCAAAAAACCCCCCAAAAAACAGAAGTCCACATGGCTTCACTGCTGAATTCTACCAAACATTAATGGAAGAGTTAACACCTATTCTTCTCAAACATTTCCAAGAAATATAAGAGGAAAGAAAACTTCCATATTCATTCTACAAGGGTAACATTACCCTTATACCAAAACCAGATAAAGACACAATAAAAAAAGAGAACTACATTCCAATATCTCTGATGAACATACATGCAAAAATCCTCAACAAAATATTGGCAAACCGCATCCAACAAAAATCATTCACCAATGTCAAGTGGGATTTAATCTTCGGATGAAAGGTGGTTAATTATTGGCAAATCAATGTAATACATTACATCAATAAGAGAAAGGATAAGAAACTTTCAATATCTGCAGAAAAAGCATCGGACAAAGTCCAATTCATGATAAAAACTCTCAACAAAGTAGGGTTAGAGGGAACATACTTCAACATAATAAAGGCCTAATATGAAGCACCCATAGTCAACACCATCCTAAATGGGGAAAAACTGAGTTTTTCCCCTAATGTCAAGAACAAAAAAAGGATGTCTACTCTCACTGCTTTTATCTAACATGTTACTCAAAGTCCTAGTCCTCAAAATCACAAAACAAAAAGAAATAAAAGGCATCCAAATTGGTAAGGAAGAAGTAAAACTTTTGCTATTTGCAGATGAAATCATACTTTAGATAGAAAACCCAAAAGACTCCAGCAAAAAACTTCTAGAATTGGTGAATGAATTCAGTAAATTCATAGGATACAAAATCAACGTACAGAAATCTGTTGTATTTCTGTGCACCAATAATGAATAGAAAGTGAAATTAAGAAAATAATCCCATTTACAACTGCACAAAAAATAATGAGATACCTAGGAATAAACCTAACCAAAAAGGTGAGAGATCTGTATCCTGAAAACTATAAAACACTGATGAAAGAAATCTAAGATGATGCAAAGAAACAGAGAGATATTTCATGCTCATTGGATCAGAAGAACTGGTATTATTAAAATGTCTGTACTGCCCAAAGCAAACTACACATTTAATGCATTCCCATCAAAATATCAACAGTATTTTTCACAGAACTACAACAATCTTAAAATTTGTATGGAATCACAAAAGACTCCAAATAGCCAGAGCAACCTTAAAAAAGAAAAGCAAAGCTGGAGGCATCACAATCTGGACTTCAAGTTATATTACAAAGCTGTAGTGATCAAAACAGTATGGCACTGGCACAAAAACAGACACACAGAACAATGGAACACAATAAAATCCCAGAAATAAACCCACAATTATATGATCAACAAATCAACAAAGCAGAAAAGAATGTGTGATGGAAAAAGACAGCCTCTTCAACAAATGGTGTTGAGAAAACTGGACAGCATTACATAAAAGAATGAGACTGAACATTAAACCACACACAGAAATAAATTCAAAATGGATTAAGAAGCTAAATGTGAGATCTGACTCCATAAAAGCCCTAGAAGAGAACATAGGCAGTAATTTCTCTCACACTGGCTATAGCAACATATGTCTAGATATGTCTCCTGAAGCAACAAAAGCAAAAATAAACTATTGGGACTACGTCAAAACAAAAAGCTTCTGCACAGCAAAGAAACAACCAAGAAAACTAAACGACAACCTACAGAATGGGCAAGATATTTGCAAGTGACATTTCTAATAAACAGCTAGTATTTAAAATATATTAAGAATTTATAAACTCAACACCCCCCCCAAAAGAATCCAATTTAAAAATGGGATAACTGAGTCCTCTTTTGATTAAAGTACCTTTTTTTAAATTTATTTTTATTCTTATGTTAATCCCCATACATTACATCATTAGTTTTAGATGAAGTGTTCCATGATTCATTGTTTGTGCATAACACCGAGTGCTCCATGCAGAATGTGCCCTCCTCAAAACCCACCACCAGCCTAACCCATCCTCCCACCCCCCTCTCTCTAGAACCCTGTTTGTTTTTCAGAGTCCATCGTCTCTCATGGTTGGTCTACCCCTCCGATTTCCCCTGCTTCATTCTTCCCCTCCCGCTACCTTCTTCTTCTTTTTTTTTCCTTAACATATATTGCATTATTTGTTTCAGAGGTACAGATCTGAGATTCAACAGTCTTGCACAATTCACAGCGCTTACCAGAGCACATACGCTCCCCAGTGTCTATCACCCAGTCCCCCCATCCCTCCCAGCCAACCCCCACTCCAACAACACTCAGTTTGTTTCCTGCGATTAAGAATTCCTCATATCAGTGAGATCATATGATACATGTCTTTCTCTGTTTGACTTATTTCACTCAACATAATACCCTCCAGTTCCATCCACGTCGTTGCAAATGGCAAGATCTCATTCCTTTTGATGGCTGCATAATATTCCATTGTATATATATACCACCTCTTCTTTATCCATTCATCTGTCGATGGACATCTTGGCTCTTTCCACAGTTTGGCTATTGTGGACATTGCTGCTATAAACATCGGGGTGCACGTACCCCTTCGGGTCCCTACTTTTGTATCTTTGGGGTAAATACCCAGTAGTGCAATATGCTGGATCATTTGGTAGCTCTATTTTCAACTTTTTGAGGAACCTCCATACTGTTTCCTAGTGGTTAAACCAGCTTGCATTCCCACCAACAGTGTAGGAGGGGTCCCCTTTCTCCACATCCCTGCCAACATCTTTCATTTCCTGACTTGTTAATTTTAGCCATTCTGACTGGTGTCAGGTGGTATCTCATTGAGGTTTTGATTTGGATTTCCCTGATGCCGAACAATGTTGAGCACTTTTTCATGTGTCTGTTGGCCATTTAGATGTTATCTTTGGAAAAATGTCTGTTCATGTCTTCTGCCCATTTCTTGATTGGATTATTTATTCTTTGGGTGTTGAGTTTGATAAATTCTTTATAGATTTTGGATACTAGCCCTTTATCTGATATGTCATTTGCAAATATCTTCTCCCATTCTGTCGGTTGTCTTTTGGTTTTGTTGACTGTTTCTTTTGCTGTGCAAAAGCTTTTTATCTTGATGAAGTCCCAATAGTTCATTTTTGCCCTTGCTTCCCTTGCCTTTGGCGATGTTTCTAGGAAGAAGTTGCTGTGGCTGAGGTCAAAGAGGTTGCTGCCTGTGTTCTCCTTTAGGATTTTGATGGACTCCTGTCTCATATTGAGGTCTTTCAACCATTTGGAGTCTATTTTTGTGTGTGGTGTAAGGAAATGGTCCAGTTTCATTCTTCTGCATGTGGCTGTCCAATTTTCCCAACACCATTTGTTGAAGAGACTGTCTTTTTTCCATTGGACATTCTTTCCTGCTTTGTCAAAGATTAGTTGACCATAGAGTTGAGGGTCCATTTCTGGGCTCTCTATTCTGTTCCATTGATCTATGTGTCTGTTTTTGTGCCAGTACCATACTGTCTTGATGATGACAGCTTTGTAATAGAGCTGGAAGTCCGGAATTGTGATGCTGCTGGCTTTGCTTTTCTTTTTCAACATTCCTCTGGCTATGCAGGGTCTTTTCTGGTTCCATACAAATTTTAGAATTATCTGTTCCATTTCTTTGAAAAAAGTGGATGGTATTCTGATGGGGATTGCATTGAATGTGTAGATTGCTCTAGGTAGCATTGACATCTTCACAATATTTTTCTTCCAATCCATGAGCATGGAATGTTTTTCCATTTCTTTTTGTCTTCCTCAATTTCTTTCATGAGAATTTTATAGTTTTCTGAGTAGAGATTCTTTGCCTCTTTGGTTAGATTTATTCCTAGGTATCTTATGGTTTTGGGTGCAATTGTAAATGGGATCGACTCCTTAATTTCTCTTTCTTCTGTCTTGCTGCTGGTGTATAAGATTACACTGACTTCTGTGCATTGATTTTCTATCCTGCCACTTGACTGAATTCCTGTATGAGTTCTAGCAGTTTTGGGGTGGAGTCTTTTGGGTTTTCCACATAAAGTATCATATCATCTGCAAAAAGTGAGAGTTTGACTTCTTCTTAGCTGATTTGGATGCCTTTTATTTCTTTTGTTGTCTGATTGCTGTGGCTAGGACTTCTAATACTATGTTGAATAGCAGTGGTGATAGTGGGCATCCCTGCCATGTTCCTAACCTTAGTGGGAAAGCTCTCAGGTTTTCCCCATTTAGAATGATATTTGCTGTGGGTTTTTCATAGATGGCTTTTATGATATTGAGGTATGTAACCTCTATCCCTATACCCTGAAGAGTTTTATCAAGAAATGATGCTGTATTTTGTGAAATGCTTTTTCTGCATCTATTGAGAGGATCATATGGTTCTTGTTCTTTCTTTTATTAATGTATTGTATCATGTTGATTGATTTGCAGATGTTGAACCAACCTTGCAGCCCAGGGATAAATCCCACTTGGTTGTGGTGAATAATCCTTTTAATGTACTGTTGGATCCTATTGGCTAGTATTTGGTGAGAATTTTTTCATTCATGTTCATCAGGGATATTGGTCTGTAATTCTCCTTTTTGATGGGGTGTTTGTCTGGTTTGGGGATCAAGGTAATGCTGGCCTCATAAAACGAGTTTGGAAGTTTTCCTTCCATTTCTGTTTTTTGGAATATTTTCAGGAGAATAGGTATTAATTCTTCTTTAAATGTTAGGTGGAATTCCCCTGGGAAGCCATCTGGCCCTGGGCTCTTGTTTTTGGGAAATTTTTGATGACTGCTTCAATTTCCTTAGTGCTTATAGGTCTGTTCAGGCTTTCTATTTCTTCCTGGTTCAGTTTTGGTAGTTGATACATCTCTAGGAATGCATCCATTTCTTCCAGGTTATCGAATTTGCTGGCATAGAGTTGCTCATAATATGTTCTTATAATTGTTTGTATTTCTCTGGTGTTGATTGGGATCTCTCCTCTTTCATTCATGATTTTGTTGATTTGGGTCATTTCTCTTTTCTTTTTGATAAGTCTGGCCAGGGGTTTATCAATCTTGTTAATTCTTTCAAAGAACCCGCTCCTACTTTCGTTGATCTGTTCTACTGTTCTTCTAGTTTCTATTTCATTGATTTCTGCTCTGATCTTTACTATTTCTCTTCTCCTGCTGGGTTTAGGCTTTATTTGCTGTTCTTTCTCCAGCTCCTTTGGGTGTAGGGTTAGGTTGTGTACTTGAGACCTTTCTTGTTTCTTAAGAAAGGCTTGTATTGCTATATACTTTCCTCTTAGGACTGCCTTTGCTGCATCCCAAAGATTTTGAACAGTTGTGTTTTCATTTTCCTTGGTTTCCATGTATTTTTTAAATTCTTCTTTAATTTCCTGGTTGAGCCATTCACTCTTTAGTAGGATGCTCTTTAGCCTCCTTGTATTTGAGTTCTTTCTGACTTTCCTCTTCTGATTGAGTTCTAGTTTCAAAGCATTGTGGTCTGAAAATAGGCAGGGAATGATCCCAATCTTTTGGTACCAGTTGAGACCTGATTTATGACCTAGGATGTGATCAATTCTGGAGAATGTTCCATGGGCACTTGAGAAGAATGTGTATTCTGTGGCTTTGGGATTGAATGTTCTGAATATGTCTGTGAAGTCCATGTGGTCCAGTGTGTCATTTAGCGTCTTTATTTCCTTGTTGATCTTTTGCTTAGATGATCTGTCCATTTCAGTGAGGGGGGTGCTAAAGTCCCCCACTATTATTGTATTGTTGTTGATGTGTTTCTTTGCTTTTGTTATTAACTGCCTTATATAATTGGCTGCTCCCATGTTAGGGGCATAGATATTTACAATTGTTAGATCTTCTTGTTGGATAGACCCTTTAAGTAGGATATAGTGTCCTTCCTCATCTCTTATTACAGTCTTTGGTTTAAAATCTAATTTGTCTGATGTTAAGGATTGCCACCCCAGCTTTCTTTTGGTGTCCATTAGCATGGTAAATGGTTTCCCACCCCCTCACTTTCAATCTGGGGGTGTCTTTGGTTCTAAAATGAGTCTCTTGCAGACAGCATATCGATGGGTCTTGTTTTTTAATCCAGTCTGTTAGCCTGTGTCTTTTGATTGGGGCATTTAGCCCATTTACATTCAGGGTAACTATTGAAAGATATGAATTTAGTGCCACTGTATTGCCTGTAAGGTGGCTGTTACTGTATATTGTCTGTGTTCCTTTCTGGTCTATGTTGCTTTTAGGCTCTCTCTTTGCTTAGAGGACCCCTTTCAAGATTTCCTGTAGGGCTGGTTTTGTGTTTGCAAATTCCTTTAGTTTTTGTTTGTCCTGGAAGCTTTTTATCTCTCCTTCAATTTTCAATGACAGCCTAGCTGGATATAGTATTCTTGGCTGCATATTTTTCTCATTTAGGGCTCTGAATATATCCTGCCAGTCCTTTCTGGCCTGCCAGGTCTCTGTGGATAGGTCTGTTGCCAATCTAATGTTTCTACCATTGTAGGTTACATATCTCTTCTCCCGAGCTGCTTTCAGGATTTTCTCTTTGTCTATGAGACTCGTAAGTTTTACTATTAGATGTCGGGGTGTTGACCTATTTTTATTGATTTTGAGAGGGGTTCTCTGTGCTTCCTGGATTTTCATGCCTGTTTCTTTCCCTAAATTGGGGAAGTTCTCTGCTATAATTTGCTCCATTATACCTTCTGCCCCTCTCTCTCTTTCTTCTTCTTCTGGGATCCCAGTTATTCTAATGTTGTTTCATCTTATGGTATCGCTTATCTCTCGAATTCTGCCCTCGTGATCCAGTAGTTATTTATCTCTCTTTTTCTCAGCTTCTTTATTTTCCATTATTTCATCTTCTATATTACTGATTCTCTCTTCTGCCTCATTTATTTTAGCATTTAGCGCCCCCATTTTTTATTGCACCTCATGAATAGCCTTTTTGATTTCTACTTGGTTGGATTTTAGCTCTTTTACTTCTCCAGAAAGGGTTTCTCTACTAACTTCCATATTTTTTTCAAGCCCAGCTAGTATCTTTAAAGTGATGATTCTGAACTCTAGATCTGACATAGTACTAATGTCCGTATTGAGTAGGTCCCTGGCAGTCGGTACTGCCTCTTGTTCTTTTTGTTGAGGTGATTTTTTTCCGTCTTGTCATTTTGTGCAGAGGAGAATAGATTAATGAGAGAACAAAATGCTAGCAGAGTAACCACGTCCCCAGAAAATATACTCTAAACAAATCAGAAAAGACCTGAAGCAGTGGGATAAGAAGGGGAAAGAGAGAAAAAAGAAAAACAAAAAAAAGAAAAAGATAAAGATAAAAACAAAAACAAACAAAACAAAACAACAACAACAACAAAAAAAACCAGAATGTGATCAAATATGATCAGGCTGGTATATAGATCAGTGCCACACACTAGATTTGGGGTGTATTTTGGTCTTTTAGAAGAAAGTGCCTCCCAAAATTTTAAAGAAAGAAAAACTTATATATGTACAAAAATAAGGGTTGATATGATGAAGGGATGGAATATGACTGTAAAAATGGAAATTATAAAAAATTTTATAAAAGGAATTGATAAGAAGTTTTTTGAAAAAAGAAAGAAGAGGATTTAAAAAAAGAAAAAAGAAAAAGAAAAAAAAAACGGGAGAGGATGTGATCAGGCAGGGGAACAGAAAACACCATATACTAGAGATTTAGGGTGTATTTTAATCTGTTAGAAGAAACTATCTCAAAATTTTAAAGAGAGAACAACTTATATATATAAGCCAAAAATATGGGTAACTACTATGAACGGATAGAATATGACTCTAAAAATGAAAAATAAAAAAATTTTTTTTTTAAAAAAAGGGATTGATAAGATGTTGGTTGAAAAAGGGAAAAAGAAAAATTCAAAAAGAAATAAAAAGACAAAAAGACAGTTAAAAAAAAATTAACTTTAAAAGACTAAAGAATCATGGTAAAAAAGCTGTGAATTCTATGTGCAGTAGTCCCCTAGCGCTGGAGTTCTGCCGTTCTCATTGATCAATAAACTTGGTCTTGGCTGGCTGTTCTCGCTGATCTTCTGGGGAGGGGCCTGTTGCCATGGTTTCCAAATGTCTCTGCTGGAGTTGGAATTGCCCCGCCCTTGCCCCCTCCCGGCTAAGTAATCTGCTCGGGTTTGCTCTCCGGAGCTTTTGTTCCCTGTGAGCTTTACATACAGCTTTGGAGGCGGAGAGTGAAAATGGCGGCCTCCCAATCTACACCCTGGAGGAGCCGAGAACTCGGGCCCCGCTCCTCAGTGAGCCCCCAGAGAAAAGCCGTCAGTCACTCCCGTCTCCCCGGTCTCCGGCCGCACTCCGTGCTCACCCGGCCTGCGACCGCGTGCCTCTATCTCTGGCACCCGACCCCGCGTGGAGCCTCCAAACCCAGCAGATCCCTGCAGTGCACTCCCACGCGGCTCCTCCCGGGGGATGAAGGTGAGTCTCCCCGGATCTGCCGCTTGTTGGGTCCCTGCTGGGGGAGCAGTGGCCCGACTATGCCGCAGATCACGGTTTATGGCAACCCTGACCTGAGAGCCCGACTCTGGGCTCCGCCTCTGCAGCTGGCTTCCCTGCTCGGTTACCTGGGAGCTTGCCACACTCAGGCACCCCTGGACTTTCTGTGACCCCGAGGGTCCTGAGACCACACTGTCCCAGAGGGTTCCACCCCCCCGCTTAGCCACCAGACGGTTTTTTTTAACCGTCCCTCGGCGGAGCAGACTTCTAAATTTCCGATTTTGTGCTCCGTGGTTCTATCACTTGCCAGAAGCGGCCGACGGAGGCCCCTCCCCCGCCGTCTATCCTCCCGAATAACGCCTCGGATTCACTTCTCCGCACGTCCTACCTTCCAGAAAGTGGTCGCTTTTCTCATGAGAGAGTTGTTGCTCTTCTTTTCTTCGATCTCCTGTTGAGTTTGTAGGTGTTCAGAATGGTTTGATCCTTATCCAGCTGAGTTCCTGAGAGGAGACGAAATCCAGATCTCCTACTCCTCCGCCATCTTGCTCCGCCTCCCCATAAAGTACCTTTTAACAGCTACTAAAACTAATGTTCCTAAGAACACACTTTAGAAAACTCTGCTATATATCAATTTATGTGATTTTTCAGATCAAGAACTAAGATTTTTCCTTGATAAATAAGTATGTGCATATAGAACACTGTGCTCACCCAGTTCTTCTTGCACCTCTCCGATCACACTTTCTCTAACTTATTTTCATCCTATTATTTATTAATGTTGGTACCTCCCAAAGACCAGCACTTAGAATTGTCTTTTTCCACTAAGGTCCTTTTCTCAGCAATCTTTACTCATTCTTAAAACTTCATCTGCCAGATCTATAAAAAATTTTCCCAAGTATTTATATAGCTCTGACCTCTTTCCCAAGTTTCAATTCAACATTTTTACTTTCCTACAGGACATTTCCACTCCATTTAGACTTCATCATCTGTCTCTGAACTTTGTCATATATTCTCCATTTCTATTAGCAACACCAGTATTTCCCTACTTACTTAGGTTTTGGCCTCTACCTTACCTATGACTCCTCCCATACCTTTCACTGCTGTAGATATGGCTTTCACTGCTGCTTTATGTTTAGTAGTTTAGAACATTTTATAGTGTCATCCTGAGGGTTATATGAGGTTCATTAATTGCTTATCATACAAAAGAGAAAACTGAGGCATAGAGGCATGACCAGTGACCCAGCTAGTACATGCAAGAGTTGGAATTCAAACCCAAATCTATCTGATTCTGGAATTTAGGTTCCTGAACACAGTGCTCTCTTGACTTGACATGAGGGCCACAGAAGAATTCAGTTCTTGGGGAAACTCACATGCTCAGCCATGGATTAGGCCCAAGATAAGATACTTTCTTATCATCAGGGAAATGTAAATCAAATCTGCAATGAGATATCACCTCACACCTGTCAGAATGGCTAAAATCAAAAACTCAAGAAACAAGTTTTGGAGAGAATGTGGAGATAAAAGAACCTTGTGCACTGCTGGTGGGAATGCAAACTGGTGCAGCCACTGTGGAAAATGGTATGGAGGTTCCTCAAAAAATTAAATATAGAATTACCATATGACCCACTAATTCTACTACTGGGTATTTACCCAAAGAATACAAAACAACGCTAAATCAAAAAGATATCTGCACTTCTATGTTTACTGCACCATTACTTACAATAGCCAAG
The DNA here is from genome assembly GCF_029215605.1 of Mirounga angustirostris. Classification (NCBI taxonomy): domain Eukaryota; kingdom Metazoa; phylum Chordata; class Mammalia; order Carnivora; family Phocidae; genus Mirounga; species Mirounga angustirostris. The sequence continues at coordinate 161,888,705 of NW_026991710.1, forward strand.
ATAAGGAAGCAGCCCAAGCATCCATCGATATATGAATGGATAAAGAAGATGTGGTGTATATAATTGTATCTATTACTCAGACATAAAAACGAATGAAGTCTTCCATTTGCAATGACATGGATGGAACTAGAGGGTATAATGCTGAGTGAATAAAGTCGGTTAAAGAAAGTCAAATACCATATGCTTTCACTCATATATGAAATTTAAGAAATAAACAAATGCACAAAGAAAAAAGAGACAAACCAAAAACAGACTCAACTAACTGTGGGTTAACAGAGGGGAGGTGATTTGGGGGATGAGTGAAATTGGTGATAGGGATTAGAGTACACTTATCATGATAAGCACTGGGTAACATATAGAATTGCTGAATCACTATATTGTACTCCTGAAACTAATATAACATTCTATGTTAACTATACTGGCATTCGATGTTAACTATACTAGCCTGAAAGTAAAAGATACTTTCTTGCACCAAACTGCCATTATACATAACTATATATAAAACCTACTATAACAAGTTCAATATATCAAAGATTTAGATTTACAAAACAGATCCTCAGGAGTACATTTATTTGGTTTTTAAAATAACTTTATAAAAGAAAAATATTCTCTCCCCTAGTATGAATATATTTACATTTCATTTTTATTAATTTTCACTAGAGGAGATATTCTGCATAGGTCAGGCTATACCTTTAATATTTCAGCAAGATTCTAAGTATATCATTTATGAAATTTTTCTAGAAAACCCACTTTCATTCACGACAGAGAAGTCCGAAAGTGATCACTTTGGATAGACCATGAATTCTTCTTATTATCTTAATCAGTTTTCCTTGAAATGCTACACTGTCTTTGAGTCTCATGATGTATATATATGTGAGATATACGTAGTCAATTGCTAACCCACTTTTTTCCAATGTACATATGAAAGAATAAAATTTATCCCCTAAGTTCTGATTCTATAAACCTAAGTTCATTGCAGACTGCTATGTTAGGTCATATGGTAGAAAAAAATATTTATGAATGCTTAATATCAGTGAAAACCAAAAATAAAATTCACATGTAGTTCTATTTAAAAACATATTTTGACCTAATTTATGGATAACTTTAGTAACACTTTTTTTTTTTAAAGACTTATTTATTTATTTGACAGAGAGAGACACAGCGAGAGAGGGAACACAAGCAGGGGGAGTGGGAGTGGGAGAAGCAGGCTTCCTGCAGAGCAGGGAGCCCGATGTGGGGCTCGATCCCAGCACCCTGGGATCATGACTTGAGCCGAAGGCAGACGCTTAACGACTGAGCCACACAGGCGCCCAGCAACAATTTTTTTTAAGTTAAATTCTTAACTGCTGCATTGATCTGTGAAAGTTCAGCAAGAGCAGTATTGTTGGTCTACATAGAGTTAGATATAATTTATCTATACTAGTATCTACCAAAGTATGTACCTTGAAACACTACATTATACTGTTGAAAGGTTCAGAAAACACTGTAAATTTGATTCCTCTCTTGGAGATTGGCATTGTACAAGCTCCTGGAAGTTCTGCCATTAAAAAAAATTTTTTTGCTTATTTAATCCATCATTTCTCAAGTTTATCAATATCTTGATATAATTGGGGTCATTGGAAATAAGACTGGAAAACCTTGATCTATGATGATAGGAAGGAAGGAATTATAGTAAGTAGACGGTACCAAAATCATTTGTACTGGATTCTGGAATTACGTGATTTTATCAGGTTTTTTCTAGAATGGCTGTTTTTTAAAAGGATACATTAAAAAGATAATTGTCTCTAGGCAAGGCAACTAGACTAAAAGCAAATAGAAGCATGCTGGGTACCAAGAAAAAGACATGGGATACTCAGGGTTTGCTTAGGTTTTATACAGAGTACGTTAGACACTGGTGTAAAATGAGGACTGGTCATGCATATTTAATCCTTCTCTAAGATCACCCTCTAAAGCATAAAGAAAGACAGTAAGAAAAGAACAAGTAGTTCACTTATTAAAATGCTGACATCCAGCATACTCACACTGCCCATTCAAGCTTCTCATTCTTAATAGAGTTGTACAGAGCCTGTAAAGAGAGAAAACAAGATGGAATTATTCTTTTCATTCTGTTCAATATTTTTAATTCAGCAAATGACCAAAGCCAAAAGGAATCAGCAAGTAATTCCTAAGCCCCTTGTTAGTCACCCCTGTTGGCTCTGAAAGATAAGGACAGGTGAGGCAAATAAGCATAGGGTAAGCAGCATTTTGTGAAACAGATTTTGCACAAAGTAAAAAATGGCTTTTATAAATAACACACACAACACTGTATTACATTTTACCATGTAAAATATTAGGATATGATTAAAATTAGACCATGTACTCTATTTTCCTTATTCAAAATATGGTCTTGTAGTTTCATTAGTTTGGATACTGAAGTATGCATACCTTTTTCATTGATGTAATAAATCTGTTTTCATAACATTTTAATGAGTAAGATACATATGAGGGGGACTGAACCTAGGGCATAGAAAACTATCTTAGAATAATTTCAGAGTTTCTATACCAATGATTCATGCAGTTGTTACCAGTCTAACTTCATAATTGTGCTTTACAGTTAGTGAGTGCTACCCTGGTGGGTGTGAGGTGGTGGAGGGGAAAGACAGAAAACTAGAGTTTTGGTAACAATAATGACAGTCAGCCTGATTCTGATTCTCCCAGATAAGATCCTTGTAATCAAGTTGTTCCACTATGACAACCACCCAAGAAAATGCTACTCCACATCTATGCTTTCTTAATTTTGAGTAAGATGTAAAAGAAAACACAAATGTATCTTTAAGCTATAAAACCACGACAACAAATTATACTGAAGAAAAGGATATTATAATGATGCTGGAATGTTCTTCTTCAAAGAACTTGGACCAACTCGACTCAACAAAGATTCAGTACAAATATATTTAGGTTACAGATTTTATATTACTTGAGATTTAATTCATGTATCCTTAGCCAGTATTTTCACAAACTCTGTGGGAATTTTGCAGGGTGGCTACAACAGTTTAAATACTGAATAATTATGAAGCTAATAAAAATTAGGAGGCATTTCATCATTAATAGGACATGGTAAAACGTGTCCTCAAATACAAAAACTGATAGAACATCAAATTAAAATAAGGGTTAAATGAGGCACAAAGACCATGCTATAAATTGGATGTTCTTTTGAAGGAACTCAAATTTACTGAAGAACTACAACAACCTATTGTTTAAATGTCTCATGAGACTGCACTTGTTTAGATGTGCAGAGAGAGAAGATGTCTAACTCAAGCCTCAGAGACTCTTGCTGGATAAATGCCTTTTAAATGGGTTCCATTACTTGCATGAGCATTTTGAACCCACAAGTAATAGTGAGCTGAGAAACTGCAATTGAAAAAAGATCATTAAAGGTTCTTTATATACTATCATACTCAAAATTACCTAGAGTAATTTAACAATGTAGTAAAGATAAAAAAAAGATCTATTCATAAAGGTAGATACTTGACAATGATATCTAAGCATCTAAAAATTTTCTAATATATTCAATTCTGTCCTAAAGCAAGTTTTTTCAATTTTTTTGTTTTATTTATTTATTTATTTATTTATTTATTTATTTATTTATTTATTTATTTGAGAGAGAGAGAATGAGAGACAGAGAGCATGAGAGGGAGGAGGGTCAGAGGGAGAAGCAGACTCCCTGCCGAGCAGGGAGCCTGATGCGGGACTCGATCCTGGGACTCCAGGATCATGACCTGAGCCGAAGGCAGTCGCTTAACCAACTGAGCCACCCAGGCGCCCTCAAATTTTTTGTCCATGAGAATATTTTGCTTAATGAGGTACTGAGTTCCAAAATAGAAAATTCTTGTTCAGATGCATATCATGCAACAAAAATCTTTTATAAAGTATTCTGTAAAATTCAACAAACTTGTCATATTGTAGTCCTCTCCCAGTGTATATATTATAACATGACAAATCTAAAAAGTGGATGTTATGCTTATCCTTTTCCAATTGCAAAATTACAAAGGGATTTGCTTGAATCTTTCTGGTGCTTTATAATGACACACTATTTTTCTTAAAAAAAGGAAAATATGCTTTGCAAATGCATCTAACACTTATATATCCTTCATCACAACTTCCTATCCTTTTATGTATTAGCTTAGTTAAGAATTGATTCCTCTTTAGCCCCACAGTCCTCCCTTCCATTCTCGTGCAACCTAGACCCCATGCTCTATCACATCAACCAGTCTTGTTATTATTAATATCTTCAACTTCTTTGTCCTACTGCCTCTCTATTGTACCTAAAAAAGAAACATTGAAACTCTTGACCAAGCCTACTCTGACTTCTCCAATTTATACCCCCTATATTAGTTAAGGTTTCTTTAGTTTCAAATACAAATACCTAAACTCTAGCTACCTTATGCATAAGGGGGACCTAATTGTATATGTAATAGTTTATGTAGCCAAATCATAAAAAGACATGGATAGGGCTGGTCTCAGGGACACAGGCATTTAAAACTCTCCTACTGTCCTCTCAACTATTCTCTTTCCACCCCAAACATCTCCACTCCTTGTTTTTTTACTACACAAGAAACATGTCTACAACAAGCAACACCCATTTACATCTTTTATGTCTTTCAACAAGAAAAAACTGTTCTTTCTCCTAACTCCAATTTGAAAAGATTCTAATTGGTGTGGTTTAGATCACCTGTCCTCCCCATGGACTAATCCATGTGGCTGGAAGACGAAATATAATGACTGGGCCCAGCCCTGAAGTCAAGGAGGTTGGGGTATATATTAAAGAAGGGGTAGCACTGACCTAGCTAGCCAATAGTGTAATCCTCCTGAGCTTCACAGCCTCCCCTATTTGTATGTGACTAATTCAGCACTAATGGTGAAAATTGAACAAGAACACAAATCAATGCCATTGAATATTCATCATCTCAAACTTCAGGAGAGGCTTATTCATGAGCCTCCTTTAACTCTTTGCCATCTTCCTTAAAATGTATCTGCAATGGCATCTATTTTTTCTGCCTTTCTGATGGTAAGGGAAGGGATATCCCACCTCTACTAGGCTAAACCTCTAAAACTGGTCCTGATACCTTCCCTTTCTGTGGTAACATCTCCTCCTTTACTAGTGCCTTTCTATTAGCTTTCTATTAGCTTTCAAACATGTGCAAGTCTCTCTAAACCCCACTTCTGCACCCTTTGTTCCTCAGCCGCTATTTTAGCTAAATTTCTGAGATAAGTTTCTGCAATTCACATCTCCACTTAATGTCTTCTCTTCAAATCAGGCAATCTTGCTTTTATTCCTGTTCCTCCATTAAAAACTGATCACAATAAATGCATCTGATTCTTTCATGCTAAATTCAAGCCACTTTTCAGTGTTCCTGAATCACTTTGCCTGTCAGCAGCATTGAATACTCTCAAATATTCTCTTCCTTATTTTCTGTGACACAGTACAGTCTCCTGAATTTTCTCATAACTTTCTCATAATTTCTCATAACTCTTTGGATAATCCCCATTACTCACATCTTCCTCATCTTATCACTTAAATGTAGGTGAGCCTAAGTTTGTGTGAACTCTTGTGAACACTGGATCCATATGTCAGATGCACTTGGATGTTTCCAAATATTACAAACTCAGTAAAGAGGAACTAAGGCATGAAGACCTAAAAGTGAAAATGTACCCTCAAACTTAGTAAACTTAGTATAAAGTATTTAATTTTTTGAGTGTGGAAACACTATACATAAAGCCCAAGTAAAGGCAGTTTACAGTAATATAAAATATATCCAAGTCAGAATCCTAGGACTGTCAGAATTTTTCTATCAACTATTTCATCCACAATACTATTATATTCCTATCATACAAGCAGGAAAGTTCCAAGTTAAAATCATATTTGTATCTGCCTGCTAATGGCATAGGGACAAATCTTTTAGTAATCATGTTTTCGGGATGAATTGTAAAAACTCTCTAATTCCCACTCAAGAAACAACAAAATGGAATTTCACAGCTGACAGGGGCCTGAGAAATCATAAAACAAATTCTTCCTTCTATAGGTTAAAGAAAATGAAGTCATATGTTAATTAACTTCTCTCAAGGTCCAATAGCTGTTTTTCACAAGCTCTGACTCAGAAATCACATTTTTCAGAAATCAATTGACTATATTCATTCAACTAAATACATTCTCTTTTATCAACTAACTAAAACTAACTACATTGTCTCCTCCTAAGACCAAACTTTACAGCACTGTAAATGCCTGGCTTGTCAAGACCCATGTGAAAAGGTAAAAAGGCTTGTGCCTCTCTTAGAATACATTCAATAATGGTGGTCATTGTAATTCTAAAGGATGAGCTTTCAACAAAAGTCACTGTTGCTAGGACACAGGCTTCAAATGCCTTTGTTGGTGACCATGACTGGTTTGCCACACTGATCCTATAGTCTCAGTCCACTTACAACTAAAGGTATCTGTCATATAAATGGCTGAAACTGGAGATGTAGTCTATAGCTCAGGAAAATAATTTATCCATAGCTATGTAAGGGGTTATTTGACCTAGCTCCAAGAGAGCAAGGTTTGTGAGCAAACACTGTCATGAAAGGCTGTTATATCACAGTGGCCACAAATTGATAGTTGGGGATAAATCAACCTTAATGGGTCACAGTAACCCATATATACATTATATGCAGTAAGGTAATAACCAGTTATGGTGGGCTAAATAATGGACCCTCAGATGATGTCCAGGTCCTAATCCCTGGAACCTGTAAACATTTCTGTATATAGCAAAAAGACTGCAAATGTGATTAAGTTAATGATCTTGAGATGGGGAGGGTATCTGGGCTGGGTGGTGTCCATAGAGGATGGAAGGCGGAGATTTAAGAAAGACAGAAGAAGAGAAGGCAATGTGAAGATGGACACAGAAATTGGATACAGACACAAGTGAAGGAATGCCAGCAACCACCATAAGTTGGGAGAGGCAGAGATTCTCTCCTAGACACTCCAAAGGGAGTGCAGCATGTTGACAACTTGATTTCAGACTTCTGGCCTCCAAAATTAGAAGATATATTTCTGTTGTTTTAAGACTCCAAGTGTGTGGTAATTTGTTATAACAGCCCTAGGAAACTAATACACAAAGGTATAAATGGAAGACAGATATCTGAGTAAAGAAAGGTTGATTTTCAGAAATATTTCCAGAGTCAGTCCCTAGGTAAAACATAATCTTCTACCATAGTGGTCATCAAAATTAGTCAAGGAATTTTTTAATAATATTGATTACTGAGCCCCATCCCAGATCTACTGAATCAGATTCCCAGTTGAGAAAATATATGAATATTTCTAAATGCTCTACTCCTGACTCTGGTATGAGCCCTTTGTTAAAAACCACTGCTTTGCAAATTTACCAATCGTTTCTTAATTTTTTAAAAGATTTTATTTATTTATTTGTCAGAGAGAACACACAAGCAGGGGATGCGGCAGGCAGACGGAGAATCCCCGCTGAGCAAGGATCCCAGGACCTGAGTTGAAGGCAGGTGCTTAACTGACTGAGCCACCCAGGTGTCCCTACCAATCATTTCTTTAAGTGAAATTCCTGCAACTTAAACCCAGGAGCTAGACAACAATCAAATGCGTCCACTGAGACTAAACAGGTCAGCGTGATTCTTCAAATTTGAAGTTCATTAAATTTTAAGAATGAGAAAGCAAAAGTAAATTGCTTAAATTACAGAGATCAAGGTATCTTGGTCTAAATTTACTTTTAAGTCTTTGTTCCTAACTTTTGATTGTTTCTCATTGAGATGATAAAATGCAATTTTATTCAAGGCTCAACACCATCACTGACAGCCTACACATGGTTCTCTGAAGTTTTCCCCATTACCATGCATTGTGTAACCTGAGTTTCTCTGTCTCTCTCTCTCCCTCCCTCTCCCTGTCTCCCACCCCTCCCCACACAGAGGCACATTTTGCAACCTATCATATTCATGTATTTTAGTTCAATCATCTCTAAACTCCAATGATATTTCTTCCCATGTGTTCTTTCAATTATTATAAAAATTACAAAGGATAAATTGGATAGCTTCCGATTGCCTTTATAAAGTGAGACAGTGACCACAATGAAATTTGTACCCAGGAAGAATTATGACACCATTAACACCAGGGCTATCTTTTCCAAGTACAATATTCATGCAGATATTCAGATCAAGCAGACTTTTAAGTGTAAAATTAAATATGCACTACTCTGGAAGTACTCAGAGAGACTATGTTTGAAAAAGACATTATTTAAAAAACTAATGATAAAACTAGTAACCAAATGAATTTCAAATTGTTTAGAGAAACTCAAAATACGTTAAAGAAATGGTGCTCTATTTTTATTTTCTTCTCTATGCCTTAAAATAATATTGAAAAACTGCATTACCCCCCTCATCAGAGGCTTCCCTAAAACCAGTATTTAGAATGGATTTTTTGTTTGCCCCTTCTATTCCTGGAGGATTTCACATGTATGCAATGTACCAAATAAGATTATGGGTGAAAGTTATATCCCCCTTCTTTTTTTAAGTGGCAGAAGGCAATTGTCAAGTAGAGGTAAAAAAGAATATACAGCCTGAAGCTTTGACCACAGAGCATTCATAGGGTAGATCCATTTTAGAGAGAAGTACTATAAGTCAAGCAGAGAAAGTCAATTATCATATGGTTTCACTTATTTGTAGAACATAAGGAATAGCATGGAGGACATTAGGAGAAGGAAGGGAAAAATGGGGGGGGGGCGGATTGGAGGGAGAGATGAACCATGAGAGACTATGGACTCTGAGAAACAAACTGGGTTTTAGAGGGGAGGGGAGAGGGGGGACTGGTTAGCCTGGTGATGGGTATTAAGGAGGGCACGTACTACATGGAGCACTGGGTGTTATACGGAAACAATGGATCGTGGATCACCACATCAAAAACCAATGATGTATTGTATGGTGACTAACATAATAAAATAAAATAAAAATACGGGCGCCTGGGTGGCTCAGTCGTTAAGCGTCTGCCTTCGGCTCAGGTCGTGATCCCAGGGTCCTGGGATCGAGCCCCGCATCGGGCTCCCTGCTCGGCGGGAAGCCTGCTTCTCCCTCTCCTGCTTCCCCTGCTTGTGTTCCCTCTCTCGCTGTGTCTCTCTCTGTCAAATAAATAAATAAAATCTTAAAAAAATAAAAAATAAAAAATAAAAAATAAATAAAAATAAAAATAATCTTTCCCAATTTGACACGAAAAAAAAAATTTTTAAATAAATAAAAATAAAGATGAGTTTCTCGAAATTGATTTCCCTTTAAACCACTTGTGTTCCCAAACCCACTAGACAATTTTCATGTATCCAAGTTTAAAGAGCACTACATTAAAGAACATATATTCACAAGTAACATCATAAACATTCATCTCTAGTTTTTACTCAGGGTGACAGAAGCATGCTCAATATAAAGTAACTGATTTTGAGTTTGTTTCCACATCTATAGTCAGATCCAGCCACCATATAAACAAAATCAAAATCTATGTCTTGGACAATTAACTCGAACCTTCTGTTGTGGTGCACTTACAAACCCAGCCAGCAATGGCAGAAATATCGACCCATTATCTGTCTGACTCAATTGAGTAGACGTGCCAGCAAAAACCCATAATAGACAGTAGAAAACCAATTTAAAAATGCTTTTGTTATTGAAAGGGAATCTGAGGTATAACTAATATGTATAATTCATCACACAATAAACATTTTTGAGAACATTCTATTGGCTGGAGGGACATTATGCTAGGTGCAGATAAATACATTCTGCCTTCAGGGGCCTCTTATGTAAGGGTGACAAAATGTGATGCTAAACCTGATTGAACTTCACCTAATGGAGAATTAGCTAACAGAGTCAACTAACTTTGCTTCCTATTTACAAAGTGCAAGATGCTTTTACACACACAGTATCTAATATCTGATTTATATTAAATGTATTTTCTTTAGAGAAAAATTTTATAGAAGGAAAACATATCCAATCTCCGGATCTAAGAATTTAAAGTGTGGGGGGTGAGCATCTGACTGACATTAACTTTTTAAAGATTTTATTTATTTGACAGAGAGAGAGAGAGATTTAATTCTCTACGGGGGAGGAGGAGAACATGGGGCTTGCATGATTGCCTGTTGTCAAATCTTTGTGAGCTAAAATAGAAACCACCATTTCTTCATTATTACTGAAGGGAAAAGAAATGCAGCCAAAGATTATACTAAATAGGCACACAAAAGATTTGGTGAGTAGCTCTGGAGGTACCACTAAACCAAACATGAAAATAAATAAAACTGTAACTCCTAATTATCATTTCTACTAATGCAATACTCCAAACAAATGTACACACATGTATTTTTGTTCGTTCATTTTGAGGGACAGGTTGGTCAATAAGGTGTTATGAGAATTTACACAGAGCACAATCCTCCTAAAGTGCCTTTACTATACCTTACAATTGCTTCCCATTTGACTAGCTGCTGTGTCTTAGGGAAAATTTCTTAAATATGCTAGTATGAATAACACTATGACAAATGTAAGCAAAAATTTAAGTAGTAAATAGCCACTAAGTTCCTTTTTTACTTTTTAAATTGAGGTATAACTGACATAGAACATTATGTTAGTTTCAAGTGTACAATATAATGATTCAGTATCTCTACTAAGTTCCTTATTAAGTAACAATTTTAAGTAGAATTTTTTTCCACTTGTTAAAACTGTAAACAGATCCCCTAACATAATAAAGGCCCCATATATGACAAGTGCACAGCTAACATAATATTCAACAGTGAAAAGGCTCAAAACTTTTCCTCAAGTCAGGAAAAAGACAAAGATGTCTATACTTGCCACTTTTACTGACCATAGTATTGGAAGTCCCAGCCAGAGCAATTAGGTAAGAAAAAGAAATAAAAGGCATTCAAGTTGGGGAAATAAACAAAAGAAGTAAAGCTGTCATTATTTGCAGATGACATGGTATTACATATAAAAAACCCTGAAGACTCCATAAAAAAACTATAGGATCTAATAAAAGAGTTCAGTAAAGCTGCAGGATACAAAGTCACTATATGAAAATCTGTAGTGTTTCTATACACTAATAACAAAGTATCAGAAAGAGAAATTAAGAAAATAATTCCATTTATAACTTTATCAAAAAGAATATAATAGCTAGGAGTAAATTTCACCAAGAAGGTAAAAGACCTATACAGTGAAAACTGTAAGATATTAATGAAAGAAACTATAGAAGACACAAATAAATGGAAACATATTATGTGTTCAGGGACTGGAAGAATACTGTTAAAATGTTCATTGTACCCAAAGCAGTCTACGAAGCAGTGCAATCCAAATAAAAGTTCTAATGGCTTTTTTTTTTTCACAGAAATAGAACAAACAATCTCTAAAAGATGGAAAGAAACAAAAGACCCCCAACAGCCAAAGCAACCTTGAGAAAGAAGAACAAAGCTGGAGGCATCACACTCTGATTTCAAACTATATTAACAAAGCTACAGTAATTAAAAGAGTATGATATTGGCATAAAAACAGAATCACAGATGAACGGAATAGAAAGCCAAGAAATAAACCCACATATGTATGATCAAATAATTTATGACAAAGAAGCCAAGAATCTAAAATGGAGAAAGTACATTCTAATCAATAAACAGCATTGGGAAAATTGGACAGCTATATGCAATGGAATGAAACTGGACCACTATCTCTCATCATACATAAATTTTAACACAAAATGGATTACAGATTTGAATATAAGGCCTAAATCATAAAACTCCTAGAAGAAAACACAGAGGGTAAGCTTTTTGATGCCAGTATTGGTAATGATGGTTTTGGATTTGGCACCAAAAAGCAACAATAAGTTAAGTGGGACCATATCAAATGAAAAAGCTTCTGCGCATCAAAGGAACCATCAACAAAATGAAAAGGCAACCTACTGAATGGGAAAAAATATTTGCAAATCATGTATGTGATAAGGGGTTAATATCCAAAACACAATACACATAACTTAACAGCAAAAACAAAAAACAAAAAACCCAATCCAATTAAAATATGGGCAGAGGATCTAAATAGGCATTTTTCCAAAGAGGATCTGAATAGACTTTTTTTTTTTTCCCCAAAGAAGACATACAGATGGCCAGCATGAAAGGATGCTCAACATCACTAATCATCAGGGAAATGTAAATCAAAACCACAATGGGTTATCACCTCACACCTGTTAGAATGGCTAGTATCAAAAAGACAAGAGATAACAAATGCTGGCAAGGATGCACAGAAAAGGGAACCCTTGTGCACTGTTGGTGGGAATGTATACTGGTGCAGCCACTATGGAGAACATTATAGAGGTTCCTCAAAAAATTAAAACTAGAGCTATCATGTGATCCTGTAATTCCACTTCGGGGCATTTATCCAAAGAAAATAAAAAGTACTAATTCAAAAACATATATGCAGCCCCATGTTCACTGCAGTATTATTTACAATCACCAAGATATGGAAACAACCTAGATATCCACTGACAGATGAATGGATGAAGTGTGGCGTATATACAATGGAATATTATTCAGCCATAAAAAGAGTGAAATCTTGCTATTTGATACAACATGGATGGACCTGGAGGGCATTATGCTAGGTGAAAAAAGTCAGACAGAGAAGGGCAAATACCGTATGATATCTCTTATATGTGGAATCTAAAACAAAACAACAGAAAATCAAGTTCGTAGATATAGAGAACAGACTAATGGTTGCCAGACTGGCGGGTGAGTAAAATGGGTGAAGGGGGTCAAAAGGTACTAACTTCCAGTTATAAAATAAGTTACGGGGATGTAATGTACAGCATGGTGAATACAGTTAATAATACTCTATTGCATATTTGAAAGTTGCTAAGGGAGTAGATTAAATTAAAATTCATCATCACAAGAAAAAAATTTTCCTAAGTATGTAAGGTGATCATTTCACAATATACACAAATATCAAGTCATTATGTTGTACACCTAAAACTTATCACAGACTACATGAATTGATAGTCAGTAGTTCAAATTATCCTTTAACACATCACTAAATCTTTATAAACTGTTTCAAATGGAATAATTCATATTTATTGTATCACTCTATTGTACAATAACTACAAATATTCTATCATAACATATGCTAATATGTCAGAGAAAATTTTTAAGTAACTTTTTTAAACTACATTTTATAATTACCAATGATATTTTTTCCTATAATAGTATAATACATACTATAAATATTTATACAAAATAGTATAGTTTCCTTCTTCACCACTAGAAGACTATAATTCCTATTGTAACATTAATAGTACAGTATAATATTTGTAACACTTGTAACAATATAGTATAAACAAATCTCTTAAGACTATTCACTCATTCATTCATATATTCAGTCAATAAATATTTACTGAGTCTCTACTACCTATCAGGTTGTCAGGTATTAATATAGGCACTGAAAAGGCCAGTGGTGAAAAACACAGGCAAAGAACTTAGATTTAGTGGGGGTGGAAACAGACAATAAAGGAATAAGAACACAAACACATCAAAATGATTCTATCATTTTCCGGTAGACTTCCAGATAATTATCATAAGGTATTTAATATAAGGTAACCTAAAAGACTAGCTTTCAACTGGTTGGACAAGAAAACCTCTATGCAAGGAAATTTAATATGAGTGACAAGGAGCAGCCACACAAAGATAAACAGAAGATCGGTAAGCAGCTCCTTGGTATAACTGAGATTGGTGGGTCTGAAGGCCTGTGGTAAGGGCAAATAGGTAGACAGGTCACACAGGGCTTTTTGACCAGAAAACAAAGAACTTCTGTGTGTGTTGGGCAACCATGGAGGAGAGACCTGCTCTAGTTCATGTTCTTAAGGTCACCCTGGTTTCTGTGTGGAGAAAGAACTAGAAGAGAGCAAGGGAAGTGGCAGAAAGACTGGTGGTGGCTGGGTAGAGATGATGTGACCTGGACTGAGGTAATGGCAGTGGCAGATTTGGGATGTATCAGGCTATCTTCCTAAATTATGGGAGAAGGGTGGCCCATTTTTGCATGCCTCAAGCACAAATGAAAAATTGGATAAGACAGTTTTAACAATAGCACCAGAGATATATTCTCTCCCATTAGTATTTAAAGTCATTTAAATTAAAAACCAAGTAGATACATTAGAATATATTGCTAAAAGAAAAAAGTAAGGTGCAAAAGAGTGCACATGTGTACATATAAATATAAATATATGCTTACACAGAACATTTCTGAAATACAGAAGAAACCATTGACAGTGACTGCCTTTGGAGAGGGCGATTGGGGAAATGGGGTGAGAGAGAAATTTCAATGTAAAATCTTCTGTACTATTCGAATGTTTACCACACCATGTATGCATTACTTCAACTGAAAAACTAGATACTAAATTTTAAACTTCTTGCACATGTAATCAAGTCTTCTGCCTCTCTTTAGTCTCCACAATGCCTCATAAATTGTCTCGACGACAGCCAGTGTTTAAAAAAAAAAACAAAAAAAAACAAAAAACTGTTGAGAAACCAAAGACCTCAATGATGATAATCCTAATACAACAATTATGATGGGAAACAGTAAACATAGAAAAAAGAACAATGGACTAGAAATCAGTAGAATTGTATCAAATCTGCCTCTTGAATCAGCTGTTATGACTTTAGGCCACTAACACTAAACCTCTGCTTTCTTCATCTGTAAAGAGAGCGTAACAACACCTACCTCACAGAATTGTGAAAATGATATGAAACGATTTGTACTCTGGTTAAGTGACACATAAATAGAAAGTACTACTTTTGTTACATGCAATCTACTCCTGTCCTCCTCAGATTTTATAGAATACTTGAATTTAAATACCCAGAATCTATCCATTCCATGCCCCTTAGCCAATCAATACCCCATGGCAAACATATGCTGGGCATTAGGAGAATCACTTATTTTTAATCAAATTGGCAGTTTGGCATCATGGACAAATTATGCCAACAAACTAACATTTACTGAGTAGTTAACAAGTTCCAAGACCTGTTCCTAGGGTTATACATGACCTACATCATTTACTTTTTTACACCACCACCCATGGGTATTACTTCCCATTTTACAGAGAAGGAAAATAGAGTGCAGAGGTTAAGTAAAGTGGCCGATCTCAAAATGGAATCATAGGCAGTTTGACTCTAAAGCCTTTATAATTTTTTCCTTGACCTTTGATTTCTTTTAAAAATATAGGCGTTCACTTCCTATTTCTATCTCTGTGTATACTAACTAGCCTAGGCTATATAATTCCTCCTCCCCAAATTTTAAAAGACAAGAGTACAAGTCTCTGACCACTCAGACTAGCATACTCTTCACTCAAGAATCTTAGAATTTGGCACAGAACTCCAACTGGATGTCTAACAACATTTTAAGGCTAGAGTCCTATCTGTTTTAGGATGCCAGGCTAGATGTCTAACAACTGAAAGAAGGCCTTCCATATATTTGACATTTACTGAGTGCTACTATGTGCTGGACTCTGAACTGAGCACTTATGTACATTATTTAACAACATTCTACAAGTATAATTTACTCCATTGATCTTAAAGCTGCGAATAAGGCAGACTGTTACTTGCTGAATGCTGTAGGTTGTCAGATCAAGTGCAGCATGCCCAGTTAAATGTGAAGTTCAGATAAACAATGAATGACTTTTTTTTTTTTTAGCATAAGTATGTCTCCAAATTTTGCATGAGATATTTATGCTAAATATTATAATTTATCTGAAATTCACATTACCTGGGTTTTCTGTATTTTTATTTGCTAAATCTGGCAACCTTTATCCTAGTGACAGAGTTATTAGTAAGTGGCAAAACTGGAACTCAAACATAGGACTAGGACTCTAGAACCCATGTTTTTATTCACTACTCTACACTTTCTTCTTTGTCCTTCCTCAAATGAACTTGCCATGACCCTGTCAAAACACTCTTAAAAGGGGATATGTATCTCAGGTAGAAGAGGTATTCTCACTAAGTGAGATTCTCATGAAAGATGGAAAGACTGCAACATATATTTTAAAAGGACCCTCCATTTTCAAACCAATGTGGAAAATAAAACTAGTATCCAAAAACATTATATAGATGTAACTTAATATAACAATCCTTAGAGCTAGACAGCTTGGGAAAAGTTAATGTAACTATGTTCTTAGTGAATCACCACCTTCTTCCATGTGAGTTATGATGAACTTCCAAAATATTCTTCAGCAAATGTTTAACTATTTTCTAACCTGATTCAGACTATTCATGATTTTCAAACTCATTACACTTATAATTATCTCCTGGTTTTGCTTTTAATTCTTATATCCTAATCCTCTGGCATTATAATTTATCAAAAACTTGTCTGGATTTGGATAGCTAAGCCATTCTTTTGAAAGAATATACCAATAACCAATAACTTCAAAGAAGATTCTGAATTATACTTGCCCTAGTCAGTTGTTAGACCTTCCTGCTGGTAAACCTTATTGTTAAGAACTGCCAGGCTTATCTAACCAAAGAGGAAAGGATCTGTACTCAGAAAACTATAAAATACTCATGAAAGAAATTGAGGAAGACACAAAGAAATGGAAAAACGTCCCATGTTCGTGGATTGGAAGAACAAATATTGTGAAGATGTCAATGCTACCTAGAGCAATCTACACATTCAAAGCAACCCCCATCAAAATACCATCCACTTTTTTCAAAGAAATGGAACAAATCATCCTAAAATTTGTATGGAACCAGAAAAGACCCCGAATAGCCAGAGGAATGTTGAAAAAGCAAAGCAAAGCTGGCGGCATCACAATTCCGGACTTCCAGCTCTATTACAAAGCTGTCATCATCAAGACAGGATGTCATTGGCACAAAAACAGACACATGGATCAATGGAACAGAATAGAGAGTCCAGAAATGGACCCTCAACTTTATGTCAATTCATCTTTGACAAAGCAGGAAAGAATGTCCAATGGAAAAAAGACAATCTCTTCAACAAATGGTGTTGGGAAAATTGGACAGCCACATGCAGAAGAATGAAACTGGACCATTTCCTTACACCACACACAAAAGTAGACTCCAAATGGTTGAAAGACCTCAATGTGAGACAGGAGTCCATCAAAATCCTAAAGGAGAACACAGGCAGCAACCTCTTCGACCTCAGCCGCAGCAACTTCTTCCTAGAAACATCGCCAAAGGCAAGGGAAGCAAGGGCAAAAATGAACTATTGGGACTTCATCAAGATAAAAAGCTTTTGCACAGCAAAAGAAACAATCAACAAAACCAAAAGACAACCGAGAGAATGGGAGAAGATATTTGCAAATGATATATCAAATAAAGGGCTAGTATCCAAAATCTATAAAGAACTTATCAAACTTAACACCCAAAGAACAAAGAATCCAATCAAGAAATGGGCAGAAGACATGAACAGACATTTTTCCAAAGAAGACATCCAAATGGCCAACAGACACATGAAAAAGTGCTCAACACATCGCTTGGCATCAGAGAAATCCAAATCAAAACCTCAATGAGATACCCACTCACAACCAGTCAGAATGGCTAAAATTAACAAGTCAGGAAACGACAGATGTTGGCGGGGATGCGGAGAAAGGGGAACCCTCCTACACTGTTGGTGGGAATGCAAGCTGGTGCAGCCACTCTGGAAAACAGTATGGAGGTTCCTCAAAAAGTTGAAAATAGAGCTACTGTACGACCCAGCAATTGCACTACTTGGTATTTACCCCAAAGATACAAATGTAGGGATCCAAAGGGGTACGTGCACCCCGATGTTTATAGCAGCAATGTCCACAATAGCCAAACTGTGGAAAGAGCCAAGATGTCCATCGACAGATGAATGGATAAAGAAGATGTGGTATATATACACAATGGAATATTATGCAGCCATCAAAAGGAACGAGATCTTGCCATTTGCAATGACGTGGATGGAACTGGAGGGTGTTATGCTGAGCGAAATAAGAGAAAGACATGTATCATATGACCTCACTGATATGAGGAATTCTTAATCTCAGGAAACAAACTGAGCGTTGCTGGAGGGGGTGTGGGTGGGAGGGATGGGGTGGCTGGGTGATGACTGGGGAGGGTATTGCTATGGTGAGCGCTGTGAATTGTGTTAAGACTGTTGAATCACAGACCTGTACCTCTGAAACAAATAATACATTATATGTTAAAAAAAAAGAGGAAGATAGTAGGAAGGGAAAAATGAAGGGGGGAACTTCGGAGGGGCAGACAAACCATGAGAGACGACGGACTCTGAAAAACAAACTGAGGTTTCTAGAGGGGAGGGGTGTGGGAGGATGGGTTAGCCTGGTGATGGGTATTAAAGAGGGCACGTTCTGCATGGAGCACTGGGTGTTATAAGCAAACAATGAATCATGAAACACTATATCAAAAACTAATGATGTAATGTATGGTGATTAACGTAAGAATAAAAGATTAAAAAAAAAAAAAAAGAACTGCCAGGCTTGTACCATAATAAAAATGCTTCATAATTTTAGAACATAAGGAAAACAAATTCTAAGCTTCTTTATAAATTGCATGCAGTATTGTTTAAATACCTGAGAAAAATGATCAACTATTTAAGGATTATGGACATGATGGTAAAGTTAATGTACACAGTTAAAAAACTGTTTCCGTAGTGTAGTGGTTATCACATTCGCCTCACAGTTAAAAAACTGTTTGGTGGGTAACATGCAGATTTCTTTTTACAAAAAGCTTTAATGATCATTAGGGCACTCTGACATTTAGAGAGAACACCAGGCATGGCATTTGTTCTCTGTCATTTCCGTGGATTAGACAAAGCAAGGAAAGACAAACCAAATGGAACTAGATTTTATCCAAAAACAATCAATACAGCCAAATTAAATGACCTAATCTAGTGACTATCAGGTTTTTGGATTTCATAAACAGGAAAATTTTCTAAAGAGGTTTTGGGAACACACATGGAATTGCCAAGTTTTAAATTTTGCCAAGTGAGGAAATAAATTTTTATTTATTTTTTCCCCCTCTCATGTGCTCTCTCTCTCTCGTTCTCTCTGTCTCAAATAAATAAATAAAATCTTTAAAAAAACAAACAAACAAAAAACAAACCAAACCACAACACTATCTACTACTGTCATCATTCCATAAAAATAAGTAACAAGGACAATCTCAAATAAAGGAATGTTTCCCAAGAGAGGACCAGTCTTTCATGGCCATTTTTACTACAGACAGAAAATTTTGACAGCGACCAGTAGCAGAACATGATCTAGTCCTGTAACTGTTAAAATATAGTGTCTTGGGAAAGATGTAACTTTTAAAAAAGTAGTCTCTGTTTTTTGGCATTTGCTAAACAAGTTAATTAAGATACACGAATTTTTTATGCTTTCCTAAATTTTTAAAAATTTTAACTTTGTAATTCCAGTTAGTTAACATACATAATTCCAGTTAGTGTTGCATTAGTTTCAGGTGTAAAATATAGTTTTGAACAATCCATACGTCACCCAGTACTCATCACAACAAGTGCACTCCTTAATCCCCATCACTTATTTAACCCATCCCCTCACCCTCTGGTACTCATCAGTTTTTTCTCTATAATTAAGAATCAATTTCTTAACTCCTCTCTCCCTCTCTTTTTCCCTTTGCTCATTTGTTTTGTTTCTTAATTCCACTGTCAGTGAAATCATATGGTATTTGTCTTTCTCTGACTTATTTTGCATTGCATTATACTCTCTAGCTCCATTTAGGTCATTGCAAAAGGCAAAATTTCGTGTGTGTGTGTGTATGTGCACCACAGCTTCTTTAAACATTCATCGATAGATGGACACTTGGGCGGCTTCCATATCTTCCCTATTGTAAATAATGTTACAAACATAGGGGTGGGTGCAAGGTGTTTTTTTATTCTTTGGGTAAATACCCAGTAGTAGGATTGCTGGATCAAAGGGTAGATCTATTTTTAACTTTTTGAGAAATGTCCATACCTTCACAGTGGCTGCACCAGTTTGCATTCCAACCAACACTGCATGAATGTTCCTTTTTCTCCACATTCTCACCAACACCTGTTGTTTCGTGTGTGGTTGATTTTAGCCATTCTGACAGGTGTGACGTGATATCTCATTGTAGTTTTCATGTGCATTTCCCTGGCGATTAGTGATGTTAAGCATCTTTCCATGTATCTGTTAGCCTGTTCATGTCTTCTGCCCATTTTTAAATAGACTACTTGTTTCTTGGGTGTTGAGTTGTGTAAGTTCTTTATATTTTGGATACTAACCTTTTATCAGATATGTCATTTGCAAATATCTTTTCCCATTCCATAGGCTGCTTTTTAGTTTTGTTGACCATTTCCTCCCCTGCTCAGAAGCTAGTATTTTGATGTAGTTCTAATACTTTATTCTTGCTTTTGTTTCCGTTGCCTCAGGAGACATATCTAGAAAGAAATTGCTATGGCCAATGTCAAAGAGGTTATTCCCTGTGTTCTCTTTTGGGATGTTTATGGTTTCAGGTCACACATTTAGGTCTTTAATCCATTTTGAACTTATTTTTGCGTATGGTGCCAGAAAGAGGTCCAGTTTTCCCAACACTATTTGTTGAAAAGACTTTTTCCCACTGGCTATTCTTTCCTGTGTTGTCAAAGATTAATTGACCATATAGTTATGGGTTTAGTTCTGGGTTTTCTATTCTGTTCTATTAATCTAGGTGTTGACTTTGGTGTCACTACCATATATTTGATTATTACAGCTCTGTAATATAATGTGAAGTCCAGAATTGGGATGCTATCAGCTTTGCTTTTCTTTTTCAAGACTGTTTTGGCTATTTGAGGTCCTTGGTGGTTCCACACAAATTTTATGATTCTTTGTGCTAGTTCTGTGAAAAATGCTCTTGGTATTTTCATAGAGATTGCATTAAATTTGTAGACTGCTTTAGGTAGGATAAACATTTTAACAATATTTGTTTTTCCGATCCATGAGCATAGAATATCTTTTCATTTCTTTGCATTGTCTTGAATTTCTTTCAAAGTATAGATCTTTTACCTCTTTGGTTAGGTTTATTCCTAGGTATTTTTGGCACAACTGTAAATGGGATTATTTTCTTAATTTTGCTTTCTGCTACTTCATTATTAGTGCACAGAAAGGCAACATATTACTGTATGTTGATTCTGTACCCTGTGACTAATTTGTTTATCAATTCTAGAGTTTTTTTGTGGAGTCTTTTGGGTTTTCTATCTAGAGTACGATGCCATCTGTAAATAGCAAAAGTTTTACTTCTTTCTTACCAATTTGGATGCATTTTATTTCTTTTTGTTGTCTGATTGCTGTGGCTAGAACTTTTAGTATAATGTTGAATAAAAGTGGTGAGAGTGGACATCCTTGTCTTCTTCCTGACCTTAGGGGAAAATCTCAGTTTTTCCCCATTTAGGATGATGCTGGCTGTGGGGCTTCATATCAGGCCTTTATTACATTGAGGTATGTTCCCTCTAACCCTACTTTGTTGAGGGTTTTTATTATGAATGGATGTTGTATACTTTGTCAAATGCTTTTATGCAGATATTGAAATAGTCATATATGGTTCTTAGCCTTTCTCTTACTGAGGTGATGTATCATGTTGATGGATTCGCAAATACTGAACCACCCTTGCAACCCAGGAATAAATCCAACTTGATCATGGTGAATGATTTTTTTTTTTTTAAGATTTTATTTATTCGAGAGAGACAGATAGTGACAGAGATAGCGAGAGAGAGAGCACAAGCAGGGAGGAGAGGAAGAAGCAGGCTTCCCAGCTGAGCAGAGAGCCCAATGCAGGCCTTGGTCCCAGGACTCTGAGATCATGACCTGAGTTGAAGGCAGACGCTTAACCGACTGAGCCACCCAGGCACCCCATGGTGAATGATTTTTTAAATGTATTGTTGGATTTGGTTTGCTAGTATTCTGTTGAGGATTTCTGCATCTATGTTCATCAGGTATACTGGCCTGTACTTCTCTTTTTTGTGGTGTCTTTATCTGGTTTTAGTATTGGGGTAATGTTGGCCTCATAGAATTTGGAAGTTTTTCCAACCTTTTCTATTTTTTGAAATAGTTTCAGAAGACTAGGTATTAACTTTTCTTTAAATGTTTGGTAGAATTTGCCTATGAAGCCATCTGGTCCTGGATTTCTGTTTGTTGGGAATTTTTTGAGTACTCAGTTTCTTTACTGGTTATCAGTCTGTTCAAATTTTCTATTTCCTCTTGCTCAGTTTTGGTAATTTACACGTTTCTAGAAATTTATCCATTTCCTCTAGGTTATCCAATTTGTTGACATATAGTTTTTACAATATTCTCTTATAATTATTTGTATTTCTGTGGTGTTGGTTGTTGTTTCTCCTCTCTCATTTGTGATTTTATTTATTTGAGTCCTTTCTCTTTCCTTCTTGATATGTCTGGCTAGAGGTTTATCAATTTTATTGATTCTTTTCAAAGAACCAGCTCCTGATTTTTTGACCTGTTCTTTGTTTTTTTTACTTTCTATTTCATTTATTTCTGCTCTATTCCTTATTATTTCTTTCCTTATGCTAGTTTTAGGTTTTGTTTGTTCTTCTTTTTCTAGCTCCTTCAGGTGTAAGGTCAGGTTGTTTATTTGAAATTTTTCTTGCTTCTTGAGGTGGGCCTGTATTGCTATAAACTTCCCTCTTGGAACAACTTTTACTATATCCCAGAGGTTCTGGACTGTTGTGTTTTCATTTTCATTTGTTTCCATGTACTTTTTAATTGCTTCTTTTATTTCCTGGCTGACCCATTCATTGTTTAGTAGAATGTTATTTAACCTCCATGTATTTGTGGTCTTTCTAGATTTTTTTCTTGTGTCTGACTTCTACTATCATAACATTTTAGTCAGAAAACATATGTAGCATGCCTTCCATCTTGAATTTGTTGAGGTTTGTTTTGTGGGCTAATATGTGATCTATTCTAGCAAATGTTCCATGTGCACTTGAAAATAATGTATATTCTCCTGCTTTAGGATGGAATGTTCTGAATATATCTGTTAAATCCATCTGTTCCAGTGTGTCATTTAAAGCCATTGTTTCCCTCTTGATTTTGTTTAGATGATCTGTACTTTGATGTAAAGTGGGGTGTTAAAGTCTCCTACTATTATATTATCGATTAATTCCTTTATGTGTGTTATTAACTATTTTATGTATTTGGGTGCTCCTATATTGAGTGTGTAAATATTTACAATTATCATATCTTCTTTTTGGATTGTCCCCTAATGATTATATAGTGTCCTTTTTTGTCTCTTGTTAAAGTCTTTGTTTTAAAGTCTATTTTGTCTATTATAAGTATTACTACTCCAGCTTTCTTTTGAAAACTATTTACATGACAGATGTTTCTCCATCCCCTCAATTTCAATCTGCAGGTGTCTTTGAGTCTGAAATGAGTCTCTTGTAAGCAGCATATAGATGGGTATTGTGTTTTTATCCGCTGTCTTTGACTGGAGCATTTAGTCCATTTACATTCAAAGTAATTATTGATAGATATGTATTTATTGTTTTATTATTTGTTTTGTGGTTGTTTCTTAATATTTTCTCTGATCCTTTCTTTTCTTTCTTTCATGGGTTATTTTCTTTAGTGATATATTTGGATCTCTTTCTCTTTATTCTTTGCATAGTTATTAGTGGGTTTTGATATACGGTTATTATTAGGTTTGTACATAACCTCTTTTGCATATAGCAATCTATATTAAGTTGATGGTCATTTAGGTTTGAACTCATTCTTTACTCCTCCCCACACTTTAGATTTATGTTTTTATACTTTATGTACTTTTATTTTGTGAGTTCCATGACTGATTTTTTACAGAAGTATTTATTTTTACTGCTTTTGTGTTTCCTACCTTTATACTGTCACTTTCTCCTTCTCACTCAAAGAGTCCCCTTTAATATTTCTTGCATGGCTGGATGGAACTAGAGTGTATTATGCTAAGCAAAATAAGTCAGTCAGAGAAAGACAAACACCATATGATTTCACTCATATGTGGAATTTTGGAAACAAAGCAGATGACCATAAGGGAAGGGAAGGAAAAATAAAATAAGACAAAACAGAGAAGGAGGCAAACCAAGCAAACTGAGGGTTGCTGGGGGGGAAGCTGGTGGGGGGAATGGGCTAAATGGGTGATGGGTATAGACAGCATTTATTGGGATGAGCAGTGGGTGTTATATGTAAGCAATGAATCACTAAATTATACTCTTGAAACCAATATTACACTCTATGTTAACTAACTTGAATTTAAATACAATAAAATATTTCTTGCATGGCTGATTTAGTGGTCACAAGCTCCTTTAATTTTCATCTGTCTGGGAAACTCTCTATCTCTCCTTCAATTCTGTATGACAGCCTTGCTGGATAGAGTATTCTTGGCTGCAGATTTTTCCCATTAAGCACTTTGAATATATTATGTTGTTCCGTTCTGGCTTTTAAAGTTTCTGCTGAAAAATCCCCTGCTAGCCTTATGCGTTTTCCTTTATGAGTTACTGTCTTCTTTTGTCTTGCTGCTTTTAAAATTTTTTATCACTGTATTTTACCAATTTGATTACAATATGTCTTGGTGAGGATCTGCTTTTGTTGATTTTGATGGGAATACTCTGTGCCTCCTGGATCTGGTATCTGTTTTCTTCCCTAAATGAGGAAAGTTTTCAGCTATTATTTCTTCAAATAAATTTTCTGCCCCTTTTTGTCTCTCTTCTTCTGGGACTCTTATAATACAAATGTTGCTACAAATGAAATCACTGAGTTCCCTAAATCTATTTTCATTTTGCATAATTCTTTTTTTCTCTTTTGGTTGGCTTAATTTCCATTACTCTGTCTTCTAAGTCACTAATTTCTTCCTCTGCTTCTTCCATTGTGCTGTTTGTTGCATCAAGTGTGCTTCTCATTTCATTTATTGAGCCTTTTATCTATGCTATATTATTCCTTATCTCTGTTAAGGGTCTCACGCATGTCTTCCACTCTTTCCTCAAGTCTGGTGAGTATCCTTATCATCATTACTTCAAACTCTCTATCAGGCATGTTACTTGTATCTGTTTCACTTAGATACCTGGCTATGGCCTTGTCCTGTTCTTTCATTTGGGATAGATTTCTCTATCTTCTGATTTTGTTTAAATCTCTGTGTCTGTTTCTGTGTGTTATGAAAGTCAGCTGTATCTCCTTTTCTTTAAGGTAAGGGCCTCATGAAAAAGAGGTCCTGTAGTGCCTTGCTGAGTAGTGTCCCCTGTTGCTTAGACCCTGGTGCTTCTGGAAATGTCTTCAATGTGTGCTACTTGTGCTCTGCTTTTGTGTCCTGGTGGCTTTATCCTTGAGGCCAGTTGTCTGTGGAGTCTCTTTGACTGTTGTGGGCAGTTTTTGTTCCTTGGCCTGAATGCGGCACATTTTTAACTAGGCATGTTCTGGTCTGTTTGTGAAATGAGACCTGTCACCACTGCCACTAGAACCAAGGCCTCACAAAACTCCCATATCAGGAGATGTGATGTCAGCAAGGGTTTGGACCTGTCTTCTGGGGGAAGGGGTGATGTGCTGGGACTGAGCAAGACTGGGAGGGGCTGTTCTACCAGAGCGTGGGGGTGGGGCTTGGTGTAAGCAAGTTAGGGAGTGAGTGTTGGTGCTGTGTTGGTTCTCCCAGGTGGCCCTGTGCTTATGCTGAAGGGAGGGAAATAATGCCTACCAGTTCCTTTTTGGGAACTGGATGGGTCTCTGTGAATGCTCTCTCTCTGGGATGAGCTCCAAGAGATGAGCAAATAACCTCCCCACTGTATGCCCCACGTGCTCTTCAGATTGCTATTTCCACACTGCATGTCTGCAGGTTGTTTGCTTGCCTTCTCCCCAAGAGCAGTCCCAATGTCCTCTGAGCTCTCCCAGAGCCACATATGCTGACCTTTAAAACTCTAGGCTTTAAGCCCCACTGTTTGCAAGAACTCACAAAATTTGGGACCTCTTACTTTCCAAGCCAATTACTATGGGGATTCGTTTTCCTTGTGAGCTCTCCTATGTGCTTGTCTGCCTCTAGCCCTTCTCCATGATCCTCCCTCCCTCCCTAACACAGCAGCCATGTTCCATTTCTCTTCCAAACTGTGTATCCACACTTCTTACCTTCTTTGATGTGGGCTCTTCTCTACCTTTAGTTGTGAAGTTTGTTCTGCCAGTATTCAGATTGATTTCTCAAGTATGTAGGATAATCTGATAGTTATCTAGCTATACTCATGGGATGAGACAAGCCCAGTGTCATCCTACTCTGCCACCAACTCCTCTAGCCTGCTCTTCTACACAAACCATTCTACTCACTGAAAATTATTCCAGTCTCATATGCACATATATATGCTATTTTCTTTTTTCTTTTTTTTTTTTTTAAAGATTTTATTTATTTATTTGAGAGAGAGAGTTAGAGAGAGAGAAAGAGCACAAGAGGGGGGAGCAGGAGAGGGAGAAGCAGGCCTCCCGCTGAGCCGGGAGCCCGACGTGGGACTCGATCCCGGGACTCCAGGATCATGACCTGAGCCGAAGGCAGTCGCTTAACCAACTGAGCCACCCAGGCGCCCCTATATGCTATTTTCTATTCATTTTTAAAAGCTTAACAAGGCCATACATGTATATAATTTTTATAATAAACAATTACTAAAAGGCATGTAATTAATATAACAATCCCTTGATTTACCTCTTGATTCTTGCTGCCCAGAAATAATCTCTTTCAACTCCTTTTGTTTTTTTTTTTTTTTGTATTTTCAGTATGACCGACTG
Organism: Mirounga angustirostris; assembly: GCF_029215605.1. Classification (NCBI taxonomy): domain Eukaryota; kingdom Metazoa; phylum Chordata; class Mammalia; order Carnivora; family Phocidae; genus Mirounga; species Mirounga angustirostris. Next base: position 161,915,475 of record NW_026991710.1, read on the forward strand.
ACTTTTACCTATGGACCTCTGGAAAAAGGGCACTTCTCTTTCTCTCTTCTTTTTCTCACTCACACATACCAACAGCTGACTCTCACTTTCTCTCCCCTCTTGCACCCCAATCCTTCCACTAAAATTATATATCACAATTTAACGTTACATCAATTTTCAGTGCTTACATTATTATGACTGTGTAGATATAATTCACCCCTGAGCTATGTATGCACTCTGTTTCATTTGCTTTTTGTCTTCTCTGGAGTTATTACCTCATTTTGTTGTTGTTTACTTCATTTTCAAAAGCTTATCTCTAATTCATCTCCACATTTTCCAAAAGAACTGTGACTCTCTTCTCCATATAGTCTAACATTTCAGATATTCTCTCAGTGACACTGTTGGAAGCATCCTTGGAATTCTCTATTCTCTCACTCTAATCTAAACTGGTTGGTTTCTATCTCCTGCAAAGCTGATGTCCTAGGGCTTCTCTTTATCATCATCCTGAGGCTTTCCTCTGCCTCTCTGCTATTAGATTTCCTGTTTATTGGATACCAAGCCTCCTCTTCTTTAAGTAACTAAGAAAAAGTACATAGGTGAGGAGAAAGGAAGAGGCTGCCCATTGTGAAATGTATGTACTTTTCACTTAATTTTGCTATTTTCAATGTGGGAATCTCACTACTGGCCTCAACTGACCTGATTTCCGAAGTCCAAAGTTTTGGGGTTAATCTTCCCAGACAGGAGTTGCAGAAGATGAGGAGCATTTGGCTCTACAAAGTAGGGAGGGCACTGAGAGTGTCTAGTTACTAATTTAGAACCTTTAAAGAGATCTTCTTTTTTCGACCTACTGTCCTTAGGTGTAATCAGTGCTTCCAATTCCTAGACCTCTCTTGTGTTCTATGGGGAAAATCAGTCATCTTTCCTTGGCTTCCAGGTCTGCAGACACTTGGGTTTTGGCTTTCTCTGGAGTGGTAAGTAGTTAACAAGTCTGGTAAGCTTTCCATCTTCTAAATTTTTTTGACAGCTTGAGGGCATCAGGTCTCAATCTGTGTACTTCAAAATCTAGGAGTTCTACTGTCATTTCAGTGAGGTTTACATAGGCATGGAGAGAAAAGCATATTGTTATCTTTAATTTTAAGAGTTATGCTTTTGCAGTGTATAAATACCACTTAATCACAATGTTAAGAGGTCACAGCAGGGGGTTAATGAAACATACAAAAATCCCCTCAAAATACTGTCCAATCATAATTAAAGTATTGTGGAGAGGCTTTCCATTTTACCTATTCTTTAAAAAGTTCTCTGGGGAGAATTGTCATAAATCAGTGCACTGCTGGTACCTTAGCAGTCCTTCTAAGTGACAGTAAAGAGCTTTTTCTCTCAAAGCACTCTCCTATATCTGTCTGCCTATTCAGTCTACTCAACGAACTAGACCCCAACCCTTCTAGTTTACTTACACTGGGAAATCTTAGAAGAAAACTTTAATAAAAAAGCTCAACAGGCATGAATTCCCTTGTCATAAGCTGCTAGGAGCTCCAGGGTCTAGAGAAGGTCCTACTGCTTGCTATAAATACCTTGGCATGATCCAGGGGATTTCTCAATTACAAGGTTGAAGCTGACCCCCCTAAATTGCACCTGGATGCAAGGGGATTATTGTGTCTGGAACAGCTATATAATTTTTAAAAAATATCTATTTATTTGACAGAGAGAGAGAACTAACAGGGGGAGCAGCAGGCAGAGGCAGAGGGAGAGGGAGAAGCAGGCTCCTGATGAGCAAGGACCCCAATGCAGGGCTTGATCCCAGGACCCTGGGATCATGACCTGGGCTGAAGGCAGATGCTTAACCAACTGAGCCACCCAGGTGCTGCATGGAACAGCTATATAATCTTCTTTGATTTGCCAGAATCAAACAAAAACTTGGCTTACCAGATTTGAATCTGGTAATAATGAGTCAATATACAAATGTCTCCAGTGCCTTGCGTATCATCCTGCCTTCTAACACTTAACTGCAGGCTACAACCAGTGTTATGTTATGAGATGAGTCAGGCTATAAAAATTGAGTCTCAGCCAGTACTTTCTTAAAAATTTTGACTTGAAACACTCCAAGTAATCTACTTAGAAAAACAAATTCCACAAAGATCAAATGATCTATATGCACAAATAAACCAAATGTTGTACCACTGAATGTGAAAGATTGGCTTTTAAAAAGCAATGAAAAGTGATCTGCTTGAAGGTTAAGATAATGCTCCAAAATCTTAATTAAAATCAAAGATAAAAGAGTAACTCTCATGATAAATGACTGAGGAAGAGCCATCTTGCCCAGCCCCTCATGGTTTCTGCATCACCATGGATGAATAAATAAAAACACTCTCCAAAAATCTCCTATTAGTCTGTAAACTGAATGCAATCATGAATTATAAACCAGGCAACCAGGCATGATCTAACAGCAGGATACAATAAAGGAAAGTCATCATCCTAGAAAATCAGGACATCTGGTCACCATGCATATTCCCACACTAGAGCTCCCAGCTGGTTAAGTTCAGGTTATCATAATGGTACTAACCTCCCTCGAGCTTCAACAAAGACCCTTAAAAATGAGAGGATTCTTTTTTCTTCCCTGAACTCTCATCTTAATATTTCATAGATTTTTTTTTTCCTTTTCTTTGATTCTGACAAGGGTATTATACTAGCTTGCCAAAAGTGGTGGCATGGGCCAGCAATTTCTTTACAATGTTCAAATATTACATGGAAGCTCTGAACCACCTGTTATAGGTGCTATATACATGTATGCTATATACATCATTGGAAGAATGCTTTCAAATAGAAAGGCATAAGGAAGCAGATCAAGAACACAGTATGACACTGGGAGTTATTTTAGAGACACTCAAGCCAAGCACAACTCTACTGGCACTTTAATCAAGTGAAAATAGGTAAATGATGAAGATCTGCTTTTAATTATATTCAACGGTCAACAAGGATCATCTCCTCAGGAGCACAGTTTGCTCAACATCTCAAAATCTGTATAATCTAAGGGAAACAAAGTATTAATTTACATGAAAAGGTACTGGCAGGATCTGAGAAATTCAGAAACAAGCTGGTGGTGGTTCTGGGGGTGGTTAGGGCTTGAGGGAGAATCGAAAAAAACCCCAAGCCCAACAATAAAAACCAATATCACTTTGCTAACTTTATAATTTAAAAATAAATCCAAAGATAGTACAAGCTTCTATTTTGGGGCAAGGCTGACTAAAGTCTTAAGACTTGAGTTAAACAGCTATTGATAATAATGTAGTCTGCAGAAATACTTTCCAAAAGGAGCCAGGTTTCTTAAGATCTCCTTTGGGTAAAGACCACATTAAAACATCAAAATTTGTTAGTCTGGCAGAATCACACCTGAGGGAAAAGTATAATTTCTTGGAACACAAGAAGTGACTCCAGTGGGAAGACAGTAGAGCCAAAGTAAGAAAAATAGGGTTTTGGAGATAAAATTATTTTTATCTTTACACTATCAGATTTGCTTTGTGAAAGACATTTCCTCCTTAATTCTCTCATGTGCCAGGGTTATAAGATGTTCAGAGAGATGTTCTTGAATTCCGACCCCAATTGTTTAAATCTACTGTCCTGCAAGGATCCAAGTGAGGATGAATTTACAAGATTAAAAGATGTTCTGCTTCAATTTAAGAATAAAACATATATATATAAACAGACATTTGCAGGAATTTTTCCAAATTATGACTAAGGATTTTTCCCATAATATATGAGATATACATTTTTGAATACGCATATATAAAGGAGCTATTTGACCAGAATCTCCTTCCCAGGCTCTAGCCTTAATCTAAAGCACAAAAGGGATCTGGTAAAGAATAAGAAAAATCCTCAAACCTCTCCTGAAAAACTTTAGGTTGCAGTGGGCATTGTAATGACATCTTTAAGGTTCCTGTGTGTATGGATTTGATTCACAGAAGGGGAAATGAGTAACATTTACCTAACAATGCTAAAGAAATAACAAGCAAGCTTATGCAGGATGGAGAGAATAGAGTTGATGGGGCCTTTCACCACAAATGCAACATGTTTTACAAAGCAATGAATTAGGCATTTCATTTCCCTTTAACATGTTTATGGTTAACATCTCTTAGCACAGGAAGTTTTATTCAAAATACATATAAAACTCACCTTCCCTGAATCAAGCTGTCTTTAGATTCCTTTTACAGAGGAAATAACCCCCACCAACCCCCGCAAGATTTCTAAAATTAACATTGCTCAGAACAAAGCTATCATTCTATCAACCCCTGCATTTTATGGATGAGTCCCAGGGAGGAGAAGTGACTGTCTAGGCACATATTGCTAATTATAGGGAGCAAAACCCAGGCTAGGCCACCAGGATGCGATACCTTGGCACAGAGAGCAAAGGGCCAACTTTTTCCATTTTGCACTACCCAAAGTACAAGTTTTACTCTGAAATTTCAGCATTGGAGAAATTGAATTCTTTGCCATATTATTAAATAATAGCTTTAAACAATTTGTTTGAACCCATACAATAATCAACTAGAGAACTGTTGGTTTATCCTAGCCTCTTACTAGTCCTCAAAAAAAGGCCTCAAGAGTTCAACCATGTTTGTTACATTCACCCACAACAACATGAAACAAAAGCATCAGTTGAGATCTTCCTGATCTATAATATATAATGCAGTCTGACAAGAGATAAAGAAGGAAATAAGTGACATTATCAACATGAACTTTTACAGATTTATGTTTTAAACCTATAATTGACTTACTCAAGTTAAAAACTAAGAAATACCGAAATAATTTATATTTGAGATTTAACTAAATCCATGGGAGACATGTGGAAATTCCAGGCAGAATTGAGGCCTAATCAACATTTCTTACACTACACACCAAATTCTGGAGTCTTCGCCTTTGAAGAAGTTGACTCCAAAATGTTACTTCTGTCAAAGGCAGAGCAACAAGCTGGGCCTGACAGCAGGAAAGTCTGCACTGCCCCCTCATGGCCAGGAGCCTCACTGGTAACTCTTCCAATAACAGACCCTTAACTGATAAATAGCTTAAGTCAAAGTAAGAATTAATACATTTGAACACTGAATGTGTTCTCCACAAAATGCATATTCTTCTAAAACATACTGACATGTGTCCTACTCATTTTATCTGCTTCAGAATTTGATATTAACAATGTTATCTAGAAAAGGACAAAGCCACATTCCATCCAGAGGTCTAAAGAATATAATTTAAAATACCTTAAAGGAAAAAAAAAAAAAAGACCATACAGAAAATCAAGTTTTAAAGAAAATAACATATAGACTGCACTTTGGTAGTTCAAATAACATTCTTTAAACTACGTCAAAATGAACCAGAAAGGATTAGAAAATTCAATTTTCTTAATCTAAAATGATTAGATCAAGGGAAGCTTTTAAGATATTTTGCTAAAATCAAAGGCAATAGTACCTAATCCTTTCAGAAGTCCTTTAATACCCGCTTCAAATGAAGAACGAATATGAATAAACCAGATAAAAAGTGACGAAAACAGATGAATCAAATTTAAATTAAACCATTATGTTTTCAATAAACAAAACAGAAGTTAGAAACGTGAAAAATGAAAGCTTTCAAGGAATACAAAACATGTTATAACTCCAACTCTCTGACAAAGGACAATTAATACACCTATTCTAGGAAGAACCAGAATTCCAGAGAGACAAAATTAAATCCCAGGAGCATATATCACAAGCACCTGACCTTTTTGGAGGGGATTAGGGGAAGAATTTTTTCTAATCATTGGATAGATATCTTTCATTTTGGATAAAGAGTCAGATAATTAAAAAGTGTTATTTACATGATTAGTGGGAAGAAACATTAAGTACTAAAAAAGGACTACTGGTGAATAAGAATTCTGATTATTAATGCCTGGAGTAAAATGTATATACTATGGATAGAAATATGTGTTGATACGTATTTATGCATCTATAATATAATTCAGTCCCCTATATTTACGGTACAAGTCTATAGTGTTATTCAGTTAACCTCATTTAGGGAACAAAAATGGCTAGTGAAAGATTAAGTTCAATCTATCTGATTTCCTGTTCTAATGATTTTCTATGAGCTCCTTCTGGTGTTCAATTTTAAAAGACAACATAATCCTACAAAAATATCTCTTGTGAGATATTGGGGACTTGGATACATTCTTAAATATACACTCCAGAACTTAAAGACCACATATGCTTAAAAAATATAATTTAAAAAATTTGACTATAATTTCCAAAGTACCATATGATGGCCTATTGATCACAATTCTACCAGGAGTCTTTTATATTGTTCACTCCTTGTAATATCTGTGATATTAAAAAAAAAATGCTTGGCTTTCTCTTGCATAGATGCAATATCAAATAAGAAAACCTGTACTGGGTAACAAACAGAAGATAGTAGAAAGTCTTTTCATTTTACATCTATGCTAGATTCCAACATTAATTACAGTATACAACCATAATTCTAGTTGTATTCATCAGGATTGCTGGTAGATGATGATGATCTTTTTATTTCCCAAAGTCTTTGACAGCATAGTGTAGGTAAAATCCATGTTAAAACAAAATCTAAAGATGCTTCTTTGCACTCCTAATAGGAGCCAATTTTAGAGCCGTGTTGAGAATCTCATACATCTTACATACATTTAGCTATTTAACAATAAATAAGCCATCCAGGTCTATCACAGCAGGAGACAGTAGTCGGCACACCACAGGAGGTCTCACCATGCAGGTCACAGTGACAGGACTGTGAAGATGACATGTGAACAGGACATGTGAAGACACATGTTTCTCCCCAAAGCTACAGCTTTTAAAAAAAATACTGAAGGGGAAAGAGCTACATCTGACGACATTCTAGCTAGAAAATTTGCTAATGATTGAAGAGGTTAGATCCCACTGTGTCATAATCTAAGGGGATGGACAGAAAGCCAGCATGTTTCTTAAAGTCACATTAAGGTATTCTGCCCCCTTCATCCCCACCCCTGCCATACTTTTAAGGGAATCTGCTAATGCCAAAGTCTTTCAACAATGTAAATGCCATAGAAGGGGACTGGGAAGGTGAAAGGTGGGAGGGTGAAAGCCTAATGTCACTCTCAGTGGGTCTGGATATGTAACTTGTGAGAAGACAGGACACTGAGATCTACCTCCTTGAGCTTTTTCTGTGCATCATCAAACCTCTGAAATCTCCATCATAATCATCTACATCTCCAGCCTTAGAGTTCTGGGATCCTATGATTCTATTATTCCATTTTTAAACCTGTGGAGTGGGAGTGTTTCTGAGTACCCTGCTCACACAGATGGTGGTGGGAAGAATCTCAAGAATATGCTGCATGTAGTAAATGCCCATTTCACTACGTAATCACTCCCTTCACATTTCATATGAACAGAGAGAATATTATCCTACAGATGTCGCAAAAAGACAAGCAATTAATGGCAGCACAGCCAGCACATATGTGTAAGAAACATAAAAGAAGAAAATCTTCCCAATTACATATACGCGAGGCTATTGACTCTGTACAAGGCAAGAATGTAGTTTAATAAGACCAGGTCACTGTTGTACATCAGCTCCATATATTGTGGGCAGAGCAGGGAAGGGAAGGCAAGAGGACTAACTGAATGATAAAATCATACACAATGTCTCTGTATTCCTGATATTCTAAAAATACACTGCACTGACAAATTATTTGTCAAGGCAACCTTTCTTAAAAACAAGAGCAATATACCAACCAACACTTTCCCACAATCATCTCATTCTGAGCATTACCTCACCCTTCTCTTCCACAAACGGGCTCTTTATAAAACTGACCCATGCCACAGCAATCTTTATATCTGGAGTTCAGATACCATCCCTTTCATCTGATCTCACCTGATTATCTTAGAGCCATTTTATATATCTTACTTTCTCATTCTGTCACTGCACATTAGACATTTGCAAAGACTGTATCAAATTTTCAATACGGTTTAACACAGTATTTCTTTACCTTGGTATCCTTAGCAGAAAACTCTGAGGAGTTAGAAATTTTCATAGACTTTGACCGGTGGGACTGCCGCCGGATAGAATCCTCCCGGGAGTATTTCACGGAACCTGAGGTCCTCACCCGCACCTTGCTGGTACTCTGAACACTATTCACTCCAATCATTTTTCAGGTTGACTGGGGAAGAGGTTTGGAGAAATAAAAAGGCACTTTCCAACCGCTGAAAGGTTCTAATGCTGAAGGAACTCTGTCGGGTTGTGCCTGAGCAGCTCAGAGAGCAGAGATCTGCGTTAGCTTAAGAAACACCAGGCTGCCTCCCCCAGCATCTTCAACTACCCTATTTGCAGCGAGTCTGATTGTTCCAGGCACGGCTCACGTCACTGGCTGCGAAAGAGGGAAAAAATGCAATCCCACCCCTGCTACTCGTCTCTCTTTTACACACACACACACACACACACACACACACACACACACACGCTCCATATTCACACACTGAAACAAATGGCAATTGGCCAGGCAAGCTATTCATTAACATTTCAAATAGCAACACCATTTCTCTTGTGATATTGTGCAGCAAGCTCATTAATGTCAACAACAAAATAGAGATACCACAAATAAGAGTCTCAATCTGTGAGGCACCATGTGGGGTGGGAACAGAGATAAATCTCCCAAAAGGGGGGGAGGGGAAGAAGGATGGAAATCAAAAGGCTCATCAATTACAGGCTAGTAAAAAGATGGTAGCCACAAAAGCATCTCCAACAATCATTTATTTTCCTCTCTTTCCTGTCCCAGGCCACACATTGTTTAACAGTAATTTAAACTGTACTGCCTTCTGATGAATTAAATGTTTATTGTGACCTTAGAGTAATTAGCCAGATATTTAGACAGGAATTGTGTCAGGTTGTATGAAAAATCCAGAATAAAAAAGAGGTTATGCTACCTTCCTATCATACTAAAAAGTTAAAAAAAAAAATTGGTTTAGCACATGTTAATTTTAAATATAGCTTACAGTAAGACCGATAAAACCAATTTCAATCAATAAAAAGCAATAAGCTTTTCCAAGAGCTGTAAATGCTCTGTCCGTGAACAAGAACACATGCAACCTTTTGAGTATTACAAATTGGACATTATTAGAAGACCAGATAATTTTAGTTCCTGACACACAGAGTCAGTTTTGAGTATAACACTCAGGATTGTAATGCCTCACTTATCTGGCATCTCAGGGGTGGAGAGAGGGTCAGCCAGATAACCTCCAGATAAAAGAAGTTTTATTGTTAATATAAATAACAAAATTTTAAAATAGTTTGTAAAACGCCGATCTAGGAAGAGAGTGGTGCCTCAACTGATCTAATCCTCAAGTTGGAACTTTTCCTTGATGACTCAGGATTACAAATTTTATACAGTATATGGCAAAGCACCGATGTGCTTGAGAACTACTTAAGACAGTGTTCAGGCTGTTTGTCCACTGTCAATCAGCCCAGAAAAAGTGGTATTTGGACTTGGGGTTTTGTTTCACCCTCAGGTCAGGGGCTTTCTCCCACCCTCCTCTAGACTTCTTTACTTTCCGTCTCTTATCTTTGAAGCACTTGATACTTCCACTCTGTCAAAAACGAAAAATTAATTTTTGATAGAATTTTGTCTAAAATAATAATAGATGATAGCTTTTTAGAAGATCTTGGGGATCTCCTCTAAGAATTAATTGATTTTAGAATCTATAACATCATTTTGGCTACTTTGTAGTAAATTTTCCTCTCTTCCCAGGTAATTTGAAGCTATTGCATAACTGTTCTATAAAGTAAAGAAAAAAAAAAAGTAGTGACCTCACATATTACAAAGCATGTTCTAAAGGCATAAAAAGAAGTGCTCTAACATTATGATAAAGCTGACCATTAAATCTGCACAATTCAAATTTAAGTATATGATGATTATATAGGGAAATATCTTCATTTAACACAAATAGGCCTGAGGTAGAACCCATGAAGGAACTACTAGCAGAGGCAAGAGCCCCCACCTCAGCATGGTTATAAATACAGAGCACTGGTTTAAAAGAAACATGTCTTTTGGATATTTGCTAGTCACCGTAATAAGGAGTCAGAATATGTCTTCTGACGAACTGAATTTCCTTTTCTCCACCAAAAAGGTTACATAAAAAGAATGAAAACCATGTGCTAGTATGTACAGAAATGGATTCTGATCTACAACTTGATTTCTGTTTAGCGGAAATATTCTATCTTTACCCACAGACTGCCCAAATGACAGTACTACTCCTGTAATGTCATTATTAATAACAATTTTCATCTATTTAACACCTTATACTACTACTTTATAGAAGTAACATTTGTTATCTCATTCTGATTCTCAACTTGACAATTTTGTGAAGTGGGCTGAGGTGACATTACAATCCCTACCACTTTATAGATGAGCAAGGTCAGTTCAGGGAGCTAGCACAGAGCCAGCATTCCAACGCCTCACTTTAAACCATACCACCAACCACACTGTCTTCCACAAACTATGGCTGTTTACATCGGCCCTTTCCTCTTTAAACCTAGAATAAATCTTTCTGCAAGTCAGGGAGAGAAAAGTCTCCTCCTGTGCCTCCCCTCTATTTTCTGTTCCACACTTCCGTCTGGACAGAGTGAAGAGAACCGCTGCAAAGCCTCTAGTACTCTAAGAGTCAGCAATGGATGAGCCTGCCTGAGCCTAACTGAGCATGTTGGCCAAGAGATACGTGGACATGCTGGCAGGGCCCCTAGCACTCAGGGTCAGTGGTGTGGCCGCGTCCCATTGACCTACACTTAACTCCCACCGCTTCCCAGTACCACTCTTTCCTTCAGTCAGGCCTGTCTCTCCATTCCCGTGCAGTATACACTGCACTGCAGCTTTCACTCAACCCACACACAAACACAAGCTCAGCTCCTTACTGTAGCTCTCCTCAATTACTTCCTATTTGCTATCCTCCCACCTGGAACTCTGTTGCTCCACCCTGATCCTCCACATAGTTGGCTTCTCATCATTCAGGGTTCAGTTCAGCTGCTACTTGTTCCAAGAGACTTTCTCCGTCATGCTTCCTAAAAGAGCCCCTACCCTCCACCCCAGTCATTCTCCATCATAACTGCTATCTCCTGGTCTTTACGGTGCTCACGGCTGTCTGAAGTCATCTGACATTCAGAGCCTACAACAGTACTTGGTAGAGAGCAGGAGCTCAATGACTACTTGCTGAATAATTAAACTCCTTAAATACACAGTAAGCTTCCCTTCACTACTGCATTTCATGTTGTTAAACTTTCTAAGAAAATTCAGCATAATTTTTTTCTGAAAAATGAATACAGTTAATACACAATTTCTTTCCTAATGGTAACAAAAGAGTATGCAGTTTTAAGGGAAGGAATTTAAGTTCCCTCCCACACCAGTTTCCCAGTCCTCTGCCAAGAAAAAAGCACGATTGCCAGTTTCCCATGCATCCTTCCAGAGATAAGCCATCCATCTACACTATATGTGTGAGTGTGTGTATGTTGTGTCCTTTTCCGTCTTAGGGGCTATAATGAAAGCATGCTATATATTCTTTTTGTTTCTTGCTTTTTTCCCTTTTCAAGATCCTTCTCCATCAGCACAAAGCTACCTCACTCTTGTTAATAGCTACATAGTATTCCAGTGTGCTGAGGTATCATATGTTATCAGGGTCTTAGCACTGGACATTTTGTTTACAGTCTTTGCTACCATAAATAAGGATGCAGTGAATATGCCTGTAATATGCCACATCTTAAACAGTATTTAAACAATATGGTTTTCCAACTGTTTTCTGAACAAGTCTTATTTTCCTTTTCTTGCATTTACTTCATATCTTCCACAGTCATCATGTTAGGTATTTATGGGGGTCGCAACTAGATTCAATATGAATCACTTCAAAGACTTATCGGAACACCCTGTGCTGCCCCATCCTGCTGTCAGTGGGCTTGACTGTCCTTAGACTTCAGCCTATACACAGACAGCCTGCTTGCTATAAAATAAAGGCAGGCCTCCTGGAGAGCAGCAGCTATTTAGAACTTCAAAATAACTTTCCATAAAAGCTTTCACAGAAAATAAAGGTGACTTCCATATGAAATAGAAATTGTAAGGGAAATTTAATTATGCAAGTAAATTAACTAAAAGTCTGAAAATTGGTACTTCAGCTTCTGATGCTTTCTGACTTAGGATACTATTTAGTACATAAACCCTAAAAGACTGGCTAAAAAAGCGTCCCAGTTAATGGGTAGCAGAAAAACTCTCTAAGCCTTTCCATAGGCAGAGTCCCAGAGAAACTAATCCAATTTAATACCTTGTTCACGTGTGCCTACCAGGCGCTGGGGATATATACATACAACATCAGCACGAGGCCCCTAACTTTAGGCAGCCCATAGTCAGCTGGGGGTGAGGGTTAGAAAAAACAGGAAATCCTATTACCATAATTATAATGGTGGATACCTTTGAAAGATCAATTAACTGAAGACTGTAGACCCCAAATGAGATACAGAAGAGAACATCAATGGTATCTAGGCAGATGCTTCTTTCCCCTCTAAGAAAATGTCATGGAATCACGAGCAGAAAAAGATAAAGACTGAGTGATGAACTCTGGAGAGAAGCCAAAGTGGTAATGAATTCTAAGTACCAACTGCCCAGAGGTACAATTATTAACATGATACATAGAATGGCTAGGGGGAGAGGCATGAGATGGCAAGAGGAAACCAGCTCACTTTATTTTCAGAACAGAACAAATGGTGGATGTAATATTCACTTAATATACAAGGATCTCATGGCTTTCCCTAGGTTCTTTAGAACACAGTGTCTTGTATAAGAGATAGTAAAACCACAGAATGCTGATCTGGGAGTCAGAGGTCAGCTGCTCACTGAGGCTCTCTGGCCACGACTGTCATGTGGCCCCACATCTTCAGTATTGGTGCTAGTGCTGGCACCATAAAGGTGCTAATGAGTCGTTTTCTTCTAGGCCATTCATTTGGATTTAATCTCATTGGCAGAGCTGGAAGGGACCTTAAAAAAATCACCTTCAATCTCTTCATTTCACAGGTGAAGATTTCTGAGACCCAGAAACATGAAGTGACTTGTCCAGGATCTCATAACTAATAAGTGACAGAACTGAGACTTGTGTCCAGGTTTCCTAATATCTAACAGAAGATGTTTTTCTCCTGTGCTGTTTTCTTCTTGAAAGCTAAGGATTCCACGGCGATACATTTTTTTCAGACTGCAATAAGGCTTGAAATGGTTACCTTGAAATGGAAAATTCACTACAGGAAGACTGACTCCAGAAGTGAAATGGAACCCAGCCACTCATATAATAACTGTAGGGAAGACTTGAAAAATCAACTCTGCCAACAGCTTAGGAACTAGTCTTAGGGTCCAGGAAAATGTGTGACAGCTTCCTGTTGCTGATGTGGCAAGAGTAAGGTATGTATCCTCCCATTCTCTGGGAGCTATTCCTTTCTATACAGCAACATGATCGCAAAATTAGTTAACCTTCTAGAGGACAATGTAGTCATGGAGAGTACATAAAAACAACAAAGGACTTCAAATAATAAAACAGTGACATTTGATAAAAACTTATTCCCTGCTTTATTTTCCTGTCTTCTTCCAGGCTTTCCCATAATTCTGATACTTTTCCAATCTGGGGACCCATTCTGAACCCTAGCAAATGGTGATTAGCCTGGATTCTCCTTGTGCTCTACACCCCAGGAATAAATCCCGATCCACAGGTGGTCTGACCACATGAGGCCTCATGCAGGCTCACCTGCCTGACATCTGTGCCAACAGTCTGAACTGGAACTCTGTTGCCATGTGTTACCAATCTACTACTTTAATGGACTGGACACGCCTCAAGACTATTTTCCAAATTGGGACCCAGACAATTTCTCCACAAATAGACACTGAACCTGCTCTCTGGTCCCTTTATCCTTCAATCTCGGCCTAATGAGCAAGTTTCACAGTCCCTTTCCTAAAGGTCTGATAATGTTTATCTTTACACATTTCAGCTGTGTACAAAAGTGAGAAGTATTGTCTAGCAGTGGGGTACGGATTTCTTTGAGTCATAATTCATTATCTAAAAAGTAAAATCAGTTTAATTTTAATGAATAACCACTGTCTTCAGTAATTGGCAGTTGGAAGTCAAAATCCCTATGACTTGTTCAACCTATGAAGACGTATTACCTCACTCTAGCAGCCCTCAATCTTGCCTCTATTATCACATGCTTTAGTTCCATCTGTTCCTCATACAAAGCAACAGGATGGGGAAAAAAATCTTTAAATAGAATCTTCTTACATTTAAAATTAAATAACATTCTTGAGGGGGGGAAAAACACCCTGTAAGCGTGAAATAGTTCCAAACTTGAAAAAACATCACATTGCCCTCATAAAACCAAATCCAGTGATGTAAAAACGTTTAGACAAGGGTCAAATATTAGATTTGCTATTTAGAAGTACAGGAAATTACAGAAGGAAGGCTTCATCCATGTATTCATAAGACATAATTTTGTATACCACTGTCACATTCAGCCCAGGCCTTCTAGGATGCTAAAAAAACCTAGCATGTATACCTGAGACACTACAAATTTTTCTTTCTGTGCCACAAGAAGGTATTCTTCATTCTACCTCCAAATACACACAAAATGCAAATGCTAAAATGGTTATCATTTCAGAGCCCCAAAAGATGTTCTTCTAGGAAGTAAACCAATAATTATAGATGGGATGGTAAGTGCTGAGAAAATATTCTGTTCCAGAAGCTAATCCAATAAACCCACCCACAATAATCTCTTTATAACATTTAGTGTTGATTCAAAAAATATTCCCTAAGTGCCTTACACATGCCAGGCACAATGTCCGGGAGAAAAGAAAAATAGTCAGAGATTGCTGCCCTTGCAGAACTTCACACCAAAGACAAATTATTCTCTTGAGTAAAAAATAATGCTAACCAAAGTACATGACTTTACTTTTTTTTTCCCAAAACAACAACAACAAAAAAACAGGATTTATACAGAGAGAGCACCACTTTTTGCTGCCTCTCTTTCAGAAAATCCTTACAAACCAAAGAATTTCATTTTCCATTTCTTTGATTAGTCTGCTTGGTAGTTTGAGTCACATTATCAGTTTCTACTAGTCTTTAATAATTTCAAGTCATATTTTATTTCACCAAAAATACTGTTACATAAGAGTAACTGTAAGCTCTATCGTGCTAAAGACAAAAGACCTGTTTAATTATACTCACCACTATAATTTCCTTCATTCACTATGTTAGGCACTAGGAACAGAATATTAACAAAACCAGACAGGTTCCTGCTCCTACTGAGTCTACATGGGGCCAGACATTAGCTCCAGAATGATTAATTAGTAAATAATCAAATAATCCCACAAGCAAATGGAAAACAGTAACTGTGCCACTGATTTGAGAAGCACAAGGTACTGAGTCTCCATCAGGTTCTGAGCTGGTCTTAAGAAGTCTAGGAAGGCTTCCCTGAGGAAGCTGATGATGAGATGTAATATGAAGGATAAACAGGAAGAAGAGGGACCAACGGTCTAAGCAACTGTAGCGTAATAGCAGTAGCCATAGTTATATTAGTCAAAAAAGGAACTGCAAAGATTGTTAATTTGGGGCCATTTTCTGTTTCCAAATCTATCTGTGGCTTTTGTTTTCAAAAGGACAATAAACCAAACTGCTCAGACTACATGGATATTATTTTAACTTCTCAATCAGCAATTCCAATTAAAGAAAAGAATGGAAGACAGAGTGTTAGGAACATTTAAAGTCCTGTAAAACCAAAGTTGTGCTCTGGAGCTTCAGAAAGTCATTTCCAGGGGTGGGGATCCAGGTGGGAGGTTGGACTGGTATGAGTTTACCTTCAAGTAAACTCCTGAAGGGTTAAGAAAAATCTCAGAGCAAATTCAGGACTATAGTTTATTCTGAAATAGGTAAAGACTAGACTATGCATATCACAGAATATCCAATGATCAATTTCTCAAACTGAGCCAGATTTTTCCAGTGGAACCAGACTAGCTGGAAATGTGCAACCGTCAAAAACCAACTAAACAAAGCAACAGATTTCTATTTAATACTCCCTGCTTCATTCAAATTTCAGTGTGGACAAAACTATACCTGGGGCTTCTACAAGGTTAATAGCACTTAAAGTGGCAATAAGGTATAAGGTTATGAGCCAAAACAGACTGGAGTTTACACCTTGGCTTCATCACTGACTGATGTATGACTTTGGGTAAGTTGCTTGAATTCTCTAAATCTCAATGAAAAATGGGGGAAACAACTAAATGTACATTTGTTGATTTTAGGCTACTCATTAGGAACAACTTCCTACTTTAGAGGAAACCCCTACTGTGGGCCAGAGGTGGGGTTACAGACAGTCTTCTGTCACTGTAAGCTGGCAGCAAAAGCCATGTGACCTAAGCTTGACCACCTGGTGCTCCCAAGGGAGTGACATAAAGACACAGGGGCAATGACAGAGCATCCCTGTTATAGTCCTGGTGGCACTTGCAGGGTCCTGACGGCACCTTTCTCATGGAAGCAACTTGGCATTTTCCTCTGCTGTCAGCCTTCCTTGAATAGAGCCTATTTTCCACTACGATTCTCAAATAATCTCCCCCTCCATTTTGTGAGCTACCTGAATACCTTCCAATAAATTCTTTTTATTCTTATCATGGGTCACTTCCCTTTTTTTTTGGAGGGGTGGGTAGTCAACAGTCGTGGTTATTACAATGGCATTATGGAAGATGGTAGAGGTTAGAAAACACAGATGAAGCACTTAGCATAGCACCTGATACGTAAAAGACATATTTGTGATAACTGAGTAGTAAAGCTAGATCCTGATGCTCTGAAAGACTTGATTTTTGAGATCTGAAAATACTCCTGTCTGAGCTTCATGAAACAAAAAATAAGGCAGCTCAATCCAGAGTTTCACTTCGGTAACAAAGATTAAAAAGATTCTGGTACCTATTTAAGCCTGGGACACAAACAGTAAATAATCATTAATAAAACATTCCCGTTCCCTATGCCTTAAACAGCTACCGGCCATTCCCACCCCACTAGCCAACTCTGCTCACCTGTTCCCAGCACTACAGGGCTCCCGAAGTCTTTTGGGAAAACATCCTATAAAGCTCAAATTAATTAAAAAGTGAGTTTACCTTTGTAGATGTAAGCTCTTTCACTTCTTACTTAGATAATAAATTTTAAATTATTCTGAAAAATGAAATGGTTTTCAGGTTAGCAGTAGTCATTCAAGGGATTCTTAGAGCTGGCCAAGTATGTGGAAATTTATACCACCTCCTCAAAAAAATACTACTAACTCTTAGATATTAAAAACAATCCAATACATTTTATTTGTTTATTTATTTTTAAGATCTTATTCATTTGAGAGAGAAGGAGAGCACATGCACCCATACAAGCACAAGTGGTGGGGGAGGGGCAGAGGGAGAAGCAGACTCCCCAGCCGAGCAAAGAGCTCTACTAGGGGCTCGATTCCAGGATCCTGGGATCAGGACCTGAGCTAAAGGCAGACACTTAACTGACTGAGCCACTCAGGTGCCCCGAAAAACAATCCAATACACATTTTACTGTAAGAGGAACCAATAAATGGAAACAGAGACTCTAAGACAAATAGCATGAAAAAGGGACCAGAGCTATGCTGTGCAATTCTCAAATTCTCTAGGGATAAGACTACCCCTAAAAAGCCTAAAGATCTCCAGCAGAAGGAAAAAGCTTCTTTACAAAGAGTAGGAACAAAGGGCTGATGAGAGCTAATATTACAGTGATACTGAGATCACAACTTGGGCTGACTAGGGGAAGGCTGACAATCTAAATTAAATCTTAAGTATCTCTTAGAGGAAGCTGTAGACACAACAATCACTGATACCTGACAGCCCCAAATGAGCCTTGCAGAAAGGAAAGTGCAAGCATGAGGTAAGAGTAACAAGATAATGTCTTTCATGCCTCCCTTCACAATATGTTAGAAACATAACTGATTAAGGTATACTTTAGATAAACAAACTGCTAGACCTCTTCCATGTACTGCAGACAACCCCTGAGGAATTTCACAGAACTATGGAAAACTTCTACCTACTCCCATTTAGGGGGCATTTTTATTTTGTAATAATTGATACATACAAAATAATACACGCAATATTTATGCAAAATAAACATAATAATGAAAGAAACACCCCTTAGCCCTCTACCCTCATTATGTGAAATATAATATAATCATTACCATTAAAACTTTCTGGGGCCCAATCCTACCTGTCTTGCTCTTCCCTCCATATAAACACTCCGGAAAATGTGGCATTATCTTATAAAACTGAGTTTGTCTACCTTATGACCTGGCAGTTCTTCTCCTAGGACTATACTCTAGAAAAGCTCTTATATATATGCTCCAGGAGATGAACTCAAAAATGTCATTGTAATGGGAAGGCACAGGAAAAAAATTCAAATGGTTAAATTAATTATAGTAACTTCATACAACATAATAGCATATTTTCCTATTGTAAAGCAAGCTTTGTTAACAGGAGGGAAGAGGTAATGAACATTCCTGAGTGGAAACAGTGCTGGACAGCCCAGATGCCCTTTCAGGAAAGAAGGACACATCCAGCCTCACCTGTTAGCCCTCTCTGAGAATTGACCTGAGGGAGGGATGGACCTGGATCACCCCACTGCAGGATCGTTCTGAAGGGCCACCTCTCAGTTTCAGAGCTCCATCAAGGGTCGGCTGAGGCCTTTGTGAGACTGCATCGCAGTCCAACTTCTCTTCCTCTCTCCTCCACAGCACACCCCCACCCCGCCCCCACCTCCCTGGTATGATCTGGATTCTACTCCCTAGTAAACTTCCTACAAGTTAACCTCTGACTCAGAGTATGCACCCCAGGGAACTTTATATATGCCAGAAACTTCACTCACATTATCTCATTTAATCCTGTACCTACCTACCTTACAAGGTAGACATTATTAATCTCATTAGAGATGGGTTTTAGAGAAGTTAGCTAAACTGCAGAAAGTCATTCAGCTAAAGTAGGGACTTGAATTCACTGTTAAATCCACTAAGATCTTAAAAGCTAGTCTCTTTCTAATACTGTGTGACCTATTTTACTGAGCAGCATTTTGCTTAGCTTGTATTAGTATATATTCCTAGAAGCAAATAAAATGCATTTCTTTTAAAATATTCTTTAACTCAGGTACTAATTATAGTCTCCCCTGAGAATTACCAAGGTTTTACTATATACAGTATCACAATCACTCATCAAGTCATGTTCATCAATGTAAGTTTAACAGGAAATAGTTTTTATTAAGCTAGTTCTAACAAATCTGACTCCACCACTTTTATCCATTCTGACTAGGATAGGGGAAAGGTGTTCAGCCTTAAGTCATACCATCATTAGTTTGGGGGAAAAGTTTGGGGTAGGTACTGTCTGACAGAAATATAATGAAACTCACATACATACTTTAAAATTTTCTAGTAACCTCATCAAAATGAGTAAAAAGAAAACATGTGGAATTAACTTAGGGTTAATAGGGCTGTTGCTGGAAATACCCAGACACTGTTTCTCAGCCCCACTTGTAGCCAGATGCCTGCCAATGGAATGTGAGTGGAAGGAATATGGACCACTTTTAAAGCCCCCTCTCCCCCGCTCCCACCATATTCTCTCTCCCTTTTACAAGCCAGATATAGAAAAATTAAGGTGTCCCTGGGTTTGTTAAAGCCACAAAATGGAAACAGGCTGTTATTTTTCTTCATGGAGAAAAGCAACTTGCTCACCAGGAATATCTGCCTTGGACAACTGGGTAAGAAGGAAAATAAACTTCTACCGTGTTTAGCCATTATACAATTTGGGATCATTTACTATCGCAATTTAGCCTACCTAAATTGATACCCCTAGTTACAATTAAGAAAGAGGACCCAACATTTGATTTTTGAATTTACTTTCATGGTGACAACATGGAATATGGTAAAAACTGTAGCTTTTTTATTTAGTGATCTGGCTAATCTCACTTGGTCAATTATTCTATATGAAGAAGAGCTTCCTCAGAAAATGTATGCTGGGATGTTTATAATTCTTGGTAAAGATTTCAGGCAGTGTAAGGATTATTGGGCAATATATGATAAGAGAAAAATAAAAGGAATTCAAGTAGTATGAAAGATAAATTAATTATAAGAAACTTCTGGATAGGCATACTGAGATACAGAATGGATGTGTTACTTTATTTATTTTATTTCATTTTCTAAGTAAGCTCTAAGTCCAACTCACGACCCTGAGATCAAGAGTTGCATGCTCCACCAACTGAGCCAGCCAGGCACCCCCAGAATGAGTGTTTTAAGACAGAGGAAAAAGTAAGATGTGAAGCATTTTAATTATTTCGATTATTTAAACAAAGTTTATTAGGGTTCTTCCTAGTACTACACACTGTACAAATTGTACAGAGGCCTTAAAAAAACAAAAAGCAAGCTATAGATTCTGCTTTTATTTCTTCCTTTCTTTACCAACCATTGGTGAATGGTTAACTTTTTGAACTTATTTCCAAGAATAAAATTTTTCCCACAGGCAGTTAATCAATGACAAAAGTCCTGGAAAATTTTAATGAGGTGCGGCTTCCTTCTTTGCAAGAGGATTTGATAGAATCTTACTTCAGTCAAACCTCGTTATCATTTTCCTAAGCTAAGATTTAAAGAAATGGGACCTAAGAAATTAACCACCACTTTTTGGGGCTCTCATGTTAAATTAAACATATCTTTTGGGGGCGCCTGGGTGGCTCAGTCATTAAGTGTCTGCCTTCGGCTCAGGTCATGATCCCAGGGTCCTGGGATCGAGCCCCGTTATCGGGCTCCCTGCTCAGCGGGAAGCCTGCTTCTCCCTCTCCCACTCTCCCTGCTTGTGTTCCTTCTCTCGCTGTGTCTCTCTCTGTCAAATAAATAAAATCTTTAAAACAAAACAAAACAAAACAAAACATATCTTTTAAAAACAAAAACCAGAAAATAATGCAGTAGCTCTCCCTGTTTCCCTCTGAAAACAGATTTCTTAATTTAATCACTTAATTAAATATAATTTAAAAAAATACACAAAATCCAAGAATTTATTATATAGGCTGTTAGAATATGAGTATTATATAGATTATAATGAATGTGTCATCAAAAGGTATATATTTTCACATTAATAACTGGAAATATGATGTACTTTCTACAGGATGGTTGTTTGTTTTGGGATTAAGTTCTTAAAGACAAAACACCACTTAAACAGAGTGAACATCCCTTAGAGTCTATATCCCACACCTATCATCTTAAGCCTTTCTGCTATTACTTCTAATAACCTGAAAGCTGTGTTTAAGAAAATCAACAGTTTGGTTTGGGAGCTAAGACTTAAGCAGAAGCACAGCTTCATCGTGTAGCAGGCCTGCAGCAGCTGTGTAGGGATCTATAATTTTATCATTAAACACAGTTACCTATTTATAAATGATCTGAACTCTCGAGAGAGTAAAGATTTAAAAACAAACTTCCTTTTATAAAACAAAATGTATAAATGTTCATTTTCCCATCAGAAACAAAACACAAAAAGAGGCCAGATACATAAAACACTGCAGAAATAGTTTTATTTAAGAGGAAAACAAGACCAAAATTAGCAAGGGCAAAAAGAGAAGCCAAACCTCTAAACTGCTAGACTCCAAGACCAACAGATTTCACAATATCACACTACAGACCAATCCATAGAATGTTGAGCCCTCCTTTCCTTTTGTCCTTTCTTTCTTTACCTCAGCCAAGGTCTAAAAAAATAGTGGAACAGAAAGGGTGCTGAACTGAGGTTCAAAACCCTAAGTGAAACTGAAGCAACCCTGGAAGAGTCCCTTCACCTATCAACGCCCTCAGTTTACTCATCTGTATAGAAGGTATGACCTCTAAGGCTCTTGCAGATTTCATAAAATAACATCTTATCTTAAATATTATAACTAAAAAAACATTTGGTCACAGGAAATGATGCTTTGAGTTGGTATAACTCAAAGTTGGACTTTGATATTTTGAGTTGATATAAATAATTTCAATGACAAAACAAGTTTCATTCAGCTGGCTACAAATTTCAAACCCATATATAATACACTACTTAAACATGCCCCATGTGACGACTGCACAACTTAAAACCTAGCGTATAGCAAGGGGCCTTCTCATACAGAACAAAACAGAATCATAATGATTATCAATAGTTGATCATTTATATTACAATCCAGTTAAACCAAACATACGTATGCAAATGCCATCATATGAGTTAAGGCCTTCATTGTAGAAAGAAACAAAAAGTGGTTTCCTAACAGGACATATTTCAAGATATACACACGTATCTGTCAAGGTGAATTTTCCTCAAATGCACTGCGTTTATGTGATAATGCTTAGTGTTTGCTTTAAGTGGGTATTTATTTTTAAAATGGAATTATTCACACTTGCAATAAGCTTTACAATAGCATAGCCATAGCTTTCCCAAGGGTGTAAAAACCTACTTAAAAAAAAAAAAAAAAAGAAACTTAGGGACAATACTTCATCTCAATCTTTTTCATCCGACACAAAAAAAATCATGAAAATGTCTCTGTGTTCGTATGTTCATAGGACCATTTATGGCTCTTGGGACTTTTTGCCTGCACATTATCTGAAAATTATGTGAAAGAACTGGAAAATAAAAGCGAAACCAAAAAACTCTTCAAGATCAAGTTTTAACATTGTACTTAAGACAGAGTGTTTCCCAGGAATTGTGGTGTTGCCTTCAGATACTCTGAGTGACGTTTACTGCTGCAGGTTATTACACTGATAGCTGATCCATCTGTAGAGGAGGCTGAAACCACTAATTTGTAACCAACAGTTACATGTTTAAGATCATCTTGAAATAGATGGAACTGTCTGTAACTCTAAGATCCACATTCTCCCTAATAACTTGAAAACATGACCTGATTAATTAAGTAAATTATACTGGGGCACACACAAACATAGTACAGTGGTTAAGAAAGATGGGGGTGGGGGAGATATACCATTTTCTGTCTGGGGAACTATGCTATATGTTAAGCTTCAGCTTTCCATTCTATAAAATAGGGAAATCTTATGTATGTGTATATGGATACATATATATGTGTATATATATATATACACATAACCTACCTATGAACTGTTCTCAGAGTTATAAGATGGAAATGACTTAAAGTGTTAGCTTATTTGTAAAATATCTATACCTTAACTGGTACTCTTTACAAGAGACACTTTATTGTTTTGTGTACTGCTTGCCAGGGCCATTTTCATGTTCTCCTAAAATGTCCTTCTCTTATCTCTTTTCTGATACTATCTTGGTTTTTGTGTTTTTGTGAGGACAAGAACTGTGAGAAATTCTAGCACGAGAAAACTCTTATTTGTCAGTGTCAAGAGCTGCATAAAGTGCCCTTTAATTCTTTGCTGCTAGGATTCCACTAAAAAGAAGGCACCACCAACGGTCGTTGAACTTTCTCATTGTTCTCCTGGTTATAGGGGGTCTTTTCTTGATGAATTCGTAGTCTATGAACCATGACAGAGATTTGTCTCACATGCTTTCTGTAGTTGTAAGAGAGTGAAGCTTACTGACCAATATACAACTGAAACCTACAGCTATCCAGCACCCACCTAGCTCAGGAGTGGCTTACCCAGAGTTATACTGAGTTATTGTCCCTTCCAAGGTCCCTAAAGGTGCTTAATCAGACTTTCAAGAGGTTGAAATAAAAATTGCTTTCCTTCAATTCTTCATTATCATGAGAATATCTGAACTCTGAGGAGCTCGAGCATTTACTTTTCAAGGACAAATTTTAAACAAATTTCTAAGAATATAAACAATTAACAATGTGCCATTTTTGTTGGTGTAAATAATCACCCACAGAAAACACACTCCCACATACAGAATTCCCATGGACGTGGAACTGTTAGTTAGAATAAATACATGAATAACTTCCACAGAAGACCGGGTGATATACATCCATTTCCATGGATGCTTTTTCTAAAAGACCAGTTGCCAATCTTTAGGGTTTTCTTTTTTTAAAAGTAAAATAACATGAATGTGTTTCTAATGAGAATATATAACACTAAGCCTTTTGAAAATTAATAAGTAAACTTTGTATTTTAAAACCAAGAGAAATGAATGCAGTTGAATCTCAAAGCAATCATTTTCAGAATTTGGCCTGAAGTATACTGCCCATGAATTTCACATTAATCAAAGTGGTGAAATATACTGCAACATCACTGGTTTGTTCCTAAAATTGTGGTGCTGATTCCCCCCCTTCAAAAAAAAAGGAAGAAAGAAAGAAAAAAAAAGCTGATTAATCAAAAATGAACTTCCTGGCAGATAAGACCTAAAACAAAGATGCCAAAAGGATGAAAAAGCAAAAATCAAAGCAAGGCATGATGTACCAAAATATTGCCTCCCAACTGAAAACATACATTTCTGTCTTCAAACACTAATTTTACTGCCACTAAAATAAAGATCATTTCTTTTATCCTAAACATTTTTTCTCTTACTAGACTATAAACGGAGAATGTCCCTTTATGAGTAGACCAGTTCTGAGAGGATACACTTCCACAGTGGGAAACCTTAAACACAGAGAGTAGAGGAAAATGAGAGAATCCCAGTGTTTCCTACTCTTCGAGTTTCATCTCAGGCCTGCCCAGTTACTGAGAGACCTGCTGCCCAGTCTCAGTGTGTCCATTTTCTGCATTCTACCTTATTCTATCTTCATGCAATATACTATCCACAATGTCTTTGCCCTACTTAATATTTAAAAACTGAAACTTTAAAAAATAACATAAAAGTTAAAAGACAGGCTAGAAAAAAATAAGCAGCATATGTGAATCACTAAATACAAATTTTAGAGATCAATTAGAAAAAAAGATGAAAATCCCAATTTAAAAAATTGGAAAAAAAGTAATGAACAGGCAATTCAAAAACGAAGAAATACTAAAATGTTCAATAAACATAATGAAATTGATACTTAAAAAAATAACAATGAGATAGAATTTTCACCTGCCAAACTGGTTCAGAAATAACACAAAACAGCTCTTCTGGGGTGTAATTTTATAATATAAAGAAAAAGCACTAAAAATATGGATTTATCCTTTGACTCAGCAATTCCTAAGTAAATAACTGAGGAATGAAAAAAAAAATGTTTGAACAGTTGTTTAAAATGGCAAAAACTAAAACAATCAAAATGTCTACTAACAGACGACTGGTAAAAAAAAAAAAACAAAACAGCATAAATAATGAAATACAGTGCAAGCATTAAAATTTTATTAAAATATATATTGATCTGTAAAGATTTTTTAATATATGAACTGAAAAAGGCAGAACACGCCACTTAAATTTGTGTTCATTTATGGCTATATTATAGAACTCCTAAAGAATGCAACAAAAAGGCTGTTGTTGGATGGCTCCTCTTTGGAGAGGGGGTGAGTATACTTTGCCTGTGGAAGGAAGTGAGTATTCATGAACAGGAAAGTAGAATGTGGTTGCTGTATTATTGGATGCATGTATATTTTGGGTGTGAAGAAAGGGAGTATTTGTGACCAAAATTATCATAAATTGTACTGTTTTTCAAATACCTATACACACCCGACTCGCAAGGTTTACCAAGAAAAACTACCTACTCCATTGATGTTGGCCACAGACATGTAACTTGCTTTGGCCAAAAGCATATGAGTATTTGAGTATGATCTATGTCACACACCAGTAGAAACTTTAACTTCACTGTGGTTGGGCTCAGCCTCTCCCGGTCTTCCGTCTACCACAAGAATGGGCCTGTCCATAGAGGAACACCTCTCATCCAGGCTGGATCTCCAAATGAGAAGACACTTGGAGCAGAGCAGAGTTCAGTCATAGCCATCCCATAGCCACCAATATGTAATAAGAGAAGGAAACAAATCTGATTTAAGTCATCAAGATTTTGGGGTTGTTTGTTATGTAGCAAAACTATTTAAAAAAATATACAATGCAATGCTAATCTGCAAAATGTTATCATGGGAGATTTTTTTCTCTTGCTTATCTTTATTTCCTAATTTTTCTACTACAACTATGTATTACATAATCACACAGTAGTTCAAAAAAGTAAGCTCAACAAGCTAGAAAGATTCACCTTGACTGCATATATTACAATATTTAAAGAAATCCTCACTGTCAGCTATTTGTTAGCCAAGGAAGAAGAGCAAAAGAGCTATACACAAAAGCACTGGCAGTGCCCATCCATGTACAGTCCAGAGAAGAAGCCTTAGCTAAGTGAGCTTAGATATATTTTTGGTCCAACTGGCAATCTCCGAGCATAGAGATGGATACAGAAGCCGCAGTTAAGGAACTCTGAGGTTTGTGGTCCACTGCACACTCATCCCTATTGGAAATGGCTATATCAAGCTGCCTTATTAGCTCATTGACATTAAACATTCAATTCATCTAACCCCCTCTGCCCTGATGCCACCCCAGCCAAACAGTCTTCTGAATATTATATGGCTTAATAGTTTTAACCAATGGAAAAGAATTTGCTACTAAAACAGGCTCAGATAAAGTTATTTAAGTCAGAAAGTTAAGAAATTGCGATTCAGATTTCATTTTTAGGAGAGAGAGCAGCAAGAATCATTCCAAACAACACCTCAAAGCTTACCCTCCTCTCCTTTCCAGGAACCCTATTCCTTCCTTTCTAATTCACAACAGCACTACCTGGTTATTCTGCTCCACTCACGTGTCAAGTATATGAGACTTTTCCTCTGCAGGAACTACAAGCTCCTTGAAAGCTTCTCCTGTATTCCCCACAGCAACAAGTGAGCAGTGGATTCTCAAAAAATATTTGTGCAACTGATATCTGACCACACTCATGTCACAGTTTCAGGGCAGGGATGCTTAGGATTTATGGGCAGCAGCCCTGTAGCAAACACATTTACTGCTGCAAGGCACAGTCCTGAGCACTTGCTTACAAATTACCGAGAAAAAGAAGAGTACAAGACTATGAGACAGGGACTGTCATCACTCCCATATTCCACAGACACGGCAAGACTCAGACAATTAGTAACGTTCCCAGGGCAGCAGCAGAACAGCTGGGATTCAGTCCATTAGCTTGGTCTTATGTATATTACCTCCTGCTAATTTTAGCTTCTCATAATAATGTAAGATTCACTGGAAATGAAACAAGATAGAGAAAAATCATTACACTCCTCAGAAGAGGAGTGAGACTGGAAAGTTTGGAATGGGGAGTAAGAGCCCCCCAAAAGAGTGCCTGAATAAAAACAGGTGAATACCAATCTGTCTTTTCCGGAGAGCAGGGAGTGCAGTTTTTGTTTGCTCAAGCAGGGTGTGATAGTTTGGGGCTTTAAAAAACAGTAAGTTTATCCATAGACAAATTTCTAACCTTCAATCTTAGCAGTACTTCTGGGTAGAGCTATCACTGATGAGTTGTGGATCATACAATTATCTCTCTACGTTTTTTCAGGAAATTTTTACTCTAATATTCAGTAACAACACTTTCATCATGACCCAGCACATACAAGACACACACATATATATCTGAAACAAAAATTTCAGAAAGTAATACTTACCTTTCCTCTATGTACTACATTCTTTTCTATTCCATTTTAATGAAAGAAATGCTAGCCACAAAACACTACATTGATTTAATGATCCGCTAACCTGAAATTTAAAAAGCAATGGTCTAGACTAAGCACATCTGAAAACCCAATTTTAGGACATTTATTTTATTAATGTATTCATGTATGTATTTATTGTCCGTCTACAAATTGTTAACACTTCAAGAAAAGAATATTTTGCTATCCTTTAAATTACCCTAATTCAGATTGTTCAAAAAAGGTAAGCACTCTACAAACTCTAAATTACCTAGTTTGTAAATTGACAGTAATTTTAAAATGTGATTTATTTCTACAGACTAAGTCTAAAGACTTATCTGTAATATTTGCTAAATATAACAGATTTTTAAAAATATTAAAGTACTTGAAAATGCTTTCCAAACACAGGTATCAACGCTCTGCCTCAGCTGTGAAAATCCATGGCAGGCATGGCAAACACAGGCCTTGATGCTCTAGAGCCTATGACGAATATCACTTACTAATAATACTAGTTTTTCTTTTCTTTTCTTCTTCTTCTTTTTTTTAACCAAATCCCATTGCAGTCTTCAGTTTCTCTCTCAGTTCTCTCAGAAGCTACCCCAAAACTGGATGTGGCATAGAAGTTCATTCCATAAATATGTACTGAGACTCAACTATGTGTCAGGCATTGTTCTAGGTATAGATGGGCACAGTAAAATACAAAGCATCTACCCTCATAGAACATAGATTTCAGTGAGGAAAGCAGCCAACATATCAATAAGCAAATACATGCATCATTCCAGGTTGCAGAAGTGCTATGAAGAACATAAAGTAGGGTTAGAGAACAGAATGTAACGGTGGGGGTGGGTAAGTGCTACTTGAGAGGGTAGGCCCAGCACAAATAGTGGTCAGGGTGCAAGTGCAGAGAACGGAATCTCCTTAGGAAGTGTAAGACTGTGATTTATCAGATAGTAAACAGTTTACAGATTGCTAGAGGGGCTAATGAAAAAGTCCAGGCTGAGCGTCCAGGCAATAGTCCCAGAGCCATACTGCAGACCTGCACCACTAGAGAAGTCACGGCCGTGGCCAGGAATAGGACAGTGCTGCCACCAGAACCACCCGACCTCTAACCTGACTCACGCCCACATCCTGCCTCTGGGTAGGTACACAAGCAGTGGACATTTGGACATGTGCCACAGAAGCCACAGAAAAATGAAACTGCAGCAGAAAGAACAGCACTATTACAAGCAGACTCAGCCCCTTTATGGCTCATGATCATTTTCCTTGGAGTTCTGAGGGCCAAACCTAAATCACAGATCTGAACCCGGCCAGCAAGAGCTAAAGGAAATACAATTTTTACCTTTTCAGGCACCGCAGAGGCATAGATGCCTGAGAATCCAATTTTTGAGCAGGCTGCTGATTAACGAGGAAGAGCCAATGAAAGGAAGAATGCTAATGTTCCAAGTGTGTGAAACAATGAAGAGAGTGGGAATGAACTTAGTGTATTCACAGAATGGCAAGAAGGCCAGTGTGGCTGAACCTTGTGCAGTAAGAAAAACATTGGCAAGAGATGAGGAGGGGGTGAGGTTAGGGGATCGGTGTCAGGAGTCTGATCATGTGAGCCTTGTAGATCTTGATAAGGAGTCCAAATTTATTTTTCTAAGTGTGGAGGGAAGTTGTAGCATTAAGGGTTTTAAGCAGGGAATAACATAATCTGATTAACCTTTATAATAGATCATTTTATAGTTCTATAAACTATTCTCCATGTCCGATTTAAGTCAATGGTTTAAAAATGGCTAATTTGATATCATATAGAATGAGAATTTTAGAAATCAAAAGAAAGGACTACAAGGTAGTGTCTCTCAATTTATATCTCTGTCACAGAGACAGAGGTGTTAATATGATCATCTCCACCTTCTCCAGGACAGAGAGGGGAGGCACAATGGCAGCCCAACCCTGGGCATAGTCTCCTGCCAGACTCCTAAGAGATGTGGTTGATCAGGATGCACCTACTTAAAAAAAAAATAAAATTCAAACCTCTAGACTTGGAAACCTGAAGTTCTTCAAACATGAAAAAACAGCACAGTTAGAGAAGAAAATGAAAATTAGCCAGCAGAAATGAAATCAGCCTTCTTAAAGGGAGTCCTAGTATCAACAAAGGTTTTTTGTTTTCTTCTCCATTACACAAATCAAAAGCAAAACAACAGGATTAAATAAAAATAAATAAACCATCAAAGTAAATCATGTTTCTCAATTGTCTTTTTTTTTTTCAGGTAGTAAACATTTCACCCTAACATTCCATTTACAATGGAATGTTATATATATACATATATACATATGTATATATATATGGAGTAAAGCCATTTAGAAGAAAATGTCAATTTAAAAAATGTTCCAGAATGGGAATTAGGGGAACTTTCCTTAAGTATATACCTGTTTAGCAATTGCCAATCTTCTGCCAGGAGCACCTGTTCCTGGTGTGAGGTCACACATCATAACTGTGGTCAAAACATTCTAATTTGCTTTTATTTTTACAGTTATAATGTCTTAACCTTTTGAGCCTAAACATATTTTGCTCCAATTTTAAAAGAAAACATAAAGCAAAACTGCAGAAAGGGAATCCGTTTTAAATACCCTTTGATATATTATCTATTTCATGTATTTGTATATTAGTTATTTATATAATTTCTTTTATCTTTTTCCCCAAAGCAACCACAACACTGGCTTTGATGAATTCCTGCCATTTTGACAGAGTCAGACAAAAACATTATTTGGCTTTTTTTCCATACAGCCTGCTTTGGTGATTTTTTTTTTTCACACATATATTAAATCATTCTTTCCATTTCATAAACTTTCCCCTGCTCCAGCTCCCTATATACACTAAATTAGACGAAGTGAGACCGGGTAAATAGAAGAACACAGAACATGTTCCACAGGTTTCAGAATAAATGTCAAAAATGGCTCAGAAGGATTTGTGGTAGCCAGCCTGTAAGAAGGTACCCAGTGTGTCCTGCCTCTGGGAGTCCCACATTGTGCATCCCTTTCTACTTTTGTACCAGGGTTTCCTATGTATTTTTTCAAGGATACTTGGTAGAGGGGGTATAGGTTTCACACTGGCTCCAGCCAGCCCTCTAGGAACCTTCTGTTGTCAGCGGGCTTTGACTGTTTCTCACCTCCTGCTGCTGCTCCCACATGCACAACCCTCCCCCACCCCCTAAAAGAGCACCCTTACCGAGTTATAGTGTCAATAATCTTCTTTTACACTCACACTCTTTATCTTATCCTTTCATCCATTTACTCATTCATGTTCATTTCTCTAGAATCATCCAGCAATGTTTATCTGTTTTCCCATGTTATCCATTACAGGCTCACATACTTTTTTTTTCCCCCATAAGAAATTATAAAAGACTTATAACTTTAGCATACTACTGTATGTGTTTTTTTGGTTTTTGTTTTTCTAAGAAAGTAGGCAGAGGCAGGGATTACAAAGAGGTAAATCATTCAGCTTCATAGATAGATAAAAAGGACTAGAAGGAAATATTCAGAAATATTATCTCTGGGCTATAGGAATACTGAAGACATTTTTAATACTTTAAATGTTTTCTATAACAAGTGTTTAATACATCTTACAGTCAGAAAAAATATTAATAAAAAGAAAACACATCAATACTACATATATTCAGGTCTCAGCTGTGTTCCTGAGCATAAGGTCTTTCTAAGAACTGAAAGGTCATACAATCTGAAGTAAAAACCCTAAAAGCCCTTAGGAGATGAAAAACAGAGGTAAGACAAAATAGGAAATGATGGCAAAAGAAAGTAGGAAGTCAGGGAAAGTTTCTAACTTAAGAGATATAAGGAGTTTGAAAGTAAAGGGATTTGGTGCCAGAAAAAATAAAAAACTAAACTAAAATGGGAAAAACAGGTGAAAAAAAAAAAGAAGGCAAATAAGGAGAGCAGAATTTAGCACAAATGCCTAGATAATGTGCAAAAACAGACATCACAGAACTTCAGATTCTACCCAACTGACAAAGACACCTGTAAAACTGTCAGTCAGCTGATGTAGAGAACTTACGAGAATAAAGGATTAAGGAATATAAGTGATAAGAGTTAACCTTAGATCAGGAGAACGAGGCTAATAGCAAAGAATGAACACAGATACTGAAAATTAGGTATCTGTGATTTCTGATAGGCATGCAGCCCATTTCAAAAGCACTCTGCCCTGTTCCAGATAATAAACAAGTTTCTAAGAGGCACCTTGGAAAAGGGATATGAGTAGACTCCACTGAGACTGTCGAAGTACCATGTCTGGTGTGTGGCATATATAAAGCTCCTTTATTTATTTTTTTTAAGATGTCAAGTGAGATGATTAGTAGCACCAAGATCACTGAGGAATCATATTTAACAAAACTGCCAGCTTCTTTATGAGAGGCATCCTGTTTCTAAAAAGACAGTATAGACGCACCTGATGGCTCAGTCGGTTAAGCGTCTGCCTTCGGCTCAGGTCATAATCTCAGGGTAGTGGGACTGAGCCCCGCATCAGGCTCCCTGCTCAGTGGGAAATCTGCTTCTCCCTCTTCCTCTGCCCCCTCCCCCAATCCCTGCTTGTGCTCTCTGCTCTCTCTCTCAAATAAATAAAATCTTTAAAAAAAATAAAAAGACAGTATAAAATATAAAATCAAAGTTCAGACTCTGGAGTCAGACTTTAGGAAGTCTGACTCCAGACTTTATCCTCACTTAAACACTTCAACTGCCTTATCTGTAACATGAGGAGGATACTAATGATAAAGTTCCTCTTAATCAGGCTGTACTGGAGTATTTGTCAAAAGACAAAGTCCTCAGGAAAAATTTAGAAATCTGACATTGACTGTTTGGCCTGAGGAAGTAACTAAATCCAGGCTTTTACCTTATTCCATGTTTTAGAAGGACTCCTAAGGAAACAACAACAACAAACATTCTCAAGCCACATAAGCAGCATTGGCAGAAGCAGAAGACATCATTAAAGACATCGTCTTTATTATGTATTACTAGTCATCTTGCTTAAAACAACATTCATATCTGTATTAAACTGTAATGAAACTTAATTAAACTGTAATGTAATTAAACTAAATATAGCATAGAATCTTATTTGACAAGGACTTTAAAAGTCATTTAGTCCAACTATTCTTTTAGCTAACTTCTCCTTCAGTACCCCAGCTAACTGCCCAGACTATGCTTGAACACTTTCAGATCAAGGAAGCCACACTTACAGAGGCAGTACATTTTATCTATGGACAACTCCAACTCCAACTCTGAGAAAGACTCACTTGCTTGTTCTAGGATATTTTATTTTTATTCCTAAAACTGCCTACATCTCTTTTACGGTCAAGTAGTTTCATTTTAACCAAACAGCTTTGTAGGAAGATAGCATATATGTATATAGCAAACTCAGTATTTTATATTTTGTTTTGCCAAAGATTTTGAGGTAATAAGAAAGCATTTTGTATATCATAAACTATATACGAACACATATAATTAAAAAACAGAAGTCACCAGTGTTACCCTGATACCAAAACCAGACAAAATCACAAGAAAACTATAGGCCAATATCTGTGAGGAACATAGATGCAAAAATCCTCAACAAAATATTGCTAAACCACGTTTGAAAGGATCATTCACCATGATCAAGTAGGATTTATTGTGGGGATGCAAAGATGGTTCAGTATCAATCAAAATGACATACTACATCAACAAAACAAAGGATAAAAATCATATTATCTCAGAAGATGCAGAAAAAGCACGTGACAAAATTCAATATCCATTCATGATAAAAACTCTCAACAAAGTGGGTTTAGCCAACATAATAAAGGCTATATATGAAAAACACAGCTAACTTTCATACTCAATGGTGAAAAACTAAATGTCCACAAAATGTCCATACTATCCAAAACAATCTTTTCCTCTAAATCAGAAATAAGACAAGGATGTCCACTCCTGCTACTTTTATTCAACATAATACTGCAAGCCCTAGCCACAGCAATCAGACAAAAAAAGGAAATACAAGGCATCCATATTGGTAAAGAAGTAAACTGTCACTATTTGCAGATGACATAATGCTATTCACACAAAATCCTAGAGACTCCACCAAAAAACTACTAGAAGTAATAAATGAATTCAGTAAAGTTGCAGGAATCAAAATTAATACACAGAAATCAGTAGCATTTCTATACACAAATAACAAAGTAGCAGAAAGAGAAAATTAAGAAAACAATCCCATTTATGAGTGCACCAAAAGGAATAAAATACCTAGGAACAAACCTGTACTCTGAAAAGTTTAAAACACTGATGAAAGGAATTGAAGATGACACAAAAAATGGAAAGATATTCCATGCTCATTGATTGGAAGACTTAATATTGTTAAAATGTCCATACTATCCAAAACAATCTACAGATTCTATGCAATCCCTAACAAAATTCCAATAGCATTTTTCACAGAACTAGAACAATGAATCTTAAAATTTGTATGGAACCACCAAAGGCCCTGAATAGTCAAAGTGATCTTGAGGAGGTATCACAACACCACATTTCAAGATATATTACAAAGCTGTAGAAATCAAAACAGTATGATACTGGCACAAAAACAGATACATAGATTGATGTATCTACATGAATCATTGTTATCTATATGAATACATAGATACATTGATGTATCTACAAGATGATGAACTGAACAGAAAACCCAGAAATAAAGCCATGCTTATCTGGTTAATTAATCTATGACAAAGGAGGCAAGAATATACAATGGAGAAAAGACAGTCTCTTCAATAAATTGTGGTTTACATGCACCATACATAAAAATAAACTCAAAATGGATGAAAGATCTGAAACCATAAATTCCTAGAAGAGAACACAGACAATAATTTCTCTAACAATGGAGGATAAGTCAGTTTCTCTGACTTAGGAGGATAAGTCTCCTAAGGCAAGGGAAACCAAACCAAAAATAAACTATTGGGACTACATCAAAATTAAAAGCTTTTGTACAATGAA
This sequence comes from Mirounga angustirostris, assembly GCF_029215605.1. Classification (NCBI taxonomy): domain Eukaryota; kingdom Metazoa; phylum Chordata; class Mammalia; order Carnivora; family Phocidae; genus Mirounga; species Mirounga angustirostris. The sequence continues at coordinate 161,950,071 of NW_026991710.1, forward strand.
GGAAACAATCAACAAAACTAAAAGACAACCTACTGAATGGGAGAAGATATTTGCAAACAACATATCTGATAAAGGGTTATTATCCAAAATATATAAAGAACGTATACAATTCAACACCAAAAAAACCAAATAATCTAAATAAAAATGGGCAGAAGACATGAAAAATTTCTCCAAAGAAGACATACAGATGGCCAGGAGACATATGAAAAGATGCTCAACATCACTCATCATTAGGGAAATGCAAACCAAAACTACAATGAGTTACCACCTCACACCTGTCAGAATGGTTAAAATCAAAAGCTCAAGAAACAAGTGTTGGTGAGGATGTGGAGAAAAAGGAACCCTTGTGCATTGTTGGTGGGAATGCAAACTGGTTTAGCCATTGTGGAAGACCAAATTGGGTAAATACCCAAAGAATATGAAAACACTAATTCAAAAGTATATATGCACCCCTGTGTTTATTGCAGTGTTAGTTACACTAGCCAAGAGATGGAAGCAACCTAAGTGTCCATTGATAGGGGAACAGATAAGGAAGCTGTGAGTATATAAACTTATATATGTATAAAACACACGATGGAATACTATGCAGCCATAAAAAGGGATGAGCTTATGACATTTGTGACAACATGGATGGACCTAGAGGGGTATTATGTTAAGTGAAAAAAGTCAGAAAAAGACAAATACCATATGATTTCACTAGTATGTGGAATCTAAAAAAACAAATGAATAAACAAACAAAAAGCAGAATCAGACCTATAAATACAGAGAACAAACTCACAGTTGCCAGAGGAGAAAGGGTAGGGGGGATGGTCAAAATGGGTGAAGGGGAGTAGGAGATACAGGCTTCCAGTTATGGAATGAATAAGTAATGGGAATAAAAGGCACATCTTAAGGAATATAGTCAATGACATCATAATAGCATTGTATGGTGACAGATGGTATCTACACTTGTGCTGAGCACAGCATAATGTATAAACTTATCAAATCACTATGTTATACACCTGAAACTAATATAACACTGTGTGGCAACTATACTCAAACAAAAAAATTTTTAAAATAGAAATATCTATTCTGTTCACAGTGATGTACTGTTATTTCTCTCACTGAAATACAGAAAAGGATATGTAAATTTTGTCCACAGTGCCCAAAGTGTAAAATATAGAAACCTACAGGCAATTATGACAGCCCCATTCTGACCCACCCCATCAAGGATAACTGCCATACCCGATATGGCAAAACTGATATGTAGAAAGAAAATCTGCAGAGATATTCTGCACGTAGAGGGGCATCCTAGAAAATACAAAGAAGCTCAAAGCCCTAGCTTTGGATACAAAAACATAATCCTTTATTAATAAAGCACATAGGCACATTCCAATCAGTCCTACCTACCTGAACCACCAGATATTTACTGGATTACACTTTTTGTCAGAACTGCACTCTGAACCTCTTAAGACCCTTTGAATTGACAACATACTTTAATACAAATCTGGAAAGACAGTACAATTTTGTTGAGTAAAACACAAGCAATGCAGGAAACAAAACTTAGAAAAAAACCAACAAAACCCTGTACCCATATCCTCAAACTACCTGGAATTATATGTCTACAGCTATTTAGGATTGGCAAAAAGCAGCAAGAATGAGAAGCTCTTGATGGGATAGAAACAAATTATTATATGCAAACTGGCCAGAAGAAAAGAATAGAAAAATGAAAGATTCTTAAAGAAGTTCGTATTGAAATCTGCCAGAAAAACTGAAAGAAAAATCCAGTCTAGTATGAAACCCTCCTCCCTGCCTGACCACCCCCACAGTGCTCTGCAGATGGCATACAATACCCGTAAGCAGGGATACAGATGCATTCATGTAACATGCTTTAAATACACACATAATTACAACAACTCAAGTCTTCAAGAAAAGCAAAGAAGGTCCAAAGGTCACTTTAAAAAATAATGATTTATGGGACGCCTGGGTGGCTCAGTCGGTTAAGCGTCTGCCTTCAGCTCAGGTCATGATCCCAGGGTCCTGGGATCAAGTCCCGCATCGGGCTCCCTGCTCCGTGGGGAGCCTGCTTCTCCCTCTGCCTCTGCCCCTCTCTCTCTCTCTCTCTATCTCTCATGAATAAATAAATAAAATCTTTAAAATAATAATAATAATAATGATTTATCATTAGCGGTGATATTTTAAAGGTTTTAATTTTTCCTACCTTTTTTCTTTTTGAGGGAGAGAGAGTGCACACAAGCGGGGGTGGGGGGCGGGTGGAGGGGGGACAGAGGGAAAGGGACAGAGAGAATCTTAAGCAGGCTCCACGCCCAGCATGGAGCCCTACCTGGGACTCAATCTCACGACCCTGCGATCATGATCTGAGCCTAAATCAAGAGTCAGATGCTTAACCAACTGAGCCACCCAGGCGCCTCTAATTTTTCCTATTTTATATCACTCTTCCTCAGAATTTGGGGAAACCAAAATGAGCCTTTATTTTAAAAGCAAGCATGAAGATAAAAATATTTATACTGAGGGGTAAGGCTCATCAGCCAATGTGAACAAAGAGATTAAATCATGAACATTCTACCAGTTTTCTTGGTGAAAGAAGACTGCCCACTGTCTATGTCCCTCTGAGAACAAAGCCCTTCTCACCCCTAGAACCCCAGGGGATCTATCACTGCCCTCCAACACGTAGGATACCCCTCAGAGCACTCACTTCCAGCTAACAAAACAAGATGTATGAAACTTCTGGTATTTTTTTTTTCAAATAATCTTAATGCTTTCCTTTTAAGGATCAATTATTTCTTAATAAAATCTACAAAATTTCTAGGAGAGGCTCCAAAGGGCTGGGGGAGGCAAAGTGCTATTTGATGTAAGATTCATTTTGAGATATGCCTACAAATGTCTACCTGGATGAGTCAACCATGTCCTAGGTAGCCAGGACCAAGTACTTGAGCCACCTGAGACCAAGAACACTGGATTGATCTTTTATATTCCTCCAGAGTTCTGTAGTATAGCTAGGACCATCAAAAATTCAGAAGTTAAAAAGACTGACATTTAGTGAGATGACAATGCAATGTTTCAGTTTATACGTGAGGAAAGTGAAGCTGTGTGTAACCTGCCCGAGGCCACAGAACAGTGTACCATCATGGCTATGTGAGGGCCTGAGTCTCCTGACTCCTGCTCTAGGAATCACTCCGCATAAACAGATGATCACTCTGGAAAATGTGTCCTATCTTAATACAGAGCAGGGGAGAGGCATTTAATTACTATTAACTATTTACTAAGTAGTTCCCTGAATAAAGACTCGTTGCACTTTTTCACCCAATAAAATCCAGTCCATTGAGAATCATTCAGTGTTCCTTTAACTTGATGTTCAAAATATGGCTGCAGTTAAAAGACAGCTTTGTAAAAGGCCTACAAGTCAACCAATGGCTATACACATATTGTTCCCAGTACAAGGACAACCATTTTAAGTAGGTCACAAATAGTAATTCCATGGAATTTAAAGTGTGATGACTAACAACACATTCTAAAATGGAAGCCAATTTATTGTTATAATTTCTAAACTAGTGCAGACATAGAGACTGCGATCTCTGATGCTTTTTTAATGGTATAAATTATACTTCAACTCCCCTTTCTCCCAGCTGCAGTATTGAACTTAAATGTCTACTAGATCAGTGGGTGGAAGATCAAAGAACATTTAAAAAATTTTAACTTTACTACCCACAAGGATGTGGGAGTAATATGTCAGTGGGACTAAAAAGTATGTGACAAAGTCTTAGAGATTCCCTAATTCGACAAGGAGCAGGTTGTTCCCTTTTTTAAAGAAGCAACATTCAGCCTTCCTTTGCTGGGTCTACTTTATAAAGCTGACAAACACAAAGAAAAACTTAAACCAGAATCTAAAAATGTACATGTTCTTATTATGTTCTCTTTCCAGCACAGTATAAACACTAATCACAGTGATAATCTGAGATTTCTACCTAGATGGCCTTGTAAAAGGTTTCCCTTCATCTGGGTAATAAATGATCTACACTAAGAAAAAACTTAATCTTTTAAGAAAGGGACAGATATTAAATCTTTCTCTCCATCCTTTCTCCTTCATTCCCACTTCAAGAGAGCATACAGCAGTGGCAGCAACTGTGCATGGGGCAAGGAAAGCCCATCAACCTCCTTCAGCCCCCATGCTGCTCTTCCACTGTCTCCCATTAGTGTCACGTCCTCTCAGTAACCACTAGACCTGTGCAGTCGGACCTCAGCTTGGCCATCTTTACTGCTATCCAACACTAATACTGTGCTCTTCTCTAACCCCAGAATACCCTTTCCTCCCCACCATAAGCACCCTTCCCATCTGTCTAAATCCCATCTATCTGTTAGGCCCATTCAAAATTCATCACACAAATAGAGCTTCCCTGGAGTACCACATATCCGCCAAGTTCTCATTTTCTGAACTCTTATAGCACTCTTATGCAAAACCCATAATTCGTTACTAACTACAGAATGTCATGTCCTTTGCTAGTTGTTGCATATACATTACCCGGTTTGTTTCCTCACTTAAACTGTAAGATCAAGGACATACACCAGAATTTATACTTTCAAAATATGTTCCATAGCACTAGCATATAAGTGGACAAATAGGAGCTTGGCGAAAAAATCCTGCCACACTGAATTAGCATAGTCAAACTCATGCCTCTCAGGAGTGACACAGTATTTCTGCCTTTGGCTGTACATGAACTCAGATGCAACTGAAAGGTATACGGCTAAAAATCACACCAGTGATCCAGCTCCTTTGAAGAGACTAGACATAATCATCAATATTATGGTTGTTATTCATCTTCAAGAAAGCAAAATGCCGTAAGTAACACTAAGGTATGCAAATTCCTCAAATGCCTTTGTGCCAATATGGATGTAATTTTTCTTTCATTTTTGGATTTCATCATCCAGTCATTTTTTTCATTTTACAGCAAGTCATTAAAAGGATCCTTCCGTCAACTATTTTAATGTAACTGAAATTAGTCACATAAGCATTTCTCTACAGAAGATCTATTAAATGCCCAGCACCAAACAACATCCTGAAATAAATACAAAAAGACATGACAGAGTTCCCTTTCTATTTTGTTAATTCTCAAATATAAAAAGCACACACAAACACAACTAGACACGCATATACACATACACATAGAGTTTTCAAGGAAAGGAACAGAAACCTATTCCTTCTGAACCTCCATCACCATTTCTCCCAGGGCTGCATACACAGTAATAATTCAAAGAGTGCGTCAGTCGCACTGAATTGTTTATGAAATAATGAAGTTTGTAGGTATAAACATAGAAAAGCACAGCGGCCCTTTATAAATAAACAATCCTATGAAAGCCAAGTACATAAAAATAATATATTTTAAGGACATGTTTTTTTTTCCGACTTAATTTTTAGAGAAGAGTTGATTCTCCCACACACTGTCACTGCAAAAACCATTTATTGATTTTAAATCTCATGTTCCCTGAAGCAGAAATTAATGTCAGAGGCAACTTCTGTATCTATACATATTAGAAAACAGTGATTTGCTATCACAGCCATATTAAGTAAAGGACTGTAAGCCTACATGTATAAGGAAAGTTACATAGAAAATTATTCTTTTGAAAGTAAACATTAACAGACATTAAAGAATGGATATACTAAAAAGAAGACAAAAATATAAGCCTAGGGTTTGGGTCATAGGTAAGAGCGGAAGCATTACGCAGAGTGGAGATCTTGGCATCAGGCATGCCTATGCCTATTATCAAGGGTCTATCACCAGAAGAAAAATGAGGCAACAACATACTGAGTAGCCAAAGCAAACAGCAGTACTATTACAGCTAGACACCTCTTTATAATTTTTTCTACTGTGGGTATAAAATTTAATGTGAACGTGTAATGGTTAATGTGAGAAAGGTAAATACTGCTTAACAAATGATTCTAGAACACATGAACATATAAATAAATAGAGGAAGGAATAAATTAAGGCAAGATTAGAACAAGGAGTGTGGGGATAAATTATTTACTCCTGGATATGGGGGAAGTAAAAGGACAATGAACAAAGAACAATCCTAACCACTAGACAGGAATACTGGATGATCTGAAGTGGGCAGGTGAGCTTGGGGCAAAGTTATCAATCAGGGGGGAAAAAAAAAAACTTACCTAGAAAGATTTTAAGACTTAGATAAAGTGAACTGTATTTTCCCATGTAGATCACTGAGCAAATCCTAATTTCTTAGTTCTTTTCTGCCAAATAACCTTTCATTAGGCTTTCAATGTAGAAAACATGTTCGATTTACTGGCTCCCAATCATGTTATTTCTTCTGTAACCCATGTCCGTAATAAGTCTCCACCCCACCTTCACCCCACCCCAAACCTATTCATCCTTTAAGGTCTATCTCAATACAAGCCCTAAGACTTCTTTCTTCTTTAGGAAACTTAGAAAATAGCTAGCTTTGAGGAGAGGCTACGAACAGATAGGGACAGAAATAGATAAAGGAGGAGATGTAAGTAGGATCTGAGCTTGGAAGAAACTAATATTATAGACTTATTTGGTTGGGATCTGGGGAAAAAAAAAAAAAAAAGATGAAAACCAGGTCTCTCAATCACACTTTGTCCTAAGGGGGTAAAAATACTTCCTTCAAGGAGGCTTGCTTTTGATTTCTGGAATCACTGGAAGGAATGGGGTTGGCACTCTTTTTTACAACCCTTCTACCTTATGTCCCATGTTAAATCCTTCCCTTTTGCAACCGAGGCATCTTGTATATGTTCATTTAGGGTATGTCCCAAGTAAAAGACAATCAGAGAGAAAAGTAGAAGATCAAGGGAGAGGGACTTTCTCGCTCTCCCACTCTATGTCCTTCATGAATTCCTCTAGCATTAACCTTGGAAGATGGGATGGGTAATGTCTCCTAGATTCTTTCTTGAGAACATTGCCATACCTCCAAAGAGAATATACTGCTGAGACACAGGGCCACTCCCCAGAATAAGGGTGGTGGGGTAAGTAAAATTAGTGGCACTAGTGGCGATGACGCAGAGAGAAAGAAAAAGGGAAGAAATGCCAAGCGGTAGCCAGGCAATGCAACGAGCCATTGCTTCACGTCCCACCCACTTCCACACCCACTGAGAGTGCTGTTCTTGGGGACGAAAAAAACAGCCTGAGATAGCAACAGAAGAATCAATGCCAAACCATCCTTATCTCTGAGCCAAGACACTAACCTCCCAGTTCAGGGCCATTACTGAAAGAAGACAAAGACTACAGAAGCTAGGACTGTGGGTCTCTCCTTACTCCACTTCCCTAAACACAGAAAGGCACTCATGTCCTAAATCTATTTAAAGATCATATGAATTACTGGCCTCTATTTCTTTCATGCATTTGTTGGAGACAAGCCTAAATTGACACCCATGAGCTAGTGAGATCCTGCCAAGTAATAAGCAGAGAGAGACATTAAGTTACTGAACTTTAATAAAATGACAGCTCAGAATTTAAAGACAAAGAAATGTCTGTATTTCCATATTTCTTCCACATATGGAAAAGGAGTATAGCTGGTTAAAAGATTCACAGTAATTCCCTGATTTTCCCTTATCTTTTTTCTTTATTTTCATTCCAATTGCCATAACTGATTACAATTATAACACCATTTTATCAAACCCTACATATAAAAATTTAAATAAACTACAAGATTATCGGCTACCTAGATATCCCATGACTTCAACTCATATTTGTTACAGCAGCTTGCCAAACCCTGATCTACAATTCCATCCCCTCATCTGGGTATCCATTAAAATGTAACTTTATGGCAGCACAGGCCTCATCGGTCTTGGTCTCCTGTAGCTGTTTCTCGTGTAGCTGTTTGACCTCCAGAGAATGATACCGAGTGGGAGCTTAATAAGCATCAACTGAATAAACCTAAGTCTGATGAAATCTGATTCAACTTATGCAAAATATCTTAATTCCATCCAAAACTACTGCCCCTGTGTTTCTCAGGGTTCCTATTGCTCTTCTGGGCTCTAAATGTATAGTCTTAATTTATCTCTCTCCTTTATCTCCTCTATCCAGGCAGTCTATCATCTAGGACATTTTCTTCAGAAACTAAATTGCTGAATTAAAAAGAAGTCCAAACACTACCCCCAGACACACACAGACACAGACACACACACACACACACACAATGTCTCTTCTAAAAATCTTTACCTCTCTGCCACTACCCTATTCCAAGTTGGGTATCTTTACCCCTATTTTGGCAATCTTGTCTAAGTTGGCCTTTTTACTTTCAGTTGCTGCATACTAATTACAGACTAAAAGTCTCCTTTACTCAAAAGCTATATATACTTCTCCATTACCCACCTACTTTCCAAAGTAAAATTATGCTCTTAGGGGAGCCATTCAAAGTCCAACTTGCAACATACCTTATTCATCAAACTGGCCCTCCTCGTTGCCCTACCAGCTTGCTAATTTCTATACTCAGATTTAACTCATTTTTATCCATTTAGTCCATCAGAATATAATGCCACCAAAGCAAGACTTTTTCACTTTTATATCTTCAGCACCTATAATAATGCTGAAAACATATTAGGACCTCAAAAAATATCTGCTGGATGAATGAATGAGTTGTTGTAAGAATAAGAGAAAAACAGAAGAAAGCGAGAAAGGGAAGTAGGAGAAAGAATATGCCGAACTCTCCCTTCGATGAAGGAGCTTACAATTCAGGTCAAATCCCCACTTTTACAATAACTTCCATCTTCAGTGTTTTTTCTCTTCATACAACTTAGCACTTAAATACTCATTCCAAGTATTCAGTGAATAGCTGAGAGTCTGTTGTGCCTCAAGCTCTGGGTCAGGCACTGGTGATACACCAATGAACACAACAGACATGGTCTTTGTCTTCTACAAACCTATAGTCTCCTGTAAACATTAAAGTCAATTAGAAACAAGGTGCTATGGATGAAAGAGGAAGGATATTTAACTTGGAAGTCAACAACAGGGAAGGCTTCTTAGAGGGACATGCAAAGGAAGACCTGAAGGATGAGTAAGAGTTAGCCAGAGAAAAAGTGGGGAGGTAATGTTTGAGGCAGAGGGAATAGCATGAATAAAGACCTAGAAGCAAGACAGAGTAGAAAGTGTTCAGGTACTGAAAGAAGTTCAATAGGTTGAGAGTTCAGAGCACAAAGAGGACAGGAAAAGAGCTCAAGCTTCAGGATTGGGAAGGATCAGAGTTTGAAGGGCCTGGAAATCATCTTCAGTTGTCCCCTCCCATTCAAAGGGAAAAAAAAAAGTATGGGCTATCAAAATGATTATGAGAGGGAAGCTGAGAAGGGGCAAAAGAAAGGGAGAGGCCTTACGTGTCAGTTCTCTCAGTTTAGAGAATAAATTCCTTGTAGGAAAAACACAGAATAAAATCCTTGTGGTCTTACATTTTCTCTGTATCCTGAAATGTCTGTTCAAAAAGATGCAGTGTTGAAAACATTGATTGAAAATTTTTATTCTTCTGGCTCCTTTCCCATCCAAACAAACAAACAAACAAACAAAAAAGAGTAATTTTAAAATGTAGTAATTGAACTAACAAGCAATTTTAAATGCAAATGCAGATTTCATCAACTATATGAACCTCTAATTTTTTTCCCCCTTTGGGACTCTGAACTTTCTCTGCTAGTCAGCAGAGATTTCTGAACTGGACTCCTCTCAGAATCTGTAATCCTATAGATTCCCATAATTACCAGGCAATGTGTAAAAGTTTAAGCAATGAGCTAACGAAACAGTTTAAACTGGTTCTGCTTTCCGTTTAATTTCTTGCTTCGAATTTACTAGCTCCCTTTAATCCACCACCAGTTCCTAACATTAGTCCATATTCAATACTGAGTTCTGTCCAAATGTGGTATCTTGTTTGGGACTGTCACCTGAAATTATCTCAAGACAGAGGACTAAATCTAGACTCATATAGTATTCCTGAGAACATGCCATTACATTAAAGAAAAGAAGTGTGCAACAAAGATAAAAGGGATAAACAGAATCCACAGCTCCCAAGACAAAAAAGATGCAGTTTTCTAAGTATGAATTAGAAAAGGTATGGATTTTAAATGGACAATTTTTAGAACTGTGTATTAAGAACTACCCAGCACCTGTCTCATACATTATCTTTAAACACTGCTCTTCCTCAAAACAGCTAGCACTCGCTCTGGGCCATGAATGAAATGAGGACACTATGAAAAAATATAAATGCTATTCTTGGGGAAAATCCCTAATATCCCTGTTTCTAGCCTACTACACAGGAGAGGGAAATAAATCCCCTGCTAACCCTTCTTCCTTCTGAGGAAGTTACTAATTCAAATTTTTTAAATAATATTGCCCCAGTGCATTAAACAATGTTTCTACCCAGTAAAAACTCTTATGATTTAACACATTCATTTACTTCCTCTTTCATTAAAATAGCGAAGGCACAATTCCACAGAGACTAGAAAAGAAAGCATCATAAAACAAAAAAGCTGCCCCTTTTCTAAAATAGGTGCATAATTTGGCATACTAGTTCTTGACTTTCAAAAGTAAGAAATACACTAAAGTATTGCTTTTTACTAATTACAAATAGTACACTGTGTTATTCCCAATATACCACTTCTTTTGAGATGTTCTTAACGGGGAATGTTACTTTGGAACAGCTCTAAAAAAATCACATGCATTCCACAACCCTAGGACAACAAAATGAGGACCTGACATTTTAAGGATGAAAGTACCATGGTGTGATCAACCTTGCCATTAATTCTCATCTGTTAATACCTTAATCTGTTAATCTCTAGTTGATAAGTGGCAAGTATCTCTAATATAAACATACATACGTGCGTGCACACACACACACATTATTTTTTTTTAATTTTTTTAAATTTTATTCTTATGTTAATCCCCATACATTACATCATTAGTTTTAGATGAAGTGTTCCATGATTCATTGTTTGTGCACAACACCCAGTGCTCCATGCAGAATGTGCCCTCCTCAATACCCACCACCAGGCTAACCCATCCTCCCACCCCCCTCCCCTCTAGAACCCTCAGTTTGTTTTTCAGAGTCCATCGTCTCTCATGGTTCATCTCCCTCTCCGATTTCCCCCCTTCATTCTTCCCCTCCTGCTATCTTCTTCTTTTTTTTTTCTTAACATATATTGCATTATTTGTTTCAGAGGTACAGATCTGAGATTCAACAGTCTTGCACAATTCACAGCGCTTACTAGAGCACAAACCCTCCCCAGTGTCTATCACCCAGTCACCCCATCCCTCACACCCCACCCCCCACTCCAGCAACCCTCAGTTTGTTTCTTGAGATTAAGAATTCCTCATATCAGTGAGGCCATATGATACATGTCTTTCTCTGTTTGACTTATTTCGCTCAGCATAATACCCTCCAGTTCCATCCACGTGGTTGCAAATGGCAAGATCTCATTCCTTTTGATGGCTGCATAATATTCCATTGTGTATATATACCACAGCTTCTTTATCCATTCATCTGTCGATGGACATCTTGGCTCTTTCCACAGTTTGGCTATTGACACACACACACATTATAACCAAAAAAATTATTTAGCTTTCATCTCTGTTGTGTGTAGGAAAGGCAAAAACCTTTTATCTATGCATATTAACAAGAAGACCCTGGGTTCTACCTGAACTAGCAATCTAATCTTTAACAAAGCCTACTTTTAGTATCTTTGAGGAAAGAGAAGGAAGACACACTGTATCCACTGCTACATTCACTGACCTCTCATTCATCCATTTAATACTCATTTAATTAACACCTCCTGTGTGCCAGATACTACACAATGCAAAATGTTCAGTGGCATCTTTGGCCTCCGTGCATTAAATATGATTAGCACCTACCCACCTCAAGTTGTAAAAACCAAAAATGTCTCCACACACTGCCAAATGTCCAGCGGGAACCACTGCCTTACAGGTTGTTAAGAGTATGTAATAGCATTTTAGGGTTGGAGAGATGGTAACCAAGCAGAAATTCACATGTACCTAGGTAAGGTGGAAAATATATATATATATATATATATATATATATATTTATATTTATATTTTGTTTATTTATTTGAGGGAGAGAGACAGAGATAGTGAGAGAGAGCACAAGTGGGGAGGAGAGGGAGAAGCAGGCTCCCTGCAGAGCAGGGAGCCCGATGTGGGACTTGATCCCAGGACCCTGAGATCATGACCTGAGCCGAAGGCAGACGCTTAACTGACTGCGCCATCCAGGCGCCTGGAAAATATTTTTAAATAAAATGAAGGAGAGAGAATTTGGTCCTAAAAACCATTCCCTTCAGCCTTTTCTAGAAAATTGTCTCCTCCCCCACCACCCCAAAGAACCCTCTTCATCAAACAGCAAAACATTTATTCTAACTACTGACTACTGAACTCATGGAATCGTGTTACCCCATAAATAATGACTGGAAGTAAGTGAAACGGTAAATAAATCATTAAGGTGGGCCTGATACGATTCTCTCTATTAAGAAAGACAACTCAGATCCTCTAAACCCAGCCTCTTCTATCCATTTGATACTTAAACTTTATTGCCTGATCAAACACAATTCCAGTAATTCTTTTTAGTCATCTATTTCGGAGAGTTTGAAGAAAGAAATTGCTAGACAGAGAGACAACAGAAAAAATGATAAATCTTTAATTAAAATATAAAAAACTGACAACAAAATGAGAAAAATACTACCTTGCGTTTTCAAAGGAAATTGCTTATAGTAGCTGATACAAGGATCTCAGTATAAGCATTCATTCTTCTCAGGAGGAAATTAAAAGTCATACTCTTAAAAATGGTTTCAGATCCTTCCAGAAAATTTACAGTAAAACGAAATAATTACTTTCTAACTTTTCCTGGAAATACTTACAATTTCAATAGGAATGTACATTGCATGTTCTTTGTCCACCAATGAGCACAATGTTCAGCTACTCGTGAAGTCTGAGAGGTGAGTATGGTCTAATGTAGTAGCAAGGAAATCCTCTTTAGAGAAAACAGGTTATCTTTTCTTTGTTTCATTATTTTTCTTTTGCAAGACAGGAGTAATTTTTTTGTCTTCTACACACTATGAGAAACTGGTCTCTCTGTGTGCTCCAGAGAAATGACCTCTCAGGGGCATTTCAGGAGACACAGAATCTGCTGTAAGTGAAGACAAATATAAAGCTGGTAAAGAACAAAATGAGAAACCGCTGTTTAAGAATGTTAACAAATTTTTACCACAACAAACAAAATACTGATCAGGTAGCAGACCCCCTCAGGAATACAAGTTCATGGATATACTTAGACAATTAATAAACAGCTATGCGAAAAGAAGAAAGATTTGGAAGAAATAAAAATCCTGTCTTGATTACCTATTGCTTTGCAACACGCTACCCCCGCAAAAGCCAGTGGCATATAACATCTACTGTTTTATTTGCTCATGATTCTGTGGATGTGCAGTTTGGGGCAGAGCTCCGAGGAGACTGCCTATCTCTGCCCCACATGGTGTTAGCCAGGCTTAACTGGGGCTGGAGGATCCAGGTACCTCACTCCCATGTCTGGAAGTGGTGCTGGTTGCAGGATGCAGAGCTTTGGAGTTCCTACTACAAATGCTTCCGCTCTCCAGCAGGATAGCTTGGGCTTCCTTCCTTACACAGTGGCTCAGAAACTGCCCCCTTCTAAGGTTTGTAATTCTCACAGCACTGCTTCTGCACATTCTGTCCCACTAGGCCAGCCCAGACTTCAAGGGGAGGGGAAAGATGCAACCCTCTTGATGGGTGAACAGCATGTGCAAATAGGGATGGGAAGAACTACAGGTGAACATCTTTGCAAGCAATCTGTCATTAAGCCCCACTACTAGAAACCACTGTAACATAAAAGAAATCAAGAGAAAAGATTAAAAATGGCCAAAATTAAGTGCCTTTTCTTGCCAATATACCCTATTTCCTACCGTTGACTCTTCACCCAATGAAGAATAAAAAAGAACAAAATGGAAGATGCAGTGCAGACTATATTTTCAGAGAGCAACCTCGATGATAACATCTAACTAGAATTCTTTTAAAATATAGAAATAGAGAACAAAAGAATGAGTCCATAGAACCGTCCCTGCATCTCTTAGTACCTTTAGCTAAATGTATGTTGTAAACAAAATATACAAGGATTTAGTACCAGGTAAAGAATACATAAATTGTTAGGGGAAAAGATGGAAAGTTCTTTTCAAAAAAGTTCTACTTCTTAGGGTCATGATTTTAAAAGATCATGTTTCTAACATCTTTCTTAGAAGAAGTAAATACTGGAATATCCACAGTAGAAAAATAAAAGTGATAAATGGAGGTAGTAACATAGCAGCTCTTGTGGACAGGCAGCTGCCTCTTTCCTGCACCAACGTGCAGTGCTACAGAACACCAACCCCTCTTGACATCTCCAATCTCCGTGTATAGGAAACAGTGGTATTACTCATGCATGACTTTTCCCAAAAAGTGGTTGGCAGATGGGTTTATATACCAAAGTGGAGATGTAATGAGATAATCCTGAGTCCCAAGAAACTAGTCCAATTGAGCCTCAACAAAATTCCACTGAATAAGAGGTTTAAAATTTGCAAAGAATGTGGACAAATATGCTCTGTCACAGTGGCTTCCACTCATTTCCCAGTTTGTCACTGTTCCTCTCCATTTTCCATAATAAGAACAACAGAGGTTAATTTTTTTCTGCCAGCTATAGATGTTAGTCTTCAACTAATCCAATACCACACCATCTCAGGGGTATCTGTAATTTAGCAGAAAAGCTCTGAAGCCTGCAAATCATATAAGACCAAAATGAGGAAATCCAAGTGTAATTATGGGGAAATGAGAAAAAGATAAGGGAGCAGAAAAGCCCTTCATGTCAGACCACACAGGAGGCCAACACTGACTACCACAGATGAAAGAAACTGGGAAGTGATGCTTCTTTTGCTATCTTTTAAACAGAGACCTCTAGGCTAAACTAGCACTCACCTAGCAAATTTTAAAGGTATTAAGGTCTGCGACATAGAAGGCTAAATAATTTCAGTTACTGTTACTTTGGGCCTCTATAATTCTTTAGTCCGACAAACACTGGCCCCCACATAAAAGGCAAAAGTAGAAAGATCACTAAACTTGGGAGGAAGAAAAAAGATTTGAATCCTGGCTCTCTGACTCTGTATAGAACCCCTGGTAAATTAATCTTTTAAAGTCCAAGTTTCTTCACCTGTAAAAATATGGATAAAAATACACTCAATCAATGAGTTTTCCTCTAGGGGTTCAATGAAGTAAGTCGTCTATACACCTGAAAAACAGTATTTAATAAATGTAAACTATGTATGATTCTGCCTTTTTATATAGATTAAGGTCCCCAAATAATTATGACGCCCAAGTATAGTCTATTTTTTTAATCATAAAAAGGCACAAAGTTTGTAGTCAGAAGATGAAGCGTCTAGGTCATATATTGCAACTTATTGGGCTGGACAATCTTGGGTAAGTCTTTTTTCTCTCCCTAAGTCTTAGGTTCTTCACCTACTAGGGCACTGGGGACACAACAGTGAATAAAGCCAATCAACTCCTTGCCCTCATGGAGCTCTTCGTGTCATGGGGAGACATAAAAGAAGCAAATGCACGGTGCCAGGTAGAGTCACCTATATATGAGGTGACTGGGCGAGAGTATCTTCAAGCCCCATCTCATCCCCATTTAAGTCTAAGAGCCCATGACTATAAATATCAAAGTCAACAAAAAGAAAGGAAGATCACAGTTTCTCATTCTGATGTTTTATAAGGTGTTAAATCATTCTTTCTAAAGCTGAAATCAAAAGCTTCCAAAGAACAGCAGCGTCATTACAAAGCTTTTCTGTACTACAAAAGCAACAGTCCTCATTGGAGATGAAAACTTAAAATTCTGCTGTTAAAGGGAAAGTCGGATCTTTACATCAAAGACTGTGTTTCCATAAATTCCTAAAGCCAATAATTTAGAGTGCAATACTGCCACATATTCACAAGACCACCAAGGCCTTAGCATAAACAATCCAACTGATGGCTGAGATGCTCACAATACGAGTTCAGAAAAATCTACTGAGCTGAGACATGACTGCAAATGAGCACAAGTAGACACACTACTCCGAAGGTTAAGAGTCACACTGAAAAGAAATGCTTTATTTGCAGCTTTTATACTTTATATTCTGTTACCAGCCATACAAACATATCTGCTAAAGTAATCAGATGAGAGTAAGTTCTACAAGGTCAATTTTTCTCTGAAATGTTTCTATTCCCCAGGAGCATGGTTTTTACTGGCAACCTTGAGTATAAGCCTTACACAGAAAGACTGAGCTTTTTAGAATGAATCAGACAAGGACTAAGAAACAGTATTCATAAAACCTTAGAATCAATACAAATTTCTCAGGCCAGTGAAACTGTGAGAACACAAAGGATTATTGGATATCAACAAGGGTTCTTTCAATGATTTTTCAATGATATAGTCAGAAACTTTCTGTTTGAGTCAATTGAAGAAACACTCATTTGAATAATAAAATTATCTTTTAGAAAATTTATTTGGCAAATTGAAAAAAGACTGTCTAGCAGAATTCATTAAAAATCTACTTTAAAGAATAAATAAAAATAACATAATTAGCATATAAATTGTTTTTATGGAAAGTAGCTTCTGAAGTGCTTGAAGTGTTTTTTTTTTTTTTAAAGATTTTACTTATTTGACAGGGGCGCCTGGGTGGCTCAGTTGGTTAAGCGACTGCCTTCGGCTCAGGTCATGATCCCGGAGTCCCGGGATCGAGTCCCACATCGGGCTCCCTGCTCGGCAGGGAGTCTGCTTCTCCCTCTAACCCTACCCCCTCTTGCGCTCTCTCTCTCACTCTCTCTCTCTCTCAAATAAATAAATAAATAAAATCTTTAAAAAAAATGTTAAAAAAAAAAAAAGATTTTACTTATTTGACAGAGAGAGACACAGCGAGAGAGGGGACACAAGCAGGGGGAGTGGGAGAGGGAGAAGCAGGCTTCCCGCCCAGCAGGGAGCCCGATGCAGGGCTCGATTCCAGGACCCTGAGACCATGACCTGAGCTGAAGGCAGACACTTAACCAACTGAGCCACCCAGGTGCCCCAGTGCTTGAAGTTTCTTAAAACAGCATGTAATTATAACAAATTTGAGCATATCTCCTAAAATTTAGTTTACCTATTTAGGTATAAGCATAAGCCTTATGCCCTCCATATAACTTCTTTAATTTCCAACTTCCACAATTACAAACTAAGGGTAATTCATATCATGAGTCACAATGCTTGAAACTCTAGAATTCTAGAATTCTATGAAATATAACAAGATTCAGGCCAGCCTCTCTCTAGACTTTTAGATGAGGGATGAATGAACAGAATTTAAATTCCTTTATTTTACATGTTTATGCATGTATGCATGTCTGTATTACTATAAAATAAAAAGATTAATTTCTTGTGCAAAGTCAGGCAATGTATCTGTGATTTATAACAAAATAAATGAAAAATTCTTGGCTTTAGAAATAGGCCTAAGGAGCTGAAGATTGTTTTCTTTGAATATACTAAGTTAAATTGATTAGTATCAATATACTATTGTTAATTTACATAGAATCAGAAGAACTTGGAGGTGTCAAGATACTTAGAAATTAAGATTCTTACATTACAGATGAGGAGACCTCTACTGAAAAGCTAAAGGATTACAGGTTCTGCAGTAAAATGCCTTATATTGTTCGTATTCCAGCTCTGCCACCCATTGTGAAATCAGAGGCAAGATACCTACTTGTCATGCTCTTGGATAGTTTCTTCTTTTTATTTATAAAATGAAGATGATAGTGATATCTACCTGACAGGGTTATTCCAAGAATCAAATGTATCAATATACTTAAAACACTAGAACCATGCCTGGTACGTAAGAATTCAAAAATACTGGGGATTATATTATCTATGGTATTTATTAGTGAATATATCTGTAAACCCGTGAGGGTCAGTAAATAATTATTTACTGAAACTAGGGACTTTCATTAACCCTATGCTCAAAAAGAGTTTCAGAGGATGACAATCACCAAAACCCCCTAGGGCTCCCTCCTGTGATCATCAAGGGATTGTGTTCACTTCTAGGGAACACACATCACAGAGATGATAGCTCCCCAGGTTATCCCCAGAGCAAGACAAGCAGGATATTAGGATATGGACATACTGTCACATCAACAGAGATGGAAAGTTGGGAGTATTCTGCTTTAGGAGGTAACTTTGCAGAATCATAAAAGTAATCTTCAAATATTAGAAAAGTCATCAAATAAATAAATAGAGTTATCTGTTTCTCCACAGGCAAATCTGGCTGCTTACCAGAAAAGAACTTTTTAAGAATCTAAGATTTCTGATGGTAATTAGGCATCTTTCAACATTTTGACATAAAAATAAGATGCCACTTTTCAAATACTAAGGGATGATTATGCTGAATGAATAGTTGGACTAGATGACATTTAAAAAAATCTAAGAATCGCAGAATATTAGAACTTGAAAGGAACTTCAAAGTTATCAGGTCTGATGGCTTAGTTGTCCATTAGAATCACCTGAAGAGCTTTAAAAACAATACTAACCCCATCCAGGATCACTTAAAATCAGAGCTTTCTCGGGGTAAAGCCTATTTTGATTTGCTTTGGGTTGTCTTTATAATTCTCTCAGATGATGCTAACATAGCTACAGCTGAGAAACAGTGCATTAGTTCACAAACGAGAAAATTAGGGCTTACTGCTAGAAAATGGTAGAACTATCATTTGAACTCAGGGATTCTGTTGTGCTATTCTGTTGTTCTGTCTTTGCTTGATCTTAAAAGTCCTTCAGGGGCGCCTGGGTGGCTCAGTTGGTTAAGCGACTGCCTTCAGCTCAGGTCATGATCCTGGAGTCCCGGGATCGAGCCCCACATCGGGCTCTCTGCTCAGCAGGGAGTCTGTTTCTCCCTCTCATCCTCCTCCCTCTCATGCTCTCTGTCTCTCATTCACTCTCTCAAATAAATAAAAAAATCTTAAAAAAAAAAAAAAAGTAGTTGTTAAAAAAAAAAAAAAGTCCTTCAGTGTGAGATTGGGAGAAGGACAAAGCAGTGGGAATCAGGAAATCTGAATCCCTGACGTGGGTCACTGGCAAAAAACAGAAGACTGTTAATTCCAGACCCTAGCATCTGCATCACAGACTATTATCATTACTTGACAGTAATCAGTTTTGCATGTCATTTCAAAATTAGAGGCATCCTGGCAGGTAGGAAAACCATGGCAGTGGGGAACAGAATTAGCTTTACTCCTCTCTATTCTGTTTTTGCCTCACCATATTGACTAGGACTTTGAATAAGTCACTATCTCCCTGAAACCCATTTTCTCATTTGTTAAGAGAGAGGGTTCATCAGAATCATATCACGAGTGACTTTCTAACCCTAATGATCTATGACTAAATAACATCCACATTGTCAGAACCAATATGTTTTACTACATGTAGCTGTTTTTTTCTGGGGACACAATCCACCAGGTGGTACATCTGAATCCACACAGTAATCATCCTATAAAGGGGGTCTACCATATACACTGCACATTAAATTTTGAAAATTCTACTCATTATTGGGTATCTCAATTCCATCATAGGTTAAACCATAACATGAGTAGGTCTGAATGCCAAACTGGTACCTTACTCAGCACCAAAATGAAGACTCATACTAGTTACCAGAACAATGGCTGAACGAAAGGGATATAAACATCACACAGGTAGAAGGGTTGATTATACCTTTAATGAACTGATCATGTTCCAGAAATGGTCTTCTTGGATTGCTAAAAAACAAAGGTAAGCTTTCTAACTACCTCTTCTCTCTCTCAAAAAAAAATAAATAAAAAGTGTTCTGTAAGAAATTCTAGTCATTTTTTCACTAAAATTGTCTTAATATGTTTATAAGACAAAAACAACCATAAGAATGATTTTCTTTTCCTTTTAAGAACCTCTGGCACCTGCCAGAACAACTCGGACAAAAGACTGACTTTTACTTAGTGATTCAGTTAATAAGTAAGTTCAACATTAAAAAATCATTTTGGAAGGCACATATGGAAAAGCAGGAAAAATTCAAGTGGATGAGAATTTAGCGATACATATCTTTAAGAAAGAAAATACTAAGCAATTGAAAAACTCATTTAGATTGAAAACTATGCTCAGCTATAATCGGTAACAGGGAAACATATGATTCTCCCAGCAGAAATAGACTTTAGGCAATAAACAAATCTTTGTGCAAGAAAGAAGACTGGGATATGTAAGGGAAAAAATGGGTGTTCCTATGCTTAATTATTAGTTGTAGGCTCACTGTTGAAATACCATCAGTATTTAAAGAAACCGAGGGCTGGGCAAACCTGGAAAACATCAAATATAAATAGATTTGTTTGAACTCTATGGTGAACCATAAAATTTCCTAAAACATCTGTGTTTTATTATAGGGTTGGAAATGAAGAATAGGATTATGTACTCCAAAATTTATTTTTTAAACTTCTATTTTCATGTGTCTGATAGTTATAGAAAAGAGGTCCATTTTATAAATACTGTCTACTTTTTACTTATTAATAAACATAGTCACAGATTTCTAACTTATCCTATTTTTTAGTAGCAAAAAAAATTAAAACCAAGTATTTTTAATTATATAAGACTAGATGAAATTAACACTATTAGCTATTTTTATTTATTTTTAAGATTTATTTACTTGACAGAGAGCGAGCAAGCGAGCATGAGCAGGAGGAGTGGCAGAGGGAGAAGGAGAAGCAGCGCTTGATCCCAGGACCTGAGCCGAAGGCAGACACTATTAGCTATTTTTAGAACATAGGTTCTTTCCAAAAGAATTTTCAAGATACCACAAATAACGTAACATCAAATCTGGGCTAAGAGACTGCTTGGTAACTTTCTTTTTCCTGAAAACGCTCAGAGAAACAAAACTGCCAGATATTAGATGTCAGCCAAACACTACAGAGCAATGGTGGCAGGCCGGCCTGTAGGAGAGGTCCTCAGGCCACCTCCACAGTGGCTCCCATGTTATTTCTTGGCACCAACTCCATACTCATATAACACGGCCTTGCCTCCTTGTCCTCTGTCCCCAGCTCTGATCTCCAACTGGCCTGATGAACCGGACACTGACCCAGGCTCCAGGCAGACAGCTCCTGCTGTGTTAACTCACCCTGATCACTCCCACACTGCTTTTACTGGCAGTGGGTGTTGGCAACCTACTCACTCCTCAGAATCTGACCTCAGTTCTATCCTTTTTTTTTCCCACTTCACTCCTCCTCCTCAATTCTGACAGCTTGCAGTGACCTTCTCTTGCTACAAAGACAGGAATGCCTTGGTGTTTCATGTGTAAAATTCTCAAGTAGAACACATCATACCTTTAGTCCCATTCTTTTTTTTTTTATGTTATGTTAGTCACCATACAGTACATCAGTAGTTTTTGATGTAGTGATCCATGATTCATTGTTCGCGTATAACACCCAGTGCTCCATGCAGAACTTGCCCTCTTTAATACCCATCACCAGGCTAACCCATCCCCCCACCCCCCTCCCCTCTAGAACCCTCAGTTTGTTTCTCAGAGTCCATAGTCTCTCATGGTTCGTCTCCCCCTACAATTTCCCCCCCTTCATTCTTCCCCTCCTGCTATCTTCTTTTTTTTTTTTAAACATATAATGTATTATTTGTTTCAGAGGTACAGGTCTGTGATTCAACAGTCTTGCACACTTCACAGCGCTCGCCATAGCACATACCCTCCCCAATATCTATCCCATTCTTAAGGGACTCTTTCAGCAATCAAATTACTGCACTCCTAATAAAGCAGGGAAAGTGTCTGAGGGACCCTGAATAAATCTCAATTCCACTTTGAGCCCACCTTTAATAGTTCCTCAGTTTCCTCATCTAAAATTTCAGGGACATCAGACTAGATAACCTTTTAAAACTACCTCCAGCTCTAATAAAATTGCCCATGTATTCCTAATCTCAATGAAATGGCACCACCAGCCATCCAGAATCCTCTCTCACTCATCCCCAAATCCAAATGAACAAATCATTCCCTCTATTTCTGCCACTTGGTCTACTATTCCTCCTAATTTTGCTTAAACATTGCTTCAGCCTCCTCTATGGAGCCAATCTTAACCTTCCCACTCCTTCTAGCTCCCTCAGGGTTCAGTACATCTGCTTCAGGGCTCTCCCAGTGTCTTCAATTATTCTGCTGAGTATGAGCTTATCCTCCAGAAAGATGTTCTGGCACACAGTCAACAATGAATGAAAGAATGAGATAACGAAAGAAAACTTACAATAAGAATTTTCAGATCCAAATATACGAAAGGGACTTACGTAATATATTTTTCAAAATTTTTTCTCATTTTTAAAATTTGACTGAAGTAATATTTTCTGCTATCTGTCTTTTAACTATTAGAAAACAAAGCACTGAGCAAGAAGTAGACTAGAACAAGTAAGGTAGGATGGAAAGGTACTAGTTATGAGCCAGAGGATGTGCTAAACATTTTGATATACATGATCTAATTTAATTCTTGTAACAACTGTTCAAGGGGATATAATGTTATCTCCATTTTACAGTTATAGAAAGGATCTTCAGAAAACTTCAATCATTTGCCCAATGTCACAAAGCCAGTGAGTGGCAGGGTCAGAACTACACCCAAGATGATGTGACTCCAGAAGTCCATTGCTCTTTCCCTAGACTTGTCACTATCATGATCCCACCTTCATAGCACTGGCTCACATGAGCTGTGCCCACTACACCTAGCTGAATTTATCTCAGATTAAAGTATTTACGAAAACGTGGGGAAACCCTACTGACATTCCAGCTGTGCTATTCACGTACGGACTCTACATTTATATGTGTCCACTAGCTATATATACCAGTACCTTTAAAATGTAATATTGTAAAACCCAATCTGGTGCTAAGATGATCTACCAGTCAGTACCTTATCCACAAGCACACTGCATTTGGGGATGCCCTCTCTTATCTACGTTAAGCTCCCCAGAGATTGCAATATAGTAATATGGGCTTCAGTGCACTGCATCTAATTTTATCATAAAAGAAACATTCTCTGCCATCCAGTTACCATGGATGAAACAGTGACTGTTGCAAACAGAAGAAAAAAGCAGGTGGAGTCCTGAAGGAAAAGTGAAAAGTAAATGAAATCTAAAAGATTTTTAAAATAGCAGGTCAACCAATATTGTATATTTGAACAAAAATGTTTAACAAAACCAGGAGGAAAGAGTGTAAAAACATTACCAAGAGTCAAATGAGGAAAATATGCTTTCAATATTTTCACTTTTTTCCCTTGGAAAGCTTTAGTGATTCAAATTTGAGAGACCTATTATAGGGAAGATATTTAAAAAGGAATTACAAATGCAAAAGAACAGAAGAGCATTTTACCTTTTATTCTAATTTCTAGAAATAGTCTTCCCATATCCCTGGAATATACTTATTTTTAAGATTTCATCCTAATTCCACCCTGTGATCCTTTTAGAAATCCAGTACAGTCTAAAACTACAAAGACAGATGTACCCGAATCTGCTGCATAGACTTGTACAGATCAGAGTGGTCAAGCATAGAGCCCTAGCACTATAAAGAACTTCAAAACATCACAGGTACTGAAGCAAGAATGAAGGAAAAAAAAACAAAACAAACAAGAAACACAAACCTTTTTAACCACAAAAAAGTTGATGTCATATCCAAAATATGAATTAAGGATATTCTTCAAAAATGTGAAAATGTGTAGTTATTTACAGGTTATATACATGTATATTCTATCGATGCTGTATACAAATATAAATGGCTTTTGCTATTGTATCAGTGAATTCTGGCTTACACTGTAACTCAGGTGGGCCACCACTATCTAAGGATCAAAAAGCAATTCATACCTATCCTATTTTTAACTATAAGCCTAGAGATTATATCATTTTGGTGCTCTCCTCCAGAGTTTAATCATTCTAATAAAAATTACCAGAACTACTTATTTCTGGCTAAATTCTACAATTTAGGCCTTTTGGGTTAGATCCCATGAAGACAAAAAGGTGGTCACATTCATCCTCACAATAACCTTCCACAGCCTAGAATAATCAGCTAGAGCATTAAGTTCTTCATTTTCCAAGTCAAGAACCTTGTTGCGGGGTATTAGATACTGACTAGCCAAGAACAGAGTCAAACCTCTTCTACTTTCCACTATAAGAGAATACAAGTCATATGATCTTGAAGACTCATCTAGAATTACTAACCAATTCCTTCAGCCTTAGAGATAGTTTCCATTTCTATTAATAATTATTTCTATTTAATAATTTTTATTTAATAATTATTAATAGCAGGCTTCTTTTAAAAGCTGCTGTATACACTTGTCTAATTGTACACTTTATGGAAAATACATTTTTAAAGTTTAACTTAGAAAGTGCAAGTTCCCTAATTTGCCAACTGCCCCTAACACCACCACCATTAATGCATTAGTATCTGATCTTTAAGATTCATACATATGTTTTTTAATAGACTTTATTTTTTCTTTAAAGATTTTATTTACTTATTTAGAGAGAGAGAGAGA
Source organism: Mirounga angustirostris (assembly GCF_029215605.1). Taxonomy (NCBI): domain Eukaryota; kingdom Metazoa; phylum Chordata; class Mammalia; order Carnivora; family Phocidae; genus Mirounga; species Mirounga angustirostris. The sequence goes on from NW_026991710.1 coordinate 161,974,634, forward strand.
GCGTGCATGAGCAGAGGGAGGGGCAGAGGGAGAGAAAGAATCTCAAGCAGACTCAGTGCTGAGTGCAGAGTCTGACACGGGACTCAATCCCATGACCTCAAGACCATGATTTGGGCTGAAATCAAGAGTCGGATGCTTACCGATTCTTGGTCTAGCCACCCAGGTGCCCCACAATTTTTTTTTTTAACAGAAATGGCATCATTTGATTCTTAATGTTATTTTGGTTTCTTTTTCCCATTTATTCCTAGAAAATAAAAGTCCTAATATTTTATCAATATTATGTACTAAGTATTATTAGCACAAGCTTTACAAGGATTGTCACATTTAATCTTCATAACCAGTCCATGTACTTATGTACATACTATTACTATTCCCAATCTACAGATGAGGAAACTGGTGAACCGAGAGAAGAGAATAATCTGCCCAAGGTCACAGAATCAGTTTTAAGTACTGAGGAGGGGATGAAAATCCACATAGCCTGAATGAAACTGTACACTCTCAACTCTTCATGATGACATACATATCAGTACACATAACGCTATGTGGTTCTTTTTAATAACTATATTAATTATATGAGTATAACATGATTTACTTAATCCCTTACCAATGGACAACTGCATTATTTTCAATTTCTTGCTTTTGTAAACAATGCTGCAATTAATGTCCTTGTACACACATCTTTGTACATTTAAGTACCCAGCATCTTCTCTTTTTCTATTGAAATAATTCTAGACTTACAAAATAGTTGTACAAATAGTACAGAGAGTTCCTGTATACCCTTTAACCAGCCTTCTCCTAATGTTAACTTATAAAACTATACTATAATGACCAAAACCAGGACATTAACATTGGTATGGTATTATTAACTAAACTATAGACCTTATTTGAATTTCACAGGTTTTTCCATTACTGTCTTTTTTCTATTCCAGGACACTATCCAGGATCCTATGATCCACTTGGTAGTTCTGTTTTCTTTGTCTCCTCTAATCTGTGATAGTTCTGTCTTCCATGACCTTGACACTTCTGAAAAGAACTGGTTATTCTGTGGAATATTCCTCAGTTTGAGTTTGCTTGATGTTTTCTCATGTTTACACTGAAGTTAGGCATTTTTCAATGGATATTTATTTTGTTCTATGGGGTATAATCTAATATTATCGTTTCCTTGCTCAAATTATTCTAGCTTTGACCTTGGGAGTCTCTCCAGGTTGGCCCAGTTATTTTGGCATGCCCCTGAGATGTTCTAGGCTCCCCTTATTTTCCCTGTCCCAGGTCTAGAGTTAAACACTTCTCCAAGGAGCCCTGGTTCTTTTTACTGGTGAATAATTAGAAACCAAGGTCTGGATCCTAGGAAGGTCACTGCTTCTGGATCCTCTCAGCAGGCAGAACTAGGAAATATCTGTATGCATACTAACCCAGCACATACACACCCAGCTACATTTCTGTGTCTGTACATTAAAAACTATAAATTTATACTGATAACTCTAATTCCAATCTAACACCCAAAGGGTTTAACCTTACCCTTTCCCTAAATTGTAATGTCTTTCTCCTATAGAGAGAAACCTGTCTCTTATCATCTACAGTTTATTTGCTTATTTGTTTAATCCTAGTAATAGTTTCAGAACTGCCAGCTCATAGCCTCCTTTGCTCATAGGAAATAACGTGAAGTTTATAAACACACCAATTTTTTAATGTTAAAAAGGGCTTCTCAAAAGCAAATATTGCCAAATAATTCTCTATTTCTTAATAATAATAATGTAAAACACATCATAAATCAGAGTTTGGCCTTTTCACAAAAATATATGTGGGTACCTGCAAAAGTACTGACACCATTTACTGGAGGTTAACAGCACTGGAAAAATCCTTACAGTAAGCTTAATTAAAAATATTATAAACAAGGAAAATACAGGAACATAAGAACTTGAAGAAGTTACCTAAGAGAGTTTCTAAAGGTTTAGTTTTCAGGTATCTTTAATTCAATTTTTCCTATTTTAAAAAAATGTAACTGATGTAGTAGACAGGCAAAAAAATATATATACTCTCAAAGTCAGTAGCATTATGGAAATACGAAGAGAAAGAAATAAGTGAAAGCAACTGCAATGTCTTAGAACTACTGGAAAATATACCTTAGCATATAAAAGTGGGAAAATGAATGGAAAAAGATGAAATCAGAAAAGAGTTCTCAGTAATTCTGAATATGAAAGCATGGGGTTTTAATCAAAACACCAGCAGAGATCCTGGCAGGTTGGTGACAAGAAAAAGACTGCAACATGGTGAAGAAAGCAGTGCTTCCTTTGCAGGTGCTAAATAGCTAAATTAACTACTGTATGAATAACTTATATACTATTTACTCAGAATGCAGAAAGCAACTCCAAGAAAAAGCTATTTCTCCTCTCAACGCTAGTAAAAAATGAGACAGAAGAAGAATGGGTGTCCTTTAGCAGGACTCCAATCATCATGACCACCACTTGAGTTTTGGGTGGAGGTTGGAAAGAGAAGGAAAGAAGACAGACACTGGCAAGAGCTAGGAAGAAAAGTCTGGAAAGACTCCAGAATGCTTAGTATGCACCAGAAGGTTACAGAGCTAGCTGTGCTGGTCTTATTATTCTAGCTTTTATGTACACATCCTTCAGAAGGCTGAATAAAAATGACCATAGGCAGTTACATCCTTTGTATTTTTAAAAGGTTGGCAGGAAGTATTCTAAGACTTTTTATATAGATGAGTGTGTTTCAACATAAAAATGTATACACAATCTTTTTAAAAAACATAAATAGGGGCACCTGGGTGACTCAGTTAAGTGTCTGACTCTCGATTTCAGCTCAGGTCATGATCTCAGTGTTGTGAAATCGAGCCCCAAGTTGGGCTCCATGCTGGGCATGAAGTCTGCTTACGATACTCTCTCCCTCTGCCCCTCACCACCCCCATAAATAAATGAATGAATGAATGAATAAAGGTAAAAAGAAGATAACTGGTACAAAGAACTTAATGCTTATAAAAAGGATTTTTCCTTTATGTGAAATTACTATAAAAAAAAAATCAGTGGATAATGCTGCAGTTTTTAGATAGATGCCACAGGGCCACGGCATCTCTACACAGAAGCTGCAATTGTACTCATGTTTTATCATCCACCTATAGCAGAATAAAAAGTCTACTAAAAACGGTCAAGAGTTAAGTATTGTGGGGAAATATAAAGGAAGAGTGGCTTACTTTCATGGAAGGCCACAATCCCCAGGTTTTCCTCAGTAGATTTGGAGTTCTAAAAGTTTAGAAATACGTAAATAATTTTTTAGACTTTCATATGTAAATCTACGGGGTTCTAACAAAAAAGTTGACACAAAAGTCACATTACAAAATTGCCCAGTCCTTTTAAAAATGGTATTTCTACACGTTAGATGTGTAACTTTTTGACATTCCTCCTATTTTACTCTAATCTAAAAAAAATCTGACTTTATGCTATAGTGGTTCAAATAACTCACTGTAAATAACCAATACACATGGATTGCATTCATGGGATAAGGGCTGTTCTAAGTGCATCACACATTGTCACCTTTCCTTTCTCCACACTGGCACTTCAACTATTACCCCCATCCAGAATTCTCACTCCTATTCTAGCTCCATAGACTCCATAAGAACCACCTTTTAAATGACAACTAAATTCCACTTCCTCAAAGGAGGTTTTCCAATGCTCCCTAGTTGGAAGTCATTTCTCATTATTCCACAGCATTTTATAGGTAATTCTCTACTGTAGACAGAATTCTAAACATGCTTACTTCTCATTCCCTAGGTACTCCTGGGAAGGAACTCTGCAGACAGAATTAAAGTTATTAATCAGTTGACCTTAATACAGGAAGATTATTCTGGATTATCTGGGTGGGCCCAATTTAATTCTACGAGCCCTCCAAAACATAAGAGGAAGACAGAACAGTTACTCAGGAGATGTTCACCGCCCCCCCCCCCCAAAAAAAAAGCAGAGGAGAGATGAAGCAGAAGGGAGGTCAGAGAGATTATGAGGAGTGAGAAGGACTTGAGCCATCGGTGTTGGGTGTAAAGATGGAGAAAGGGGACCAGAAGCCAAGGAATGCAGATGGCTTCTAAAAGATGAGAATGACCACTGGCCAACAGGCAACAAGGAAATGAGGACCTCAGTCCTACAACCACATGGAACTGATTTCTGCCTGAATGAGTTTGGGAATGAATTCACCCTCAGTGCTTTCAGAAAGAGAGGTAAGCCTGCCTGTACCTTGACTTTGGTTTTGTGAGACCTGGAGCAGAAAATTCAGTCAACCCAAACCTGTGACCTACAAAACAGTAAGATAATCAATCTGTGTTGTTTTAAACTGCTGTGTTTACAGTAATTTTTTACAAGAGCAATAGAAAACTAGTATGTTTTCTTTTGTACTTTATCCTACTCAATATTCCTTCATATCTCAGTGGATAACAGAAACATCTGAGGAGCTTTTAAAAATGCACATGGACCCAGAGATTTGAAATCGATGACAGGGAGGAGAGGAAAGCTGGGAGAAGACATCAAGATTTTGTTTACAGCTCCACAAGTGACATTTTCCTCAACTTTTTTTTTTTTTTTTAATATTAGCATTACCACAGAAAGTTCCTGCCTGCCCATTCCTAGGATATTCCCACTCTCACATCCCCAATTTTTTTTTTAATCCACCATAGAAGAGTTTTGCTTATAGCAGAACTTCATATATAACCATGCATTGCATACATTTGTTTATAAAGTTTCTTTCATTCGTGATGTGTGAATTGGTAGGCCATTCCTTTTTACTGAATACTACACTGTATACCACAGTTTATCCATTCACCTGTTAACAGACATTTGGGTTGTTACCAATTTGGGGCTATTATGAATAAGGTTGCTACAAATATTTTTGTAACACAGGTTTTCATTTATCTTGAATTGCTGGATCATAGGGTAAGTGTATGTTTAGTTTTATAAGAAAGTTCAAGACCTTACTTCAAAGAGTCTATACTATTTTAATAGTTTCCACCTAAGTGAGAATACATTAGTTGCCTATTATTTCTCCTCTCACCTCAAATGATTTTAATGTGTAGCCAGAGCTGCAAACCACTATGTTAAAAATTCCTTCAGGGCAAGATACATGTCTCACTCATCTTTGCTTTCCCTAATATATTTAGCACAGTCTTTACCAAAGCAGAAACTCATGAATCCTATCAAATTTCATCTTAATCCAGTTTTTTACTTTTGCCATACATGACAAATCTATTAAGTATGCCTTTTATTTTATTTATTTATTTTTTTTTAAAGATTTTTTATTTATTTATTTGAGAGAGAGAGAGAATGAGAGACAGAGAGCATGAGAGGGAGGAGGGTCAGAGGGAGAAGCAGACTCCCCGCCAAGCAGGGAGCCCGATGTGGGACTCGATCCCGGGACTCCAGGATCATGACCTGAGCCGAAGGCAGTCGCTTAACCAACTGAGCCACCCAGGTGCCCAAGTATGCCTTTTATACCTAACCACAATTACTGTATAATTTTGAGTAAAGCATTTCATGCTTTATAATCATGGGTCCAATATTTGTTTTCCCTACCAAATTCTGAGCTCCATGAAGGCGTAACCTGTATCTGTGTTATTTAAGGGCTGCACCCCAGAATCCAGCAGAGACTGGCCCATAGCAGGACCTCAATGAATGAACAATATGCTTTGGGGAAAGAAAAAACTCTTTCTCCTAAGTATTTTGTGTGTTTATTTAAATCAAAACAAGGCACAAGTCTCTACTCTAGGAGGGTCCTAGGTCTATAGGTTCTCAATATTTGGGGGACCAAAGATCCCTCTGACAATCTGATTAAAACTATATGGGTCCCCTTGCTCTCTATCACACACACACACACAAAAGATGGAATTATGTATACACTCACAGAGATTCACAATTCTGCATGTAGTGTCAAGGTGATCACATAATGCTCACAAAGCCAATCCATGGACAGAAATCACTGCACTGTGTTTTACATAAAACTGCAATAATTTCTTTCACAAGTATTTGTTGACTTTCTGATTTGTCCTAGAATTACACTAGGTATAAAGATACTGTAACCAATAAGACACAGTCTCTGCCCTCAAGAACAGGGTCAGGGAAAACAAAACAAAAATGAACTATTGGGACTTCATCAGGATAAAAAGCTTTTACACAACAAAAGAAACAATCAACAAAACTAAAACGCAACCTAGAAAATGGGAGAAGATATTTGCAAATGACATATTAGATAAAGGACTAGTATCCAAGATATACAAAGAACTTATCAAACTCAACACCCAAAAAACCCCCCATAAAATCCAGTCAAGAAATGGACAGAAAACATGAACAGACATTTCTCCAAAGAAGACATACAAATGGCCAACAGACACATGAAAAAATGCTCAACGTCACTCATTATCAGGGAAATAAAAAAACAATGAGATACTATCTCACACCGGGCAAAATGGCTAAAATTAACAACTCAGGAAACAACAGATGTTGGCAAGGATGTGAAGAAAGGGGAACCCTCTTACACTATTGGTAGGAATGCAAACTGGTGCAGCCTCTCCTCAAAACAGTATGGAGGTTCCTCGAAAAGTGAAAAATAGAGCTACCCTATGACCCAGCAACTGGGTATTAATCCAAAGGATATACACACAGTGATTCAAAGGGGCACATGCACCCCAATGTTTATAGCAGCAATGTCCACAGTTGCCAAAATATGGAAAGAGCCCAAATGTGCATTGACAGATGAATGGATAAAGAAGATGTGGTATATATATGCAATGGAATATTACTTAGCCATCAAAAAAATGAAATCTTGCCATTTGCAGCAATGTGGATGGAACCGGAAGGTATTATGCTAAGCTAAATAAGTCAGTCAGAGAAAGACAAATACCATATGATTTCACTCATGTGTGGAATTTAAAAACAAAACAGATGAAAATAGGGGAAAGGAAGGAAAAATAAGATAAAAACAGAGAGGGAGGCAAACCATTAAGAGACTCTTAACTATTTGGAACAAACTGAAGGTTGCTGGAGGAGAGGTGGGTGGGGGGATGGGGTAACCGGTTGATGGGCATGAAGGAGGGCACTTGATGGAATGAGCCCTGGGTGTTAAATGCAACTGATGAATCACTAAATTCTACCCCTGAAACTCATAATACACTATACGTTAACTAAATTAAATTAAAAAAAAAAAAAAAAGAATAGGGTCAGGGAAAATGGATAAGGAAATGTCACACACACTGGAATATTACACAGTCATAAAAATGATGACATCATGCCATTTGATACAACATGGATCTAGAAAGTACTATGCTAAAAGCGAAATAAGCCAGTAAAAGAAAGACAAACACCATACGATTTCACTCACATGTGGAATTTAAGAAACAAAACAAATGAACAAGGGGAGAAAAGAGACAAATCAAAAAACAGATTCTTAACTACAGAGAACAATCAGATGGTTACGAGAGGGAAAGTGGGAGGGATGGGTGAGTTAGGTGAAGAGGATTAAGAATACACTTATCTTGATGAGCACTGAGTAATATATGGAACTGCTGAATTACTATATTGTACACGTGAAACTAATGTAACACTGTATGTACATTAACTACACTGGAATTAAAATTTTTAAAAAATGAATAAATAAACAAAAACAAGACTCAGAACTATAAATACAGAGAACCAACTGATGGTTGCCAGATGGAGAAGGGTGTGAGGTTGGGTAAAATGGGTGAAAAGGAGAGGAATAACTAAGCCACAGGAATAAAAAGCAGAACATAAGGAACACAGTCAAGGATACTTTAATACCAATGAAATGGGTCAGATGGTAGCTATACTTGGGGTGAACATAGCATAATGTATAAACATGTCAAATCACTAAATTGTACACTTGATAATAATGTAACATTGTATGTCAACTATACTAAAAAAAAAAGAGTCAAAGAAAAGGTCATACACAAGCAATGAGCTATATCATCTAATAAAAATTCAGATATTCTCAAAATCCATAACTCTTTTCAAATATGTCTTTTTTTGCCTAAGTTTATAACATATGACTAACGACCTGAAATGCAAACAACCCTTCAAGGTAATATTTTAGGTACACAGATCTGTCTTTGATTTATGTTTCTACAAGTGAAAGAAAACAACGTATCTATGTTGCGTTCTTAAAGAATAACTGCTTCTGATTGCTTCTAGAATTAAGCAACTACATGGTAAATTGACTTGCCTAGGATTAAGTACTGACTTCCCTTAGTGCTCTTCTTCAAATGGCAGTGTGTTGAAATGAACATATTAGTTCATTTATCTGAAAGTATCAGAATCTTCAACAGGTAGCTGAGATGATGAGGGAGAACTGCAGGAATGTATAGCAGTCAAGAGGAAAGTTTGTGTACCGACATCATCCAGGAAACACTTCCTTGTGAAGTCTGGGAAAATGCTGTTTCCTGCTGTTTCTGAGAAATCAACATTACAGCACAAAAACTATATGCTATCTGTGAAAAGTTTGAGGGAAGGGTAAATGTTAGAACTACTAAAATAAACAAAAAGCTTTAAATTAACAACAAAAAAAATCCAACATTGACAGGGAATGGAGTTAAAAAATGAGTAGAGAAATGAATTATTCTACAATAGTGGATTTTCTGATGTAAGCTAATTTCTTTAAATGCCAAAATCTTTATAAAATAGTTTCGTTGGCAATCTTTCCAAATCTACTTCACACTGTCTCCTTAAACTAAATAAGCATAATGCAACATTTCTGATGATTCATTAAGTACAGCCATTACTCTGACGTGCCATATAATAGAGCCAATTCTCTAAGCACCTACTTGACTACCTAGACTTGCCTGTCCTTTGTCAAAACAACTCCAGCTGTTCCATTTGGAGACCCAGTGCTCTTTAAGGTTTCCTTTTCTCTCCACCTCCTTATCAAATCACTTCTTGCTAATGTCCAAATAGCTAACAGCACTCCCTCCAACTTCATCCTTCTAATTCATGGCTAACTGAGAAAATAACAAAATTAAGTTAAATTTTCAACTAAAAAATTTAAGTAACAACCGAGATACTTGTGTTTTATGAGGTTTGTTTTAGAAAAATCAATTGAATGTGGCTATTACTTTGCCAGTTAAGAGCTGGCTCCGACTGGCAGTTGCCCAGCCAGGCCATAGTTCGAAGCAGCTGTTTGTTTATCAGTATCCGCCCGTGTCTGCGTGGCCATTTGCTTAGGATATGCCCAGAAAGGAGATTAGGGCAAAAATTTTGAAGTAAAAGTTGTGGTTGTTATTAAAAATAGGCCACAAGTCAGGGTGAGTAACATTTTAAGGTTTGTTACACAGACGCTATAACATCCATTTATTCTGGCTGTTCGGAGTTCTTATTTTAATTTTGTGTTTTCAACTTTCTGAGTCTTTTTCAGACAACTGACCTTTACATGAGTATACAATTAATACAACCACAAAAATTGTTTTCCTTTACGACATTTTTACTGTACAGCTAAAAATGCCTTTAAATTAAAATTTGTTTCATTGTATCCTTAATGGATAGGTAAACACTGTGTTTAGAATACATATTTGCTGATAGTTCATTTACATTGGATTGCAGCCCTCTTGAAAAAAAAAAAGCACATCACTCCTAAGGAACCCATCCCCATGTGGTAGATCATAAGCAAAAGGAGGATGGCTTAAATTCACATGTGACCCATGACATTCATATCACATGTTCAAACTTGAGTGAAAGGAGCAGCAACCTTGACGGATTATGCTTTAAAACATCTCTAAACATACAAACAATCTCACTTCCATAGATACAGCTGAATATGAAATTCTGTAGCACACCTTCATGATCAAATTAAAAATAGAATCTCTCTGGGAATCATTAATATTCCATTAAAGTGCCCTCACTGATTATGACCTCCCCTACTCAAACTTCTTTCTTTTTTCTTCTTCTTCTTCTTTTTTTTTGGTTAAAAATCTGTTTGTACTCTTTAAGCAGCATCTGTTCTGCCAAAATGTTCTACCAGGCTTTTTTTTGATAATTTTTTTTTTTAAAAGCATGAAGATGATTTGTGGATATTCAGCTACTTCAAAGTATTATCCTCATTACCGTCGCCATGTTTCATTCAAGGTCTGTACCATACGAAAGGGAGCATCATTATTCAGCCCATGACGACGAGCACATGACTGGAAGCAAAGCATGCTTCTAGATCTCCATGGGGAAAGCAGAAGCAGAAACACACCACGAACCGTTCATCACAACTCAGCTTGATTCATTTTACTGAAAAAAGCAACATTCCATATTTTAAACAAGAACCTTTAGAGCTCTTCTCTTAAAAAGCTTGCTAACACAGCTTTTCTCTTTAAAAGCTATCCTGCTTTTGTATCAGGATAAGCATCTAAGCCCTTTTCCTCCATAGATACTGTTGCTACCAGGTTTCCATGACCTTCTCTCTGAGAGAACTCACCTACTCTAGGCAACAGTTGATGCTCTTTTTTTAGCTACACTTAAATACCACCCATAAGTTCCTATTTTCAACTATATACTCCGAATATAACTCAGATCAAGTATTTTTGAGAATTCACTTCAAGCTTTTCATTTATAAATCTTCAGTCTGGATCTCCCCAAAATGAAACTATTATGCAACCAATAACTAACCTTCTACCCTATACATTTCTATGACACTTCTCACTGGCTCCTTTTGCCTTATTTCCCATTGCTTCTTTCCTGCTTTTATGTAAATATATTTTGAAATGGTTACTTCCCCTCTAAATATTTAAATAACAGGTGGCCATCACCCAAAGTTCCTGTGTTTCCTCCTATATGTAATGAGAAATGAAGGATTATCAACCACCCAGGTTAGAAATAGAACACAGAATGGACTAAAGGTAAAAATGTGGCTTTTCTGTTAAAATCAAGAATAGAGATTCATAGGAAACTCAGAAGAAATAAAACTTACAGAATAATTTAAGACCAAACTTAAACTGGTCCTGGAATCCTGAAGAACCTTTGAGGAAGCAAATTAGTTCTCCTCTTTGAAGATCCCAAAATAATCCTGGGATATTAATGGATATATGAATTATTTGAAGTGATTAAAAATTCCAGGGGAAAAAAGAAAGGTTGCTAGATGTCCACCTGCTCTCTTATATTTTCTCCAAACAGTCCTAGGTAAGAAGGCTCAGATCTCCAATCTTGCAGTTTCAAAGATCCAAACCAAATATAAGATATAAAAGCATGGCAAGAGGGAAGTTCTAACCAAGGTTCATTTTCATGTGCCTCCACAAATGGAACAAACGCTTGTGGAAAATTTTGACGGCCATTCTTTGGAATCAACAGTCTTTGGAAAGAAAGGAAGCCATAAATGATGAGGGTTAAAAATCTTACCACAAAAGGAGGAAATGCTCAAGCTCAAGGTCACAGATGGTCTGTTTGAAAGAGCAAGAAGATGTGCATGGTTATGCTAAAAAAGGATGGGCGATAGAGATCTTATGAATAAAAGCTAATCCCACTTAGACCTTGTACTTATAAAACACCTTAGACCCAAACCCTGCAGGAAGGGATGGAGGCCCTTCCCAATCCACTTCAAGCTAGGTAAAGAATAAAATATTAAAAATAAAAAGTTACAATAGCTAACACATACAGCATTTATTACATGCTAGGACTCTAAGGGCTTTATAGGTTAACTCCTTCAATTATTAAAATAACTGATGAGGTGGGTACTAATAAGATCTCCCTTTTCACAGATCCGGAAATCAAGAGACAAAGTTTCAGTGAATTTGCTTACAATCTCTCAGCTACTAAGAGGGGGGCGCTGGGATTAGAACCCAATCAACATAGCTCCCAAGTCCACAAGCATAATCACCACACTACAGTGTCTCTCAGAAAATTTAGCCTCCAACCCAGACCTGGCCCACGTTTTACATTCTCATCCCTGTCTATTCATGTACTTAATTCTTTTATTACTTATTATAAAATCTTAGGAATGTCTTATTAAGTCTATGAGAACCAAAAGCAGAACCTCCCGTACCCTCCTTTTCCACAATGTCCCTCAAGGATGCTTAAGCACAAACCACAACCAAGTGTTGGGATGGGCAGTCCCTATCCAGCATGAAACATGCCAGATGGCTTGGTGTATTTTGTTAAATGAATTGCTGTCCTGATTTAGTGAAAGGTACTTATGACAGAGAACATTAATGTTTATGGGTGGGAAAGGTGGTAGGAAATGAAATAAATAATAATCTAACTAAAAAACAAAATAAGTCTACTACTAAAACCGCACCTAAAGTTCAAAGGCCTCTCTCAAACATCACATCCTCACAGCCAGACTTCAACTTTAAAGAACCTAAGTAATATTCTATCACTGGTTGTCCTTTGGTCTCCAACTAATTCTACTTAGATGATACCTTCTACTGTAGGCATCTAGAATTTATACTCAAAGCAACTTGTGGGAGAAACATTCTTATTCGCACAAAGCACTCATTTATCTGTTAGGTCATCAGCTCAAAAGGGACACTGCAGGGACGCCTGGGTGGCAAAGTCAGTTAGGCATCTGCCTTCAGCTCAGGTCATGATCCTGGCTGGGATCGAGTCCCGCATCAGGCTCCCCCTGTTCTGTGGCGAGCCTGCTTCTCCTTCTCCCTCTGCCTGCCGCTCACCCTGCTTGTGCTCTCTTTCTCTCTCTGTCGAATAAATAAATAAAATCTTAAAAAAAAAAAAAAAAAGGGACACTACAGTGGAACTGTAAATTATTAAAAAAAGGGCTCAATGTATCATCTATCCCTTTCATGTAGTCAAGGCAAAATTAAAGCAAAATATTAATTGAAGTCTCTGAATTAAAGGCTTGAAATAAATTTCTCATTTTTCATATATTTAAATACATTATGGTTTATCTTTTTTGATAACCATTTCTGTTGAGAACAAGCAGAATCAGTTTATATTTTAATTTTAATGTGGAATAACTATTTATTTTAAGGGAAAAAGAACCACCCATCTTTCTAAGTAGTTTGTGAGGACAGGGGCCCATTTAGTTCCGCATGTTCTCCAGGTCCACAATACCCAGTGAATGTACAATGGGCCATCAATAAATAGTCCCTACTACTCAACCACATTGAACAGCAGACATAAGGTGAAATCTTACTGCTGGTCCAAAGAAATCTGAACAGACATAGATCCAAATGCTATTTTTGAGCCAAAGAAATCTAAAAGTAATAAGATCAATATGCAGCAATGAAAGCCTCAATTCAATCCATGTAACTCTAAGCATCTTACCTCATAAATTAAACTGAATGTTGCAGGTGCCTATAATTTTCAAGTTGGAGAGAGGGTGGAAGAAGACAGAAAGGGGTTAGGTTACTCAGAACCTGTAACATAATACCAAATGTTTTGTGTTTATCTCTCTGTGTGACATGTATATAATCATTTTCCACAAAAGTTCAAATTAACATTCCACCCAGTAATTTATCTCTGAAGAGAATCAAGAGATAGCCACTGAGAAAGAGAGTGAGGGAGAGAGTTTGAGAGAGAGAGAAGAGGAAAAAGAAGAGAGACAAAAAGAGCACAAGAAAAAGGAAAAAACAGATAAATAGAAACAGAGGAAGTAAAGGAGGGAAGTCGGGGGCGGGAGGAGCAGGAGGGCAGGGAAGGAAAAAAGAATAGCCACATGGAAGAGAAACAAAACAAAAATGGTTTGAAGAAAACCTTTTCTTGATGAAATCTGCAGTAAAATTCAGATTCTTACTGAAATGGAAAACTCCCATCTTAGGTGGGTGAGTGGCTGCGGTTTTGGCTGCTAAAGGGAATCATTTTTTTACTTGACAATTTCCATGCTAAATCCCACTGTCACTTTCAGTGTCATTTCACTGTCATCTTCCTACAGTAAATAAAAGAGTATAATAAATATTTCCCCCTGAGGTTTATAAACATGATCTCAATGGTACAACTGTAACAAATCATCCAGAAAATTCTTGGCAGAGTAAACCAAAGAACATATGTTTACCCAAGGTGAATGGCAGCAACTGGACTGTATGTTAACTACATTTGGTTTCAGACAGCTCATCAAATATGCTCTAAATCTGCCCAATAATTCATCCACAGTCATGCATGTTACCATAAGCCTACCAATAAAATATAAAAGCTTCACTATGAAAAATTTTCCTGCCAATTTCTACTTCTGACATAACTTGATAAAACACTCACTAATCCTTCTCTTAGAAAGACTGCATTATTTTCCACGTTAATACCACTAAACTGAAAAAAGACTTGTTAACATGTATCTACAGTACATCTTCAATGGATGTAGAGAATATATTTATCATGTCAAAATCCAACACCTTTTATTTCCCATTCAGAACTGTAGCTTCAGCAATGGCAGCATTTGTCCTATAAAGAAACAAGTTAAAAAACACTTCTTTCTATAGTAACCTGAAGCTACTTTTCTTCCTGCTTTTTACATAATGTAATTTTTTAATGAGCTGCAATTAAAGTCAGTAAAAGAATCTCATAATACCATATTCTTATGCCTTCTTTCACTTTCCATAGTATATGTCTTTCAAAATCTAGAACTCTCTTGTATATCTTTTATATGGTTTAAAAGATACATAAAACATAATAAAGGACTTATTCTCAACTGGTACATTTCCAGATCATACCACAATTCATATGTGTTGCCCTTAGCAAATTCAAAGGAATTGCCAAAGAAACCTACATATGTACAAAGTTTTTAAAAAGAAGACTAGTATCAATTAGAAATCTGTAAAACTCAGATTGTCAACATACATATCTGATCCTGAACTTCTAAAATATTCACATCCATTATCAATCACTATTTTGTATTTAAACAAATGCATATCTCATTTATACTGCTGTAGAATGTTATAAATTCTAAAGCTGATTTTGTTGTCTCCTTGAAAACAATCTGATACAGAAAAACATGCTGACTGTTACCAATAATAAAGCTAACTACAAATAATTCAAACATTCTACAATTACTCAGATTTCCAGAGACAACCTAAGTCCTAGTTTTGTAACTAGGGACTGAATACAGCTTCCATTATAGTATGTAAATGCTTTTCTGTTTCCATAGTGAATATACCTTTGTGATCTTTTTCAAGTTCTGACAGTATGCTCACAAATAAAACAAAAACTGCTCACTATATGAATCACAAATTATTCCAAATCTACTTATTATCTCAGTATTACTGATTACAATGTGAACTTTTAGCATTGGAGGGTATTTGCAGTCTGACACATCAAGGATGAGGTCCAATAGAAATATCACCAACAAAACCAAAAGCAAAAAACAAAATACTTAAGTAATCCTTGCCCTGTTTATTTTAGATAAAAAAATAAACAGAAAAGACAAAATATAAACATATTTTAATAACCAATATTTCAATGCTTACTTTCAGTAGATCCTTGGAGAAATCACCGCCCTCATTTACCCCTTGAAGGTTTGCAATGAACTCTTGGCAGGTCATCTTCTTTCCAATATTCTGGAATAGAGGCAAATAATACATCATAATGACATACATACATGGAATTCTTAAAACTGTGATTAAGCAAAGCAAGACTGATTTGGCTTTTCAAAACATGAATACACATGCCCCTATACGTGCATATATCCACACATACATATAATACAAACTTATAAGAAACAGATGGCTTATTATGCTTTCAAAACAGTCATTAAATATAAATAGCAAAATTATGCCAAACCTTTATTTTAACCTAAAAAAACATCTGAGAAATCTATGCTACATTTATATATATATAAGGTAGTTTTTAATGGAAAACATGGATAAAATGACATTTCTGGGCTGAACTCTGATAGCTATTTATTTGCTTGTTTATTTTATTTCCTACATATTGTCAAGAACTGTGAAGGATCTGAGATTTTAGCCCACTTTCAAGCTAACAAACTAGTCTACCACAATCTCACATGTTGGCAGATGAAGTAAGATTCCTGAGTCGGAGGCACAGGAATTTTTTTATAACAACAGGAGTAGCCAAAATATTAGCATTTTCTTGCTCCAGTTTCCTGAGTCCCAATTCTCACAGAACCTGAACAGGGCCAGATGACATGCACACACAGTGGGTTGTGATACAGGAAAGGAGTCCCGAGATTTGGGAATCTGAATATTTGTAATGGACAGTAAGCATGCCTATTGCTTTTGCTCTAAATAAGAAACCGACTGTTCTCATCCAAGGCTATAAGCAAACCTATCCATTGCTCTAAAGTCACTATATTTTCCAAACTGCTCACTACAGAAACAATTTTGAAAAAATAGAACAGAACAAAGGCAACCAAAGCTCTTGTTCACAAAATGTACAGAAATGCAAGAGATCCACGGAAAATTGTCTCCAAACACATTTAAGATTAAGTTTAAGAATAAGTTTAAGATTTAAGAATGAGTTTAACCAAAAAATCACATTAATAAACAAAATGAAAAAAAAGCAAACAGAAAATATACACTAACAAAAAAAGAGAAGATACAAATATGTTAGACTGAGAAAACTAATAAAACTCCTATGCCAGCCTCAGTCAACTAGTAAGAGCTGCCAGAGAGGATTCAGAGGCTCAATTTGACACCAACAGAAGTCCATCCTGAGTGCAGGAGAGGGGTGTGGAATATACATGCACCCGCATGGGATCTCTGGCAAATGTGGTCCAAGTGAATATGAAGTGTACCAACATATTAATATCCTTGTACATAATATGCATAAAATAAAATGTATATTCTGTGAGGCTATTTTTCAGAAAAGACTAAGAGTGGAGTAGGACATTAGTCTTCAAGTTGAGGAAAAATATTAAGACTTTAAAAGGGATGCAAAGCCATAGATAGTTTTGAGAGTATGTATATAAAACCTTAACTTCAAAAATACAGATCTTTTTGAGAGTATGTATATAAAACCTTAACTTCAAAAATACAGATCTGCCTGGGGACATATACACCTATGTGTCTTAAAGTAATCGCTTCCCACTCCCCCTCTCACAGCTGCTCTTCTACCTTATAACATGAAACAAATCATCCAACTGATCCTATCTAATTAGTTAGAGTGAAAGTGCTAACTGTTGTTAAAAAACCTTGCCTCTTCCATCAGCAAAGAGGGCATAGTCAGACTTCACATGACTGGATGAATGTTTTAACAATGAGAACTGACTTTGCCAATTATTTTAAGTAAGTTAAATCTGCAGCCCTAAGTTCTGATGAAAAATTTATTTAAAGCACAGAAACTTTAATAAAAAATACTTTTTCACAATATTATATTGAAAAACACAATATCTCAACCTTCCCAGTCCTTATCAAATGTATCAGATCCAAAAAGGTACATGTACCATTATGTTGGCTAACTGAACATAGTAATAAAAAAAACAAAAGGTACTTTAAGGTAAAAAGTAACAAGTATATTCAATAGTCATTTTGATATGACTTGACAAGGACTTTCTGGTTATGCTCTGAGGAGCCGAGAAAATGAATGAATAATGACTACATAACAAATTCTTTTCCAAGTCAGGCAGTTTCCAATTCTCAAAATCAAAAGATGACATGATTTAACCATCAGTTAAAAACCAAAATTTTCTTTTAACATGTGATCTGGTGAATTCAAATATTTGTAACACTATCTTTTTTAAATCAACTTTGTATTGTTCATAGCAAAAATTTCTTGAAGAATGATTTATATTTAAACATTTGCTGTATTTTATATTCATGAGATATTTTATTACAAGTAAGTATCAAATAATGAATAAAAGACTCCCAAGTATAAAAACATGTTACATGAGAAAAAAAACTATGGAAAATTAAGCAATTATGACTATTAGGAGGAAAAAAAGGTTAAATAGTTGACTTTTTTATATGGAGTGTCCGCTCACTGTTAACTTTTTACAAATACCAGCTTTACTGAAATATAATCCACGTAACATTCACCCTTTTGAATTATACAATTCAGTAATTTTTATTTATTTATTTATTTGTGAGAGAGCAAAGGCAAGCAGGGGGAGGGGTAGAGGGGGAGGGAGAGGGACAAGCAGACTCTGCGCTGAGCGCAGAACCCAACTGAGATCATGACCTGAGCTGAAATCAGGAGTCCACCATTCAACCTACTGAGCCACCCAGGTGCCCCTACAATTCAGTAATTCTTAATATACTGATAGAATTCTGCAGCCATCACCACTATCTAAATTCAGAACATTGTCATCACCCCAAAAGATACCCCATATCCATTAACAGTCAGCTCCCATATCTCTCCTCCCATTCCCAATACCCATCTCCTGGCAATCACTAATCTTTTTATTTGTATGGATTTGCCTGTGCAGGAACATTTCACATAAATGGAATCATGGCCTTTTTTTTCCCTTTTTTAAAAAAAATATTTTATTTATTTATTTGAGAGAGCGAGCACGTGTGGGGGAGGGGCATGGCCTTTTTTGACTGGCTTCTTTCATCTACCATATTTTTTTCAAGGTACATCCATATTCTAGCATGTACCAGTATTTTATTGCAAAATAATGTTCCACTGTATGAATATAACAAATTTTCCATTCAGAAGTTGATGGCTGACTGAACTGTTACCACATTTTGGTTATTATGAATAATGTTGCTATAAATATTTGTGTAAAGTTTTTGTGTAGACATGTGTTTTTATTCCTCCTATATATGTAACTCAGGAGTAGGAATGCTAGGTCGTACGGTAACTCTATGTTTAAACATCTGAAGAACTGTCAGAATTTTTTCCAAACAGACCACACCAGTTTACATCGCCACTAAAAGTGTGAGTTTCAATTTCCCCACATCCTTACCAACATTTATCTTTTTTATTTTAGCCATTTCTAGTAGATATGAATTGCCATCTTGTGGTTCTGATTTGCAATTCCCTAATGACTAATGATGTTCATCCTTTCCATGCACATATTGGCCATTTGTATATATCCTTTGAAGAAATGCCTTCTTAAACTCTTTGCCCTTTTCTTATTGAGTCATTTGTCTTTTCTTGTTCAGTTGTAGGAGTTATTTATATATTCTGGATACAAAACTCCTTATCAGCTACCTACTTTGAAAATGTTTTCTCCTATTCTGTGGGTTATCTTTTCGTGATGGTGTTGTTTGAAGCACAGAAAGTTTTGATCTCAGTGAAATCCAGTTTATGTATTTTTTTCTTTTGCTGCTTGTGTTTCTATTGTCAAATTAACAAATTATTGCCTAATCCAAGATCAGAAAGACTTATTCCTATGCTTTCAAAAAATGTTACAGTTAGCTCTTACATTCAGATATTTGATCCATATTTCAATAATTTTTGTACAGGAAAGACATACCCAAGTTCATTCTTTTCCATGTGGCTATCCCAACACCATATGTTGAAAAGGCTGTTCTTTCTCCCACTGAATAATCTTGGCATCCTTGTTGAAAATCAACTGACCATAAATGTAAGGATTTAGTACAAATTCTCAATTCTACTATATTGACCTAGACATATGACTGGATGCCGGTATAATACTCTCTTGATTCTTGTAGCTTTGTAGTAAGTTGTTTTTGCCTTTGTACTTTACTGTGGCTAAAAAATACATAGAAAAAATTTACCATCTTAACCATATTTAAGTGTAGAGTTCAGTAGTGTTAAGTATATTCACATGGCTATAAAATAGACTTTCAGAACTTTTGCATCTTGCAAATCTTAAACTCTATACCCATTAAAAAACAACTCCCCTCTTCCCCTCCCCTGAGCCTCTGGTAACAATCATTCTTTCTGTTTCTCTGAATTTGACTGCTTTAGATATTTTACATAAGTGGAATCATAGAGTACTTTCTTCTATGCACATATATGTATGTATAAATGTTATGTGTGTGTGTGTATATATAATATATATGTTTCAAGTGCACAGCTTTGTAACTTGACATCTGCATACACTACCAAATGATCACCACCACAAGTCCATTTACCACCCATCACCATACAGTTGATCTACTTTACCCGTTTCACTCACTCCCCAATCCCCTTACACTCTGGTAAGCACTACTCTGTTTTCTGTATCTATGAGTTTGTTTTGTTTGTTCATTTATTTTCTAACTTTCCAAATATGAGGGGATCACACTGTATTTGTCTTTCTGCATCTGACTTATTTTGCTTAGGATAATACACTCAAGGTCCATCCATGTTGTCTCAAATGGCAACATCTCATTCTTTTTATGGCTAATATTCCATTGTACATACACACACATACATACATACATACCACATCTTCTTTTTCCATTTGTCTACTGATGGATATTTAGCCTGTTTCCATATCTGGGTTAGGAACATAGGGATGCACGCGTATTTTTTAGTGTTTTTGTATTCTTCGAAAAAATACAGAGAAGTAGAATAGCTGAGTCATATGGTAGTTCTATTCTTAATTTCTTGAGGAATCTCCATAATGTTTTCCATAGTGGGTACACCAATTTACAATCCCAGCAGTGTGTGAGGGTTCCCTTTCTCCCACATTCTATCTGGCACTTATTTCTTGTCTTGTCGTTCAATAACAGCCATTCTAACAGGTGTGAGGTGATATCTCACTTGGTCTTGATTTGCATTTCCCTAAAAATTAGTGATGCTGAGCATGCTGAGCATCTTCTCATTTGCCCTTTGTCTTCTCTGGAAAAATGTCTATTCAGATTTGGGTTTTGTTGAGTTATAGGAGTTCCTTATATATAAAGGATATTAACCCCATATCGGATATATGGTTTGCAAATATATTCTTGCATTCAGTAGGTTGCCTTTATGATTTAATGATGGTTTTCCTTTCCAGAAGCTTTTTAGTTTCATATAGTCCCATTTTTGTTTATTTTTGCTTTTGTTTCTCATCTTGGGAGTCAGGTCCAAAAAGACATCACTAGAACTGATTTCTAGGAGTTTCCTATGTTTTCTTCTAGGAATTTTATGGTTTCAGGTCTTACATTCAAGTCTTTAATCCATTTTGAGTTAATTTTTGTGTATGGTATAAGGTGGTAGTGGGTATAGTTTCATTATCTTGCATGTAGCTGTACAGTTTTCCCAGCACTCTTTATTGAAGAGACTATCCTTTCCCCATTGTATATTCTTGATTCCTTTTTTGTAGTTTAATTGTCCATATATGTGTGGATTTATTTGGGGGCTTTCAATTTCATTCCACTAATCTGTGTGTCTATTTTTATACCAATAACATACTTTTTGATTATTACAGTTTTGTATTACAGTTTGAAGTCAGGTAGCATGATACCTCCAACTTTGTTCTTTCTCAGGATCACTTTGACTCTTCAGAAACTTTTGTGGTTCCATACAAATTTTACAATTACTTGTTCTAGTTCTGTGAAGTATGCCATTAGGATTTTGACTGGTATTGAACTGAATCTGTAGATTATTTTAAGTAGTATGGACATTTTAACAATAGTAATTTTTTCAATCCCTGAGTATGGAATATCTTTCCATTTATTCATGTCATCTTCAATTTATTTTATCAGCGTCTTATAGTTTTCAGAGTATAGGTCTTTCACCTTTGGAGTTAAATTCATTCCTGGGTGTATTATTCTTTGTGATTGTTTGCAATTATAAATGGGATTGTTTTCTTAATTTATCTTTCTGATGTTTTGTTATTAGCATATAAAAATGCCATGGATTTCTGTATATTGATTTTGTGTCCTGCAACTTTATTGAATTCATTTATCAGTTCCAATGGACCAGATTTTGGTGGATTCTTCAGGGTTTTCTATATGTAGTAGCATGTCATCTGTGAAAACAGTTCTACTTCTGCTTTTCTGATTTGGATGTCTTTTATTTCTTTTTCTTGTCTAACTGCTGTACTTAGGACTTCTAATACTATATTTAATTAAAGTGATAGGAGTGGGCAACCCTGTCTTGTTCCTGTTCTTAGAGGAAAAGCCTTCAGCTGCTGTTGGGTATGATGCTAGCTCGGGGATTGTGATTTATGGCTTTTATTATGTTTAGGTACGTTCCCTCTATTTGCATTCTGTTGAGTTTTTCTCATAAATGAATGTTGAATTTTATCATATGCTTTTTCTGTGTCTATTGAGATGTCACATGATTTTTATCATACACTTTGTTAATAGATCACATTGATTTGCAGATGTTGAACCATCCTTGCATCCCCCAAATAAACGCCACTTGATCATGGTGTATAATCTTTTTAACATATTACTGGATCAGTTTACTAATACTTTGTTGAGGATTTTTGCTTCTATGTTCATCAAGGATATTGACCTATAATTCTCCTTTTTTTGTGGTATCCCTGTCTAGGTTTGGTATCAGGATAATGCTGGCTTTGTAAAATGTGTTGGAATAGGTTCCCTCCTCTCCAATTTTTTGGAAGAATTTGAGAAGAATATTAAATCTTCTTTGTACGTTTGATAGAATTTGCCAATGAAGCCATCTGATCCTGAACTTTCATTTGTTGAGAGCTTTCTGATTACTGTTTTAATTTCCTTACTGGTAAAAGTCTATTAAAATTTATATTTCTTCATATTCAGTCTTGAAAGATTGTATGTTTCTAGGAATTTATCCATTTCTTCTAGGTTGTCCACCTTGTTGACATATTAATTGTTCATTAGTCTCTTAAGATCTTTTGTATTTCTGGGATATCAGTTTTAACTTCCCTTTCATCTCTTATTTGAGTCCTCTTTTTTTCTTGGTTAGTCAAGCTTAAGAGTTTATTGATTTTGTTTATATTTTCAAAGAACCAGTTCTTAGTTTCACTGATTCCTTTTCTATTGTCTTTTTAGGCTCTTATTTCATTTATTTCCTCTCTGATCTTTCTATCAATGTTAGGCTTTGCTCTTCTTTCTCTTGTTCTCTTAGGTGTAAAGCTAGATTGAGGTTTTTCTTGTTTCTTGAAGTAGGTCTATATTGCTATGAACTTCCTTCTTAGAACCATTTTTGTTAGGTGTTTTAGATTTGGGATTGCTGCATCCCATAAATTTTGATATGTCATATTTCTGTTTATGTGTCTCTAGGTATTTTTTTCTCTTTTGATTTATTTAATGACCCCTGGTTGTTCAGTACCTTATTGTTTAATCTCCAAGTTTTGTGAATTTTTTTATTCATTTTCTTCTTGTAATTAATTTCTAGTTTCATAGCATTATGATTGGAAAAAATGTTTGATATGATTTCAGTTTTCTTGAATTTACTGAGAATTGTTTTGTGACTCAACATGTGATCTACCTTTGGAGAATGTTCCATGTGCACTTGAGAAGTTTGTGTATTCTGCTGCTTTTGGATGGAATGTTCTGTATATAGTTATTAGATCCATCTGGTCTAATGTGTCATTTAAGCCTGATGTTTCCATCTTGATCTTTTGTCTGAATGGTCTGTCCATTATTGAAACACTACTGTTATTGCACAGCTTTCAGTTTCTCCCTCTAGGTCTGGTAATATTTACTTTGTAGATCTTGGTGCTCCTACGTTGAGGGCATATATATTTGTAAGTGTTGTATCTTCCTACTGTATTGACCCCTTTAAGACTGTGCAATGCCCTTCTTTGTTTTTATTACAGTCTTTTAAAGTCTACTCTATCTGACGTAAGTATACCTACTTATATTATAGTCTTTTAAAGTCAACTCGTCTGATATGAGTATACCTACTCCAGCTTTCATTTCATATCCATTTCCATGGAATATCTTTTTCCATCCCCTCACTTTCTGCATGTGTCCTTACTTCTGGAGTGAGTCTCCTATAGGCAGCATGTAGATGACTCTTGTCTCCTTACCCATTCAGCCACTCCATGTCTTCTGATTGGTGAATTGAGTCCACTTATATTGAAAGTAACTATTGATAAGCATATACTTATTGCCATCTTGTTCACTGTTTTCTGGCTATTTTGTAGTTCTTCTCTGTTCCTTTCTTCTCTTTCTTTCTTTCCTTGTGGCTTGATGGTTTTATTTCAAGTTTTGTTTAGATTCATTTCTCATTTTTGTCTATTTACTGTAAGTTTTTTTCCTTGTGGTTATTGTGAGGTTCACATAAAATATCTTATGTAAACATCAGCCTGTTTTAAGTTAGTTAACATACACTGTACTATTAGTTTCAGATATACAATACAGTGATTCAACACTTCCACACAACATCAGGTGTTCATCACAGCAAGTGCATTCCTTAATCCCCATCATCTATTTTACCCATTCCCCCCTCCCCATCTTTCCTCTGGGAACCATCAGTTTGTTCTCTATAGTTAAGAATCTGTTTCTTGGTTTGCTCTCGCCCTCTTTTAATCCCCTTTGTTTGTTTTGTTTCATAAATTATACATATGAGTGAAATCATATGGTATTTGTCTTTCCCTGACTTATTTTGCTTAACGGAACAGTCTCTAGTTCCACCCATGTTGTTGCAAATGGCAGGATTTCATTCTTTTTTATCCATTCATCAGTCAATGGATACTTGGGACCTGTTTCCATAATTTGGTGGCTGTAGATAATGCTGCTAAAAACTTAATTTTAAACACATTCCAAAGCTTTACCATTTTACTTTCCTCATCCACACGTTATATTTTTGATGACACATTTTACATCCTTTTATGTTTCCATTAACTAGTTGTTGTAATTTTATGTTTCCAATAACTACTTTGTCTACCTTCATCCTTGATTTTATTACAGAGTTTTGGTACATATACAGGATATTAACTCCTCACCATATAAATAATTTGCAAATATTTTCTTCCATTCTATTCGCAGCCATTTAACTCCACTGTGTCCTTTCATGCACAAAAGTTTGATGTAACCTGTTTGTCTGTTTTTGCTTTTGTTGCCTGTGCTTTGCCTGTGCTTGTGTATCATAGCCAAGAAATCACTGCTAGGTCCAATGTCATGTTTTCTTCTAGGAGTTTTATAGTTTTAGGTCTTGTATTTAGACTGTTAATCCATTTTGAGTTAATTTTTTATATGGTATAAAGGTCCAACTTCATTTTTCTGCCTTGGGTATCCTTTATTCCCAACACAATTTGAAGAGACTGACTGTCCTTTCCCATTGAGTGGTCTTGGCATCCTTGCTGAAGATCATTAGACCAAATATGCAAGGGTCTATCTTTGCACTGTGTATTCCAATCCATTGATCTATTTGCCTGTCTATGTCAGTATCACACTGTTATGATTATTGTAGCCTTACACTATTATTCTGGAATCAGGACGCGTGAGTCCTCCATTTTTTTCCAAAGCTGTTTGGGCTATCCACAGTACCTTGAGAATTCATATGAATTTTAGGATTTTTTT
Source organism: Mirounga angustirostris (assembly GCF_029215605.1). Classification (NCBI taxonomy): domain Eukaryota; kingdom Metazoa; phylum Chordata; class Mammalia; order Carnivora; family Phocidae; genus Mirounga; species Mirounga angustirostris. Next base: position 161,999,847 of record NW_026991710.1, read on the forward strand.
TTTCTATTTCTGCAAAATATGCCATTGGGATTTTGATACTAACTGTATTAAATCTACAGATCACTTTGGGTGGTATGGACATCTTAACAATATTGTCTTCCAATCCATGAACATGGGAAGTCTTTCCACTTATTTGTGTCTTCTTTAATTTCTTTCAGCACTGTTTTGTATAAGTTTTGCAATCAAAAAGTACAAGTCCTCCAAGTTATTTCTGTGCTCTAGATTTTTTTGGCCTTTCTGCATGAATTTTAAGATTGACAACCACCCACCCACCCACCTCCCCCAAGCCCCTGCCGAGAAAAGGCCAACTGGGGTTTTGACAGTGACTGTACTGACTCTTAAGATCATTTTGGAGAGTATGCCACTTTAACATTAAGTGTCCCAATCCTCATGGGATAACTTTCCACTTGATTTCTTTGAACAACGTTTTATAGTTTTCAACATCAATATATCAGTCTTATTTTAAGTTTACTCTTAAGTATCTTAGTATTTCTGATGCTTCTGTAAATGAATTTCATTTTCATACTATTCATTACTGATACATAGAAATATTGCTCTTTGTACATTCAACTTTTATTCTGCAGCCTTGCTGAACTTGTTTTTGAGATTTTTAAGGGTTTTTTTTTTTTTTAAAGATTTTATTTATTTATTCATGACAGAGAGAGAGAGAGAGAGAGGCAGAGGGAGAAGCAGGCTCCTGAGGAGCAGGGAGCCCGATACGGGACTCGATCCCAGGACACTGAGATCATGACCTGAGCCGAAGGCAGACGCTTAACCATCTGAGCCACCCAGGTGCCCAAGGGTTTTTTTTGTAGATTCCTTAAGATTTTCTAAATACAAGATCAAGTCTTCTGCAGAGTTAGTTTTACTTATTCCTTTCTAATCTTGATATGTTTTTTCCTTGCCTAATTACTCTAGTTAAAATCTTCAATATGGTACATAGAAGTGACAAGAGGCACCAATTTACATTCCTACCAACAATGCACACGGGTTCCCTTTCCTACAAATCTTCACCAGCATTTGTTTCCTCTTCTCTTTTTGATAACAGCCATTTTAACAGCTGTGAGGTAATATCTCAGTGTTTGATTTGCATTTCCTGATGGTAAGTGATGGTGAGCATCTTTTCATGTATCTGTTGACAATTTGAATAGATCTTCCTTGGAAAAGTTCAGTTCCTTTCCCAATTTTAGTTTTTCTTTCTTGCTCTTGAGTTGTAGGAGTTCCTTATATTTTTTGGATATTAATCTCTTATCAGATATATGATATACAAATATTTCCTCTCATTTCATAGGCTGCCTTTTCTTTTAGATGGTGGTTTCCCTTGCTGTACAAACTTCTTATTCTGCTGTAGTCCCACTTACCTATTTTTGCCTGTTGCTTTTGCTTTGGTGTCAGATTAAAAAAATCATTTCTAAAACCAATTGTCAAGGAGCTTTTTTCCAATGTTTTCTTCCAGGATTTTATGGTTTTAGGCCTTACATGTAAGTCTTTAATCCACTCGAGTTAATTTTGTGAGTTGTGTAAGATAGGGGTCCAGTTTCATTTTTGGCAGGTGGATAACCAGTTTTCCCAATACCATTTATTGTAGAGACAATCATTACTGCATAGAGTATTCTTAGCTCCCCTGTCAAGTATTAGTTGATTGTGGGGCACCTGGGTGGCTCAGTCAGTTAAGTGTCTAATTCTTGATTTCAGCTCAAATCATGATCTCAGGGTTGCAAGACTGAGCCCCATGTCAGGCTTTGTGGTCAGTGTGGAGTCTGTTTAAGATTCTCACCCCCTCCCTCTACCCTTTCCCCACCCCTGCTCACGCTCTCTAAAAACTATTTATATACATATAGACACACACATATATCAATTTATGTAAGTTGACTGTATATATGTCAGTTCATTTCTGGGCTCTGAATTCTGTTCCATTGGTTTATGTGTCTATTTTTATGCCAGTACCATACTGTTTTAATTACTATAACTTTGTAGTTTGAAATCCAGAAATGTGATATATCTGGCTTTGTTCTTCTTTCTCAAAATTGCTTTGGCTCCCTGGGGTTTTTTGTGGTACCATACAAATTTTAGGGTTGTTTTTCCTTTTCTGTAAAAACTGCCATTGATATCTGAATAGGAATTGCATTGGGTCTATAGATGACTTTAGGTACTATGGACATCTTAACAATATTAATTATTCCAATTATGAATATGGGACATCTTTCCATGTATTTGTATCTTCAATTTCCTTCATCAATGTCTTCTAGTTTTCAGTGTACAGATCTTTCACCTCCTTTTATTCCTAAGTATTTCATTGTTTTTGATAATATTGTGACTGGCATTGTTTTACTTCTTTTTCAGGTACTCTGTCATTAGTGTATACAAACCCAAATGATTTTTTGCATATTAACTTTTTATCTTCAATCTTTACTGAGTTCCTTTATTAGTTCTAACATTTTTGTGTGTGTAGAGTCTAGTCTTTAGTCTTCTGTATTTAAGAATGTCATTTGCCAACAGATGATTTTACTTTTTTCTTTCCCATTTGGATTCTTTTAATTTCTTTTCCTTGTTTGATTGCTATGGCTAGGATTTGCATTACTAAGTTGAACAGGCATAGTGAGAATGAAAACACTTGCCTCATTTTTTTTAATTATTATGTTATGTTAATCACCATACATTACATCATTAGTTTTTGATGTAGTGTTCCATGATTCATTGTTTGCATATAACACCCAGTGCTCCATGCAATACGTGCCCTCTTTAATACCCATCACCAGGCTAACCCATCCGCCCCCCCTCTAGAACCCTCAGTTTGTTTCTCAGAGTCCATAGTCTCTCATGGTTCGTCTCCTCCTCCGATTCCCCCCCTTCATTCTTCCCCTCCTGCTATCTTCTTCTTCTTTTTTTTTTTTTTAAACATATAATGTATTATTTGTTTCAGAGGTACAGGTCTGTGATTCAACAGTCTTACACAATTCACAGTGCTCATTCTTAAAGGAAAAATTTTCATCATTTCACCATGGAGTATGATGTTAGCAGTGGTATGGCCTTTATTGAAGTATACATACTTCCATACCCAATGTATTAAGAGTTTTTATCATGAAATGATAATAAGTTTTGTTAAATGCTTTTTCTGCATCTATTAAGATGATTATATAATTTTTCTTTCATTCTATTAATGTAATGTATATTTATTGATCTGTGTATGATGAAACATCCTTGCCTCCTAGAAATGAATCCCACTTGATCACAGTGTATGTTCCTTTTAATGTGCTCTTAAATGTGGCTTGCTAGTATTTCAAGAATTTTTGCATGTCTTCATTGGTGGCCTGTAATTTTCTTTTCTTATACTGACCTTATCTGGCTTTTATATCAGGGTAATGCTGTTCTTGTAAATGATTTTGGAAGTGTTCCCTCTTCCTCTTTAATTTTTTGGAAGAGTTTGACAAGAACTGGCATTAATCCTTCTTTAAATGTTTGAATTCACCAGTGAAACCATCTGGTGCTGGGCTTATCTTTGTTAGGAGATTTTTGATACTGAATCAATCTCCTTACTCATTACTAGTCTGTTCAGGTTTTCTATTTCCTTGGTGGACTATATGTTTCTAGAAATTTTATCCATTTATTCTAGGTTGTCCAGTAAGTTGGAGTACATTTGTTAATAGTAGTTTCTCATAATTCTTTTTATTTATGTGGTGTCTATTGTAATGTCTCCTCTTTCATTTATAATTTTATCTATTTAGGAGTCCTCTCTTTTACTTTTGGTTAGTCTACCTAAAAGTTTGTCAATTTTGTTATTGTTTCAAAGAACCAACTCAGTTTTGTTAATCTTTTCTATTGCTTTCCTATTTTCTATTCCATTTATTTCTGCTCTTATCTTTATTATTTCCTTTCTTTTGCTAACAGTGGGCTTAGTTTGTTCTTCTTTTAGTTCCTTGAGATGTAAGGTTAGGTTGTTTGAGATCTTTCTTTTTTCTTGACATATTGCTGATAGCTATAGTTTCCTATTAGAACTGTTTACGCTGCATCCCATAAGTTTTAGTATATTGTGTTTCCATTTTTAATTGTCAAGATACTTTTTCCTTTTTGATTTCTTCTTTGATCCACTGTTTGTTAATTTCCATATATTTGTGAATTTTCCAGCTTTCCTCCTGTTATTGATTTCTATTTTCATTTTCTGACCTTTGTGGTCAGAAAAGGTACTTGATATAATTTTTATCATCTTCTATTTCTTGAGACTTGTTTTGCAGCCTAACATGTGATTGTTCCTAGATAATGCACCATGTGTGATTTAAAAGTAATATGTATTCTACTGCTACTGGATGGAACGTATATGTCAGAATGTATATGTGTCCTAGGTCCTATCAGGCCTATACTATTGTTCAAATCCACTGTTTCCTTATTGATTCTCTAAGTGATCTATCCACTGGTGATAGTGGGTATTAAAGGCCCCAACTATTACTATACTGCTGTTTATTTCTCCTTTTAGTTCTATATTTGCTTTATATATTTTGGTGCTCTGATTTTTGGTGTATTATCTACCTTCCACTTGTCAGTTGTTTATCCATTTATTACAGGGCTATATTATTATTTTTAAAGATTTTATTTATTTATTTGACAGAGAGAAAGAGAGCACAAGCAGTGGGAGCAGCAGGCAGAGGGAGAAGCAGGCTCCCCACAGAGCAGGGAGCCCGATGCAGGGCTAGATCCCAGGACCCTGGGATCATGACCTGAGCCAAAGGCAGAGGCTTAACTGAGTGAGCCACCCAGGTGCCCCTACAGGGCTACATTATTAAGTTCCTACATTTAGAATTGTTGTATCCTCTTGGTGCATTGACCCTTTCATCATTATAAAATATCTTTGTCTCTAGTAATTCTGGTCTTAAAGTATATTTTGTTGATATTAACATAGAAACTCTGGCTCTCTTCCAATTACTGTTTACATGGTACTACTTTTTTCATTCTTTAACTTTCAACATATTTGTCTCTCAATCTAAAATGTTCCTCTTGTAGGCAGCACATAGTGGGATATTTTTAATCCATTTTTCTAATATTTTAAGTCCAATGTCTGGCTTTCCCAGAGGACAGCTTCTATTGACCGCTTTCTTTTACTGTGTATGACCCATACTTTCCTATTTCTTTGCAAGTCTCATAATTATTTGTTGAAAACTAAGGATTTTAAATAATGTGGCAAATCTGTAAATCAGATTCCCCTTCCCCACCTGTTTGTTGTTACTGTATTGTTTGTTTAGTGGCTTTTCCTGAACTAATTTTTTGTTGTATGTGACCCCTGAAGCCTCAGTTAGCTCAGTAGGCAGCTTATTATTGGATAGAGATTTCCTTAAATGCCTTGAATGAATAAGTATCCCAGCCTTTGTCATTGGGTTCTGCGTGCATTTTAAGGAATACCTTCAATGCTCCAGGTGACAGTTTTTAAGTCTGTTGCAGTCTTCACTTTCTGTTTATGCAGAATCTCAAGGGTTGTTAGAGGTAAGAGCTTAGAGCCTTCTCAGGTTTTTCCCAGACAGGTGGACAAAGATTCCCAAGAACATGTCAGAGTTCACCAGTATGCCATATTTCCCAGCTTTTCCTTTTAAGTTTTTTAGTCAGCTTCTTGTTTGCCCAACTGCTATTAGCACCAGATGCAGCAGTAATGTTGAACAACTGTCAAATGCTCTGGGGAAAAGACTGTTTTTACTGAATGAGCATAGAGTCAGATCGAAGAAAAACAAGCTCTGCAAGTGAGGGTTTTCCAGGGAGCTGCCAGACAAGTCAAATAATGATAATTCCGGGAATGGGGCTTTTGAGGGATCTCCTAACTGCCCAATCCAGTGAATGCTAAGCTTTTGGTTTTCACAGCTACTGTGACTATGAGAGACTACTGGTTTTCAAGATTACTGTGGAGCTGAGGAGAGGGGAATGATAAGAGAGCAAGTGAAAACACCACAAAATCTTATTATTATTTTTAATTACTTAAGCTTCTAATGAAAAAAATTAGAGGACACCTTTAAACTGGAAGAAAGACACTATTCTTTGTTCAAAATTTGAAACATTCAGGGCACCTGGGTGGCTCAGTCGGTTGAGCGACTGCCTTCGGCTCGGGTCATGATCCCAGGGTCCTGGGATCGAGTCCCACATCGGGCTCCCTGCTCTGCGGGGAGCCTGCTTCTCCCTCTCCCACTCCCCCTGCTTGTGTTCCCTCTCTCGCTGTGTCTCTCTCTGTCAAATAAATAAATAAAATCATTTAAAAAAAAATCTGAAAGATTCATGAGCAACACGTTTAAAGATCACTAAGTCAAAAAAACTTCTTGAGGACACCATGAATTTCTATTGTATGGTATAAATAAAACTTTCATCATTTAATTAACAATTGTTATGTTTTATAACATTTAAAGACAATGGCAAAGTCCCTGGCATTATTTTGCTTTATAAAGTCATACTTCATTCTAAATTCAAATTTATTTTATTTACTTGCTTATTTAGCATTGCTTTTTATATACTTTCACAGCCTAATTTAGTATAAAGATATCATTTTGACTCATATGGATTTTGAAATAACAATTAGGAAAATAGCAATTAGGGAGAAAATGGATATGTAAATTCGAACCAACAAAAACAATTCATGCACTTTGGGTCCTCCACAGTAAGGAAGAATTAGTACAATCACCCAATACCTGGTACCTCAATTTGTGTGACTAATGTAGGAAAATAACCAAGATGCATGGCCTTCTAATAGTCAAAGATGCTCAACAACTTACTGAATATTTGATTGTTTGAGGCTATTTATATCTGCTACTTATTATCCTTCTCTGACTCAGTGGTAATTCTAGGTAAGGCCCAGAAGGAAAGGCAAAGGGTCTCATTAGTCCATTTGTGCCTTACTAACATATATGTTTAAACACTCCCTGAGTTTTACAAAAACTCCATTTTTATCATGGAGTAAAAGTAAAATGAAATGAAGTCTTTGTCATTAAGAAACACTCCTTCATATAATACCTGGATTTTTCCTTCTTGTTATACCAAATTGTATCAATTACCTTGAAATACTATTATTCAAATACTTTCCACTGAACAAGCTAACTGTAATCACTGATTTTGTATCTCAACCATTCATAGCTATCACAGAGAAACTCACACATTGCCATGGTTCTATTTTCTTCCCAAATTGATTCATAACTTTGGAAAAAAGTAGGCTTGCTCTGAAACATGCTGGCCAGTTACATGCCAAGGCAGTAATTTTGTAGTACCTTTTTATATTCTGGATTCCCTTCCATTAAATGAATAAGGCATGGAGATGTGAAAAAGCCTCCTGATGCATTGAGAATCACAGAAATCCTTTCTTGAAATCAATGAAAAATTTCCAATCAAATCTGAGCTGTTCAATGAATATGAATCTCTAGATTATTAATTAAAATCAAGAGGCATCTTTAATCAAATCTAAAATTTAACATACAGAATGGAAAATCCACAAAAAGTAAGAATTTTATTTGAAATCCCAAAATACCAGGCAGGCCCAAATTTTGAATATTTGGCCAATTAAGCCACCTTCCTTAATGAGAGAAAATATTAAGCAAAAAGATAAAAAAACCCAAGACTGGAGGTTCATATCCCCAGAAAAATTTAAGGCTTTTCTCCAAAATGATTATATTGCCATTTTCAAATATGTTCTCTTATAATATAGAAGAAAGAGCTGTTTTCTCCATTTGTTTTCTTTTAAAGATAAATTAAATGCCTTTTAGAGAGAAATTCTTTGATGAATTTATCATTTCTGAAAAACTGAAAACTCAGATATGTTTTGAACATGTTCTCATTCAGAATGTTAAGTAAAAGGATCATCCTCAACCTTACTCTACTATGTTTGGGAGAGAGAGCAGAAGGTTTCATGGACTAAGGGCAGGAGGTGTAGAAAAGTTCTGTAAATTTGTGAAAAGAACCATATAGGAAATATTTTAGGCTTTACAGGTCATGAGGTCCCTGTTACAACTACTCAACACTTTATCATTTTAGTGTGAAGATGTAAAGAAATGGGTGTGGCTGTGTTCCATAAGCTTCACTTACAAGAACAGCCCATCAGCTGGATTTTACCTGTGAGTCATGCTTTGCTGACCCCTGATCTTTTTTTTTTTTTAAGATTTTATTTTTAAGTCATCTCTACACCCAATGGGGGCCTCGAAATCACAACCCCGCGATCAAGAGTCCCGTGCTCCACCAATGAGCCAGCCAGGCGCCCAGCTGAGCCCCCGAACTAAAAGAAAACTAGAAGGAAGTGGCATTTGTATTGAGGATAACATCCTGAGTGAGCATGCAAATAGATTAGGCATCCTGAAGTATTTTGTGCCTTGCTGTTAAAATTATGGCATTTCCCCCACTCAGTTGATAATGAGCTCCCAACTTTAGTGGAAACAATGAGAGCAAAGGGGCAAAAAGTTAAGATGAAGAGATTCCTTCTTTAGAGTCACGTAGAAACCATACAAGCTACTGACCAAAATTCAGCACAAGAGTGACCAAGTCTCTGCTTTGAGTATGCCTTCCCTGACAACTGGAGGAATGAAACCTCTTCAAAGCTCCTGCCAAGACCTAACCTAAACTCAGTTCTAAAACAGAGCTTCTAGCAAGGAGAGCTATCTCAAGTATTCACCAGGAAAACAGACTGTAGTATATACTCTGATCTACAGGTTGCAGAATTAGGCAAAATAATCCTAAAATAATGTAGAGTCTGGAAGCATTGTGGAAAAACATGCTTTCAGAGAAACTAAAAGCTTTCATGACCCATTGGTAAAATCTGGCCTCATAAATCTTGGGATTTTAAAACACAGCAGGCATATTCTCCCACATGACAATTCCACCTCCTCCAACATGTTACAATAAATGGGGGGGGGGGTTCATACTACAGATTTGGTAATTAGTTCAGCTCTGTAGATCTGCTATAAGCTATTTTGCTTTTGTTTTGTATTCTTCTCTATCAAATAAGTTTAATTGTATTATGCTGCCCTCAGGTGTCTATTCTTTTGTATGCATGATTAGCAGGCAAAGCAGTATCCTTTGTAAATTTCCAAACCAAGAAGCTATGGATGTGATATTCAAAGTATTCTTTCATAAACCCCAATCATGAACTAATGAAGTATTAGAAGTTCAACTTTTAGGGATATCTGAAATATTACTTGGACTTTTCCTGCCACTTGTGTAATACACTGCCACTGAAAAAGGAACTAGACGTGGTATAAAGAAATAAACAGGGGCACCTGGGTGGCTCAGTTGTTAAGCAACTGCTTTCGGCTCAGGTCATGTTCCGGGGTCCTGGGATGGAGCCCTTCATCGGGCTCCCTGCTTCTCCCTCTCCCACTCCCTCTGCTTGTGTTCCTGCTCTCGCTATTTCTTTCTGTCAAATAAATAAAATCTTAAAAATATATATATATATGGCAAATGATAATAATATTGTAACACAGTGGTTCTCAAAGTATGACTCAGGGATCCTGTTCAGGGTGTCCATGAGGTCACACCTAGAGTTTTAATGATACTCAGAACATTTTTTTTACTCTCTCTCACAGTGGAGTGTTCTAGAAGCTACATTACTTGTGACATACTGCAACTAACTAAATACAGAAGCAGAGAATTTAGCTGTCTTCTACTAAGCCAAATATGAAAGTCTTGCAAAAAGAGTTTCAATGCTATACTTTTCACTGATTTTTTTTGTTTTTCTAATTCATAAAAAAGAATGTTATTCCCATATGATTTCACTTATATGTGGAATCTGAAAAACAAATAAATGAACAAATAGGTGATGGGGATTAAGGAGTGCACTTGTGATAAGCACCAGGTATTCTTTGTACATGCTGAATCACTAAATTGTACACCTGAAACTGATATAATGCTATATGGTAACTAACTGGAATTTAAATTAAAAACTTAAAAAAACATGTGTGTGTAAAGTTAAAAAAAAAAAAAGGAAAAACAGAAACAGACACATAAATACAGAGAAACAAACTGCTGCCAGAGGGGAGGGCGGGGGCTGGGCAAAATAAGTGAAGGGGAGTGGGAGACACAGACTCCCAGTTATGAAATGAATAAGTCACAGGATAAAAAGTACAGTATAGGGAAAACAGTCACTAGCACTGTAATAGCGTTATGTGGTGACGGATGGTAGCTACAGTTGTGGTGAGCACAGCATAACATACAGACTTGTCAAATCACTATGTTGTACACCTGAAACTAACATAACATTGTGTGTCAACTATACTTCATTAAAAAAAAAAAAGGTACAATCTTCCAGTTATAAAATAAATACCGCATGGGGATATAATGTACATCCTAGTGACTACAGTATCGCATGTATGAAACTGAAGAGTAGCTTTAAAGTTCTCATCACAGGAAAAAAAAAATTATAACTATGTATGGTGACAGATGTTAACTAGACTTACTATGGTGATCATTTTGTAATATACATAAACAATGAATCATTATGTTGTACACCTAAAAACTAAAAAATAAAATTCACTCATTTTAAAAGAAAAAAAGTATGTTATTCATTTAATGGGTTTATTAATGGTATTTTAAAATAATTTAATAAATATTTTAAACTCTTATCCATTTTAGTTTCTAACATGGTAAATATTAATGGATATACACAAAAACTCTTTGGGGCCCTAAAAAAAATTTAAGAGTATAAAGGGAATGTGATACTATAAAGTTTGAGAGAAGTACTGTAGTAGCATATTCTATCACAACAAACAAAAGTATTTCCTCTGAAATTTGAGAAGATAAAGGAAAAGACACTGACCCGATTATCAAATTACAAAAACTAAACTCTACTTTTAAGTTATCATAGAATGACAGACATTAATTTAAGCAATGGGATTAGAGTTAAGAGGTTTCAGTCACCTTCCTTACCCTCACTTCTTCCCTCCCCAAACCATCTGCAGGAGAAAGAGCAAAAACAGGCTTAATATGGCGTTTCATCTACTTCCCTTTATCATTTTCTACTAATGACCTGTGCAAATGTGAAAAACTCATAATGGTAAGAAGGAAAAGGAATGCAGCAACTGAATAATGCAGAAATTAGATAACCAGAGGTTCCTAAATGAACCCCATTGACCCAACTGATATCTGCATTGTATTTTTTCCATGTATGAACCTATTCTAAAAAAAGCAGAGCTACAAAAAAAAAAAAAAAAAAAGAAAAAAGTGAAGAAAGAAAGAGAAGGGGTGGGAGGAAGAAATGGGGGAAAGGAATAAAAGGAAAGGAGGCTTTCATTTTGAGGAGTCACAGAAGCATAGAAAATGCACCAGTGCATGATTAACTGTGACAGGCTGAAGTAAGCATTCCTATTAAAATCCACATAGTTGTCAATGTGACAGTATCTTAAAGGTTAGAAAAATCTGAGGGGTGCCTGGGTGGCTCAGTCAGCTAAGTGTCTGCCTTCGGCTCAGGTCATGATCCCGGGGTCCTGGGATCGAGCCTTGAGTCAGGCTCTCTGCTCAGCAGGGAGACTGCTTCTCCCTCTCCCTCTGCCCCTCCCCCCCACTCATGCTCGCTCTAGCTCTCTCTCTCTCTCAAATAAATAAAATCTTTAAAAAAAAAAAAAGAAAAATCTGAAATCAAGACATTTTTCTATAAAAACATTTCCACAGCTGATTGTTAAGGTTCTCAGGCGATCCCCAAAATGCTCCTTCTGGTGAGAAAAACAGTAACTGTAAAAGTGAACCCAGGACCCCACCAAAAACCCTTGGCAACTCTGGTCCAGACCTGATGCTTCTGCGAACTATCAGTATCACTGAGAAGCTCCAGGGATGAGAGCCTGCTGGAAGTCACTGTGGCTGGGAAGCTCCAAAAGAGGTGAAAGGAGAGACTTGGTACCAAGGACATAGAAAAGAGGACTCCAAGGGGAGGAGACTGTGCTGGCTGAATGGAAATTAAGAACAAGGCTAGAATCTACAGGGGAAAAACTCAGATAGGAAAATAAATGAATGCCAGGGATGACTTTCCTGGCAGAGGGCACCGAGGGTGTGGGGCAGCAGAGACAGGAAGAGGAGCCCAGAGAGAAGATAGCTCTACGGGAGGGAGAGCAGCAGGCCAAATGCACTTAAGGCAGATGCCAGTTACAAGAATGATAATCACAGAAACAGAGATTTCCTAGGCTATTAACCCTATTTACCACCCTCACAGAGGTTTGTGGTGCTTTGAGGGTACAAAGGTAAAACAGCACAATATGAAAAGTAAAAGCATTAAACAATTCTGATAATAGTCATTTTCCACTTCTGATAATTACTCAAATATTTCACCTACCATTTACAATTCTATGATCCTACAGAGCCAATCTAGGAATTAAAAATACAATTAACAATGCAGTTTACAGACTGAAAAATAATGAACTGCTATGACCTATATCAAACTGTACTATGCATATATTTTTAACATTATTCTATTACAAAACCTATACTTGATTCCTTGACTTCTTTCTGCCCCCCTACCAGTATGGTATACTAACTGTGGTTTTATCCCTTAGTCATTCAACCTATAACCCAACACCAAACAAAAACAAAAAGAAACAAACAAAAAACAGTAAGGTCCTGCCTCATACATTAAACTCAGACCACTGAGGATGATAGTCAACACACCCAGAGTATCCCAAAGATACCTACAGGAGGCCTAGCCTGAGCCAGATAGAACCACCACTCCAGAAGAACCACACCCCCAAATCCCTTACACCTGTCGCAGAGTGGGCTAGCTCCTGCCATTACTGAAAAACACAGAGACACCTTGGGTAAAATTGCTACTAAAAATCCCAAGCCACAGTGTTTAAAGGGTAGATTCTGCCACAATATCTTGATTAAAAATAATGTCCTGGCTACTGCCTCTGACATGGCCTGACCCTGGGCAGCCACTGTGTTATGGATCACTTTTGACTTTTATTTGTGAAAATGACCAACTGATTCTATATTTATCTATCCTGGTCTTCATTACAACTCAGTCTATATCTAAAACTTCCTCCCACTTCAGGGTCCAGCCCTGGTAAGAAGTTTTTGCCTATTGTCCTGCCCTGAATCTCAACTATGATCCAAGTAACTGAGAGCTATTTATAGTCAACAAAGCACATTTGAAGATTAGTCCAGAAAAGAAATAGTTTTGAATTTATTCTAACAAGACAAAATCCTTTATTCATACTATTTCCAATAAAACACATGGCTTTAAAGAAAGATTTTCAGATTTTCAGCTCTTTCCATGTTGATAGTTGAAATAACATCAATACAACTTAGTTCCAGTATGGTAAGAGAAAAATAAACTCTAGAGTTTGTTTTAATAGAAATTTATCTGTATGTGCAAAAGTTTAATTTACATACCTATTTCATAGATGAGGCATTTTAAAAATAAGAAATTACTTAGCAAATTAGCCATGTGACCACAATTATAAAATATTTTATCTAAGAGAATAAACCACATGCAAATAAAAGCAAGTCAATACAATTGCTAAAATAATGATACATCATTATTTTTTTTTTAAAAATAGGTACAAAAGGGAATCAGCCTTTTTAGCTCCAATGAAATTATAACATTGGAATGAACTTCTCCCAAAAATATTGCATATACTTCATACTGGTTTTTGTTTTAGCCTACTTAGTGAAATTCAATAATCCAAGGTATAATTCAAATAGCCCCCCAGTACTTTTCCACTATAGCACCTCAGTTACCTGCTACATTCTTCAGTTAAAAGGACTAATGGAAGTCAGCCTAGCCAACACTACCAGAAATGAGATTTGAGTTCCATAAATGTCTCATTCATTTCCGATCCTTACGCAAGTGGCACAGAACTTGGATAGAGCAGACATACTATAAGTGTTTGCTGAATGATAGAATTACAAAAAGAAAGAAAGAATGGCATTCCAATATATGACAGTACATTAGATTTATTATATTAGTACACATTCTATCATTTTAGTAAGTTAGCAGAATGAACAAAGGCCCATACCAGTGCATTTTCAATGTATCAGTCCTTAGAGTAAATAAAACCCACAAGGAGGATTCACAAAGAAAAGCCAAAAGAAGCTAATTCCCAAGTTATGCCTCCCCCACTGAAAGCAAAAGACAGGCTTATCTCAATACTTCTTAGAAAGGGTCATGCTGTTGTATTGCTATCATGGCACAATGGTAAGGAAGAAAAGGAAAATGGTTTAATAGTTCACTTCCCAAGAGGATTATTCTGGCATTGGACTAAGTAATGAGAGGTGATGGGCTAGGCAGTACAGCCTAGGGGGGAGGTGAAAAGGGGCAGATATTAGAAATAATTCACTTTATATTTTGAATGATTCACCTTCAAAGGGGCCATGCTAATAAGTCGAACAGACACTGTAACAATAAATCAGGCAATCATGATGCAAGAGAAGCTACACCCAGAATTATGGATAAAAACTTACCACCTAGAAGGAAAATTTATTTTTAAAATGAATCCAGAGTTGGAAGATAAGAAAACACATTTTCATATGGTTAGTTCTTATGATAACTACTATATATTCAACACTTTTAACAGCATGCACTGTAAATAAGGATTTAAAAAACCTCTAATATACAAAACCTAAACAACAGACAATCCTAAGTATATAGCACACATTTTCAAAAACAAAGCTAAGAACCAATAATTACTAAAAATATGTTGATGATATTGTATTTATTCTCTTTCTTATATGTAATTGTGACTATAGCCAAACAATATTAAACTATTTCATTGGTATACTGCCTCTTACCTATAAACGCTTACATTCTAGTTGCCAAAAAGAAGTGTGACGCTTCATTTAATCTCTTTTCAACTATTCAAAATTGGTCTGAAAACAGAGCAAGAGCATATCCGAGATCTGTGCTTCTGAACCTATGGACTATAGACACTGGGATGCCCGTGGTTAGTTTGGATATAAAACATGCTGTGTTATGTGAATAAATAACAAACCTCACACCTTTATTTACTGCTATGTTTCAAATTATTGTGATTAATAAGATACATGTTTATTTGAAAGTATTATTAAAGCAATATTAGCTTTCTAAAAAGTAATTCAGCTTTTAATAGAAACCAATCTGCCATCTAGCAACTTCCACAGAAGTTCTATGAGATCCTCAACTTCTAAATAAGAATTGAAAGTGTTACTGGATTTTTTTTTCGTCATTATAAATTTTCTCAGTCAACAGACACTAAATGCACAACCATCGTATGTGAATGAGACCTCAAAATATCTCACGTGAGGAAGATGCCTCATGCTGGGACTTGCTGACTTGGATCAAAGTTACATGTGGACAAGAGTATTCAAAATTGTCTCTTTCAGCTCAAAGTTAGGTTGAGAAATTAAGTCGGAGGAAAAGAAGGGGACAGAATTGTAACTGTCATCATAAGACAAGCAGAGAAATTAAACAAGGAAAATCTGCTTTACTGGTAAGAGAAAAACAGAGGTCAGGACTGTCCACTGACTGGTCATCTCCGTAACAAGCCAATGAGTTTAGATTCTGATCCTCATGTCAAAGTTCACACTGTGGGAATCCTAGTACCTTTATTTCCCCAAGATGTATTATGGCGCTATTACCCCAAAATGTCCCCTGCGAGTATCTATTAATTTTATTCTGTATCATCTCTGGACACATGTTACATATGTCTACAAGTCACTAGGTTATTCTAAACTCATCTCAGGCAAATTGCAAAAGGAACTTCCTAGCTTCCTAGTTGAGTTGAGAGGTCTGTGAAAACAGTGTTAGCTATCACTACATCTCCTCTTCATTTTTCTGATAGTAGATCACTTTTTTTTTCCTTCAGTCCATCTTAACAGTCCCAAACAGCTCCATTTTGCCTTTCTTAAGAGAATTATGTGGGCTTTCGGAATACGAGAATGAATTTGTATGGATACTTAAGTTTTAGTGTTTTTTTTGTTTTGTTTTGTTTTTTTAAGATTTTATTTATTTGACAGAGAGAGAGACAGCGAGAGCAGGAACACAAGCAGGGGGAGAGGGAGAGGCAGGCTTCCCGCAGAGCAGGGAGCCCAATGAGGAGCTCGATCCCAGAACCCTGGGATCATGACCTGAGCCAAAGGCAGATGCTTAACAACTGAGCCACCAGGCACCCCAGTTTTAGTTCTTTTAATGTGATTTTTTAAAATTGTAAGATAAATCATATAGCAAATCAAGGGATGATCTAGATTCTTTAATCATAAGAAACCTGGTTTTCTCTTCAAAATAAATGGACCTGGGACTATGAAATAATTTTTGTGCTAAATAAGTACATATTGGCCTATATTAAACTAAAACATTTTCATTTTCTCTAAGATAAACAGTTTAAGTAAATGCTAAAATTCCACATCTATGAAAGGTAAAGATTTACATATAATTATAAATTTAAGCTCACTCTAGATTTTAAAAAGAAGATGAGATAGTAATTAGAATATTTTGGTATTTCAACTAGTAGAAGACCACGTGAGCTGAGAGGTGTAGAAAAGGCTGTGTTCTTAAGACTGGCTACTAGATTTAGTAAAAACACAGTCACCATCTTCAGATCTAACTTACATCCCCTTTCCATCATATATCAACCCAAATAAAAATGTCTCTGCCATCTACTGGAGAAAGTAGATAGAGAATACACTACAGGTAAGTCAACTCCAGACATGTAGACAATATCATATTCACTTTTAAGTGAATTATGCTCTGTGCTAGCATGTAAAATAGCTATTTCTTTTTCCAAGGATTTACATTTACCTACCTGCCATGTAGAGAATGAGAGAAAGGGGAGGCAGAGAATAAGTGCATATGAACACAAAAGCAAAGATAAACCCAAGATATTTTGATTTCCATAAGACAGCTTCACACACCTACACTTACATGGCCATGGAGATCTGTGTTAAGAAGCATCATTGCACAGGTGAGACAATGGACCCCATCTAAGGGAAGAAACAAGGAAAGAAAGCATTAATTCACTATTTCCTATTGGACTCCTTATTATCATTAGAGTGGCGTACATTAAGAACCTATGAGAACACAAACATGTGGCTAGGCACAATTAATCGTATTTGTTTGGGGAGACAAAAAATAGATAAATTATTAGAAGGACCTCAGTGCACAGAGTTGGACTCTGCTGGTGATAAAATATATCAGTTTTACCTCTCTGGAGGGTAGTTTGATAGAACCTATCTTAAGCTTTGAAACAGTGTCTTTTGACACAGCAAATCCATTTATAAGGCTTTACACTAAGGAAACAAGGATCTATGCAAAATACAAGGGTATCCAAAGAAATATTGCTTATAATGGGGAACAAGTAAATAAAACCCTCCAAAAACACAATCCTGTTATGTTTAAGTCATTAAAAATGTTGTCCAAGTATACATGTTGAAATAGAAAGATATTTCACAATAAATTATTATATGGAAAGCACATTATATGCAGTACGATTCCATTTAAATATAAATACATCTAGAATAATATATAACATATTAAAGATTATCATCTCTGGATAGTGAGATAATTTTTACCTTTTTATTTATATTTTCCCAATTTTCTGTAATGTAAGATACAGAAATGAAAATAAATTATTTGCTACTGTTCCTTCTTTTTTTACTTTCTGGGAGGAATGTGAATTGAGAAAGAAGCAAAAGTTAAAGGAAACCAAGATTTGGGTCTTTCACTGTACTGCCTGGGTATTAGGTCTCTGGGTAAAAATTTATGGGCAGGAATAGTTATCCTCTTTCTTGACAATTCACTAAAGGCAACATGTAGGTTGGTCCAGGATACTATGGATCAGACAAAAGTACAATACTGTAATAATTGTAAAGATTAAAAAATTACATATTCAGGGGAAAGATGTTGTTCAAACCAGATGGATCATGTCACATTTAGATGGAAACATCACTCTCTCTTACTTTATAAAGGAAAAGAAAAAGCACTAAGAGTTAGAAGCTTCTCATTTCCAAACCTTAGAATTACTTCTCCTCATTCTTTACCTGCAATTCTCAATCCAAGTATAATAGACAATGGCAGTGAAGATGCAGAAAAATCTTATTAGTGTATGCCAAATGTACAGAAAGGCAGGCCTTCCTAATTACTGAATTCATGAATTAAAGATAGCTTATTTTTCAGAAGTATGTCTTTGAATATAGTATGTGATTTCTGTTATTAATGTCTCTAAGGAGATGCTATCAAATGCCCAAAAGTATATTTATTCCAGTTCCCGTTTGTTATTATTAAATTTTAAATACATTCAAAATAAATTCCTTGAAAGCATTTGTAAAACTCAGTAGCCAACTCAATGGCCAGTTGAGTGTACACATCCATCCATATTCCTTATTTCACTCAGGAATGTCAACATCTTATTAGATTAAAGGAGGTTTTAATAAAAACAACTCCCTTTTATCCCCTTCATTCTCTGTTCAATCCTGATAGTGATAGAAACAGTGAATAAATAGTCTAAGTATAAACAAAGAAAGGACTAAAGAAAATTAAGTTCCCATTTTACAGAGAGAAATGTGACTCTAAGGATCAGATTGTTAGTTAATTTAGCTATAGCCTGCAGGGCAGAGGCGGGGGGGGGGGGGATTAATCACTTTAGTCAATATCAAGTACATTTATCCCAGTTAATTGGCAATAGGGAAGCTAAGAGATAATTGTTATTTCTAGTGCATCTAGTCCTAGTGATCTATTCCAGAATTTGTGTTTATGAAAGATTCTCCAATTGCAAATGAATGTGCCTGACTTCAAACCCTGAAAATTTTGCTTTATTGCAGGAAACGGCACGGAGGAAGAAAACCTCTTGATAGGGTGCAACAGTTAAATAGTTGAAAGTTGCTTTTTAAAAATAGTACAATAAACATAAACTCATAGTTCATTAAAATCATAAACCAAAGTCAGTGGTCAGTGTTACAATGAATATCAAACCAAAGCACTGGAGACACACTACAAACTCCAGTGAGATTTGTAAATGTTTCCAAAACTAAGTATACATGCACTTCAAGAAGTTTAGAGATCAGATGGATAGAAAGAAGACATAAGAAAACCAGCATTTCATTTATTACAATGTGCTTTGCCATGTAAAATCTCAGAGTAGCAGCATGAGCAACTTAAAGCATCTTGTCATACTATGGAACTGGAAAACGAAGTAAAAAATAATGAAAAGAAAAGAATACCATGCAGTCATTAAATATCTTGCTTTTTAAAGAATATTTAATGACATGAGAAAATGTTCACAATGAAAGGGAAAGACAATAGGAAACAAAACTCTGTAATGATTCAAATTTGAAATTAAATATTATACAAATAGAATAGAAGGAAATAAAACAGTTGTTAATAGTTTTTTCCAGGTAATTAGAGATCCCTAGATGATTTTCATTTTCATTTGTATAATCTTCCATATTTTCCACAATAAAATATAACTTTCATAATGAGAAAAATAACCCTTGTTTTTTGAAATACAAACATTTCCATCAGATTACCTTGTGAAGCAATGGTATCTGGGTTACAATAAAAGTATCTATTGGAGAAGTGTATTAAAACTCTCTCTCGTTCTTGAGTTTCTCCCACAAGAGAAAATGCTTTAAAGAAATACCTTAAAAAGAATTAAGAGAAAAAAAGTGAAACTAGAAAACATTACCATACTCTTTACGTTTGACAAAGTTAATTTATATATAACAAGAAATTAATTATACAAAGAAGATATTCTAGTTATTTTTTTTAAAAAATCACTTATTAGAAAGCCATTCAATATAAATTTACTTAATTCTATAAAATGTCAATATAAAAGATGACAGGGCAGTAACAATAACATGGTAGCTAATACATTAAGAAAAACCTTGGGAAGGTAGTAACTTCCCATATGACTGAGTGACAAGTAGCCATTTAAAAGATCAGTCAGATAAAAACCAAAGAACACTTAAGACTGAACCCATAACCATGTAGGCTATGTTTTAAAAACTATACATGGATCAGTTTGTCATTTTGTTATATGATTGTACTCGCCACTGACACACTGTTATATGCAACTGATGAATCACTGAACTCTACCTCTGAAACTAATAATACACTATATGTTAACTGACTGAATATAAAATAAAATTTTAAAAAAAGAAAATAATTACAATTATATTATCTTGTGCACAGATTTTTGTGAATTTTATTTTGCCTATTATCACATTATATTATTAACTTTTTATATGAGAAGAAAATTGGGAGCTAAAACCCTAATTTATTCCTTAGGCTAGGAATAAATTTATGTATAAAAATTCTTCGCAAAATAAAAATATGCCCAGAACCACACACCAATCTAAATCGGGGTCACTAAGAGTACTGTCTATTAATGATAAATTCCGATAACCCTCACTTGACAAAGTAGATGCACTTCCCTAAACATGAGATAGGAAGAAAAAAATCCTTTAAAATGTTCTAAGAAATCTTACAATTAAAAGAAACATACAGGGCGCCTGGGTGGCTCAGTTGGTTAAGCGACTGCCTTCGGCTCAGGTCATGATCCTGGAGTCCCGGGATCGAGTCCCGCATTGGGCTCCCTGCTCGGCGGGGAGCCTGCTTCTCCCTCTGACCCTCCCCCCTCTCATGTGCTCTCTGTCTCAAATAAATAAATAAAATCTTTAAAAAAAAAAAAAGAAACATACAAAAAACCTTATTTCTATGATGAAAATATTGCTGTCTTAGTTTGTTAAATCTAAATTATATTGATCAAACTTGAAT
This sequence comes from Mirounga angustirostris, assembly GCF_029215605.1. Taxonomy (NCBI): domain Eukaryota; kingdom Metazoa; phylum Chordata; class Mammalia; order Carnivora; family Phocidae; genus Mirounga; species Mirounga angustirostris. The sequence goes on from NW_026991710.1 coordinate 162,020,521, forward strand.
TTTTCATAACCGTCTTTTATAAACCACATTAGAGAACAAAGCATAAATATAGATCTTTCCTCTACCCTTATTTGTTTTCAGTGGAAAAACCTATGCATGCCCTCAATTCACGCAAAGTGCCACCAAATAAGTCATTATTGTGCATTCTAATCCAAACAACCTTACTTCACCTCCCAAAATGCAGTTTCCTGATTTATAAAACTAAAGGGTTATACAGATGATCTCAGAATTCCTCCAGGCTCTGACATGTTATAAAGTTTATAAGAGTAAATGCTGACTGAGTTTTACCTTCAGCGGCTCTTAGAAATTTACAGTACAATATGGTGTGAAAAGTGAGGATCATTGTGTTTATTAAACCTTCATTTGAACAGATCAGCAAAAAGTGCTACTATCTGAAACAGTTTACAGATATCTTCTGCTGATTATTATGTTGATATTCACTTTTATTCCATTCATGAGTTAATTCAAAGTATCATCTTAAAAGGCTATTGTAAACAAATGCTTAGGGGAAAAAAGCCTGTAATTCTACAGTCTGTAAATCTATGCCTTTTTTAATTGATCATTCGAAAACCAAATTCCCATAGATTCCACTTCTCAAGACTTTGTCACTATTCTTTATTATGTCATCTACTAGTTGGAAAATATGATTTCATGTGTGATTTCATAAAAACAATATAATTTTCTTTCTACTGTGTCTAATAAACTATAGTATAATTTGAGCTAAGGTCACAAAGTCACTGTGGGCTAAAAAATTAGTTTCAGCATTACTTTCCCTTCTCAGAATTAATTATTTGGAGGCAAAAATAAAACAGAAGTGGGGGTGCCTGGGTGGCTCAGTCATTTAAATGTCTGCCTTTGGCTCAGGTCATGATCCCAGGGTCCTGGGAGTCTCAGCAGGGAGTCCGCTTCTCCCTCTCCCACTCCCCCTGCTTGTGTTCCCTCTCTGGCTGTCTCTCTCACTGTCAAATAAATAAATAAAATCTTAACAACAACAATAAAAGAAGTGATATTTAATCATACCTGAGAGACTGATCCAGTGTCATTCCTGTAAAATCAAAAAACTTCAGATATTCTTCTGCAACTAGTTTGCTAAATTCATTGCTATAAGAAAACAGGATAAACTTTGTTATTAAAATCCAAGCTGTTAAAAAAGACACACACATACGGAACACTCAGACACCAGCCTTGGTACAGAACGTACTTCTTGCCTAGGTGCTTTGCGACATCCGATCTTTTGAATCTGTCTAGTTGATAAAGGCGTTTGGCCAACCTTTTGGCTGCTTCTACGTTGCTGCTGGTACCATTACTGAGACTTTCTGAGGTCTCCTTTTCCAGAATTTCAGTGCTCCCCATCTCAGAATGAGCCTCTAGTAGTGTTGTTTTTACCCCAGCATTGCTGTGAGAATTGATAAAGAAGAAAAAAAGAAAAGATTTTTTTTATGTGACAAAAAGGAAAAATAGCTGATGAAATTACCATGCTATTGTAGAACTAAATGAAAAAGACTTTTAAATGATAGTTTTATGCTTAATTATTCATAAAAGTGTTTCCAGCTACTGTATTTCAATGTACCGAAGAAGTGATTGCTTAAACCCTTGATGAGCGGTTCTCAAAACTTTGGTCTCAGGACCTTTACATTTTTAAAAATACGGAGGACACCAAAGATCTTTGTGTTTATGTGGGTTTTATCAATTGATATTCACTGTATTAATAATTTAAAAAGAAAAATTTCAACTATGAATTCACCTAAAATAACAAACCCATTTCATGAATATAAATATTTTATTAAAAACAATTATAGTTTCCAAAACAACATAAAATTTAGTGAGAAAGGCAACAATTCTTTACATATTTAGAAATTTCTTTAATGGTTGGCTTACTGGAAGACAGCTGGGTTCTCACTGCCACTAACCAATACTTTGTTTTGATTGAAATATATTAAAATCCAGCCTCACACAGATATTTAGTTAAAAAAAATAAGAAGTAATTTAATATCCTTTTCAGATAATTGTAGATATTCTTTTTTTATACGGCACCAAAATAAGACAAGGGGTAGTTTCCCAAAGGTTGGTGCCAATACCGTATTCAAAGAACTTTTTATACTCATATTAAAATATCTTCTACTTTAAATGGATCTTTTACCCAGGCAAGATTCCATACCATACATTGGTCATTTGCAAAATATCTGTTGACACATTTCATTATACGATATTTTTTAAAATCACGTTTATTATGTCACCACTATTATCTTCAGAAAAATCTTTAAGTATGGAAAAGCTACCAAACTTTTGGTGGCAGATATAAGTTTTCCAAAATTCTAAGTTTTAACTGAAAGCTCAAATTTTATTGTTGGCAACAAATATTGTCAGTTGTTTTCTTAAATTAGTAATAGGCTCACTCTCTTAATTTTTGAGAAAATGGCTCCCAATAACCATAGTTTGTCGGTTACACTTTGAAGGAAAAATGGCATTTCATAAAAAGCAACTAGTTTATAACTTACAACTCGAATTACATACAAGATTGTCCTAAAGAAAACCATCAGGAGTAGAAGTGCTTTATGCATATTTTCCATCTCATCACACGTGAAATTAAAAAGGTATATACTCAAGAGTTAAAATGTAATTATTTTGTACTGCTTTATCATATTTAGGAATTTTTAGGTGAGACTGGCTTTTGTTTTTATTTTGAGTGCAGAATAGTGAAGAACATAATAACAACTAGGACAGTTTGGTGCCACTACCTTGATTTGTGCTAAAGCCCCTACACCATTGCTTTTGCATCATTTGTGTAAACATCAATACAGTGAAAAAGGAAAATAATGCTGTATCGTTATTATAAAATAAACTGGAACTCATAAACCTCCTGAAAGGGCCCCACAAACCGCACTGTGAGGCCTCTGCTCTTCAAAGGGGTCAGCCTGTGGGTGGCTATAGAATGCTACATCATGCATTTATAACACACACACCAATAACGCAGTAATTTCCAAATTCTCACTTTACTTGGTAACTAAGGAACAGTACATTCATGATAAACTACCACATTTAAGTAGCCTTCCAACACACTTACCACAGACTCTAAACCAGACACAGAATTTTTCTGTAATGAACCAGATAGTAAATACTTCAGGCAAGGCCACATAAGGTCTCTGTCTCACATGCTTCTTTGTTTTTGTTTTTGTTTTTCTCCAACCTTTTAAAACTTAAAAACCATTCCAGGCTAGGCTGAACGGGCCCATAGGCCTAGTTTTGCATGTCTTTGCTCTGTCACATAGTTCTTTAACTTGGCCTGAATTGTAAGTAGAGTATCCATTTATTGTCTAACCCAAGATACTCTTAAGAGAACAGGATGATAAAATTAAATGAGATTATAATTGTTACAAAGTTAAAAAAAAAAGGCATCACCAATAAAAAATTAGTTGTAAACTTATAATAAATAATAAAAATCATAGCAAAAAATGTATTTTTTTAAGCAGAACTATTCAGTATCTATTTTTGTCACTTATTCTACCTTATGATTTTCCACTTCCTACCACCAACTAAGTGGTAGCCTGGCAGGTACACTATCACTGTTTGCCCAGCCAGTACACTTAGGAACTGCACAGTCCCAGACTTCCCCAACCACTGCCAGACTTGAGGGAGATAACTGCCCCTCACAACTCCTCTCCAAGCTCATTCTATCAGCAAGTATTCCACATGCTGTCCTTGAAAGAGAGCTACAAGGGGAGGGAAAAGAGAGAGGTTATCCCACACTGTCTTTCAGACTTAACTATTCTGTTCAATGCACACGTCAACTCACACATCCCACAGGACACTGCAGAGAAGCTAGAAGTACCAACTGGAGGCTTTTCAAACCCAGGCTGACTTAACTTTACTGCAGCTGTTAATGATAATACTTCATTTTTTAAAGTCAGTCTAATGTTAAGCCACAGTCAATGCCAGGACAACAAACATAAACTGGAATTACCCTAGGCAAACTAAGATATTTGGTAACCCTTCTTTAAACAATTAGCCACCTTAAACAATTTTCCAACAGAAATAGATACCAATTAAAATAAATTGCTTCATTATGGTGAGATCTTCATGCAAACACCTTTAAATATTTTTTCATCCTAAACCTTCCTCTACAGAGTTACCACCCAGTTTTATGAAATCTATCCTATCAGAAAACTTGAGTATTCAATCATTATATACAGCAAACTTATAATAAGTAAACTTGTATTAGAAAATTCTTTTAAAGGACAACTCATACTTTGTGTTTTCCTGCATTCGTGGTGGAAATGTAAAACATTTATTCCAAGAACTATTTTAGTTACAATCAAATAATTTTTATAATTATAAAAGAAAATCCCTGCAGTTCTGTCTGCATGCATTCTCTTACTCTATCTAGTAGCTATCATGGAGAAAAAACAAATGCCAAAGAAAGCATTTTCTTTTCAATTAAACTGCTACTTATTGCTCATTTTTCATGACATATTTATGGTATATATTTAATCACTCCATGTAAATAGTAAAATTACACCATATATACAGTACTGCAAAGATTTTGTTCAAATACAAGAGACTTACCCTAATGAGCATATATTTTTTTAAAGTGTAGTGGTGACAGTCACCACTTTTTCTACTTGCCCCCTCTTTCTACTCTCTTGCCCAGCCCAGTCTATTTCACCTCATTCTCCCCACATTCTTCAAAAGGAGGTAATTTTAACATCTGTACAAATCAGATTTCTGTGGATCTTCTTGACAAAACCTTCAGTAAAAAAAAAAAAATAAGGAATACAGTGAGGATAAATACCTCCATTCCTAGATGGCTTCATTCTGTCCCATTTCATGATTTATGAGATTACTTGAGCAAGAACAGAGACTGCTCCTTTTAAATCAGAAAGCCTGGCAATATAATGGCAATACAAACTCACCAGCAATAAGGCAGACACCAAAAAGAACTCATCTCAGAGCCTAGGGTGGCTGGGCCATACATACATCCCCTTACAAGCCCCTTCTCAGTACTCTTTGCCCCACAAGTCCAGTGTCTATTGGTCCACTAGGGCTTCTAAGGACCTCGCTCCCTGTGAAGTCATATTACTATGACCTCACCTTCTTGGCAGAGTGCTTACTGTTGGGGTTTTTGTAATGTTTTTACAACCCCAATAAAAACAGGAGCCAGAACACAAGAGCCACTGTATATTAAGAGCATAAACAACAATGGCAGCCCAGCCTTGCTCACACTTGATAAAGCAAACTGGATGATCCCTCTCAGGAGGGATGACACCCCATTTTGTTTCCCGGAATACACAAGACATTGTCCATCTAGTCTGCTGAATACTAGATGCTTTCAGTAGTTTGAATTTTCCCTTTTTTTTCCTAGTCTCTCTTTTCTTCTTGATCAAGTAACTTTACAATTTCCTAAGGTGAAATTCCTAATAGCCACTTAAATGTAAAAAGACTCCCCAAAAGGTTCTTCCTGTGTTCTAGAAAATGCTTCACTGGGGCTTGTACCTCATACCTGCAAACACATATGGTAACACTATCATCAAAAGAAGGATCAGATTGAGTCTGATCACCGGGCATTCTCATAACCTTTTTATAATACTAGGATTACCAGTTTTTCTAGATAAAAATAATAGGATATCCAGTTAAATCTGAATTTCAGATAAAAAAAAATTGTTTTTAGCACAGAACATACACTAAAAAAAAAAAAAAATCATTCAATGTTTATCTGAAATTCAGATTTAACTAGTCGTCTTGTATTTTACCTAGGTTCACCCGGTAACCCAACCTCCCAAAATATTTGTTCTAAACTTATTTGAAGAATTCCAATAATGGTGTTCCCTAACTGCCAATTGGTAGCGTGTTTCACAACCCACAGCGTGGGTTTATTCTGACTTACTTACGTAATTTTTATTCCTTATTAAACTATTGTTCTATAGTTTCATTAAGACCTTCTCTCAGTTGCCTATGACCTACTGATTCTTCTCTAATATCCTCTAAATACAAAGGAAAAACTCTTTTCTCTTATTTTCACCCTTCTTTCCCAGCCTACCTACTGCTACCACAGATGTAATAATATGCCTCCTTCATAAAAATCCTACACAAGATAAAAATCCAAGTTCTGTAGCATGTCAGATAAGACCATTCACAAGCTGACCCCAATGGCTCATTTAGATTTATCATCTACCATCTTCCTCATGCTTGGGTCACACAGCAATATTAGCTGTGCTCTCATACCCCTTTTCCATCTTGCTCCGTTTGCCCCTCTTGTTACCCCTACCCTATATTTCTGGGGTGCCCCAAATTTTGCAAATTCTTTTTGACCCTACAAGAACACAAATGAGATAACTTTTTTAAGAATCATATTCCAACTCCCTCCTGCTGCATTCTCAGAGCAGCTGATAAATTACCTTTACTCTAGCTCTTCTTTTGAAAGTCCCATCTCTCTCACCTACTACAATCTTGAATTTCACTCTGTATTCACATCACAGGAGAAGGATGAAGTTATTCAGTAGCCATCTGCTAAAGGGATGCAAGAACTGAGCAATTGGCTTTGTCCACTTTCTCCACTGTCTTCTGTGCTACACTATCAATGACACATGGCAAGCACGAACTTTCTAATTCATTATGACCAATCCTGGAATGTTCCAGAAGACACTGACATCAGCACAGGGTACCAGTTAGATAGCCTGGTTTCATATTTACGTTGAATTTAAATTTTAAGAAATTCTTTAAATTTGTATTGAATTGAGGTAATAAAACTAGGATGAAAAAAGTAAACTAGGTTGAGGTGTCAAAGCTTCCCCCACCCCCCGCATTTATAAAGTATACCGGGGGAATTGTGCATAGAAAACAACAACAAACAGCACCTAGTCCAATTTTAGACTGTATAAGCTAGGTAAAGGCCAGTCAGAAGAATCCCAAAGAGTGGAAAGTGGAATTAAAGGACCAGAGGGTGCAATATGACCCTGGCACCACTCTTCAGGTTGAAAATACAGATATAAAGGCCTGAAAGCAACAGATTCAGGAAAAAAAACTGGTAAAAATGCATTAGCTTTCATGGCCAGAACGAACGTCAGTCAAAAAGAATTCTAAGTCTACCGTAAGCAAGATACACTTAAAATCCTGAAGTATATAACATCGCCTTTGAGAAAGGAAAGGAAATCTTGTTGGCCATCATTATGTAGGACATTTATTTCTCAGGCATTGCAGAGATAGCACATCATCTAATCTTGGAGGAAATATAAATGAGAAATTATTCATAACAGCTACAGTACCTCCAGTGGTACCCATTCACCTAACAGCATCTAACCCTGATTAAGCGCTTACTTTGTGCCAGTCACCGAGATTAGTGTTTCCTAGAGATTGTCTCATCTAATCCTCAATAATCTTATAAAGTAGATCGTTGTATACCCATTTTACAGATGGAAACTGAGGCACAGAGCTGGACATGGAAATGGGACTTCAGTACTCAAGTCCTTTATATACTCTACTACTATTAATTTTGCTACTGCTAGTCATTTTCTGGTACGGTTGTTTTTGCTGATTCAACAAATATTAACAAATTCCTTGCCATGTGTCAGGCAATGTGTTTAGGTGCTTACTATTTAGGAATACTTCAGTAAACAAAAGAAAAAGCTTCTACCCCCAAGAGAGCTAAAAATAAACAACAAACTATAATAAATGAAAAAAATACATATACATGTATTACATTAGAAGGTGATAATTGCTATGGAAGAAAAATAGAAAAGAAAGAGAGATCAAGAATCTCAGTTTGGGGAGAGAGGTAGATATATTTTTATTTATAAAGCGGTCATGGGAGGTCCGAGCCACTTGAAGGGTGGAGTTGTCATCAGTTAACATAGGAAAACCAAAGTTGGCACAGGTTTTAAGAGAAAGAAGTTCCATTTTAGTTACATTAACTTTGAGATCTCCATTAGATATCCAAGGAGATATGGGAATATGAGCATATGTAATGTCTTTCAGAAAAGACATGTGCCTGGGGCCTACTCCAGGGAATTCTCAGACTGTTGGCCTGAGGTGGGTCTTCACATTTTCTTTTTAAGCTCCAAGATGATTCTGATGTGTTATCAAGATTTTGAGGCACCACTGTAACCCATGGAAAATCACTATAGGTCTAAAGAGGGGAAATGGTAATGATCAGACTTGGATTTTTTTTTTTTTTTTTTTTTTTTTTAATTTTAAGAGAGAGGGAGAGACAATCTTAAGTAGGCTCCATGCTCAGGGCAGAGCTGGACTCAGGGCTCAATCTTACGAACCCTAAAATCATGACCTGAGTGGAAATCAAGAGTCGGATGGTTAAGCCACCCCACCAGACTTGTATTTTTATAAGATCACTTTTCTTTGTACCATGTGGGAAAAACTATAGGGAGACAAAATTGAGGGCAGAGAAATCAGCTAGGAAAGCTATCAAAATACTCTGGCTAGGAGACAAGAACCTGAATTGAAAGATAATTCATGTGAATATTTAAAAAAAACAAAAAACCAAAAAACAACACCTGCTCCAAGGGGCGCCTGGGTGGCCCAGTTGGTAAACTGACCAACTTCCTGATTTCCGCTCAGATCATGATCTCACGGTTGTGAGATTGACCGCCTCGGGCGCCATACTCAGCACATAGTCTGCCGGGGGACTCCCCCTGTGCGTGCTCTCTCTCTCTCAAATAAATAAATAAATCTTAAAAAAAAAAAGAAAAACAACAAACCCTGCTCTGCTCTGAAAGATATTTACAAAAAGTAAATTGAAAGAACATAATGAGTGATTTGGAATGTGTGTGGAGTTGTGTTCCAAGGGAGGGCAGAAAGCTAACTCTGACTTAGAAGCTGGGCAGGTATGTTGCCACCAACCAAGGTAACAAATACAAGAGGAAGAAGATGGGACATGTAACAGTGTGTGACGGGCATGCGAGCACACACACATACAGAAACAGGAGACAGAGGGGTAATAATATATATGTAATCATGTAAGGGGTCCACAGGATATTCAGGCAGAGCTGTCCTAGTAGCCACAGCAACTATCCACTACCCGTGGGAACTCAGTACAACCTTAGCAGTCCCCTCCACTCATGTGGCTCGATCACCTGGTAAGGGGCTGTAATGTCCAATATGCCCAAGGAACCCAGAAATGTGTGACAAAGAAGTATGTCTAGCAGTGTATTCATCTGAACACAAATCCATTACAGCAGAAGAATGAGGAGGTCTCCTTTCATTTATTAATGAGATTCTACATGCAAGTGCTTAGTTTGTCAGTAACAATTATTAATGTAGAAGATGCTAAAAGCAAGTATCTGCCCAAAAGCTCCAGTTAGACTGCCAAGGTTCAAACACTGGTTCTATCAGTCACCAGAGTGGGTAAATTCATTATTTTCTGTGAGCCTCAGTTTCTTCTTCTATGAAATGGAGAGAACAATACCAACTTCCCAAGGTGTTGTGCAGATTAAATGAGAAGATCCACATAAACGTTTACCTAGTAGTGTTTGGCACATAGTGAACAATAAATGTTAGTTTCCATCACCAGACCGACTACTCCAGGGAATTCTCAGACTGTTGGCTTGAGGTGGGTCTTCACATTTTCTTTTTAAGCTCCAAGATGATTCTGATGTGTTATCAGGATTTTGAGGCACCACTGTAACCCATGGAAAATCCACTACTACTCCTCCTCCTTACATCTTTAAGATTATTACTTGGTTATTTGGATGATCACATGAGATTATTACATCAGGCAGTATTTTATTAAATGTAAACTGCTATTTGTATTGTACACAAATGTTAACTGGCTCTCAGTAGAAATTAATACTTGACTTCTCTAAAGAAACTGCCTCAAATGAACCGACTTTTAACATTTATATAGAATACATCTCTCTAGATGGGGCTGCATTTTACTTATACATGATTTCAGGGACTTTATAATTATAGAGAACCACTGATAAAATCTAACTATAGAAACTCCTAATGGCTAGTTCTGTTTGGCATGGATAACATAATTCAGTCTTTACAAATGAAGAATTATAATAAGTGTCACCTAGAGGTTCTGGCTCAGGATATTTTTAAAACCTCATTCATTTTACTTAGTCCTACATTCAGTATTCCAGAAAAGGGCACCAACGTGCAAGGCAATGGTACAGAAGCTGACCAAACTTACAAATTTGCCTTGGAAGCACTTATTTCCAATAAATAATTGGTATTTTTACTCTTCTACAGCCTCACACTCCTCTGGGGGCATAATCCAGATGATGCAGGGTTATTTTTTTTTCTTTTTTCTTTTGTTTTGATTTTTCATATTAAACTGGAGCTTTTGGCTGGCTCTCAAATGAGAATGTAATTTTGCTGCAATATTATCAAGGCAATTTTAATACAACTACACTATAAAAATATGAGATGAATCATTTGGAAAGCAACTACTACTAGATGTCTAGCTTGATAATAAATAAGGAGGAAAGTGATGCAAAAACATATACATGTTCATTATTTGCACAGAAGCTTCGGTGAACGAATCAGTGAATCCCAATTCCAGTGGGCAAAAAAGGAAGAGTGAATCATTCACAGATGGACTAACTTGTTTTCCTGGAATGCTATTAAAATGTCACTGCGTATTCTGAGTTTACATCTTTCATGAGATACAGCTTTTGGCCATGTTACCTCACTGCCTTTATATGGCATTAAAAATCTCTAATGGCACTATATCACTCTCTACCCTGACAAAAGGAAATAAAAGGGACAACTGCATTCCATATCCCTGTAAATTCGTAAGTAAACAGTCTGAAGCTGACCATATCTGTTAATGACTGTGCTTATGCACTGCACACTCTGGGGAAACAGGGTGGTCTGAATTTAGACAATACACCCACATGTCTACACGGAAAAACACTAGCTTATCCCCCATGCCAAGATATTATATCCCTTCATGTTTCTCCAAATTATCTAATTTAAAAAAATTTCATTTGAAGGAAGGCATTAACACTCTAAATAAATGAATGTATACATACACAAATAAAGCATAAACTCATCAAAACACACCCCCCTTTGAGGAAGAAGGAGGTACTACTATTTGGCCCTATGACACATGAGAAAATTAAGACATGTAAAAGGGACTAACTGAACTGCTAGAGCCCACTAACCTCACTCCTGGGATTTAGTCAAGGATGCTATTATTGCCAAATGCAATACAATTATAAGGAAGAAAGTTTAATATCCTTAGAGTATTTACAGTAACACAGAATGAAATCAAGTCTATCCTTCCAAAGACAATTTATAAAAAGGAATGTCAAATTTTTAGAAGCCAAAATTGCCTCAACTAGCACATCTTTGCTTTTTCTCTCTGAAATCCCTACCAACTAAAAAAAGAGACAACAAATAATCGTCACATACAATTCTGTATAACAAAAAAACTAATGATAATGGCTGCTTTTCTGTAGTGCTTGTAACATTATTTCTCAGCGCTTCCCTCTACTGAGGCCCATTCAATGGTACAATCTATCATTAAACAAAAGAAGTCAATGCAAAAGCAATAAATTCCCAAATAACCATCTGATAACTCAAGACATGTTTTATTATAAGTTCAATCATAATTATCTAAATTTTTTCTAGTTTTTTAAGTTTATCTGATACTTGAAAATGATCAGTTTTCTATCACTATGGCTTTATTATTGAGGAAAAGTTATAACTAAAAGATAATGTTTTATAAGTGCTATATTCTGGGGCGCCTGAGTGGCTCAGATGGTTAAGCATCTGCCTTTGGCTTAGGTTATGATCCCAGCGTCCTGGAATCAAGCCCTGCATCGGGCTCCCCGCTTGGTTGGGAACCTGCCTCTCCCTCTCCCTCTACTATTCCCCCTGTTTGTGCTCTCTTGCTCTGTCAAATAAATAAATAAAATCTTAAAAAATAAAAATAAAATAAAAAGAGGTGCCATATTCTGTCCCTTCATACCACAGAGGGAAAAAAAATGCTCAATTTTAATTTAAAAAATATGAAGCACTGAATTATTTTCAATTGAATCTTAAACCATCTTCTAATTATTCATATTAATATATGTTTCACACATTTTAGAATACAATAAATAATTTTTAAGCAAAAATTTATCGTCTGTCTACACTTTTACTGCATTGAATTAGTATTACTATACATTCACTGGGCAACAGAAAGTGGTCAAGGATTTTGCCAGTGAGGATATGTATGAACTCTAACCAACACAACTGGCAACAGATACTCCACTAAGTGGATAATCCTTACATGGATAATGACTACAATTTTACTATTGTAAACAGTTTGTTAAATAGTGTCATATCAAGAGTTGGTGTACCCATCAATAAAAGGATAAAAGCCATCTCAATAGATGCAGAAAAAACATCAAAGGAGAACATCCATTCATGATTAAAAAAACCCTCATCAAAGTAGGTTTAGAGGGAACATACTTTAACATAATAAAAGCCATCTATGAAAAAACCACAGTGAATATCAAACTCAATGGGAAAACACTGAGCCTTCTTCCCTAAAGTCAAGAACAAGACAAAGATGTCCACTCCCACCAGTTTTATTCAAAATAATACTAGAAGTCCTAGCCTCAGCAATTAGACAACCAAAAGAAATAAAAGGCATACAGACTGGCAAGGAAGAAGTCAAATTTTCACTATTTGCAGATGACATGATACTCTATACAGAAAAACCATTAAGACTACACCAAAAAACTGCTGGAACTGATAAGCAAATTCAGTAGAGTCCCGGGGTACAAAATCAACATGGAGAAATCTGCTGCATTTCTATATACCAATAATGAAGAAGCAGAAAGAGAAATTAGGAAAACAATCTCAACTAATTGGAATTTTTTTTTAAAGATTTTATTTATTTGAGAGAGAGAGAGAGGCGTGCACACACATGAGCAGGGAGAAGGGGCAGAGTGAGAGGGAGAGGACAAGAGACCATGCTGATCACGGAGCCTAATGCAGGACTTGATCTCATGACCAAGAGTCAGACACTTACCCGACTGAGCCATTCAGGCACCCCACAACTAACTGGAATTTAAATAAAAACTTAAAAAGGAAAATCCCATGTACAATTGTACCAAAAATAATAAGATACCTAGGAATAAACATAACCAAAGAGATAAAAGACCTGTACTCTGAAAACTTTAAATACTGATGAAAGAAATTGAAGATGACACAAAAAATGAAAAGACATTCCCTGCTCACGGATCCAAAAAACAAATATTGTTAAAATGTCTCTATTATCCAAAGCAATCTACACATTTAATGTAATCCCTTTCAAAATACCAACAGCATTTTTCACAGAACTGGAACACACAATCCTAAAATTTGTATGGAACCACAAAAGACCCCGAATAATCAAAGCAATCTTGAAAAAGAAAAGCAAAGCTGGAGGTATTGCAATTCCAGACTTCAAGTCATATGACAAAGCTGTAGTGATCACAACAGTATAGTACTGGCACAACAAGAGACGCAGAGTTCAATGGAACAGAACAGAAAACCCAGAAATGAACCTACAACTATGTGGTCAATTAAACTTTGACAAAGAAGGAAAGAATATCCAGTAGGAAAAGACAACCTCTTCAACAAAAGGTGCTGGGAAAACTGGACAGCTACATGCAAAAGAATGAAACTGGACCACTTTCTTTATACCATACACAATAATATACTCAAAACGGATTAAAGACCTAAATGTGAGACCTGGAACCATAAAAATCTTAGAAGAGAGCGCAGGCAGTAATTTCTCTGACATCAGCTGTAGCAACATTTTTCTAGATATGTCTCTTGAGACAAGGGAAATAAAAGCAAAAATAAATTATTGGGATTAGATCAAAATAAAAAATTTCTGTACAGCAAAGGAAACAATCAACAAAACTAAAAGGCAACCTACGGAATGAGAGAAGATTTTTGCAAATGACATACCAGATGAAGGGTCGGTATCCAAAATATATGAAGAACTTACACAACTCAACACCCAAAAAACAATCCAATTAAAAAATGGGCAGAAGACATGAACAGATTTTCTCCAAAGAAGACATACAGATGGCCAACAGACACATGAAAAGATGCTCAACATCACTCACCATCAGGGAAATGCAAATCAAAACCACCTCATACCTGTCAGAATGACTGAAATAAAAAACACAAGAAACAGCAAGTGTTGGCGAGGATATGAGAACAAGGAACCCTCTTGCACTGTTGGTGGGAATGCAAACTGGTGTAGCCACTCTGGAAAAGAATATGGTTTCCTCAAAAGGTTAAAAATAGAACTATCCTACAATCTAGTAATCATGCCACTAGATATTTACTCCAAAAATACAATAACACTAATTCAGATGGATACATGCACCCTTATGTTTATAGGAGAATTATTCATAATAGCCAAATTATGGAAGCGGCCCAAGTGTCCATCGACTGATGAATGGATAAAGATGTAGTATGTATATACAATGGAATATTACTCAGCCATATAAAAGAATGAAATCTTGCCATTTGCAATGACATGGATGGAGCTAGAAAGTATAATGCTAAGCAAAATAAGTCAGTCAAAGAAAGACAAATACCATATGATTTCACTCATATGTGGAATTTAAGAAACAAACAAAAAAATGAGCAAAGGAAAGAAAAAAGAGAGGGAGACAAACCAAGAAACAGACTCTTAACTATAGAGAACAAACTGATGGTTATCAGAGGGGAGGTTGGTGGGGGGATGGGTTAAATAGGTGATGGGGATTAAGGAGTGCACTTGTTGTGATGAGCACACGGTGATGTATAGAAGTGTTGAATCACTATATTGTACACCTGAAACTAATATAACACTGTATGGTAACTATACTGGAATTTAAAAGAAAATAAAAAAGGCTTGGTGTACCTAAACCAATCCTGTGAATCCCTGCTTCCCTCTGAGCACACAGGTTAAGTGGCACCTAAAGCGAGTCAGGGATAGATAGCCCTCTTCTATCTTGCAAGCAGTGTCTAGAGTTAGAAGATGTATCCTAATTCAAGTCGATTTTTTTTTTAATCAACCCCTGCTAGAGGTCTCAACTTAGAACTTAATTTTTTTTAATGTAATTTACTTGAGAGTGATTACCATTAGGGATAAGTAAGTTAAAATTAGCTTACTAAACGTAAGTATCCCAATCCTAAACGAAACATTAGAACCCTCAAAAGTATACTTGTAAATACAAATTTAGCTTGATCAAACACCCCACACACACACTTTTGCAGGTCCAGGTACTAAATAATATTATCTATCTAGAGAACATTAGATCAATTCTGTACTCTCCTCTGTCTCTCTTCCTCTTCTCTTCTGACTCTTCCATCTTCGGAAGAACAAGAGGCTTTATGAATACTCTCTATGGTTAGATATATCCAATTTGTATCATCACTATTAGTGTTTTCTGCCCTCTCTTCAAATTTTTATAAATACCTGTTTTCACTGCCCCACACCACAGTTCTTGCTGCACTTCCTTGGCACACTCAGAACTGCACAGTTGGCCTGCAGTGCCCCTCAGCTTCTGGCAGTTTCACCTTGCAAATACCTTCTGTAGTCTTCCAGGAGAGGGCACCAGCATGCAAAGCAGAGGTACAGAAACTGCCCAAACACCAAGTGAATGAAACAGGCTGCATTTACTTTAGAGGCATTTATTTTCAATATATAATTTTACTCTTCACCCTTCTAGAGTTTCATACTCCTCAGGGGGCATAACCCAGATGATGCAGGTTTTCGCTTTTTCGCTTTCACAAACTCCATGCAATTCCTACTACAGTGGCCGGTCAGCATATCCTCTCCATACTGAGTTTTTCCTGAGTGCCACTTATTGCAACTACACTGAAAGCTGCTGTATTTGATAGAGGTTTCTCAGATTCGCTTAACAAATTTTGTGTTTAATTTTAAAGAGAAAAAATGTGCTTCCTAACAACAGTGTAGTAAGATCAGCACAAAGAAAGCAGGAAGATCATTCCCTAAGGAAATAAAGTCTTATCTCAGTCACTTCCTGCTTTCATCTCTTTACATTATTCCAGCTCATCTGGAGACATAACAAAGGGATCATCCTCATCTGGGGCTATGGGAATAAAAAGGGATTTTCTTCCACTCTTTATTGCCTATGATGAATGAGTTAGCAAGAATATCCATATACATTTTTTGTCTTAATATATTTTGTAAGCACATCTAGAATGTTTACTGTGCTCTGTACACTATTCTGAGCACTTTATATTAACTCACCTAACCCCTTTAACAGCCCTATGATCGGTAGGTACTATCATGCACTTAACAGAGGAGCAAACTAAGACATGGGGACGTAAAGTAATTTCACATGGTCACAATGCTGATCGATGGCAAAGCTAGGATAGGAGCTCAAGCCAGGCAGTTTGATCTGGAAAGTTCAAGCTCTTAAACAATATGCTGTGTGGCCTTTCTTCTGTGGCAATGTTATACTTCTGGTATAACACTGGCATATTAGAACAAAAATGTCTACTTCTTAAGGGACATCCATATGACTAAACATGCTTAGTATAGTTAATTAAGTGTACACATCAATGTGCATAATTACCTCTGCAATAACTTATTAAAGCATCTAATATGTGCTGGACATACTTTAGGTGCTAGGAGTACAAAGTCCTGCCTTTGTACAGTTTTAACTTCAAATAAGAGACAGATAATAAACAAATGCAGGTCTCCCTGTATCCCTCCCCTTTACCTTTCCACAAATATCTGCTGAATATCTGTTATGAGTCAGACACTGTTCTAATGTAAATATTAAGTGTTCAATAAAGCATCGAAGAGCAAAAGTCCTTGCTTTCATGGAGCTAACATTCAGACAGTGATAGTGATAAATGCCTTGAAGATAAATACAGCCAGGAAGGAAACAGGGGAGGCTAGACCTGCTGTTTTATTCATGGCACCAGGAAAGTGCCGTGTGAGTGGAAAACTGAAGGAAAGTAAGGGATGCGTCCTCGCAAAGTATCTTCAGGAAGAGCACTCCAAACGAATACTAAGGCCTGGGCAGGACTGTGTATGGCAAGTCCAAAGGACAGCACAGAGAGGACACTACAGCTAGAGAGGAGAGAGCAAGGGGAAAAGGTGGGGCCTGAACTCACTTGTACATCCGAAGCAGTCACTCACTCAAAAGCCCCCAAATCAACTCCAATTCTCAAACAGCTATGGTCAGAAGAGGTGCAACAATTAAAAAACAAAAACAAAACAACAACAAGCCAGACTGTTAGTATCTTAGACTCATGTTAGCTTCCAAAGTTAGTTTTTCAGTTCCTCCTCTACTTCTGAGAATGATCCCATGACCCTCAGCATCATCCAAGGCCCAGACTCCAGCAATCCCCTAAGTCATCCTGTGGCACAAGGATCCACTGCATACTATGCATACTGTCTCTACTACTGTCCCCATCAGGTTGGTTTGTGACATTTCTAGGCTGAATCCAGATCTTCATCACATTTCTATCTCAATGCCTAGTCTCAATGCCTCAGTGCCAGTCCAATGACTGGCACATAAACAGTTGCTCACTAAAAGTGCCCTAATCAAATTGTGATAAATTTAATAAGAAAAGTCAGTGACTATGTTCTAGTCTAAACACACCAAGCAACCTGACTAGAAGATACCTGAAAATAATAATTAGGATGCTTCTTCTCTTGAACCTATATAAAAAGCTGAAAGTCTCCACCATGAAGTTTTGGTTACTTATATCCACCAATTAGAATTACTTCAATAATTTTAAATACTTCCCTCATTGTGGAATCTAGAAGCTCTGACCAGTACAAAACACTTACCAATGAGCTCTCTCTAGACATTATTCCCCAGGTTTATTATTTTTTTAAAACATTACCTGCTCCTTAATACTACACAATGGGGAGAAAATATGAAAAAGTGGCAACAAAGTAGAATCCAAGGGGAACACTCAATTCTTAATAACTTAGAAAAGTAAAACCATCATTGCTAATAAAAAGATCATTTATATTATCTGAAAAAGAAAAGTAGCATTGCCAGTTGCCAAGTTTTGTATGTTCCCAGGAATGATGCTTAAACCAGGTTCTTCCTATCTTCATTTATTATATGTTAAAAATAGATAAGACGGGTGCCTGGGTGGCTCAGTCGTTAAGCGTCTGCCTTCGGCTCAGGTCATGATCCCAGGGTCCAGGGATCGAGTCCCGCATCGGGCTCCCTGCTCCTTGGGAGCCTGCTTCTCCCTCTGCCTCTCTCTCTCTGTGTCTCTCATGAATAAATAAATAAAATCTTAAAAAAAAAAAAATAGATAAGACGATGCTTAAGACGACTTCCCCAGATCACTGAGTCATGTAAGAGAGGAGGAGGTGCTCAGACATGGGGTGCCTTCCTTTCCAAGGAATATGTTTTAGAAAATTACAGGTTTCTTGAAACCATCTTTGATTTAAAAATATATGTATTTTTAAACAAATGAGGTAATAAGCAAGAAAACCAGGAGAACTGTGCCTACCAGACAGTTGGCACACAGTTTATTCTTACCAAAGTGTTTGCTTAATGAATAAATCATCTGAACCATGTATAAGTTTAATTTAGAAATAAACTACTTTTCTCATGCAAAAAAAAGTTACCAAATTTTAGGGAGCTGTAGATCATCTTTATTTGCCCTCTGATTTCACACTATCAACTCCTGCAATGTGAGGGGAGCAAGCCTGGTGCTCCTTAATGTAAATGACATCAGCTATCTACCATCCAACTCTTTTCTCAAGTATTTTGGTATTTTAAAATTGGGAAATCGTGGGATTTCAGAGGTAGTTTAATAACATGAGCTGGAACAGATTCAGTTCCTGGACACAAGACAAGACAATATGCTCCGCAAATAAGCTGAGAATTAAAGGGACACAGTAGACAACAAATTTAGTGAATACCTCCTTCTCCAAAAAAGAAAAAGAAGAGTCTTTAAAATCAGATGAGAAGAAAGGAAATCACATTTTCTGACACTCTGACATGTGACAAGCCCTTTACATATATCATCTCATTTTAATGATAGTCAGAACCTCTTAGTACAGCTTCTTTGAATGAATTTTAGAAAGGTATCCCCTATGTACAAATGAAATACAATAAGGCATCCATTTTGGTACATGTTTTAGATAAAGGAAACCCTACCAGGACTCACAGCTGAGTAAACAGAATTCAGGTCATAAAACTACTCTTCATATCTGAGACCCTTGCAGTGGTCCAAAGAAATTATGGCATAATTAGGACAACCACCTACTGTTAGCCCACGTGGCCTTAGGAAAGCATCTGCAGAACTTTCAAATAATAGATCACCTAACTACTCATTGTTTACACGACAATAATTGATACCCAGAGGTGTGACTTGCCCTTAGAGTCATGTCTTCCAACTCTAAATCCAAAACTTTTTTCAGAGCAAAGATGACAATTTAAATAGCTGGTGACAAAGCTCGCCTTCCCAAAGGGTAGTTTCAATTTCAACAAATGCTTCTGAAAATATTTTTCAAGTAAACTGAAAATGACAAAGTCTCTTGGTCAAGGGAAAGGGCACTGGGGGAAGAGCACTTCTGAAAGCCCAGAAAACTAATAAAGGAGGGGATGATGTCAGAGGCAGTGCAGACCAGCTTGAAACCCTGAAAGTAATCCTCCAGAACCTGATCATGAACCTTCCTATAAAGGGAGGGGGGTGATACCAGGAAGAGTCAGGGATGCTCCTGAATAAAAATCAGAAGTCCTCTCCCCCTTTCCTTTTTTTCCCATTGAACATCTCCAGAGATGAGGCAAAAGTGGTACTGATTTTGACAAAACTATATAAACACAAGTACATATCACATTCCATTGATTCTTAGACAATTTTTTTCTAAACTTCATAGTCTCTGAAATTAGGATGGTTTCTTATATAGTACAACCCCTGTCAGGCAGACAGATGTTCGTTATCTGTGCACAAAGGAAAATTATACATTGTTGATTTAGTCTTGACTTAACTGATGTGTACAAGGTCTCCAAAAAGATTATGCTATTAATTGGTATTGAAACAAAAGTATTGTGTATGGAGAAGGCAATGAAAACAAGCAACTAAGATTCTTATTTTCATGTAAAAATCTGTACGTTTAAATAGAAATATGATATGATCCAGTAATTCCACTACTAGGTTATTTATTAGAAGAAAACAAAAACAGATTTGAAAAGATACATGCACCCCTATGTTTACTGCAGCATTATTTACAATAGCCAAGATATGGAAGCAACCCAAGTGTCCATCAACTGATGGATAAAGAAGATGTGGTCTATATATACAATGGAATGTTACTCAGCCATTAAAAGAATGAGACCTTGCTATCTGCAACAGCATAGATGGACCTAGAGAATATTATGCTAAGTGAAATAAGCCAGACAGAGAAAGACAAAAAAATTCTAAGTATTAAAAAGCATTGTGTCATAGTTAATTAGTGGCCTATTATTTTCTGGTGGTACTTAAAATAATGATTTACCTCAGAATCAACAGCATCTTAGATTTTAAAAATTCTATATCTTTTTGTTTTTATTACTTTAGACTTACCTTAAATTTCAACAACATTTATTTTTTTAAAAGGAAGATTATATTCTGTTTCTTGATTTGCTCATTTATGGGTCATGAGAGTAAAATAATGATGGCACTAAAGTCTTTGGTTTCTGTTCCCTCTATTTTAGAAAAGACAAGTTATTTTGAAGTTCTGGTGTTTGCATTTAATTCTAGAAGTTTATGGCCCAATTCTCAAAAATCACCATTCAAAAGAACACAGACATACTCTCCAATCAGTGCTTTTAAAAATACTATTTTTCAGCATAGATAAATGAGAACAGTATTTTTAAACCATTGCTATTATCTCCAAGACAATGTGCACCAAGAACACATTTGAGATAATTAGTACTACAATTTTGCTCTTCCAATTTCAAAAACACCAATATACCAAGTTCCAAATTGCTAAACTTTTAGGATTATGGGTAACTGGGGCGCCTGGGTGGCTCAGTCGGTTAAGCGACTTCCTTTGGCTCAGGTCACGATCTTGGAGTCCCAGGATCAAGTTCCACATCGGTCTCCCTGCTCAGCAGGGAGCCTGCTTCTCCCTCTGACCCTCGCCCCCATGTGCTCTCTCTCTCTCTCTCATTCTCTCTCCAATAAATAAATAAAATCTTTAAAAAAAAAAAAGATTACAGGTAACTATTCCTCCTAAGAAAAATGATAAAGTGGAGTTTGTGTGAACTAGTTAAAGCCTAACAAAAGCAAATGAAAACTCTTGTGCTTTCTCTAAAACAATTATTACTTTTCTCATTTTTTGGCCAGTTTCTGTAGAAATGAATATTTCCCCAGCTAATTCAAACACTGCTATAGATAATATTAAATATCCATATTGCTATAATACCAAAATTTTGGACTTTTGACACGCACACACACACACACACACAATAAAGCTGCAACTCCATACAATTCATGAGCTTCTATACCCATGGCTTCAAATTTACATCTATATATATAGAAAGATTTTAAAATCTTGAAACCATAATCAATTCTATCACTTCAAACTGTATTTTGAGAAAGGGATAGCAAGGGGAGAAAATTCTCTATAGAATAAATACCCTCCATACCATACAAAAGAGGATTGTGGAAAGTGAAGAGAGTATTTACTTCTAACCCCCCCTCCCCTGCCGATTCACAATGCAGTTGTGTCCTCTTAGTACTAAAGACTTAGAAGTTCTGCAGAAAAGAGTTTTACTTTAACCTTGATGAAATCTTTTTTTGTTGTTTGGTTTTCATTTTGTTTACTACCCATTTACTTCCTATCTATTCTACATGGAACACACACTCTTGTGAACACAAGCATTCAAACTTTCACTAAGTTATTAGAGCTATAGAGTTAGATGCTTTTTGTGCCACAGAAACTTTTTTTTGGGGGGGGGTGGAGGGGCCATAAGAGGGTCTTGAATCCAATAGATGGCCCAGGCTGAGTCTTTAGACTTTAGAGAAAAGCAAATAGAGGGAGATCTGGTCACATATCTCTTCCTGAAAAAGAAGTACCATGCAGAGCCCTAGACAGTACCTGCTGTCTCTCTGGCCCAGCTCCTCAAAGAGTGTTACTCACTTGAGAGTAGGAGGGCAAACCTGGGTCCCTTCTTCAATACTACAGTCCACCCTCTGAAGTGTGTTCCTGATACCCCTTCACCCCACCTAAGCTGGACATACACACTCTTATGAGCAACACTTCACACCATCGTGCAAGAATAAAGTAGAAATATCCTCAAACTCAACTTTTATGATAGCTAGAATGAATGACCTAGTTGTAATGTCTTGGGTACAATCTGTCTATCCATAAGCCAGTATCCCCCTAGTGACCGTCTGTCTACTTCCTGACCTAAATGCCATAGTTGTCAATGTGAATAATTTAGCAATTCCCAACTATCTGCTACACAAAGCTGCGTATCAGAGATTAAGCCAGAAAACAGCTTTCACATACATTGTGACTTTCAGAGAACATTCTGACATTTCAGAATAAGATGCACAATAGAAAATAAAATATACTGTCCTCACTAGTACATTAACTTCATATAATATCTCGTCCTTCTTCTAAAATAAAAAATACATGTTGGATGACCATTAAGTATTTTAAAGTTTAGAGAACAAGAATATCTGTTTGCCCACCCTTCTCCTAGATTCTGGCACCACAACTCCTATCCCAGCATATATACTCACTCAAAAATGATGAATCAATGTAGTCAATCAGCTCTATGAAGGTTTTATTTAGGCTTTATTCTTTAATTTTACTTCTGAGGTATATTGTAAGTAATTTTATTCTGAGGTATAAAAACTCCAGTTTTAAATAATGCAATATATGTTAAAAAAAAAAAAAGAAGAAGAAGGTAGCGGGAGGGGAAGAATGAAGCGGAGGGGTAGACGAACCATGAGAGACGATGGACTCTGAAAAACAAACTGAGGGTTCTAGAGGGGAGGGGGGTGGGAGGATGGGTTAGCCTGGTGGTGGGTATTGAGGAGGGCACATTCTGCATGGAGCACTGGGTGTTGTGCACAAACAATGAATCATGGAACACTTCATCTAAAACTAATGATGTAATGTATGGGGATTAACATAAGAATAAAAAAAAAAAACTCCAGTTTTATAAAGCAGTATGGAGGGAAGGATGGAGGGAGGGAAGGAAGACAAAGAAAAGAAAAATCTAAGTCAGTAGCTAGAAAAACACCCAAGAAGCAAAATTAAAACACAAACACACACAAACAAACAAACAAAAAAAACAACCTACCAGTCTGGAACTTCCACTCGAAAGATACACTCCTTCCTTTGGGGTCTGTAGGAAACAGAAATTACTGTGGCACCATTCTTAAAATTCATTTTTAAATTTCTTCTTCAACTATAGTCAAATCACCTAGGTAGTCTTACTTTCACATTCCGAATTCTTATCCTTGGAACGAGGGCTGATAAAATAAGTCAATCTCGCCAATCCTACCAGAAGATTTTTACCCCAACCACTTAAAATAAAAAGAAAGTACAAGGCAAGTGGCAATAACTGGAAAGGTGTGAATTCTCCCCTCCCCTTTCTTCACCAGAGGTGTTAAAAGTCCTGTCCTATTGGAGATCAGGCTAGCTTTTTCGTCCTGGCACAGGAGAGCCTAAATTCCGCAATTTGCTGCAATGCCATCAACTCCAAGTCACCCAAGAGATGACGTTTCTGCACCTTGTCACACTGTTGTCACATGCTAGTCACTTCACAGCAACCAAAATACTTGAAGAAGTAACTCCCATCGATACCATTTTAAACTTGCCAAAGTTCGGGGAAAGCTCATTATTATAAATGAGAATACCATTACCTGCTCTCTTCCCATACAGTTACAGATGGTACTTTATACAGAATACACACATGCACGCGCACGTGCACACACACACACACTCACAAATTTTCCTAATACTCTGGGAATAAGGTCTGGAAAGCACTATAAACTTAATGGAGGAAAAAAAGTGAGGCCCAGAGAGATTACGGACTTTCCCAAAAACACAAAACTACTTAGACACAAAACTGAAATTGAGCCACATCTATCTTCAGTCTTAGAGTATTTCCCACAGTAAACAATCCAATGCACTAATACAGATCTTAAATAAAACTGACAGGCAAAATCACTAAGAAAAAAAAAATTATGAGTTTGGAGACTCAAACAGACTTAGGCTCAGGGCTCAGCCTCGCCAAGTTATATGACCTGTCCTAGCCTCGGCTTCCTTACCTACAAATAATGAAGACCATAATACTTCCATTAAAGGGTTACAGTGAAAATTAAATAAAATTAGTCACTCAAAAATAGTGATAACTATTGAATTGTTTAAAAGATTTTGTTTTCTCTTTCCCAGAATTCTTGATTTTACAGAACAAAAATGGAAAAAAAAAAAGTTCCCCACAACTCCCCAAAATAAATCCATGGGCCACATACCAATGTCTAAGGCAGACACTTCATTATCCATGATAAATGCTCCAAAGAAATTTGCAGTGTTTGGGGGCAGCAGTTAATAAAAAAGTAGAACCAAGATGGCTTTGTTCATTACCTGACTGTAATACAGGTATCTAAAAGAAACCAACTAATCCCCAACTCAGAGTACCAATAACACACAGTGTGCCCCACTATACACAAGTCCAACAGCACCTCTTTAGCCATGTCTTAGAACAAACCAGAGGACAAGAGCCACCTTTTTCTGTATGTCCCCCCAAACAGTATTCCATTCCAGGCTCTGAAAAGTGGAGCTATTAAAAACAAAAGCAAAAACAAAAAAAACTTTTTTAACTTTCTAACATTTCTCAAGCTTATTTGACCATAAATCCTTTTGTGCTAAGAACATCTCTATTGACACCTAGAGAAATACAATTTGGAAAACCCTGACTTACTATAATGCTGTCAAATACTAGAGCAGTTTCTTGAACTTATGTTTACATTAGAAGCACCTGGGAAATTGTTACAAAGGCAACTTCTCCAACCCCACCCAAGACCTAAAGTTTGAGAAACAATGATTTAGTTATATTTCAAATAAACCTCCCAGGTTAAAACAAATTTAAAACCGTGTACCAGTAGTTTTAGAGTTGCCAGCTATCTCTCATTGTAATTACCACCAGTCCATCTCAAAGTTCAATGTCTTTAAGAGTCACCTGGAAGCTTGTTTTTAAAAAAAACACATTACTGGGGCGCCTGGGTGGCTCAGTCGGTTAAGTGTCTGCCTTTGGCTCAGGTCATGATCCCACGGGCCTGGGATCGAGCCCCACGTGGGGAATCCCTGCTCAGTGGGGAGTCTGCTTCTCCCTCTCCCTCTGCCTCCTCCTCCCCCCTGCTCATGCTCTGTCTCTCACTCTCTCTGTAAAATAAATCTTTAAAAAAAGAAAGAAAGAAAAAGCAAGCAAGCAAGCAAGCAAGCCCATTACTGGGCACCACCCCTAAAGACTCAGATTTGCAGGGTGCAGGCCACTTTGAGAATCACTCCTATAGCGGGTATAACTAAAACGCCTCCTGGCTATAAGCATCTTCATCCTAATCATTATATTTTATAAAATAAGTAACAGTTAGGATATGAATGCTTAGGGGGAAGGGAGCCCTGTTCATTGGTAAAAAACAGCTCAAAGCATTTTAATATTATTTTGAATGAAGATGCTTTCAATATTTGCTTTAAGATAAGAAACTATGATTCATTGATTCATACTTTGAACATTACTGCTTTAACTGACTGCTATCTTTCATGGACTGAGAATGACCTGTGAAAATCTGATCTCTTCCATTGCCTCCACACTGATGCCTTTAAAAGTATGGCAAGATCAGAACACCCAGCAGGATGTGTGTGGTTGGTTCGTAGCCACTTCCTCTGCTCAGATGCTGGAGTTTTTCTGCATGTTCCCTTCTTAAAACAAAATGCATTGTGATGATTGATTAATTTTGTCCATCAACTCAACTGAGCCGCAGGATGCCCAAATATGTGGTTAAACATTATTTTTGGGTGTGTCTGTGTGAGGGTGTTTCTGGAAGAAATTAACATCTAAGTTAGTGAACTCAGTAGAGCAGCTCACCCTCCTCAATATGGGTGGGTATCATCCAATCCACCGAGGGCATGAATAGAAGAAAAATTGAGTTTGACCTCTGCCTGACTGTTTGAACTAGGACATCCATCTTCTCCTGCCCTGATCACTCCTGGTTTTCAGGCCTTCAAACTCAGAATCTATACCTCTCTGGCTCCAAAGTCTTTGGATTATACCACCAGCTTTTCTGGGCCTCAAGCTTGCAGATGGCAGACTGTGGAACTTCTCAGCCTCCGTAAGCCAATTCCTTAAAATAAATCTCCTCATTATATGTATCTCCTATGGATTCTGTTTTTTTTGAAGAACCCTGACTATAACAGGTATACTACACACTATGAATTAGTGCAAATGTTGGATCCAAACAGAATAATATCAACAGCAATTTCCCTTCTAACCTAAGTCCAACTTCCTATAGTTCTCATCAGATGGTATGATGTCATATTACTTTATATTCCCTGTGATGTAAAAGAGTTTCTTTTGTACTTTTCTGTTGGGAAAATAAAATGTATCATTAAGGAAGAAAAAAGTTCTATTACATACAACTGATTCCACTAACATCTACTGTGTTATCCCTAATGTTTGGGAATGCATATCAGTCTTGGCAAAGGCCCTTTGAAAATTTTTGAAGGTTTTGTTCTTGATTTTTTAAAAATCTAATTATGTCTATATATAACCAGGGCCACTTCCATTTCCTACGTATAAGAGTGATATGAGTATTTCTATAGCCAGAAGAAGTACATCTTCTATCTTTCAAGTGTACTGTAAGTTCTAAGCTTTAAGTGCTGTAATATAACTAACATCAGCTATAACTAACAAGGAGCTCATTAACATCAGCTCATACCAAAGCGATATGAATAGTATGATGACTCTGACATTGTTTTGTACAATGTTAACATCACGGTTAAGAGCACAGGCTTAACAGATATGCCTAACCATCTACAAAGTTCCCTCACTGACATCAATTATTAAGCATCCAGACTTCACAGTAGGTACGGAGTATACAGAGATGAATAAAGAGCAAAAAAGGGAGTGAAGATGAACTTTATACAAATAACTAGAAACATGACAGAAATCATGGAGCAGTTAGTGCTTCAGTTGCAAAAGGTTACATCCTGCACAACCCTGAGCCAAAAGAAGGCATTCACCAGGTGGATAGCAATGAAAGAAAGGCTCTCCCAGCACCGGGAATGGCTATATGCAAGTTACGGAGGAGTAAAACTGCATGGCTTGTTCAGAGAACTGCAACAGGCCAGTGTCATCAGATTACAGGGTAGGAGAAGGGGAAGGAGGAGTATGAACACTCAGGCAAGGAAGCCAGACAAAGACTTAAGAAGGTAAGAAAAAGGGCCAGATTTGAGAGAGATCACTGGGTGGCATTATGGAAGGTGACTGGATTACAACAGATGGATTGAATGAGTTGTAATTTATAAAGTGCTTAAATGGCAGCTGGAAAGTAGTGCCATTCAAATGTTTGTTAGGAAGAGAGACTGAACACAGGGGCTTTCAATTATTAAACTATTGCAAAGGTCCAGGCGAAAAACACAAAAGACTCAATTCAAGGTAATGAATATGGAGCTAATGAGCAGAATTGTGAGAAAAGTAATAAAAGTAGTAAAATGTTTTAACCAATTATACCTGGGAAATGAAGGAAGAAGCAGAATCGAGGTAGACTTCTGGGCTTTTGGCTTCGTACAACGTAAGGATGTCGGGTGAATAATAGTGAATTTAACCAACTTTTAGCCAAGATAAGAAATACAAGTTAGACTGTTTTAGGAAGGACAGAGATAATGCATGTGATTTTTTTTATATCAGCAATAAAATCTGATGTTTCTCATTCTTAAATCTCTTGGGTCTCATAAACTCCTTGTAAGGTGAACAGTTTATTTTTATTTTACAAGAAAAGACTCAGAGAAGTTAACAAGATTCTCTGAGTTGCATAATTTAAAAGTTACAAGCAGCAGAACTATAAGCCAAATCCTCTAGCTCCTTGGTTCAGGGTTATTTCCACTTTACAAATTTGACCAGAGGAAACACATCATCCTCATACTCTAATTTTCCACTTTCCTCTTAACTAATTGTAGAAAGCAGCCTAAATTACCAAAATAACTGGTCTTTTATAATTACAAACTAGTCTTACAGTTGATGATTTTTCCATTGAAGGCTTTGTTATATGTATTTAGTAATGAGAAATGCCCAGACTTAATAATACTAAAGATTCAAGTCTATTTACAAGTTACAGAAACAACCAAGTTACCACATCCAAATTTTGATAACAGAAAAAATGGTCTTACTCATGATTCTTATTTTTTTTAATTCCCCGACAAAGGCACTTTTCTTTATAATGAAAAGGCAAGGTACCTAACATCTAAAATTTTTAAAATTTTAATTTTTAAATTAATATTTAAATTTAATATTTAATTAAATAAATTTAATTAAAATAAATTTAATAACTACATAAGGAAAAATAAAAATTCATTAAAAAACACAGAAGGAAAAAAGTTTCAAGATTATATAGTAACCCAGGAATCTTTAGATACATTCAATCACCATGGGCCTTTTCTTTCTAATCCAACCTCCATTCATCCAGAGTTCTCCTACTATCATAGGATGGATATCATTCTCTTAAAAAAAATTCCAAAGCCTACAGAATATCCCCCTACCTCCTCAGCATGATGTTCATCGCACTGTTCCTAGCACGGTGTTCTCAGTATCAGCTGATCAAGCCTCCAGGCTCAATCCCCACTGCATCCTTCCCTGTACACTATGAAGACCCTTTGCTCAGGTGAGTGTTCCCTTAGCTCCAAGTGTGCTTCGTTCTCTCTACCATATGGAAATCCACTCACTCCTCCATTCTCAATTCAAATGCCTCTATAGAGCCGACCCAAGCCTTCAAATGACTTGACTTTATAATCCCACAGCACTTTTGCTCGACCTCTAAAAGGGCACTTCTTTAATTCTGTCTTTAAATAAAATAATATGATATGAATTAAATGATGCTCTAAAGTTTGAGAGAAAATTTTTATTATAATTTTATAAACAGAAATTTTTAAAAGGCTACCATCTCACATGACCTGACTGGCAAAAAGCACAACCATTTTTCCCCTCAAAAAAAGCTCTAGAAACACCAAGCCTTAGCAATTTTCTATTGAATGAATAAGCCCTCTGGACACTGTGGACTCTGGATTCCACAAGTGCAGTAAAATGTGTTCAGGTTCTACTTGGTCTTCCCGATGATAAACCCCTGTGGCCCACATCTAAAACAGATCCATTTGGTGGTAAACCTAGCTTTACAGCAAATTTTATGCACCAAAGCTCCTGGGGATTTCTTTTAGCTATTTCCCAAGAGGACACAGAACAGATGCATACTACAATTAATTTCAAAGAATACCAGTAGACATTACCTTCTGTGATCTATGGTAAATATTTAATAAGTATCAGAGTACCCTTCGGCTATTACAGCATTAACAAATTTCATCTGTTGGCTTTTGAGGAAAAAGAAATTAGTTAACTAAAAAATTCCATGGTTGAGAAAGGAAATAAAAGGACTGCAGCATAACCTTAGCTATGTCCCTGAAGAGGCTGTATTTGTCTTTTGGGGGAACTGGCCCTACTGCTTGCAGACCTATTTCCTGTCTCAAGGTTCCTTAATCACAGACTAGATCCATTCAACCTCAACCAGCTCTGGGAACAGAGCATGTCTTGGGGAAAATCGATTACCATTATCAGGTATGAAAAGCACCTCTAGGAGCCAAATACTGGATAAATAGCAATGTTGAAACAATGCTAGGTGGCAGCATGCTTAACAGCACAGAATACTGAGTGGAGAAACAAAACAACTCAATGGTTAAAAGCAGGCATGTGAGACCCAGACCTTGGTTCACATCCTGGCTTCATGTGCAACAGCTGTGTGAAGGTGGGCAAGTTACTTCTCTGTGCCTCAGTTTCCTCTTCTGTAAGATAGGTAAGAGTGTTACCGTCATCAAGCGCATACAACAGCGTGGCTACTATTACTAGTCTGGCCCTGAAACTGGAAAGCCACATGATCTCAGGTAAGTCACTTAATATCTCAGCTACCTTGTCTGTAAAGTGAAAGGGTTAATTAAATCTGAGCCAGTGTTCAGCTCTAGAATTACTCTGAACTGAAATATAGCACCCACAACTCAAACTGCCAAAATACACAGTCTCAACTTGTTTATTAGTCATATAGTAATCTCACGTAAAATCAGCTCAATTGCTGTGTTTGTTTTTAATACCAGTTCAACATTATGTCAAACAGCAGATTGCCTAAGACAGACATAGTACGAATAAATGAGACATAGAAAATAAAAACCAAAAATATATTTGGTCTTCCTTTATATTCAGTTCTGGTTCACAGTTTATAATTTATTTTTTTTTTTAAGATTTTATTTATTTGAGAGAGAGAGAGAGAGAGAGCGGGGGTGGGGAGGGGGGCAGACAGAGAGAGTGGAGGGGGGCAGACGGAGAGAGTGGAGAGGGAGAAGAAAGCTATCCACTGAGCAGGGAGCCAGATGTGGGGCTTGATCCCAGGACCCAGGGATCATGACCTGAGCTGAAGATAGACACTTAACCAACTGAGTCACCCAGGCACCCCACAGTTTTTAATTTATAATAGAGTATGATAATACACGAAAAAGACGCATAGGAAGACGAGTTTAACTTGAAGAACATTGAAACCATATGATAATTTTTCATTCACTGCTGGAAATATTTTCATAAACTGGTACTATCCAGGCTCACAAAAGCGAACCTTCCTTTTTGACAACAAAAGAGCACCAAATACTACATTTTTGTAGACATTCCTGTTTTTCCTGTTGCCTTTTTTCACTCAGGCTTCTTAAATATGATCTTTCTTGTAGGTGGGGTTCCTGAACTTTATGAGGCAGCTGCCATTTTAGAGGATGTAAAAGTCCAGTAGCTGCACTACTTCAACCCTGGAGAGCAAATAAATTAAAGGGGAAAAGCATAAAGTACAGGGTTGTATTTTCCTTCATGTCCAAGGGTACACAAGGGTATACAGAATTCATCCGTGTATGAAACGGCCTTCCACATTCCTCAAAACTCTTAATTCAGACTCCAGTAACAGAAGACAGGCCTTCCCTTCAGTTCTGCATAGGTTCAGATCCAGGGACAACTAAATGTTTCTGACACAGGCATACGCTGTCCCTACCCCTTTTCAACTCCACCAACTTCCCTCTTGCTACTACTGTTGCTAATCCAGGCAGCTCCCTGCAGTATCTTACTGATAAACTCACTGATAAGCGTGCCAAGCACTATCCTCCATTCCCCTTTTAATCATTAATTTAGGAAGCATTTACTGGGTGAGAACTTTTATATATCAGACACAATGGTCAATAAGGCAGATACAAGATACACTCTCTGGCATTGCAGTTTGAGGTTACAGTTGAATAGCTGTAACAATTTTTAAAATGCATGATTTCAAAAATTACAATGTTATTTTAAAAAATATTTTATTTATTTATTTGTTTATTTATTTGACAGAGAGAGAGAGAGAGAGAAAGAGCCCATAAGCAGGGGGAGTAGCAGAGGGAAAGGGAGAAGCAGGGCCTCCACTGGGCAGGGAGCCCGATGTGGGACTTGATCCCAGGACCCTGGGATCATGACCTGAGCCAAAGGCAGATGCTTAACTGACTGAGCCACCAAGGTGCCCCTAAAAATTACAATGTTATTTTAAAGAAAATACCAGGTGCATTAGGAATACATGATTGGACACAACTTAGTCTAAGGATATCAGCCTTCCTAGAGAAAGTAATACTGAAGCTGACCCTGAGGACAAGGATGCTAAGAGTGGGGCAAAAGAACAGGAAAACCCAATGCACAAGAAGAAAACATAGTTAAGAAAGCAAAAATTCACTGTGGTTGAAGTTATGGGGTGGAAGTGGGAGGTATGCAGAACACAGAGTTGGCAAAAGAGGAAGCTAGAGAGGCATGCAACTGCTACATTATGAAGGTTTCCTGCTGACATCAGCATCAAAACACTTTCTATTCCATTTAAGGTGTATTTCTCAATTTTCCATAATAATAGTAGACCAGAAACAGAAAACTAAATCCATCAGAAAACTAAGTCCATGACATGCTATATTAGCAAGCATAATATGTTAATGGGAGGGCTCATATGTGCATTTTAACAGGGACTTTCTAGAGACAGTGGTTGGACCAGAAATCGTGTAGCAAGTGAAATGTTCAGGCTCTAAGACAAGGCAGTGGAAAAAAACTGAGGGTCAAGACCCATTTTCCACTAGTTTCATTTACTTATATGTTCCCAGAGCATTCTAATCAGAATTATCCCTAACAAAATACAAAAGTATAAGACATGCCCTACAGTTCAATACAACTATTATTATCCTCATCCTAAAAGATCTACCACAAAATAAATGAAAGAAGAAAGGAAGAGATGAAGGTAGAAATAAAGTGATTAATACTTATATATTAAAATTCTCCACATGTAAAGCCCAAAAGTATCAAGTAAAAAAGTTATCAGAACTAGTATGAGCCAGCCTGCCTGAGATGGTCAATTATAAAATAAAAATATTTTTAAAATAGCTTTAATAAACCATAAAGGAGCAACTAGAAAACATAACTGAAAAAAAAAATCCTACTTATAATAAGAATAAAATTTATAAAGTAGCTAGGAATAAACTTAAAAGCACAGAACTAAAATAAAGCTATAAAACTTTGCTAAGAGAAAAAAAAAAGATGAGTACTAAATAAAGACTATACTCCTGGAATGAAAATGGCAAAGATAATCATTTCTCAAATTCCTCTAAAATTTAACACAATTCAGGGGGCACATAAAAAATAAAACCATCAAGAACTAGAAGAAAATATAGCTAAATGTAAAATTTCCTCACAGAGAAGGTATTTCTCAACATTACACCAGCAGAAATCATGTTTTAACTGACAGATTTAATTACATGGCAAAAACACCAAGCAAAAGAAAAATGATAAATGGACAGAAAAACACCCATAATATAAAGACAACACTAGCCTACATATGTAAAGGACTTCTACGGACCCAAAAGAGATAAATGAACACAACAAATCAAAAAATGGGCAAAGGACACTGTACTGAACATTCTAGTTGCTGTGTCTCTCCTAGAGAAGCTGTTTCATCCACAGTGCCTGGAAAGAACAGGCCCCAAGTACCTCAACTCCCATCCTGATCTCTGCTGACTGAACACGGAGTGAAACTGAGCCAATCGATTGCTCACTCCTAGAAATCTGGGACACAGATATCCATGGCACTCAGATGATGAAGGGTACCTGAACTGAAGGGCCACGTTAAAGTAGAGGCTGAACTAAGTGACATGGCAAGCCAAAGCCAGATGGAATAAAGAGTTACGGGAGAGCAAAGAGGCCTGGAGGAAAGGGAAATGCAGGATGTAAAGAAAAGCAGGAGAGTCATGATGAGGGAAGGAGGCTGACTCTCCAGTTCCTGTCTCTGGGAGGTATAACTGTCCTTTGTATTCTATTCCCCGAGATAAACCAGAGTGCCTGTGATATCAGTCCAATAAAACCAGTTCTTGTAGGTTTTCAGTCCACTACACCCAGGGCCCAGACCAAAACAGACATGAGCAAATAATTCAAAAAAGGATAAAAAGATCAGAATTAAACATGTGACAAAATGCTCATACAAAAAATAAGTTATCAAAGAAGCATAGGTTAAGGTACTCAGATAGCTTCTTTAGCTATTCAACTGGAAAAGATAAGAAAGGACTGAGATAACTGCACAGCGGGGTATGGGAGGAAATACGGACAACTCATACACTGGAGGGAGGAATGTAAACTGTAAAGTTTCTAGTTTCTGTAAGACTTAAAAACTATATAGCCTAAGAATCTGAAATTACACTTTTAAGCATTTAGTTTAAGGAAATAATGATAAACATGCACAAAAAATTACTTAAGAATATTTACTACAGTACTATTTATAATAACACAAAAGAAACAAACTCAAAGATTACTTAAATCTGTGTTTCTCAAACATCATTCATCACTTTCATGATTTTTATATATACCCCTTCACCACATGTACTGATTTACTTGACATTACTCCTTAAGTCAGCTCATGATTTTTATTTAACCTACTCTTCCGACAAGGTTTTACTGAGTGCCCTATGCCAGGAACTGTTATAGGCGCTGGAAATTAAGCAATGACTAAAGCAGACAAAAATCCCTACCCTAGTGGTGCTTACATTTTAGTGTAAATAACATATACAGCATGTTGGTGACATGGTTAGGGAGAAAAAATAAAGCAGGCAAGGGGAATATGAGGCTTTGTGGGGAAAGGGGTTAGAATTTTAGAGAAGGTAGCCAGGTAAATGCTCACTAGAAAGACCTGAAGTGAAGGGACTGGCCATGAGGCAGAGAGAGAGCATTCCAGGAAGATGGAATAACAAGGGCAAAGGAAGAGGTGGAAACATGTCTGGTGTGTTCAGAGAAGGGCAAAGAAGCCAATGTGAGTGAAGCAAAGTGAGTATAAGAGTGAATGGAGATGAGATCACAAAGGTATGGGGTGCAGACATGGGGTATATTTTGTAAGGACTTACACATCATGGTAAGGATTCTGGCTTCTGCTCTGAGATGAAAAGCCAACAGAGATTGAAAAAAGACTGAAGTGGGACACTAGTTAAAAGGATATTGTAGGGGCACCTGGGTGGCTCAGTCGTTAAGCGTCTGCCTTCGGCTCAGGTCATGATCCCAGGGTCCTGGGATCGAGCCCCACATTGGGCTCCCTGCTCTGCAGGAAGCCTGCTTCTCCCACTCCCCCTGCTTGTGTTCCCTCTCTCACTGTCTCTCTCTCTCTGTCAAATAAAATCTTTAAAAAAAAAAAAAAAGGATATTGTAATAAACCATTGTGACGTGGATCATTTGGATCATGATGGCATTTGGAATGGTGAAAGAATTTAATTTTAATATATTTTGAAGGTAGAGCTGACCAGATTGCCGGTGTGTTAGATATTAAAGACCCAGTGAAATCACCTAAGGAGTAAGGCAATGAAGAGGTGCTGAGGACTCCCAACAACTAAAGGTCTTTCACAGTAATTGTAACCATGAAATCACAGATTTGATGTGCTAGTTATAATTTTATAATACATATTAGAATATATACTTATTAACGAAACATACTCATTCACATATTTTCTACAATATCTCATATACCATGAATAGTGTCTGCACCAAACTTGGGGAAATGCTATCTAAATAAACTTGATATATCCTGTGCACATGTGTGCACATGCACACACACGTTGAAAATGCATATACCAAAATGGCAACAGCACTAATTCCTTGGTGGTAGAGTAATAGATTGTTTTCTTCTTTGTGTTTTTCAGGTTGTCTTCAATGAATATATACTTTACTTCTGAAATTGTCTTCTATTAATAAATACTTTCCTTTTAGAATTAGATTCCTTTTTAAGTGGTTGGGTTTTTAATATACATGCAAGTGTTATTCAAATTAAGTTCTTTGACTTATCAAACTCAACAGACAAAAAACAAAACAAAACAAACAAAAAAAACAGTCAAGAAATGGGAAGAAGACATACAAATGGCCAACAGACACATGAAAAAATGCTCCACATCACTTGGCATCAGGGAAATATAAATCAAAACCACAATGAGATACTACTTCACACCAGTCTGAATGGCTAAAATGAACAACCTAGGAAACAATGGATGCTGGCGAGGACGTGGAGGAGGGGAACCCTCTTACACTGCTGGTGGAAATGCAAACTGGTGCAGTCACTCCTCAAAACAGTATGGAAGTTTCTCAAAAGGTGAAAAATAGAGCTACCCTATGACCCAGCAATTGCACTACTAGGTATTTATCCAAAGGATACAAACATAGTGATTCAAAGGCACACATGCACCCCAATGTTTAGAGCAGCAATGTCCACAACAGCCAAACTATGGAAAGAGCCCAGATGTCTATCGACAGATGAATGGATAAAGATGTGGTATATATATATGGCAATATATAATATATTTTATAATATAATATATTATTAATAATATATAATTATATTATATTACTCAGCCATCAAAAAGAATGAAACCTTGCCATTTGCAGCGACATGCATGGAACCAGAGGGTATTATGCTAAGCAAAGTAAGTCAGTCAGAGAAAGACAAACACCATATGATTTCACTCATATGTGGAATTTAAGAAACAAAACAGATGATCATAGGGGAAGGGAAGGAAAAATAAAATAAGACAGAAACAGAGAGGGAGGCAAATCAG
This sequence comes from Mirounga angustirostris, assembly GCF_029215605.1. Lineage (NCBI taxonomy): Eukaryota > Metazoa > Chordata > Mammalia > Carnivora > Phocidae > Mirounga > Mirounga angustirostris. The sequence continues at coordinate 162,056,840 of NW_026991710.1, forward strand.
CACTGGGTGTTTTATGCAACTGATGAATCACTAAATTCTACCTCTGAAACTAATAAAAAAAAATTTAAGTTCTTTGGTTTCTGCTTTGATCTGATGGGTAAGGCTTTTAGCTACATATCCAGGACACAAAGAAACTAGGAGACCTTCAAGGTGGGGGTGGGGATTATGCTCAGAAACAAAAAACAGAAGCCCAGATAGTAGTAGCATACATAATACTACGAGTAGCAGACACAGATAGTATACATAATCTTAAAACTCCAGTGGACAGCATTTCATGTGCAAAAATCAAGGTCCAGAAAGTAGAAGACAGAGAGCAAGTACAAGATGCTCTTGAATCAGCCATGAACAAGTTCTTGGGCACTTGTTGGACCAGGGGCCCAGCTCTACCAAGAGCTTCTTCACTGCTTTGTGGTAAACAAGTCTTCTCGACACATGCCAATACCATAATACCATATTTTAATTAATGTCATTTAAATTACCCAGGGGGGTGCCTGGGTGGCTCAGTCAGTTAAGCAGCTGCCTTCGGCTCAGGTCATGATCCTGGAGTCCCCGGATCGAGCCCCGCATCGAGGCTCCCTGATCAGTGGGGAGTCTGCTTCTCCCTCTCCCTCTGCTCTTCCCCCCTCCCACTCATTCTCTCTCGCTCGCTCACTCACTCTCAAATAAATAAAATCTAAAAAAATAAAAAATTAGAAACAAAAAAATACAACATTACCAAGGTAAAATAAACCCAGGTTTGCCTACACAGAGTTCAAGAGGAGTAAGAGAGCAAGTTCAATGAAAGAGTGGTCTCCAGAAGAAAGTGACCATGCTTTCCCTCTCCATCCTAATGGCCTAATTTTCGTATCACTTAGTTAGGTTACCAAGATATCACTGTTTTTAACACTTTATTACTAACTGGCAAAAGACCACAAAATATACATACTTTTCTGGTCAGCTCTAAGGTTTTCAAGTGCTGCACCTTGGGTAAGAATTAGGATGACTCTCTTCTAACCTCAATCAGATCAACAACTCGTTTTATCTTCAAAATGTCATGTTGTACATCAGACAGCCAGCCACTGGGTAAGGGAGGGTCAGTGTGAGAATGAAACGATACAGGACTGTTCTAGATGCCCGCCCTGTGTAGACAAAGCTCTCTAGTCTCTCTAATAAAAAGCATAATTATGAATGGCTTTAAGTTATCTCATTTATCTAATGAATCATATGGCTTAACCAGTTATCGCACAATGCCATCTGACAAAGCTCACACCTGTATTCACCCGGCAGCCCTGAGCAGGGCTTTTAGTTTCTAAACAATCTTCTGCCAATAATACTAGAGTTTAAGTTTTGATTTCATGTAGAGCTATGGCTTCATGATGTGATCAAGAAACATTAAGTCTAAAATATTATCCAAAGGACTGCATTGTCTTACCACTCTTGACAAATGTTAGAACATGGGTTTCCTGGAAAGGAAATAGTCTGCATCTGCTCTCCAAAAGTACTTCTGTGATTAGTAAAACTAAGTATCATTATTCACTAAATGTGTCCTGTTCTCTTTAAAAAAAAACAAACAACAAAACTACATAGAGTTAGGGAAACTTTTTTAAGTACACACAAACCAAAGTTCAACTTTTTAAAAATTATAACGTTCAATAAAACAAATATAAGCCTTCTGTGGCTGACAACCTATTTTGGCTAAAAGCAGTTCAAAAATATAACTTTGGCCCTGTTTCTCAGTAATCACAATCAGTCTCTAAATATTCTACAAATAACCCAGAGGAAATGGGCTTATCATACACATAGAAATGGCAGACAACTCAAAACCAACTTTAAAACAAACAGAAGGAAGGGGTCTTTCAAAAAGGGAACTAAATCTCAAAACACCACTTCTTGTACTAAGCTCTCTCAAAAGCAGCCAAGGTACTGCTCCCTCATTTCAAGCAGAAGAGAGCCACAAAAGTGTGCCAGCATCCTAACTTGAGAGTACACCATTTACAAGTGTTCTGAGTTGGTGAATTCATCGGTTTCTTGCATTATTATCTCATCAGAGCACAGACAGAAAAGACATCCCTAGTGCAAGCACATTTTCTCCATTGAACTTTTAGACACAAATCTAACTTACTTTTAAAGGAAAATTGTTTCTTAAGCCTGAAAGAGGAAAATGACCAGAAAACAATAGAGCAAAGCTTTCCCTTTAAAAGATCCTTTGTCAAAAGGCAAATTTCCCTGGTTCCTCTAGGGACATCTTCCTCACAGAATTCTCTCTCCACCAAAGCACCTTGAGTTTGCTTCTCCTCATACAACTCCTGGCCCTTAAGGTGGAGCCTGTTTGCTACAGCAAAGAGAAGGGAGTGAGGAGTGACAGACAAGCTGTGGCCAGTCACAGAGGAGGCCTACTTAGAGAAGAAACACTTCTGCAAATGTAAGCTGGAACCAGGATTACTCACCCAGAGAAAAATAAGTTTCCTAAGAAGGTTTTGCAGCTCCCATAGTTCTAGAACACACACCACTCACCACAGGTATCACCCACTGTAAGTCACCTCAACACTGAGCTCAAAGTACCAATGGGGTTATCCTCCAAGTATTTTGGCACACAAAGCAAGACTTGGGCTTGACTGTAGCTCTCCCATGACACAGTGATGACACAGTTAGCTCCACACAGTATCTCCCTGCCTCCCACGCAGCCTATGGCAGTGGACTGACAGATGTGGTAGTTACTTAGCAATACTTTGTGGTTATTTCACCCACATCATTCACATAGACAGACAATGCAGTGCCAACGTTCCATAAAAACTTTTCTCTCTCCTCCCACATACTATTCCACATAATAATTTACATTATTACATGAATGAACAAAATAATGGCTTATGCTTTGTAAAAACTAACCATCCCATGAGCCTTTAAGGATCCTACTGCTGATCCCTTTGTCCTCTGGGTCTCAAACAAAACTACTCTGCATTATCTCAAAGGAATGTGATTGCCAAGTGAATAAGCCTAAGGAGCTTAGAGCAAGAACTACCTTCCTCTGTTTGAAAACATCCCACCATATTCATGCTAAGCAGCTAAGCCTCATGCCCCCAATCACTCCTGGTTACAGTCTGGGGTATGGAGAGGTGTGTACTGGAGGGGAGGCTAAGCCAAATGTCTCAAACACTTATGACAAACATGGTGGCCTTCTAGAGATGACCTGAGTGGTTGGTATATATTTTGCTAATGCTAAATGAACTAAATGAACCCTAGTTGGTCTGCCCAGGTTGTGGTAAACATTGCAGTGTGATCCATAATGGACTTCACTCAATTTCTCTCCACTGCCATTCAATGCATAGCTGCATTCAGATAAAAACAACAGTTAATGTGTATTAAGCACTTTCACTGTTCTAGGCACTGTTCTGAGACTTTTACAGGCATTAGCATATTTACTTTTCATATCAACTCTATGAAGTAGGTATTATTAGTATGTCCACTTGACAGATGGGAAAACTGAGGCACAGGTGAGCAGCATGCCAGAGCTGGGATGTGTATCTGGACTGTCTGACGTAAGACATCACACAGCTTATCCTGCATCCCTAGCACAGGTCTGTGACGCCAGTGTGGTAGGGCAGATTTACAAATAGTGGTCAGATGCGGGAGGTACATGTTGGAAGACATTCTGGAACAGCAGGATATATACGGCAGTCAAGACAGTTGAATTCTTGTCTCCATTTCATCATTAGTTGTGAGATCTGGGGCAAGCTGCCTTACTACCTTAACCTTAGTATATTCATTTATCTGCACAACACTTGTGTGTGCATGTATGTGTGTGCATGTGTGTAGGGAGGGACTGAATGAATGTCCCTTCTCTCTCTAAAATTCTACAATAGTCTACTATACCTGGTAAGGTTATTAGATACTATGTGCTACTTAAAAAGTACTAAAACAAGAACCTAAGTAGGGGATGGAAAGCAAAAGAAGTCTCATAATTTCTGTTGGGTAAAAATCAAGTTTATAACCTAAACTGCCTGGTAAACCCCTGGCCAGGAGTGACAATTCATGCTTAAGGCAGTTAGGTAGTACCTAACTTTGTGGTGGCTTAGTAAACTGTCCTACTTGTTATATGGCTTGTTAACGTGTGTTCCTGTGTGTATGCATGTTTGTGCACAGCATGGAAAAGCACGGAGAAATAGGTTATGTAGTCTTAGCAAGGACAACTCATGAAAGCAGTGCCTGAGGAGGGCTGGAGATGCCTGGAGTAGAATTCAGTATCACCCCATTTAAGCTTCAGACAAAGCAAGTTCCACTTTCAACTATCCGATAAAACTGAGAGTTCTTTATAATACTTTATTTTTAAAAATGTCTATTTAAACTCTCCCTCTCTCTCTCTCTCTCTCTCTCTCTCTCTCTCTCTCACACACACACACACACACACACACACACACACACACACACACAGTTTTTAAAACCCACTAGCATGGAGGAATCAATCGCCCTTACTTGCCACGAAGAGAAAGGGCTCCCTGGATCCCATATGGAAACGGAGAACGGAAGTGCAGGCGTTGTTTGAACTGGATAAAAAGAAGGATGCTGGTGAGTGGGTGGGCTTTTCTGGGTTGCACCCAGCCAGCTGGTATCAACCGGTCATGCCTGGATGACTCAACTATGATGATGACGGACAAAATTCTCTTGAGTTTTTCAAGAGACAGTTGTTTGCTGCTAACAGGCATGAACCATTCTCAGGAAGTCTCAGAAGGATCAGGGAAGGAAGAGTGTTGTACACTGAGCCACACAACCTGTAGAAAAATCCTGCATGACTCAGTATATGAGGGTAACAAAATGAATTTAAAAGCATAAACTAACAAAGGGTCCCTGGCCCCTTTCTTTGTTTAATTAGTACCTACTCTATTTGTAAGCAGAATACTCAAGGCCAATGGAGGTATACAGCTGATAAAGAAACCCTAGCTGGGGCGCCTGGGTGGCTCAGTTGGTTGGGCGACTGCCTTCGGCTCGGATCATGATCCTGGAGTCCCGGAATCGAGTCCCGGGATCGAGTCCCAGGATCGAGTCCCACATCGGGCTCCTGGCTCGGCAGGGAGCCTGCTTCTCTCTCTCTCTCCCTCTGCTTGTGCTCTCTCTGTCAAATAAATAAAATCTTTAAAAAAAAAAAAAAAGAAACCCTAGCTACTAGTCCTAGGAGCAGGAAGGCAGTGGAGAGCCCCTCCTCGGCTGTTTCCAAGGCCAACAATCAGATGGACTTCACCATTCTCCCATTTTAGTCGGTATTTCAAGTGTCTTAGAATCCCAAGAAGGAAGTAGTACCTGAAGCCTACTGCTGGATACACAATGAGACTGAGGATCACACCAACTAGCATTTAGCCCACAACCAGAGCTCCTTGGACAAAAACCACAACTACTCTGTATAGCATCACCATCATCCGAAAGCAGCTCAAGACTGCACAGTTCCAAAGTTCACATGCCTTTATAACCCCTCTGTGCTCCAGAGATGCTTAGAGGTAGGCTCTTAGAGGTAGTTTATTTTTGACATAAAAATGCTCTCGCCATGGGCTTAAATGGAAACATCTTTTTTGGATCTCTTCATAGCAATCTAAATGTTTTCTTTATGGGTGCCGAGCTGGCTCAGCTGGTACAGCATGTGACTTTTGACCTCGGGGTTAAGTTCAAGCCCCACGTTAGGTGTAGAGATTACTTAAAAATAAAATCTCAAAAAAAATAAATTTTTTTCTTTAGTTTTAAGATGAGTTAGATCTCACAAAAATTTATAGTTTTACTAATATGCTGACTTTGTTAATATTCAGTCAATGAGAGCTCTGCAGCAAAGGTTTTAGACATAAGTATGTATCAAAGAATGAGTGCATTGACTAAAGAAAGCCTGGTACAATGTTAAGGTACAGAGGTCTTCATCTTAGGTTCCTTTTTGTCAGAACATTATGGAATCAGGCACGGGATTTTCCTTGGGCAGAGACCCATAAATTTTCATATTATTCTCATTTTTAAAAGGATATATTCAGTTTCCATGTTGTTTTTTCCACTGTCAATGCACCACTCTAGAAAGCTATGTCTCTGCTGTGGTTGTTAATAAAAAAGAAAATCATCAGAAGAATTATAGGGACCCATAACTGAAAGTTACTGTTCTAGATAGATAAATACCAGCATGAGGAATTAAACTCACCATACTTAAAAATCTAAGCAAGGGAGTCAGACATTATTTAAATTTTTCTATTTTTTTCTCCTTTATGCAACAAAGTACCATAAGAGGCATTAGGAAATTCCCTCTCCCTGAAAAGATGCCTGCAAAGAACTCTGCATCCAGAAAACTCTTCTAATAATAGCTTTGAGATACAGCTTTAAACCTCACCTAGCACCCCTGAGCAAAGGACACCAAGAGATACACAGCATAGAGGAGAGTAGAAAGGAAATGAGTATGCAATAATGTCCCTTGTTGCTAATTTAAGCTTTATGCTTAATGGAAATAATACAAAAAGCACAGTGAAAATACAGGCATTTTCAAGTATACAGAATGACTTGATAATGATGATGACAGTGAAGATGATGATGACAACCAACATTTTCTGCACACTGTGTTAAGCACTTCATGAGCATTATCTTAACCGAAACACCTCTAGGAAGTAGGTATTACTGTATTACTGTCCTTTTACAGGACAAAAGGGAGGGGTTTTTTGCCCAAGGTAATACTGTCAGGAAACAGCCAGCTTGGGCTATGAAGATAAATCTCCTGATAAAGAAACAGGTTCTTAGCCCTACATGTGATTCTAAGCCATCGCATACTTATAATTCTAGCCCTAAAAGAGGTCCAGCAGTTGCTTGATGGGATTATATAAAATAGTTATGGCAAGACTTGCGTTAATACTCTTTAAATCTTATAAATATATCCATAATTACCTAAGAGCTGTAGCTTCCCAAGGATAAACTATGAGTTCTGGTAATTACTCATCAAATACGAAGATATCATAGAAAGAAAGTAAAGGAAGGTCCCCCTTCAATCCCCTGGGAGTTCTCAAGAAGGTGGAATTTTCTACAAGGTGATCTCTCCTCTATTCTTTTCCATATAAACAACTTGAGGTAGACATGCACACCTTCCATCAGAAACTTGAGAACTCTATTACTGATTACTAGTTTCTCTAATTCAAGGCCTTATGTATAAACAATCTAGAGTATACTTTATTTTGGCTAAATAATGATCCTTCTTCCATTCACCATATTTATAGCTCTTACTATTCTATACCCTTGAACCCAAACCACACTGAGATTAAACCATTTCCACTGAATACTCTGAAGCTAGAAAATCAAAATAGAACACACTGGATGTGCTTGCAATTTCAACCACAACTCCTACTCCACCTTAAACAGAACGGACTGCTTTCTCATGGAAAAATAAGATTTATTACTAGCAAAGTTAGAAGCACAAAAACAATAACTTATAAGGGAAACTGTTCACCAGCAGGGTCCCTTTGCAACAGATTTTAATTGGGAGAAAAATAGAGCAGTCAAATTCCAGAATAATCTAGTCTGCACAGCATTTATTTTGGGTATAAAGAAAATGGCGTCATTATAGGATTAGGATCTGAAACAACTGTCCCATACAAAACTGGTTACAATGACCAGTTCATTCCAAATTGGTGGGAAAAGCCTTGTACTCAAGTCTAGGAATGTACGGCCATGGATGGCTCAAAGCATGTCATGGGAGTTCACAAACTAGCCTAGATTGTCTAAAATCTTGTTATTTAAATAGAACAAAGTTTTAACTTGAGGGTAAGTTTGTTCTAAGGAGAAAAAAATCAGTAGGTAGAAATATATTTAGTAAATTAGAATTTTTCTTCAAAAGTAAATAGCATCTTTCACTATTACTATTCTGACTTGAGACTATATTACTCATACAAGCTTGGCACATCTATACAGATAATATCTTGAAGAGGATGGGAAGAGGAGAGACTGTCACATCAGCAGTAAGCTGGAGAAATCTTGCCATCTGCTGGAGTAGTTGCCCCCTGGGCCGTTGGTCCCATTGACGTGGCCCTGTCTGTGGTCCCAGAATTAGTGACATAGGCAGGGTGGCAAGTCCATCCTCAGTCATCACTCCAAGGGTACTGGACAGGGCTTCAGGAGACAGGTACTTCCAAACTAAGAGAGCTCTGTAACTACCCATCGACCCCCTCTTAGTTATGTCAGCTGCACAGGCCAGGGCTACTTGAGTCCTCTGACTCCCTCTTCTCCCTCAGGTGAAGCTTTGTACATCGCATTACTACGTCAGTTAGGACATGGCAGAAGAGAGAAACACAAATAAATCAAACTATAACCCAGTCTAAGAGTTTGACAGGAGAGAATACCGAAATTAATGTTTTGAATAAAATAAATGTATATAAATAAGTGAAATGCTCTCTATTTCTGCTGACCAATAGCACAGATTAACTAAATGCAATTATAATAATCTCCACTCGTATTGATACCCTTTCCTTAAGTCAGTGGTATAAGCCTAAACCAAAGCATTCTCCAGGACTCGAAAGAGTGGCATCCCTCACTGAGATAGGATTTATTTTAAACTCAGGGCAATCTGCCGACTCTGAAGTTGCCTTGTGGTACTAAAAAAAGTAAAAATAGGAAAAGGAGATTTTCAGATCTCCTCATGACCGGAAAATATTCTTGATAAACCATTCAATGCATGTACTCAACTTTATCAATCAGAATACCAATGTTTTGATTGGCACTATCATTGTCAAGAAGGCAAAGGCAAATAATTCCCTGAAGAAACACTGATGTTCCCGTGCTAACCCTCACTTAGGGTTCCAAAACACAAGGAGGTCCTTCAACCTGGATGCCAACAGACATTTATTACAAGCTGGGGAACAACAAATGTCCTTGAGGCTTTTGTTGAAGAAAAAACAAGCAGAAAGGGAGATCAATAGAAAAGTTTCTACCACCCCACAGAGGGAAACATTTTCCTCATGAAAGTACAGATAGTTCAAAACTTCTGCCATCACTACAAGAAAAATTCAGACTGGAATCCACTCATGTTTCTGGGAGGTCGTCCTCCTCACAGAGAGAGGCTTAGACTGCTGATGCCTTCATAAATGCAAAAATCAATATACTAACTGAAAAGAAGAATTAATTTTAAAACATTGTGGTAACCTGGACTTAGTGCTATACAAAAATAAGACAGCCTCTGCCTTCAAGGAGGTTGTAAGCGCTATACAAGGCATCAGAAGAACCGGACTGTTGTTACTCTCCTTTTCCCTCACCGCCACTCCTTTCTCATGGTCTCGCAAATGGAAGAGGAAAATTACAGGGTCATGGCATGTTGGCTCTGGAAAAAAAAATTTAAGTATTGCCTAGCCCAACTCCCTCATTTTAAAGACAAGATCAGCTCAGAAATGGTAAGTGACATGCCCAGAGCCACAGAGCTAATGTGAAGTACTAGAAAAACCCCAGGCTCCTGACTGCCAACTCCATACTTCTTCAGTTCAAAGAGGAGAGAACAGTTCTCCTAAATGCAGGGGATACAATATCCAGACACTGGATAACTAAAAATCAAGAGAGAATTACATGGACTCTAACCTCCTACATTCTGGTTTCATTTCAGCTGTTGTGGGTCACACTTCTGCTTTCATGTGAGAAATGAGGACTTTAAGAAGGGATAAAGAAGATGCAACCATCAGTCACTTCCTTCAGCCAAAAGAAGGAAAATACCAATACCCTACTATCTCTGTGCTCATCTTCAGAGCAGAGTGCATTTGGGATTTCAAAATAAGTATTTCTTATCTGCCAACTTAGATTGAAAAAGGGTAATTGGTGGCTGTTGCTTCCATGGAAGAATGATGCAAAAGTCAGGCTGTGAACACAGCCCAAAAAAGACCACAGAAGAATGGAAAATGGCCTCTCCTTCCACTTGCTCTCCATCTTATCAATGGTCTGAGCATGTTGCTAAATTTTGGTGTTATTCTACCTGCTCCAATTCCACAGTCTCCTCACTATTTTTCAATCTGTTCTTGTAAAGAAGATTCTAGTTGGTCACAAAGAGCTAATCTAAGGAGCCAGAATTAGTATGATTTCATAGAGTCAAGTAATGGACTTCTGGAGTTGGAAATACACGTTGTGAATTATTTTTTTTTTAAGATTTTATTTATTTATTTGACAGAGAGAGAGACAGCGAGAGAGGGAACACAAGCAGGGGGACTGGGAGAGGGAGAAGCAGGCTTCCCGAGGAGTAGGGAGCCCGACACGGGGCTCGATCCCAGGACTCGGGGATGATGACCCAAGCTGAAGGCAGACGCTTAATGACTAAGCCACCCAGGCGCCCCACGTTGTGAATTATTTAATCTAATCTCATTTTCCATATGAGTGAATGGAGAGACAGGTTAGGAATTTAGATATAGACGGAACAAGGGCCAGGGCCCAAGTCTTCCAACTCCCAGCACAGCGCTCTTCCTACTACTACCACTTGCATCACCAGCAGACACAAGACTACTGTAGACATCCACCTTCCATAGACAGGTCTGGAAGCAACCTGAGCTTATAAGAGTCTCACTGGTAGATGCACAATGGCTACAGCAACAGAGCAAGTTAAAGTCCCTGTCCGTCAGTGGCTATTGAGGCTCAGGAAGATAAGAATGTGGAATGGAGAAACAATTGGGGAGACATGAGCATAGCTAAATAATCAGGGAAAGGAAAAGATCCCATGACAATTTGAATTCTGATGACAGAGGAGACAGGAAAGGTGAAGAAGGATAGCAGGAAGGAGAAAACATGCTATCAAAAAAAAAAAGCTAGTGAAAAGAATGGCATCGGAGCACAGGAAGGATAGCTGGTAGCCATATAATATACAATATTTTGAGCGGAAAAAAAATACCAAAATCTTGTTATTTCTTCACAATGAGACTTCCCCTTTAAGCTCTTTAAGAAGGTATATCTAATTCAATTTTTAATCAACTTGGTGTACAGTTACAGCAGACTGCTGTCTTTAGGTATGGTTCCATAAAACTGAGTATAACACAAGATAAATATTACTTCTACACCAGCCAACCATGGGTGGATTTTAATACTTAACACATACTGGGTGGGGCAACCCCACCCCTGGCTCACAGCCTAGTTTCTGTAGATGGATCTCTCAGCCTATTGCCAGAGCTGGCCCCATGGCTGTGTGGCTCTGAGACCTCCCAAGAAGACCTCAGTGCCACAGGAAGAGATAATGATGACTCAGGAGATGGCCTGCTCTCACTCTGCAGCAACCAAACGAAGCCAGACATGGAGCGAAGAATCAGTAGGGAGCAATGTGGACATTTCAAATGTCTACTGACTGTGGCTCACGTGTAAGTGCTGTTTGTTCTCTCTCAAGCTGAGATACTTCTGGGAATAGCTCTGTGTGTGTGTGTGTGTGTGTGTGTGTATGATAGTGGGTGCCTGTTTTGTTCAACCTAAATTTGCCAATGAAATATTTTGTTAATAAAAATGTTTTTCTCCTTTTTAAAAAAAAAAAAAAGAAGAAGAAGGGCGACTGGGTGGCTCAGTTGGTTAAGCAACTACCTTCGGCTCAGGTCATGATCCCAGGGTCCTGGGATCCAGCCCTGCATCGGGCTCCCCCTGCTCTGTGGGGAGCTTGCTTCTCCCTCTCCTTCTGCCTGCTACTCCCCCTGCTTATGCGTGCGCTCTCTCTCTCTCTCTCTGTCAAATAAATAAATAATCTTAAAAAAAAAAAAAAGCTATATTCAAAGGATTGGGATGTGAAATCCATATTGCTTACCAATGAGGAGTCCCAGAATGATCAGTAAATTTACCAGGACCCTACTGAGAAGGTGGGGCCCAGAGACTAGGCAGTTTTTCATTATATTAAAATATGCCAACATGTTTTTGGCTGTGTTTCAAGTGGATACTTTGGTTCCCTCATTTTCCAGCTTAAGAAAATGCCCAGCAATTTCCATGGTGAATTCAAAGTTATAGTCAAGGATGGGACACACCAGCTTCCCAAGGTCAAGATGCCAGAAAATGCAAAGCCAAACTCATCTTATACTGACTTAGTCCTTAGGTTTATTCTTCATTACCTTCTAAACCCATTGGCCATATCCCCACCTCCAATCCTGAAGCAGCACTTACACGTTTGACATTTAAGCAGGTATTGATCTACTTGTCACAAAGTTTATGCAAGGTAAATATCTAAGACCTCACTTTTGGAATTAGCAAGAAGTGTGAAATCTTGATCAACAGAATCTCTACTTACATTGAGACTGAAGGGTCTACAACAGAGATAATCCCTCTAACACACGGTCATACACTTGGGCTAGACTCAGCCAATCACATAAGAAATCTGTGTTCCTCTTACCAACCGTTGACTTTTGAAGTCATGAATCCTGGAATTCTTTAGCTGAATTATTTCAACAAGGAGGAGTCTTGCCATGGGTCTCTGAAAGTTGCCTCACCTGACCCAAGGAACACAAGTTATAGGAGGCAATGACTGTCTCACGCTACTTGGACCAGTCCAAAGCCTTCTGATTTGTAAGCTGCAGAGACAGTTTTTAACTGTCTTTTTGTTTACCTTTTAGCAGCAAAATACTGAAGAAATACAAATGTTTCCCTATAATTCTGTCACCTAGAAATGCAGTCTTGTCCTGGGAAAGCCAGACTAAAAATGTCCACACATGATAAATGTGTTCCTCTAGTAAATAAGATTTAGATAAAGAACTTAAGAACCAGGATGGATGAATAGTACTGAGAACTAAGCCACAGCAGCCTGGCAAAAGGCCCCTCCTCTGCCCTGAAGGGATTATTGCCTCCAGCTAAAAGAATACTCAAACTCCATTTCTTGTCATGGTGGCATCTCTATTTCAGCTACCACCTGCCATGGTGTCCTTTTTCTCTCTCTCCCTTCAGGTACTCATAGCTCCCATAACAACAGATCTGAGACATGGAAGCCCTAATCAAAGATGATTAGTTCCAGATGACTACAAAACAAAGCATGTCAAGGTCAGGAATCATAGGCAGGAGATTATGATACTCACTCTTAACACCCTGTCACCCTTCAAGGGTTTTCATTATATTTAGATCTCACAAGTCAACACAGCATCCCTCAAGTGATGTTTAGCCTCATTACTCACTTGTTTTATCTTTTTGAAGACAACTGTTCTAAGGTGTTTAAAAGGGGAAGAAAGAATTGGTCAGTAAGATGATGGATATAATAAGGTAGAGGAAAGACAGAAACAGGAAGATATTTAGTCCACCATCTCCACCCCCACATACAAAAATGTCTTCTGTCCAACCACCTTTGTTTTACAGAGAAGAAAAGTGAGAGATCAAGAGAGGAAGTGACTCTTCCCAGGTCTCACAATCAGTAGCAGAGTTGGGTCAATGGAGATGATCAGGGCCTCAGTTCTCAGTGCTTCCTCTGCTAAAAGGTAGGGTCTCAATAAAAGACTAGCTAAATCAACAAAAGGGAGTGGCTTCTTTGAGAACATTCTAAGCACAGAAATTATACTGCCCTAGCCCCTTCTAAATGCAGGCTTCTAGGTATGCCAGGAGCATTCAACAGCAGATATGACAAACAACCCTCACAAAGAGGTGGGATGAAGTCCAATGACACCAAACACAGTTCCTCCCTCTCCAAAGCACAAATAGTTTAACATACCTAAGCCATTCAGGAGGAATAAGCCAGTCCTCTCAATATCCATTAAGAAAAACAAATTTAAAAACACACAGACCACTTTGCAGTCTATCTAGCACTTTCATATGCATTATTGTATCTCACCCTCACAACAGTCCCATTTTCCCAGTAAAGAAACAGAGAACCAAAGAAGCCTTGCCCCCCACCCCCAATGCCCCCTCCAGCTCACAGCTGGTAAGCAGCAAGGCTGATAGCTGAGCCCCTTTCTTCCAACTCCACATTCAGTGCACCTACTTGTATCCTCCCTCCACCCAATGTTATTAATGATAAAAAGCCAAACACAACAGTCGCTCAAAGAGCTGACTGAACCACACCCTCTAGCCAGCTAAACAATGACTAAAATCCTTGCTGGAACCCAACACAGGCTCTGCCTCCCCAGAATTTCAGGACTGAGCATTTTCACGGTAGGTTCAGACCCAGGCCTGCCTTGCTATCCTGCATGAACTCTGGCCTGATCACATGAATCACAATAGTGTGGCTACAGCTGGACCTGTCAAGTGCATTAGGCTCTTGGTGACACAACCCAGCTGTGCGGGCAGGTTCCCTACAAGAGTGCTCCCAAACATTCCAAACATTGTGCTGCAGAACTGGAGCGAGGAACTGAGCTGCACGGGGAGCTGGCAAATCTGACAGAACTTTCCATTCTATATCTGCACTTTTGCACCAGTAAGGCAGTTTAAAAACTGGTTCCCAAAGAGCGCACAGACCATGCCTTAAAGAATACACTAAAAACCATCAGGAGGTTCCTTCTGAGAAGTTGGAGCAAAGTGGGGAAAAAAGAGAACTTCAATTTCAATTTTTACCATTGGCACATATTTGTTTCATATTTTTGAAAACTAGTTCTACGTTAAATTTAAAAGCCATAATGACTTCCCGGGACAGTCATGGTGACAGAGAAACTGACACTAGACAAAGTAAACTAATAACACAGAAGAAAATCACTGTAAACAAAAGCTTTGGAAACACTGATCTAGACATGAGACCTTTATAAAGCAAAATAGTGAGAGACTCATTTACAAATTGTGTGAATTTTACTTTCACAGTAATAGAAGAAATGGAAGAATTTTTGGAAGACCAAAAAATCTGTTAGTACTTAGGACTTTATGCTAGGCATTTCCACATATTTTATCTTATTTTTTTTTAAGATTTTATTTAATTATTTGAGAGTGGGAGAGAGAACACACTCAAGCTAAGGGAGGGGCAGAGGGAGAAGCAGGCTCCCCGCAGAGCAGGGAGCCTCACGTGGGACTCAAACCCATGGATCATGACCTGAGCCAAAGCAATGCTTCGTCAGAAAAGGTAGCTGAAAGCACACTGTAGTCTAGGAGTCAGATGCTTAACTGACTGAGCCACCCAGGTGCTCCATATTTTATCTTATTTAATCTCAATAACCATGGAAGAAAAGATATTATCCACAAGTCATATTCCGGGAAATAGAAGTTAAGGAGCTTCAAACAGCTGCACAGCTACCAACTCCTGGAGCCTAAAGATAGAAAGGGCCAAGCTGGAAATACAGATAAATCCTCTAAGAACAGCCACTACTGCATGGAAAAGGACAATCTGCACCTACAGAAAGAACACAGAAAGAATGGCCTGGTTCTGACAATCACTTCAGTTTTACTCCTACTGTGGGTCACATTCCTCCTATGAGGTACATGTGTGTGCAGTCCTGTGTTCCATATTCAAAGATGATGGAATGGATACACTATCAACAGGACGTGAGCATAAAGAAGTTTCACAAAGTGTTGATGGATTGCACTGATCCACCCCTTTTCTCTCTCAGCCCTCCTTGACACCTAAGGCTCCGTTTGAGAGAAGACTTCTGGGGCAGCAGCGGGGAAGACTGCCTTCCACGAGGCACAGGGCACTACCTGGAACCCTGCCATGCTTATAGTGTGGGCACACCCACAACTCCAAGTTCACAACAGCCATTCTCTAAGGTCTAAGTCCTCTCATGTGCTTGATGTAAGGAAGAGCAATTTAAACATAACAATAGCTAGTTTATTAATATTTACTGAGCTTTTATTAATGCAGGAGATACTCTGCTAAGTGCTTCCCATGTATTGTACCTCAGTTAATCTTCACAACAACCACCTCTCAGGTTAGGTGCTATGACCATCTCTAGGTCACATATGAAGAAACTGAGATTGAAGAGTGGTTAAGTAACTTACTAGAGGTCAAATTGTAAGGAATAGAGATAAAACTCATCAATGAGCCTATCATCCCAAGTCCAGGCTCATAACCACTATGCCTCTCATTAAAATATGTTTCACATCCTTTTTATCAAGCATTCTCTTTGCCCTTTGTTATTAAAGCTATGAAACAAAATATTCAATTAGAAAGAGGCTTTTTTTTTAAATACTGATGGCCAGGTAAGATAAATAACATTATAAAATACTAGAAATATGAATTTAAAATTACAAACTTAAACACTGTTATCAAGGCAAGAAACTTCAACTTCCCCAATACATACCCGCAAATACATCTATTAGAATCAGCTGACTGTCCTGGACATTCAAACGCCAGGGTCCTCACGGGCTCCCAGGTGTTCAGGAATCCTTTAACCCAAAGCATCTCAAGAATGGACCAAAAAAAATATCAACACACTGGGTTCAAGTTCCCTCCTTTACCACCACTGACCTTTATTTATGAATATGAAACAAGAGAGAGACCTTCTCAGAGATAAACTGTGGAGCTGAAATTCCCTCAGTTCCAGAAAAAAATATTCCCTATGCCTTTTTTCTTTAGATAACCAGCTAGCATTTGAAGTTTCAAACCTAATGCTAAAATCTAAGACAAATCACGTTTCTACACTAACAGCACAGCCAACTTTCCCTTTAGAGCAGTGACACACCAAAATTTAAGAGTGACAGCCTTGCGCAGTAGTCAGAATGGACCCCACTAAATGATCAAGCTCAAACAAACTGGTAACCTTCCAATGCCTGGATTCAGTTTCAGAAAAGGTAGCTGAAAGCACACTGTAGTCTAGGAGCACCAAGCTATGTCTGACCACCTCAAAGAGCAGCACAACTCTATTAAGGAAGAAAATCTCATCCTGTCCAAACATTACAGACCCTATAACAAATACACCCTCTTCATTTTTGTCAACCTTATTTAGAATATATATGAATTATCATTTTCCTAAGTTTCTGAGACTTTCTTACGATGTTTTCCACTTTAAATAAAACAGTTTAAAATCCAAGGAATTTTTCTCTAACTACAATTATATATTATCCAGTACTGTCTAGGACCAGACAAAGAAAATAAACTGAATTCCAGTTACCTCCGTCAGCAAACAGTCTGCCCATAATTTTATCAGGAATACAAAGAACATTCTCCTGTTCCAGCTGCTCAGCAAACCTTCATGTTCAGCAAGGCCTCTTTTAATGTACTTATCCAGCTGCTTCTGTTGGGAGTGCGAACCGCTACACACTGGCCCGGCAGTGACATTCTCCCCGAATGCCACTATGTCCCCCAGGGGCTGAGGGATAAGAACTTGAAAGAAGTGAAAGGAGCCCTCCCTCCACCCCCTCTGCCTAGCCTCCCCTCTCAACAGGCAGCTTCCCTCCAAAAGATCTGCTTCAAAAGTTCAGACCCAGTGAAGTCACACATGACCTCACAAACCTCCAACTTAACTCTTTAGGAGCCAGGCGGCAAGCTGACAACAGGGAGAAAGGGCAACTGTCTTAGCTGATTTGGAGTGGTTGCTCTTACAGAACAAAGAGCAGTTTGTCCAACATCATCTAACAAAAAGAAAAAAAAAAACAAAGTAATTTCAGCATTGTTCTTCCATAACAGCACTAAGACTTTGAAGACTGTAATTTTTGTTTTTGAAGACTGTAATTTCTTGCAGCACACACATTCTGGACCTAAAAGAATGACTGAAATAGGAAAAATAAATCTAACTCATTTATATTATATAAAATTCACACTTAATCTTATGTGATTTGTGTTTCCTACTTTCACTCCTAGTTTTGATTCTGGTTTTCTGCTATCGTTAATGTGAAAATATTCATTTGCCCTGTTGTGGAGTCCTGCCTCAGACAACCAGAGGTAGACAGGCGACGCTCACAGCGGCCAGACACCGGCCAGACACCGGCCACCCGGCCACCGCGGCCACACAGAAGTCTCTCAGAAACCCGGAGCTCCAGGCGTCCGACGAGCGCGCGGCCACCAGACCCAGCTAATGGATAACAGAGGCGCAGCACTCGGTGCCCCTCTGGGGAAAGGACGGCAGCCTTCTACTTTAGTTTCTTTCCCATGCTTTTTCTTTGGGCGCCAGCTGTTTTTGTTGGGATATCGGAATTATAAGGATTAGGAGGTAAAATACCTAAAAATCACTTTATAAATAGAAGTAGATAAAATTACATCCTCTCAAAGAAAATGTAATATGCCCTTTCAAGAATGCCTTGGTTCACCCAGAAAATGATTATAATTTACTGTCCAGCAATTTTATTCCTAAATATACACCTAGCCTAGAGGAACTCTGCCATAAGCGCACAAGAAGCCACAAATTAGAATGTTCACTGCCATGCCATTTGAGATAACAAAAATACAAGACAGCCAAAGTGTTCATAAATAGGAAAATGGAAAAGTAAATTATAGTATACATTCATACAATGAATACTATAAGCAAATAAATTAATAAATTAGGACTTTATGAATCAGTTAAGAATGAATTTGAAATGTTGAGCAAAAATGTGAGTTACAAAAGGAGAGATGAAGGTAGCGTTTATATAAGGTTTAAAAACGTGAAAAAACACTAGTGTTGACAGATGCACGCCCATCTAGGAATGACAAACACCCACAGGTCATGGTTACCTTAACGAAGAGAAAGAAACGAATGAGACCATGGAGGCATTCACAGGAGTTGGCAATTCATCTGCAATGTTTATTTTTTAAATTGGCTGGTGAGATCACAGGTGTTTATTATTTCCTACTCTTTGGTATGCCTAAAATGTTTCAGAAGTTGTAAAAAGTCAACTCATAATGGCTGCCTTTGAGTGTAGCAGCACCTGTTCAGTCTAAAAAATTAACAGAAGAGGCAAAGAGGATCACAGTTCCCTCAGCTCCTAACTCTCAAGTCCCCAGATCCGAGCACCTGTTACTAATTCTGCCTCAGTTTGGCTCTACCTGGACAGTCACCCTGCCCACTCCCCCATGATCATCTACACACATCTACCTCTGCCTTCAAAACCCGCCACAAAAAGCGGCACTTCCAGAGGGCCTCCACAACACCTCATGCCAGAAGTAGCCCCAGCCTTAGAATCTTACGTCTGGCTCGGCAGGCCGGTACTAGAACTATTTGTGAAATTTTCTTATCTGTCTCCTCTCTGGAAGACACCTAGTACCTAGTAGAGAGCAGCTGATAATTAAGTTCTTCGTTAAGCAAAAACCGAGTGTCTGGTGCGTGCTGGCCCCGGTAACAGAGGTTCTGAGTCTCAGAACTGAAGACTTGAGAAGATCACTGCCTAAAAGGAGAGATGGGCCCATACCTGACTAAGTACAATATTGCAGGATGAACCCTAAAACTACTGTTAAATGAACGCTGAGTGTGAATAAAGAACTTTTATGATTTTGTTTTGCAATAATTATTCAATACCTCTTATTTTCTCTGTACTAAAAATTTTATACTACTATTCTAGACTAAAAAAATGTCACCTTCTTTGTGTTGAGGTGGAGCTGCTAAATAGATAATTATAAAGACAGTAAAACAGTCATTAAAAATCCTCACCTTCAAGTAATCCAAGGCTCTTAGAGTTCTTATTACAGATACACAACACCTTTGTCGATCTGACTACAGCCCACTCATATCAGGTGACTTTGAAAAAGTTTTAAAGAAAACTTTTAGTTGAAGCAGTGTTATTACTGATAATAACAGCCAACATATTTTGAGTACTCATCAAGTGGAAGTAAATTATTATCCCTTTTCCCAGATAAGGAAGTTGAGGTTTAGGGAGATAATTCACCAAAATTTGAACCAAAGCAGTCTGACATCAGAACCCACACTCTTTATTAAAAAAACCATACTGTTTCCTACCAGGAAAATGGATCAACCCCTCTATTTCTAGAGTAAGGATGGGCACCCTATGATCACTACACCAAAGATGAAACAAGAAATCATTTCAAGTTCACGGCCAGGACCACTCACTTTTACAAACCTCTGTAACAGTAACCCTGCTTACCTGAGAACAGGGGCTGTCTTACTGGGCTTTGTATTCTGCCTCTAAACAGTTTTCACCGCATCTCAAACTTTAAAGTACTTATGAATCACCTCGGAATTTGTTAAAACACACATTTTGATCGAGTAGGTCAGGGGTAAGCTCTGTGGTACACATTTCCAACAAACTCCGAGAGGTTGACAGCCTAAGCTGACAACAGAATCACCTGGGAATCTTTTAAAGCTATCACTGTCCAGATGTCACCCTACACCAACAGAATCAGAATCTCTGGAGGTGAAGTGTGGGAAGTCGGAATTTTAAAAAGTCCCCTATGTAACTCTAATGTGAAGTCAGGTTAAAAAACCCTATTTAGAGCTTTCCTACTTTAGCTTGGTCTGTGGACCACTGTCCTAGACCCGTGCTTCTCAAACTTCATTGTATACATAAGCCACCTGGACACCTTCTTAAAATGCAGATCCTAATTTAGTGGGTCAGGGGTGGGGCCTGACATTCTGTACTTCTAACAAGCTCCCAGGTCAATACTGCTGGGAAGCAAGGTGGTAAGTAGAAAGATTAAAAATGTCAGTAGTTCAGTGTGTGTGATTTATTACGCTTTCCTTTCATAATTCTTAATTCAGAGACCAGGAGAATACTGCAGACGGAGGTTTAGGTGCAGGCATATGAAATAGCATATGGGTGCAGGGATTATAAAGGTAAATCATTTATCTAACACTGGTTTAGATGTAGTTTAATATTAATCCTCATTAGCATTCATGAGAAAGATTATATTGAACATAACTTGTAGCATGGCCACTCGGGTACTGGGTATTAAGGCTCTGCTAGGAGCTTGAGCCAATTTAATACAGACTCTGTATATCAGTTTATAGAAAGCTTATGAGATCCACGGTACAAAAAGAAAAAAAAAATATCAAAGCACTGGAAATGTACCCATTTTGGGTTCTGATAAACTGGTACTCCTATGAAAAATACCTTCAAAGAACTTTATTTCTCCTTTTTCTTCTCCAAACCACAAATCAATGGGTAACATTTCTCATCCAGTACTGCAAATCTTGTGTTAAGTGACCTCTACTGAGAGGAAATGTTATTGCTTCCTTTAAAAGTTAAATATTGCACTGATATATGAATAAAAAGATTGCTGTATCATCCCAACCAGTTACAATATTAACAGCCAATCCAGTTTTTATTTAGACCTGCGATTGTCCTTGTAATTAATATATAGGCCCCAACATCTTTTATCATTTGAAGTCTTTTAATATGGTCTTTGATAAAAGATCATCCACTTCAGTGAGCATCCCGCAGCACTCCTCAGTGTAATATCCACCATTATCCAGGGCGCATTACTTTAAGTTGTAAACTACAGAATTAGCATGTTTCTAAGAAACCCTATTTCAAATCCAGCACCATTTCCTGAAGTCATCACCAATTTATACAAGAGGCACTCAACAAGCACTAAGAGCCCAAAACCACCAGAGCCAGCCAGGGCCAGGACTATCTGGGAGGAACTGAAAGAACATCGATGACCAGAGCACGAGGCTTTTACACCGGGCCCCCTGATAAACAAGGTGCTGTTGGAGAAATGAAGCCAGCGCAGAGAGCTGCCAGGAAGTCACCTTAGGGGATATTTTCTACAAATATGGACTCAGAAAGACGCACAAGCAGCACTCTTGTGCTCCTGTGTGTGCATCTCTGCAGTGGCCTCAGTGCAGCCCCCACCCCCCAAGAGTCTGCTCCTGTCCACAGCTGCCGGCCTCACCTCTAAATGGTGGCTCCAGTCCCCGCAACCAACCTTCAATCCCTTATTCCCACCAGCATTTGTACAAAAGCACCATCACGCTCCTCAAATTTAACCTGCTTGAACTGACCCCACTACAAGCTATGCTCCCACAAACGCTGCTGACCTCCCCACTTCCTATTACTTCTGTCATCTAAGCTTGAAGTCTCACTATGATTTTGACTCAGCCTTCATGTCCTACATTCAGACATTCGCCAAATCCTTGCATTTTTTTTTTTCTTTACCAGGCTTTTCTTACCTATTTTCTTATATCCCCTAGACTATTACTCAGAATACTACAAAACTCACAACAGGTTTAAAATAAATATCCACCAACTAGAACTTAGCCAATTCTTACAACAAACTATAAATTGAGTGGTAAGGTTACTTCCATTTTACCAATAAGGAATCAGAGGCTCTCTGAAGTAAAACAACCTACCCAACATCAGGCAGCCAGTAAAAAGGATGACTTGACCTCCTGGTCTTCTGATTCTAAATCCCCATATTTATGCCACCCTACCACAGTGCGCTGTACTTTATGAAAAGAAGTGAGATTTTAGGAAGTCCAGTAATAAGTATGCCAGGCAGCTTAGAGCTGGGAGGACACTGCTGGCAGCTCAGAGGCTGATACAGGATTTGAGCACATGGTAGAGTGGCACGGACATAAATTTTGATTTATCTCCTACTATGTACACCAGGCATTGTCATGCCACTTGATTTTCTTTTCTTGATTTTTGTCACCTGATCAATTTCATTTGCTTTTCCTTCCTTTACCAGATAGGGATTATTCATTGCATTTTATACTTGGAAAGGCTCCCAGGTTTTCTATAATTACTCAAGATTACACATCTAGTAAGTAACTGAGGCAGGATTCAAACCCAGGTATGCCTGGCTCTACCTAGTAGAGTCCACATCACTTATCACTGAGCAAGAACCCCTTTTGGTAAATAAAAAACCAAAATCCATTATAGCTGCTAGAAAAGCAGAAAGAAGAAGCTAGAAAGAAAAAAAAAATGAGAACCCATTTTCTGCAGAACTAGTTTTAAAATGTAAAAGAAAAGGACTAAAGAGATTGCTAGAGCAACGGCTACCCTATAATCAACCTATGAGACAGCAGAGCTTCCGGCTTCTAATGATAGGAGAAAAGTTGGGTACTCAGTGGCCTGCCAGGTTTCTAAAGATGATTTCACAAGATCTAATCTTTTCCTCGGTCACCAGCTTAACTAATACCATGTTATTTTAATTTCTTATTTTAATACTTATACATTATATCAAAATGCCTGCAGGTTTTAAGTTGGAATTTCAAAAAAAATTTTGAAACCACACTTCACAAGCTTCTGTATTAATCCTATTTCATGTGACTTTTTCCTAGACAGAAAGACACTAGAGAAGGAGAAAAACTGAGGAAAGGGGATACTTTTAAATGCCAGCATTCCATCTGAGAAGGGGAGGGAGAGAACAAGAGGAAGGCAAAAAGCCGAAACTACCGAACTCAGAGTGGACCAAGACTGGCTGGAGCACTCTCCTCAGGCATACCAGTTGCACGCAGATGTAATTCACCTCCTCTGCTGTACTCCACATCCTGAGCAGTATCTGAAAGAAAAACTAGGAAGCTGAGACGTAAAATATATCCATTACACTAAACAGGTGATTTTAAAAAGCAGTGTTATATATTTCAGAGAACCAAAAGAAAGCTCCTGCCATATTCCTGTATTTGATATCTCTCTTTTCCCATCTGTCCAAACACAAGCTCAACAGAAATGGACAGTACTCAGCTCTCTTAATGGTTACAGTGACAACATTTGTGCCTTTCAGTCTTCAGGTCAGAACTTACTGACTGGAGTCGCAATCATCAGATGATAAGCCAGCGAGGGAGAAACACCCAGACACAAAGGAACCCATTGGAACATGTACAACGGTAAGTCTCTAATTATCCTTTCTAATTTTGCAGCCATGTGACTGGACTTCACACAGCACTGCTGACCCTATCAGCCTGAGTGCTCTGTAGCGGACCACAACGGGAGGGGATGCTCCTCTTTGCTCCTTCATTAAAATACTGAGTTACATTCACAGGGTGAGCTCTTTCCTGACCGACACGCAGCTCCCTTGCCAATATTCAGTGTTCAGAGCACTCAGAGCACCTGAGAGAATTTTACTATTCCAGGGTCTTAAGAATTGTTTTCACCTTATAAAGAACGATCTATTTGATATCACAAAGGTAAATAATGCTTTAAAAGACAAATAGTGAGCACATGTACTCTTTGAAAATGTCCCTTCCGACCTGATACTAGAATATTACAGATTTCAAATGTCTTATTCTCTGAGTTAAGTGGTGAGAGAGAGAGTATCGGAGAACACCAACCCCCTCTGGCCACCAACGCGTGGCTAAATCCAAGACTGGAAGATGTTGCTGAGAGACAGAACTAAGTTTTGCTGAAGCGATACAACATCCTCATCACTGTTCCCAAACATTTGCACCTGTCTTTAAAGAAGCCACACAATAGAGAACAGTGTCATCCTGCATTCAAAAGAAATCACTGTCAAGTACTGCTGCTGAAATCACCTTTAATGACAAAGTAAAGGCAAATATTGAAGTAGAAAAAGATTTTAAAACATACCTAGGCAATGCCAAATATATTTTTGTTTTGAAACCAATAATAAATGGACTCTGGAGCCTGACTACCTGGGTTCAAATCCTGGATGTGCCATTTACCACCTGTGTAACTTTGAGCAAGTTACTCAGTTGTGCTATGCCTCAGTTTCCTTATCTGGAAAGTGTGAACATTAATAGCTTCTTTCTTCTGGCTTCTTATGAGAAGTATGCACCATGTGTTTACTAAATAAAACCTATAGGATGCCTTTGATATAAAATTGTGCTCAGAGACAACCTAAGTAATCTTATAATCTTTTCTACTGGCTGAGACCTAACATTTTATACATTAAAATCAATACTTCAACAGAGACGGGCTTAATTTCTTGGTTCAGGTCTAGCTAGAATCAAAGAAGCATTATCAGGGAGATAGTCATATCATTAGTCACTAGTCATATCATTAGTCATATCATCCCCTTTCCTTTGAGCCTTCTTCAGATTCCCTTTATTTAATATGGTCAGACACCCCCCCCCCCACCAGTCCACTGCCAATGGAACAGCAAGGCTGGTGAATAGAGACAAAATACTAGGCATGTGCACTTGTTTTATTTAGCACTTTATTTATGTAAATGTCATATTTATTAATAAAATTGGAAAAAAAATTTTCCCTTGAATCCTAACACTCTGACCCTCAGTTTTGGTTGAGGGAAGTCAATCAGGTTGGCAACTGTGCATTCTAATCTGGATTTCCTTAACAGGCTCAATAGTCTACTTCCTTATCTCTGCAGAAGAATGTTTTAATGTAGAAGAAATGTTTAAAAGCCTGCTCATTGATTACTTAAAAAATTTATGGAGACATGTTCATTATCAATTTGGTAAATTTTTTCTCAAACACACACACCACCACCACCACCACCAAGTTCTACAATTACCAACTCAGACTCCTGGTACTATAGACCTATGAATGAGAGAAATTAGATTTAGAAGAAGAACAAAGGTATGAGACCAGGCAGCCTAGAAGAGTGAATGTATCTGGTCTAAGAGTCAGACTATTTGAATTCTGGTACAGGATCTCTCACCAGGTAAATCCATCCCACCAAACTGGGACTCGGATTCTTTACCATAAAAACAGGAAAGATTATCTAAGGCCCCTTCGAGCTGAAAAATGTCATAATTCTTCAACCTACAATTCTTCTGATGCTGCAACTTGAAAGCGCCAATAAGGCAGAGAGGGTAAAGAAAAATATAACAGTCATTCCAGTTTCTTTAAAATTTCTTAGGATCATTGAGCCCACTCTATTTTTTTTTAAGCTGAATAGAGACACATATCATAAAACAAAACCTCTTCCACCTATAATCATTTACTATCTTATGCCAACTCAAAGACCACAAATAGATCCATCCAAGTCACCAGCAGGGTTCAAGGAAGGGTAGAATGACCACCAGTTCAGGAATCATGAGGAAGAATGCCAGAGCTGGGAGAGAAGTTTGGGTGGCACATCTCTAAGATGCTTCTCATTCAGTACTAGGAATTCCATCTTATTTTTTTTAAAGTTTTAATTTAAATTCCAGTTAGTTAACATACAGTGTATTATTAGTTTCAGGTGGGTGTTCAACACTTTCATTACAACACCTTGTGCTCATCATACTAAGTGCGCTCCTTAATCCCCCCATCTCATCCATCCACATAATACAAATAATATATATTTTTTGTTAAAAAACAGTTGATTTAAATATCTGTTCTCTCTCTCTTTTTGTTTTTGTTTTGTTTTGGGGGCAGAGGGGTTTTGTTTGGATTCTTTTTGTTGTCATTGCTGGTGACTCGTGCCTTTTTTTAACAGGAAAAACAAGTTCATTATATTCATATTTTTTATTTGTATTTTCAAGACTTTAAACATTTATGTTTAAAAGTGAGACGAAGAATAATATTTGGAAACTGATTCTTGAAATAATGCAAGCTTATAATGTATCCCAACTTTCTGACATAGAAGATTTTTTCTATAGTGAACTCCCGTGGGCGTTCTCCAAGTATTAACCCCTGGACGATAGGAATTGGCTCCTGCATGCACACATGTACACACCCCCACACACATCTATCTATACATACCGGCTTAAGCCAAACTCTTGTCTTGCAGATGTAGAAATTGTTGCTTTATTTCTCTGATAAAACTGGTTTTAGACAAAAAACAGGGATAATCACTCTCTTAGATCATGCTAATGTTAATAGAGAAGATGCATTCTTTTCTTTCTTCTATATGAAACTTGAAATGAGGAAAAGCAATTCTAGTATAAATCATGCAAGCATTATAATTACTATATATAAGAAAATCCAAGAAGATTCAATCACTGTATAGAATGGTAAAGTACCAACTCATTTCTTCTATCAATCATATTGTTAAATAAACTGTGCGCCAAAAGACAAAAGGGTGGTCCTTCTTGAATTCATGTACATGGTATTAACACATGGGGGGACGGGGTTGCTCTGAAAGTGCTGTTGCACTCCCTACTCCCTATTTCACCCATCTCCCTACCCACCTCCCCTCTGGTAACCATCAGATTGTTCCCTATAGTTAACAATCTGTTTCTTGGTTTGTCTTACTACTGGCCAAGATCTCATGGTTTTACAGTGCAGGTAACGAAGCTTTGTCTTGAGATGGACTGAAGTATACTGCTGTCTAAATGTGAGATGCTAAAATCCTGTAACCTACGATAATACTCTTCCTTAACTATATCTAACTCTGCCCTACTAAAAATGACTGGCACCTTTGCTGGCCCCAATCATGACTACTTCCTATTCCAAGTAAGCAGACCATACATTTGATAAAACTTTCACCTAATTCCTTCCCGATCTGATTCGCTGATGTTCACCTTTTCTTTTTATTTACTTACCCTCCCTGTAGCTTCTACAACAAAGCCTCTCAGTCACAAAACCTCTCAGCTCCCTCAACCTATTTTTGGGCCTGTTATATAAATAACTTCAACTCACCCCAGAAAGTTGGACCGAAATTTTAATAAAATATCTGCATGCCTACACTACCGCATTTTATTACAACTTAGCTATCAGAGATGATGGTGAAAAAAAAGGACAGAAGAGTAAAGCAAAAAGGTCCCCCCTCTGAAGGGAGGACCACCCTCTTCAGAAACATCTTCCCCTCAAAGATCCCCTCCAGAGACACCCTCCCTCTCAGGGACGCCGTCCCTCTCAAGAGATGCAGGAAGCCTAAATGTGGACTTAGCAGCCAAACCAATTCTGATTCACAAAACCTTTACTCAAGCTCCTACTTTATACCAGGCACTATGCTAGTTGCTTAAATCTATATTAACTCTTTAATATAGCCACATAGCATACTGGATATCATTAACCCCATTTTGACAATAAAGAGAGTGGGTATCAGAGAAAATAAGTGGCTTGCCCAAGTATTTCAGACCAAGGTCTTCTGCTTTTGAGACTAGAGATTTTTTTAATTATCTCACTAGTTATCCAAGAAGTCAATCAACATCCATGGTCCATTTCACATGGCAATGCATAGCTGCAATGCTATAACATGCCAGTCTTGAATGTGTTCATCCAATGAAATCTAGAAAATGCTCAACATAAGATGGACTGCTCACTAAGAGAGGCTCACTGGAAACCTGTAACATGAATACTCACTTAAAAAAAGCACTGACACTTTTTCATACAGCTTTAAAATAGTTTATCTCCATTTAACCTCCCCTCCACCTCTCCCAACACACACACACTGACACACATTAATTCAGGAAAATTATATTAAAACCAAATTCACAAAATCGTTTGAAATTTAGTATTCCCTGTGCATTGATCAAGATGCTAAATGACAAGTAAATCGCCTGAGGATGATGAACAAGAAGAAATGAAATGCTGGATAATCCAGACAGACAGGGAATCACTAAATGACAGGTATGGCACATATAAACAATGTAATTTGTCATCTTAGCTCCCAGATAGACTCAAATCCTAAAGTAGAGAGAGGAAGTATTTACAGCCTTGACCAAGTATCAGCTCTACCAAGCATTCATATAATCAGATCCTTCCCCCACCATCTCAGGAACAGGAAGAATGCCCGAAAGAGCAGGACCTCACAGAGCAAAGGCCTGGAAGAGACTCTGGTGCCCAGCTAACCCAACACCCTCAATTTGCAATTAAGGAATTTCTGGCGTAGTCAAGCAACCCGCTTCAAGTCATCAACCACTATCAGTGCCAAAACAGAAGTCAACAGCTCTGTGTTCTTTTCACAGCACCATACCATGGCCACCAAAGCTGCACCACGGGAGATGACACCTACTCCTCACCCACGAATATTTGCTTAGGATCCAATTTACATACTGTAGTCCAGGAAACATCACCAAATACAATAACCACAGCTTGCCAATTTAGCAAACTGCTAGGGTGTACTCTGCCTGCCCCTAAAACCCAAATTACTTTCTACTCCCATCATTCACTTATATCCACGGAAATTGGCCAAATGCTGCTTAGATATATTCCACACTCAGATCTCCCAAAAAGAAAATGAAACAAAAACCACCACATGAAATTAATGAGAATAGAGCTAGTACCTTCCCCAGAAAGCAATCTCTGGTGTGCCTTTCATGTAGATGGAGTCACTGGTGTCATTCAGCCCATTGGTGATCCCACTAGAATAGCCCATCACTATTCCACCATCTGCTGAGACGCTCAGGACATCTTGCTGTCCTGCCACCGACGTCCTGTCCAGGAACTGACTGCCTTCCTTAATGCGCTGCTGTATCATTGGAGTTAGGGGCATTTCAAAGCTAAAGTAGCTATCAGGTTCTGAATATAATGTCTCCAAGGACTCAGCACTGTAGTATAAGGAAGTGTTGTCCAAAATGGTTTCAAACTGGGAGCTGTACACATCAGTGGAGTCCTCTGCATACCCAGGCCCAAGGATATCATCATCTCCTCCCCTAAAGTGCTCCTCTTGCTCAAGAATCCTGGAAAGGAAATAAGAATAAAGAATTTCAAAATTAGGCTAATACTTTTTATTTTTTCCCCTTCAACCATATAAAAAAGATAATATTCTGTAAAGCTAGCAATTATATTCTTTGGGCTTATATTTTAATATATTTCGAAAGGAAGATACCACGGAAACATATTCGGGTTGACAAACCTCTTGGCATACATGTGCTACACTACCCTCTAAATAATTTATATGGTTTCACACTAGTTTCCCAGTATGTGACTCTATCTGGTCAACTAAACTCCAAATAATAATTCAAATTATTAGCAGCTACTGTCATCCTCAATTTTAACGGACCCATAAATATATCGTGTAAACTTAATGGAGTAAAAATACACTAAACTTTCATCAGTCTATTAATACTTTCTGATTTAAAAAGAACAAACGCCCTCAAGAGGATGAATACATTAGAATCCAAGGGTCGCCCCCTGCTGACAACAAGGCAGCACTGCAGAGAGATTTCAAGCCCAAAATTAAGAGAGCCAGTGAATGACCTTTAAAAAAAGTTGTTTTTTTTTTAAAGCCAACAAACATGTTAATTCCAAGGCTAACCAAAACAGTGAAAACCTATAAACAACTTACAATTTAATATACATGGGTAGAGCACCAACTAATTAGTATGCAGCATTCTGTTCAAATATTAAAAATGAACATTAGGATAACTAAATAAAAAATTTAAAACTCTTAGCTTTGTGCAGTGGCAGTATCGTAGCCAATGAGGTTTATCCGAGGCGCGATTATTGCTAATTGAAAAAATTTAAAACTCAGTAAGAGCAAGAGGTCAAGAGTTAGAAAAACCTGGAGCTGAATGATGGATGTGCCAATTACCAGCTATGTCACTTTAGAAAACTTTACTTAACCTCTGAGCCTCAGATTCCTATAAACAGGAATACAATAAAAATAGAAAGAAAACTACCTCGTAAGTATCCATATTCCTAGGTATTATGAGGACTCACAATCAACAATACAGTTGTCTCTGTTGTTTTTAAATTACAAAGGTCTACCATGTACCAAATAGTATTCTGGGTTTATATCTCTAAACAGCTTCTCACTGCTTATGGAATAAAATGGCAAGTTCCTATGAGGAAGCTCCTCCCTACCCCTCCATACTCACCCCCCACCCCCCCACCCCTGCTTCCCTGTGGTCCAGCCACACTGCTGTCCAACTTGCCTTTGTCTCACACAACTCCAGGAAGCACGTGTAGTCAGGCAGCCCTCCTTTACACATGCTGTTCCCGCCCTCCCTGGAGTCTTTTTCCTCCCAGTACTCTGCCTGGTTAACTCATACTTATTTCTCAAGTTTCAGCCTACTTATCATTTCCACAGAAAGGCCGCCTCAGAGCCATCAACTGAATTTAAGTTATTTTTTCTAGTATGTCTCTCTTCCTCTACTTCACAGAACCTACCACTATTTATGATCCTATAATTATTAATATGTTTATATGGTCAGTGTTTATCTTCAGCAGTAAACTCCATGAAGGCAGTGACCACAGGCCATTCTCTATTTTGAACATTCTTTTATGTCCAGCATCTAGCAGGGTCAATAACATCGTAGACAATCAAACACTATTTGTGGAAAGAGAGAGAGAGGAAAGGAAGAATGAATTAATAATATGCAAAAGTGCATATTCCAGTGGGAATATAATTACTGAGCCATGTGCCACATATCAAGGCTGCTTGTGAGGGAAGTCTAGAGATTTTATGTGTTAGGGGGGTGGGGGGGGAAGGAGTAGAGAGGAGGAGTCCTGATAACCATCCTAAAGGAGCATCACTCTAGATGGATTTGTTAATTAACTGCAGAAGAAAAGGCATTTCCTTACACCAAACAAACAAAAACCCGACAGCCTTGACATAAATGTTCTCCCACATAAACTGTAAAATGTGGTGTTCTGAGGACTGATGGGAGAAAAGATGGTACAAATTGAAAATGAGAGTATACAACAAATCATTCTGCCAGAAGGAGCACTGCAATCAAGAGAGGTGAAGAAAGCTGGGTCCTGTCTTCCATTTATCCAGGCTCTAAGCTGGTGCAGATGTCAGAAATGTGTGGAAAGATCAGGAAATACCATATATGTAAGTTGACTTATCAGGCCCAAAATCAAAACACGTGCTACTTGGGAGAAGGGATTCTCATGTCAATACCACAAACAACTGAATTATAAAGTCTACTTCTGACCTCCTGACCTCCTTTCTAAACCTAGGAAACTGAGGCAGCCCGCACCCAAAACCTCTGCATTCACACGTCTGCAGCTTGTGTGCAGGCACTGGTGTTGCATCCAGAAGAAGTGCCTAAGGTAAGATACAGTTACTGTAGGATATGTCAAGAGTCCAAATCTTTTCATACTATCAAAGATAACTGCGGGGTATTGTATACGTAGCTATCTTGACGCTGGAAAACTTGAAACCTGTCAAATATAAAAAATGTCAGAAATGGATGGGTTCGCAGTTTCTCCATAACTCTGCCTCCCTAGTCTATGCCTGATGGACAGCTTTATAACAAGATCACTTTAGTATCTTCGGGACTTAGAAGGAATCCAGCTTACAGTAACTTCTCCTGCACTCTATGATAACAAGGCCCCAGGATACTGTGTTGAGTTCTCATAGCCAAGCACAGGATGACGGTCTCCTATAATGTGTACCAGGCATCAGAGACAGCAGGATGACTATGGGAGCTCACCTTCCCTTGTCTCTCTCCAGTTCAGGTTTCTTCTCAGGATGTTCTCTGTTTTCCTTTAGGAAGACCTCATCCTCTCCACTGTCGACAAGA
Source organism: Mirounga angustirostris (assembly GCF_029215605.1). Lineage (NCBI taxonomy): Eukaryota > Metazoa > Chordata > Mammalia > Carnivora > Phocidae > Mirounga > Mirounga angustirostris. Next base: position 162,088,783 of record NW_026991710.1, read on the forward strand.
GGCAGAGGGGAAAACGTCCCTGAGCTAGTGTCTGGCTTCTCTGATGAAGTGCTCCAGGTTCCATCCCAAACACTCTCTGTCAAACCAACTGAATTATACAAACCAGCAGATGAGAGGAGATGGCTTGGCACGTTGGAAAACTCTCTGCTTTCAGGAGAGGTCGGCCTTTCCAATGGGATCTCAAAATCCACAGGGTGCTGTATCTCTCTTTTCTCCCCTCCTGTCCACAGTATTTCCACCCCTTGAAATTCCACATGTTTGACCCGGCCGGGGCGTCCTGTGGAGCTACCTTGGTCAGACCTTCTCTCCCTCAAAAAACCAACACTGCCCGCAGAAGTATGGGTCGCTGCTGGGTTCCCCAGAGAGGAGACCGGACGAGCGGGCTCCTGCACACGAAGAGCCCCTTTTCTACCATTATCAGTTATCTCGGAAAGCTCTGCCTGAGCCTCTCCAGTTAATAGTACAGTCAGATCCTTCTGGGTGCTCAAATAAGAATTCTCCTCAGTCGTAACTTTAGCTGAAAGAGGTATATCTGGTCCTTTTCCTTGGCCAGCAGGAAATAATTTGTTGGCTCTGTGTCTCTTTGTTTTATGAAGGGCAGTATCCAGCTCCCTCTCCACCTGCTGAACTGAAAAACTAGAAACAGCATCTTTGTCCAGTACCTTTGTAGCCTGTAATGTTCCTGAAGCTATTCTGGCTTCTGTGGCTTCCAGAGTTGAAATCAAAGAGTCAATGGGTTGTAAACTTTGTTCCTTGAGGTGACTTTGAGAGAGGGACTCTCTGACATCTTTTGGTCCTTCTGTAACACTGTCAGGCCCAGAGTGGTGGCCATCGAGAAGCTGGGCCCCCTGCTGCCCCTGTGGGCCGCCTGGCAGAGACTCTGTATCAAACCCAAGAGAAGTTCTTAGGCCTTCTCCACTCTCCTCCATGGTCCCATATTCTGGAAATTCATTTGTGACATTCGGTGGCAGTAAAGTGCTTCCTCCATGATCACCTATGAACAGAACAGAATAGACACATAACTTGTTTTGAACAACAGGTTCCAATGTATATTAATAAATAACAACACATATCAGGTACTCAATAGTCCTTGTTTGATTCTTTCACTGTCTCCTGCCCCTCAGCCACCCAGCAACACATTCTTCTCGTAACTTTCCCAGTGGTCCCTTCTACTTAGCTTACATGAGGGTAAGGGTTTTAGTACAGAAGGAGGCATCTAATGACACACGCCATCTTTCACCGTTTTGATAAAGTCCCACACATGCAACTCAGTTGCTGCACATGCAAAAAGGGATTGAAATAAAATCCGTACCACTTGCCGTATACCACTTGTGAAGTAGTAACTAGAATATTTATATTGGGCATAAAAACAAAGAGCCTTATGATCCAGCCAACAGCATTTGTGCAGTGCAATCTCCAAGACAGATATGATCTATTTAAAGTCAGTAAATACTTTTTCAGCTGGAAGCCTCCCCTTCACTATTGGATTTCTATGGGGAAAAAAGGCTTTCAGAACATCCTTGGAGAATGAGAGTGAAGTCAAAATGGAATAGGATACTTAATGTGTTAAGAAAAATTTCCAGGATCCCAGCTGCATAAAACCTAAATGTGTGTTATACAGAACCCCAATATATGAAGCAGTAAAAACAATAATTAGTACATATTTACTGCAACAAACCAAATTTACATTTTCTTATTAAAATGGCAGTCGGTGAGAACAACGAAAATGTTCTGATGAAGAAAAATTTAAACTGGGAGTTTATGGATAACAGTTACAGTTCAGTCAGCTCTGATAATCCAATTTCCTTCTGAATTTGGTTTTGGTTACTTTGTATGAAGAAAGTCCTCATCTACACTAGAAATGTAGTGTACTCACTTTGACAACTTTATGAAAGAGGACATTTGTTGTTGTGTTGTTGATATTTTTAAAGCACTGTGAACTACAAGCTTCCTACTTAGTGAAATATTAAATATCTGAATATATACACTAAAATGACAGGGAGGACTTGATTCCAAGGCATGCATAAAATGAGGTTAACTTGGAAACATGAGTTAACATATGGTATCCCACAGTATGCAAAATATGATGAATAGTAATACATCTGAGAGTGTATACTAATGTTCCATTTTTTTAAGTAATTTGAAATATATTTTTTAAATTAAATTTGAATAAGGTATGGATGGAACCCAACAAGCACTTCTCTGTGATGGCAGTACTTATAATACCTTCATAAGACAGGACTAAGAGAATGTGGCTTGCTGAAATCTGAAGAGGGAGCATCTCTTCAAATCCTGACTTTGAAACAAAGACAGTTAAAAACAGTAAGATCTCTCTTACTAGGATGGCATATTGAGATTTTTTTCCTCTTTGAAGATTCAGTGGTTTGTAATCTGCTCACTAAATTATACCATTACCACTGTCTAATTCCAGAACATTTCACCACCCATCCAAAAAAAACCCCATATCCATCAGCTGTCACTCCTCATTGCCCTGTCTCCTCAGCCCCTGGTAATGAGCAATCTACTTTCTGTCTCTACGGATTTGTGTATTCTGGACATGTCATAAAAATGGAATCATATAATATGTGTCTGGCTTTTTTCACTTAGCACAATGTTTTCAAGGTTTATCCACATTGTGGCATGTATCAGAACTTCATTCCTTTTTATTGCCAAACAATATTTCATTACATGGATATGGCATAGTTTCTTTGTCCATTCATCACTTGACGGAATTTGTGTTGTTTCTACTTTTTGGCTATTAGGAATAATAAACATTTGTATACAAGTTTTTGTGTCTACATTTATTTTCAATTTTCTTGGATATACACCTATGAGTGGCATTTCTGGGTCTCATGGTTATTCTATGTTTAGTGTTTGAGAAACTGCCAGTTTTCCAAAGTAACGGCACCATTTTACATTCCTACCAGCAAAATCTGAGAGTACCATTATTGTCCATCTTTTTTTAATTCTACCTGTCCTGGTGAGATTGAAATGGTATCTCACTATAGTTTTTTTTTTTTTTTAAGATTTTATTTATTTATTTGACAGAGAGAGACACAGCGAGAGAGGGAACACAAGCAGGGGTAGCGGGAGAGGGAGAAGCAGGCTTCCCGCGGAGCAGGGAGCCCGATGTGGGGCTTGACCCCAGGACCCTGGGATCAAGACCTGAGCCGAAGGCAGATGCTTAACAACTGAGCCACCCAGGTGTCCCCTCACTGTAGTTTTGATTTGCATTTCTCTAGTGACTGATATTGAGCATCCTGTCATATACAAATTGGTCATCTGTACATTTTCTTTAGAGACGTATCTGTTCAGATCCTTTGCCCATTTTATAATTCAGTTACTTTTCTTTTTATTATTGGGCTGTAAGAGTTCTTTATGTATTCCTGACAGAAGTTCTTTATCAGATATATACTTTGCAAATATTTTCTCCCATTCTGTGGGTTGTCTTTTCCCTTAGTTGATAGTGTCTTCTGAAGCACAAAGGTATTTAATTTTGATAAAATCTAACTTATCTACTTTTTTCTTTCGTTGCTTGTGCTTTTGGTGTTATATGTATCAAATTATTGTCCAAGATCACAAAAATGTATTCCTACGTCTTCTTCTAAGAGTTTTACAGTGTTAGCTATCACATTTAGATCTTTGATCCATTTGGAGTTAATTTTTGTATATGGTGTGAGGTACAGATCCAACTTCATTTTTTATGTGGATATCCAGTTGTCCCAACACTATCTGTTGACAAAAACTATTCCTTCCCCCACTGAACTCCTTGATATCCTTGTAGAAAATCTGCCTTGATACCCTTGTAGAAAATCAACTGACCCTAAGTGTAAAGGTTTATTTCTGGACTCTCAATTCTATTCCATTGAGCTAGAAGCCTTTCTTGTAGCTGGTATTACACCACCTTGATTATTATAACTCTGTAGAAAGTAAAATCAGGAAGTTTGAGTCGTACTTTGTTCATCCTTTTCCAAGTTGTTTTGACTACTCTGGGCCCCTTGCATTTCCTATATGAATTAGGATCAGCTTGTCAGACAGCTGAAATTTTCAGAGACTTGGGTAAATCTGTAGAGTACTGGAATCTTAACAATATTACCATTACATCTTTTGATCTATGCTACAGACTGTCTTTCCATTTATTTTTCTTTAATTTCTCTTAGCATTCTTTTGTAATTTTAAATGTACAAATTTTGCATTATTTTTGTTAAATTTATTCCCCTCAGTAGTTTATTCTTTTTGATACTGTTATAAGTAGAACTGTCATTTTAAACTTGCATTTTCAGATTATTCATTGCTAACACAGAGAAATACAATTGGTTACCAGCCCTTGCAAGAAGTCACCTCTCCCCTTACAAATATCACTGAACTTATATCCTGCAACCTTGCTGAACTTATAAGTTCTAATAGCTTTTTTGTGGATTTCCTACATACAAAATCATGTCATCCATGAAAATAAAAAATTTAACTTTTTCTTTATTATCTATCTCCTTTTATTTCTTTTCTTTCTTTTTTTTTTGGCCTAACTGCTCTAGCTAAACCTCTAGTACAACGCTGATTAGAAGTGGTAAGAGCAGGGATGCCTGGGTGGCTCAGTTGGTTAAGCGCCTGCGTTCAGCTCAGGTCATGATCTCAGGGTCCTGGGACTGAACACCAAGTTAGGCTCCCTACTCAGCAGAGTCTGCTTCTCCCTCTGCCCCTCCCCCCACCCCCGGCTCATGGGCGAGCTCGCTCTCTCTCTCTCTCAAATAAAAATCTTAAAAAAAAAAAAAAAAAAAAAGAAGTGGTAAGAGCAGACAATCTTTTCTTGTTCTTAAACTTAGGAGAAAGCTTTCAGTCTCTTACCATTAAATATAATGTTAGCTGTGGACTTTTAACAAATGCCTTCTATCAGGCTGAGGAAGATCCCTTCTATTCCTAGTATGTCGAGTGTTTTTATCACGAAATGGTGTCGAATTCTGTCAAATGCTTTTTCTCTGTTGAGATGCTCATGTGGATTTCATATTTTTTTCTAGTAACACGGTGTATTACATTAACTGATTTTTATATACTGAACCAACCTTCATCCCTGAAATAAATCTCACTTGGTCGGAGTGTATAATCCTTTTTATATGTTGCTAAATTCAGGTTTCTAGTATTTTGGGTGAGCAATATTGGTCTGCAGTTGTCTTGTATTATCTTCACCCGGCTTTGGTATTAGGGTAATGCTGGCTTCACAAAATGAATTGGGAAATATCCTATATTGGCATCTGTTTATACCTTTTACACTTTTTTAAAACATTTTTTATGTTTTACACTTTTTTTGAGCTCTTAACAGTTTTCTCTCCATTAATCAGTTTCTTCAGCACTTTAAAGCTATAAATTTATTGTTAATATGCAATGAAAGAAAAAACTGAATAATCCAAAAAGATAATTTCCCTTCTTTAACATAGTAAAAGAGCTTAAAATGAATAGAGAAGTACTTAGTCCACAGTAGGAAATATTTCCTTTAGATTTTAAATGTTTTTCATTATTTCTCTAAGCTAGATATCTTTACAAAAATTCAAGGACCAAAGAATATAGAATTTCAAAGGTTGAAGGGATTTAAGAATTAAATCAGCCATCTAACATTAGTTAGGTGAGAAACCAGGCTCAACTGAATGATATACTCTACCAACCTGACACAACAAATAAAAAATCAGAGCTTTTCTATTCTACCTCTACTATGCTTTACATCCCTCCCCGCCCCTCCACCTTTATTAGTAGTAAAGTACCCTAATATGTGTGTCTTCAATCTTTTCCCTGAAATTTAAAAATCTTCTGAAATGGTTAACCAATGCCCAGCCTCATTTTCCCATTTTGTTCCTAAACCAAAAATTATGTTGCTTTCTGTAATTTCACACTGCGTACAGAATAAAGTCTAAACTCCTTGAGCTAGAAGTCCCAATCCCAAACCAGTCCTAATCTATCTTCCCCAAATTACTCTTTTTCTCTTGTTCAACTCTTTTCAAATATACTATACTATTACTTCTCTAACTGAAGAAGGGATACAGCACATGAATACCTTGAAAAGGTTCTCTCAAATATATACTGGAAATTAAGTTAACTATATATACATGCCTTTGCCTTTGCTCAATCTCTTTTCCCCATAGGACACAGTTTTTCTTCCCATCTCTAAATGACCAGATTGTTTTCATCCTTCAAGACCTAACTCAAATCCCCTTTCTCTAATTAAGTCTTCCCTTAATCACCAGCCCTTGCAAGAAGTCACCTCTCCCCTTACAAATATCAAGAGAATCTTAGCTGTACATTACATATAGTAGTACAAATACATGAAATAAGTGGACATGTTAGCTCATATTTTAAAGCTACAAAAGGCAATAATTTTTAACCTATCTGAAGTGCTTTAACAAAACTGCCCATAGTGACCTTTGAAGCCATACATATATTTAACATACCAAAGGGAAATCCGTTCAACAAAAGGAAGAAAAATCACACTTTATCATTCAGGAGTCCACTTTGCTCTAACAGTTTAAACTGCCACCTGTAAAACCACCACTAAAATAAACACGGCACACTAGCCCAAAGAGAAGTGACCATAAAGAACTCAAGAAAAGACGCCTCAAAGGAATTAATCTCTCCATCCTATTTTTAATACTTTTCATTAAAATGTACCACATAAAGGAGATGGCAAATGCCTCAGTTGTGGGAAACAGCTTGTGATATCTTGATATAACAACTTCACAACTGGTCAAAGAAAGTGAGACAAAAGGGAGAAGGACAAAACCAAAACCCTGAATGACAAATAGCTTGCTTTACTATTCCAGTCAGTTCTCCTGTTCTAAGTTTACTGTTCTAATAAGTACTATTCTAATAAGTTTTGTTTACTTTTTAACTAAATAAGGACTAGCATAGACCAAGAGAAATCCATGTTCTGAAAGGCAAACTGACTTGACCAAGGTAAATGGAACGATCTTCAACAATATATTATGCGAGAATTACAAGTCAGGACTAGATTCGTAGTCTTTTTGTCTCTCAGGAGTAAATTCCTGGGAAAAACTAAGAGGCCTCTGATTTGTCAGACCTTTATTTCTGACAGCAATAATATTACCAGACACAATAAAGAATGAAAAATCTTCCAGTTGTAGCTTCTGAGTAAAAATAGCCTTAAACATCACATGGCCCTTGGTTAGAGCACTCATCACAGGACTCAGCATAGCATCAAATCTTTCCTTTCAAATAAGGCATTTCTTTGTTAGAATGCAAGAGCGGTTCATTTTTGCTGCTTGCATTTCAGGTCACCACTTAAACTGTATTTAACAACAAACAAAACTTTGTAAGATATTAATCCTGACCTTCTTATTTAGAATTTCTGACTTAGTCCTTATTTTTAAAAATTAGGGTGATTGTTTTTTAAAAGACCAAATTCTTCTTTTACTTTAAGATTTTTTTTCTGTTCCCTTTGGAAACAGGACCACAGATACTTCCCATTAAATGCCTATCATTTCCGGGGCGCCTGGGTGGCTCAGTTGGTTAAGCGACTGCCTTCGGCTCAGGTCATGATCCTGGAGTCCCTGGATCGAGTCCCGCATCGGGCTCCCTGCTCGGCAGGGAGTCTGCTTCTCCCTCTGACCCTCCCCCCTCTCATGTGCTCTCTCTCTCATTCTCTCTCTCTCAAATAAATAAATTAAAAAAAAAAAATCTTTAAAAAATGCCTATCATTTCCAAAATTCCTTCAAATTCAACATACTTCTTTAATTACCTGCTGTGTACTAAACATAGGGGATTCAAAAGTGAATACTGCCAAAGCATGAAAAGTCTGTTTGCCATGTTAGAGAAGTTTATTCCTGAAGGGACATACAGGGGAGAAAGAACGAGCATAAACAGACTCAGGAGTCACGACACAGGCTACTGGCAATAGCGCAGGTGAGGTGATGCGTGCTTGAGCCTGGGCAAGGGCAGAAGGGACAGAACAAAGTTGCAAGGGCTCCTGCATCTCCCACTCCAGCCAGGATCCACACCCAGTATCACCGCATGCCCTCTGCCCAGCCCCCTCTAACTTCAACATGCTCCCACAAAGCTACTGCTTAGCCCATGCCAACTGCTGTGGGCTCTTAGACCTCACTTGTTAAAGCTTTTCCTTCACCTTTGTCAGTGTCTATCTATTACTAATGTAAGAATCCAAGTGAATACTGAAATAGCTATTTCTCTTCCCAAAAGTCTTACTGAATTAGTCTTGCCCAAATTTGGTTCCGTATCTGTGACAAAGGGATTTGTGAAGTATAAAAAAAGAACTTTAGCAGTTACCTAAATATAAACCACACACTAGTAGAATCTGAATTAATAAGAGTTCATAGCTTTTCTGCATTTATTTTTCCCCTTAAAGGAATGAAAATGTCGTGTCAAACGTGTAGGAGGGAGGGGAGGGGAGAGAGAAGAAGAGTTTTTTACACTCATGTGAAATACATATACTTTGGGGAGTTATCTATTTATATTCCTTTAGGAATCATCTTTTTCTAATAGGAATCTTATCTGCCACTTTGTGTATTTGGTCAGATCCCTAACAAATTGTTTTTTGTTGTTTAGTAAAGATGCTTTTCCTGTGATAAACTAAACCCAGTAGTTCTTTTAATGTTTTTTTAACTTAATATATTGAGAAAGAAATGGGATACTTTTGAATGTTAACAAGATCAATTTCAAGAGTGCTTTGGGTTGTATATTAAACAGCCATCCACTTCTGGGAAACAGGGACAGGACTGAAATAAAACAAAATGGAAAAAAAAAAAACAACTACATAAAACTAAGAAGCTTCTTGTTTGGCAAAGGAAACCATCAATAAAATGAAAAGGCACCCTACTGATTGGGAGAAAATACTTGAAAATCATATATCTGATAAGAGTTAATATCCAAAATACAAAAAGAACTCACAAACTCAACAGCAGAAAAAAATCCAATTTAAAAATGGGGAGAAGTTCTGAAAATACTTTTTTTTTTTCAAGTAAGACATATAGATATACATATAGGTACATGAAAAGATGCTCAACATCATTAATCATCAGGGAAATGCAAATCAAAACTGCAATGAGATATCAGTTCATATCTCTTAGATAGGCCAGTATCAAAAACACAAGAAAAACAAGTGTTAGAGAGGATGTGGAAGAAAGGGAACCCTTGTGCCCTGTTGGTAGGAATGTAAATCGGTGCAGCCACTATGGAAAACAGTATGGTGGAACCTCAAAAAATTAAAAATATTATTTACTCTCATATGACCCAGCAATTCCACTTTTGGGTATTTATCCAAAGAAAATGAAAACACACTAATTCGAAAAGCGAGGCACCCCCATGTTCACTGCAGCATTATTTACAATATCCAAGATATGCAAACAGCCCAAGTGTACATCAACAGATGAATGAATAAAGACAATCTCACGGGTGTATGCACACGCGCATAGACACACAGACATACAGACACACACGCTGAAATATTATTCAGTCATAAAAAAAGAAGGAAATCCTGCCATCTGCAATAACATGGATAGACCTTGAGGGCATTATGCTGAGTGAAGTAAGTCAGACAGAGAAAGACAAGTATTGTATGATCTCATTTACATACAGAAATCCTAAAAACAGCAACAACAACATCCAAGTTCACAGAAAACAGACTGGTGGTTACCAGAAGCAGGGCGTGGGAGTTAGGTGAAATGGGTGAAGGGGGTCAAAAGGCACAAACTTCCAGTTGCAAAATAAATAAGTCATGGAGATGTAATGTGCTGTATAGTGACTATAATTAATGATACCGTAGCATATATTTCAAAGTTGCTAAGAGAGTAGATCTTAAAAGCCCTCATCACAAGAAAAAAAATTATAACTATATATGGTGATGGATGTTAACTACACGTTCTGTGGTGAATATTTTGCAATATATACAAATATCAAATCGTTATGCACTTGAAACTAATATAACGTTACATGTCAATTATACCTCAACTTTAAAAACCTGTTTTTCTTCAAATCATAAGGAAATGAGCTTGCTCCATAAGATGGGCTTCAGAAAAACTGTGGCCTTCTAAGAATGATCCTGAGGACCAGTAAATGAAATGGATTTTCTTCCATTCTGGCTAGCAAAGTCCTTAAAAGAAAATGGTCGAAGGAAAAAAGTAAGAACTATTTGGCAAGTCTACTGCAGACTAGGACACAGGAAGCTGAAATGTGAAGCAAGTGAAAGGTTTATCATGAGGGATTCTGAGCAACAGGATGTCAGTTTCCCAAGAGAATATGACTGTCATGTCTATGCCTAGAGCCCCAGAAGAACCATAAATATGAATTCTACACATACATATTCCCTAGAAACTGGATCCAGTCATGTTTAGAAAGAGGTTTTTTGTTTTTGTTTTGTACTGTTTTTGTTTTGTTGCCATGAGAATATAAACTGCAAAAGGCTGGAACTTGGCTTTCTTTATCATTATATCCCCAGAGCCCAAAACAATAGTACCTAGCAAAATGGATATATTTGTTGGATAAATGAATAAATGAAGAGTGTCCTATAACCATCAGGATACCATTTAATAGAACCTCAAAACAGAAACAAAAAGAAACCTACCAAAACCAAAATACTACATGTCAGTGCCATCAGCCTTCTGTCCCCTAGTCCCAAGTACAGGCTTGAAGAGACTGCTGCAAACATGGGGGTCCTTCCTAATGTTACAGCCAGCTAATTCTTCCAACTGCTCAGCCAACATTTATTGTGAGCCAAGTATGTGCTCAACAGTGGAAAACAAAGCAACAAACAAGGCCAACATGGCTCTTGCCATCAGAGAGCTTGCAATCCAGTTTGTATGCACTTGTCTATTGCAGACAAAGTTCAGGCAGTGGTAAAATTAAGAGGACACTATCTTGCCCACCGTTCCAGATTTCAACATGACCCCAGAGGGGCTATTACCATTAAGAATAAATTTCTCAACTGATTGTCTTACTCTAAGTGCTATGCTTCCCAATATGTTACGCACAACCACATATGGCTACTTAAATTTAAATTAATTAAAATAAAATAAAATTGAAAATCCAGTGCTCAATACCATATGTAGTTAGTGGCTACCATATTGCACCACACAGATATAGAACATTTTTCTGTGATCACAGAAAATTCTATTTGGAAGTACCATCCTAGAATCTTCCTACTCAGAGTATGGCCTTGGGACAGTAACACAAATACCACGCATGAGTTTGTAAAAAATGAAGACTCAGTTGCCACCCTAGACCTTCCTAATCAGAATCTGTATTTCTAAAAAGAAACCCAGGTTATTTATATACACATTTAAAGTATGAGAAGCACTTCTCCATAGAACTACAATAGTATCTACGACAATATCTAGAAGTTGTTCTGACTACATTATGGCTACTTTTTAATTCTAAAATATAATGCCAAGGGACGCCTGGGTGGTTCAGTCGTTAAGCGTCTGCCTTTGGCTCAGGTCATGATCCCAGGGTCCTGGGATCGAGCCGAGTCAGGCTCCCTGCTTGGCGGGAAGCCTGCTTCTCCCTCTCCCATTCCCCCTGCTGTGTTCCCTCTCTTGCTATCTCTCTCTCTGTCAAATGAATAAATAAAATATTTTTTAAAAATGAAAATAAAAATAAAAAATAAAATATAATACCAAGAGTTCCTACCTCCTAACTGAAAGGTCCAACTGTTTAACCAAATAGACAACAACTAAAGAAGCATATGGTCTCTCATTCCTACAAGACAAGGGCTTGCTCATTCTCATCAGGGTTTGCCCTCCAATTATCCTAGAATCTTTCTTAAGAGAGGAAGAGAATCTCCTCTACTGTGATATAATCTCTTCTTTATTTTACATCTCATAGTAAATTTCTCTCACAGTGAATGGTCAATGACTCAACTCTACCTATGAAAAAAAACCATAAAATCCTAAAATAATGCAAATGTAAACTTGAGCATTGTAAACATCTGTACACAGCCTTAATGAAATAACATTAGAGCTTAAAGGAAAAGGGCTGAGGAAAAGGTAAGCTTTTTCAATTTTTTAAAAACAGGATTTTCCCATATTTTTAATGTACATGTCACTGGATATATTACTTGTAAAATAAAAATGCATGGACAAATTCACTCTGATGAGGTACTTTCAAGAGTGCACTAGGGGGTCTGTAATCTATTTTTTATGAGTTCAAATCAACAGATTTTCATGTCTTTATAAATCGCAGCTAACTTAGCCACTAAAAATCTATTTTCTCTCCTTTCCATGTACTTTGTTCATAAATGCAGTAATGTTGGGGCACCTAGGTGGCTCAGTCGGTAAAGCGTCTGCCTTTGGCTCAGGCCATGATCCTGTGGGGGTCCTAGGGTTGAGCCTGGCATTGGGCTCCCTGCTCAGTGGAGAGTCTGCTTCTCCTTCTCCCTCTGCCTCTGCCCCTCCCCCCGCTTGTTTTCTCTCTCTCTCAAATAAATAAATAAAATATTCCTTAAAAACGCAAAAAAATGAAAATAAAATAAATAAAATTTAAAAATAAAAATAAAACGCAATAATGTCACTGGCACTCTGTTCCTTAATGAATATCATTTAGCAAACACCTTAAGACTTACATCATTAGTTAGTGTGATAAAAGAACTATAAATTCCTAAATTATTTTAACACTGGAAATTTTACAGAAATAAGCTTAAAGTCCCCCTGACTTGTCAAACAGGAATTCAGTCCCACACATAGGAGGGTGACCACTTTGTCCCCTTTAGTCTGAAATTTCATAAATCAATAAAAAAAATTAGAAGACAAAGGTCCAGTTTACAAAATGTATAAAAAGCCTTGCAGAGCTAAAAAATCTCAAATACATTTCATCTATAAGTAACTATAATCCTTAACTGTGAATAACAGGGATCAATGTTTTTAAGTCTGATAATCAATAAACCCCTCCAGTAATAGTGATGCATGTACACGTTGTTCAAATTTGCAATGCAACAGAAAAAGTTGCCTTTAAAAAAATAATCTAGTCTGTTTTTACTAAGCAATGGAAAATATATTTAGTATGATAAAAATAACAGAAAATGAGTATGAGTAATGAGAATTTACTAAATGAGTAATCTAAGTACACTGTATTTTGGTACATACCCTTCACCCTAATAAAACTCACAGAGAATGCTGGCTACTGTCTGGTTACTAATAAGTCTAAAAACACACATATTTCAGGTATTTATATGCTGCAAAACCCAGGAAAAGGCCTGCCAACTACTACACAAGCTATTAGCATGTGCATACAACTAGAGACTGTTGAATTAACTGAACACTCAGAACCATTTTTTCCCATTCAGTTCTAATCCCTGGGGAAATGACACTAGCTTACCGTCTCAGTCAATTTCAGAGGAAGCTCTGCAAGCTAAGGAGTGGCACTGCATCCAGCATACAGAAGGTAAAATGAGTGAGATAGGGAACAGCCCATTAATTTTAAACCAAAGTCTCTGCAAGTGTGCAGAACACTGTTCTTGTCGTGGAGAAGAAACACTAAGCTGTAAGAGTCAAATTTAAGCCTAGCTTTAAAATCATTGTTTTTTAAAGCTGGTTTCCTTTTGTCAAACAATAAGCTCCTCCACTGTCATCCACTTCTCATAACTTTTCTTTTTATATCCACACCTTGTGCTTCTCCTTTCAGCCTTATTCTGATTAAAGCTGCTCCTCTGATTTCATCCACTCTATCCACTTTCTACTACTCCTTCCTATTTAGGAATTCACACTTTTAAAAACCCAATTTTATTTTTTACTGTTTTTTCAGCTTTACTGAGCTATAATTGACATACAATATTGTGTAAGTTTAAGGTGTATGTGTTAATTTGATACTTATAGACTGCAAAATGATTAACACCATAGTTTAAGCTAACATCTCCATCATGTCACATAATTACCATCTCTTTTTTGTGGTGAAAACCTTTAAAATCTATTCTCTTTAGCAGCTTCAAAGCGTATAGTACAATATTATTAACTAGTCACTATGCTATACATTAGATCCCCAGAACTCACTCATAACTGAAAGTTTGTACCCTTGGATCAACATCTCCCCATTTCCTCCACCCCCCAGCACCTCATAACCACCATTCTATTCTCTGAAAAACCCAATTTTAACAATTCTCTGACCCTTACTTTTTGTTATTTTATTTTGAAAAGCAAAAAAAGTTTAAACTTTTAAATAATTCCACAATTTTGTTTACAGCAGTCTCTCTTCCGCTAAAGTTAATATGAATGTGGTAGTATTAATATAAATTCTTATATAAAATATTTTATGAGATATTTTAATATTAAAGAAACTGAAATTGATGTTTCAAAATACAAGTCTTGGGGTGCCTGGGTGGCTCAGTCGGTTAAGCAACTGCCTTTGGCTCAGGTCATGATCCCAGGGTCCTGGGATGGAGCCCCACATCGGGCCCCCTGCTCAGCGGGGGAGCCTGCTTCTCCCTCTCCCTCTGCCGCTCTCCCTGCCTGTGCTCTCCCGCTCTCTCTCTGTCAAATAAATAAATAAAATCTTTAGAAAACAAAACAACAACAAAAAACACAGCTCTTTTTTTAAATCATGAATGCCAAGCAGCTGGAGTTCCTCGCAGTGATGATCAACTACAGCTGTGGACTTCTCTACACTGCTGCGTGTCAAGACAGATGTTAGGTGTAATGGTAAACAACCTCGCTCAGCCTCCAGTCTGTAATAAGCCTCAGCTGATTCGTATTTGCATTCGGTGATTTTCATGCTCAAAAAGAGACCCACAGTTTTGCTAAGGATTCAGCTGCAAACTAACATGAGCAATAATTCCAAGTATATCTGAGATGCAAATTTTACAGAAAGTCAAGTACCCTGGTGAGAGAAAAATAAATCTTGTATTACTCTAAAAGTGACACTTTCAATAGACACAAAAAACACACCCCCGTGTATAAACTGAGGAGTTAAAATACTGATTATAAATCTCCAATGGATACTATCTCAGCCTTAACTACAGTGTTCATAGAACATTTCTGGTGCTACCCTGTGGCCAACCTTGGTTCTTTTCTAGGCTGCTCAGAGCCATACTTTAGGCATGCAGATGGAAAGGGGTTTGAGCTCTTTAAGAGAAACTCCTCCCCTATTCCCGTCCAGTGCCACAATATTATGTCTTTCTAAAACTACAGGGGTAGCCTGTTTTCCTCCTTCTTTCTATGTAACACATCACAAACAGAGAGTAGAGAAATAGGTTGAGAGAACTGTATTCTCAGGAAAGCTGGTTGAACAAAACAAAAAAAAACAATGAAAGGAAATAAAAGCACAAGTAAGAATATTGCTTTCTATTTAAAAATAAAAATTTTGGAAAATCCAATGTCAGATGCTAAAATAAACATTTCAGGTTAAAGCCAGGTAAGGTACTGGGCAAAAGCACTCAGAGGGTAGGTGGCATCTTTCTGATGAATGGGGAGTTAAAAAAATATTGGCATGGGCATCCCTAAATAATGCGGTATGCTCTTTCCTATGTCAGGACTCAGCACAACCTGGTCTAGCCCCAGGATTCTCCTACTGGGCCACTCAAAAGACAAGACTAGTAAGCAAAAGCAGTCAATAATACAGATGGATCATTTCACAGCAGCATTTTACAAGAGATAGATATATAAAAATATATTTGCCTGCATAGACCTACAAATAGAGGTTACTCACAGAGATTACTGTAGCTCCAGCAGTTACCCATTGATCATAGAAAATGCCCAGTTCATCAGCTTAATGCTTGAGAAAAGTTAGCTAAAAAAAAAACCAGCTAATTCAAAATCTGCTGTTCTAGTCAACTGGAAGCAAATGAGTTTCAAATTTCCTGGCAGCCCCTTTTGCCCTGCACTGCACACGGTGATGTCAATGGAAGCACTTTGAGCACTGGAAACCCTAGCTGAGAGGAGCTGCCGCCTCAGTCCCTCTCTCACAAAGGCTAAGCCGCCTGTTCGCTCGCTCGCTCGCTTGCTCGCCCTCTTTCTGCCTGTCTCTCTCTCTACCTTGGTAGCTTACCGAAAACAACCACCGTAGGGCTTTTCTATATTTGTGAAAACTACTTCCAAGGAGATAACTGAGATGACGGGAGTTAGCTTTAATGTAACCATTTCCCCAGTGCGGCGTCAGAAACCCCAGCAAAGGCTCGGAGAGGATTGTACCATCCTCAGTGACATCAGAGGTGGGGCTGTCCTCTCAGGATTATGCAGCATTTTCTCTGATGAGGGAATGACATATGTGAAAGGAAATGCATGGGTTCCCTGTAAAAGGGTTTAATTCTTGTGTTATTTAAACAGAAAAGGCAAAAGCAAATACAATGTTGAAAAACTGCTGTAGGAAGATATAAATCCTGCTTTGCCAGTCCTTATCTCACTGCTAAATGACGCTGCCATCTCAAGTCATTTTACTGATGATTACATTATCATTCCTGTGATTAAATTAATATTTAATGGGTAATTGATATTACTTGGGAAATGTGATATAAAAAATTCAAAGACATTAACATCTAGTTTTAAATATGATGGCATAAACTTTTACATCACTAAGAGAACCTTGGATGTATGCAGTACCTTTCAACATAATCTCAATAAAAATACTAAATGTAAAAACTAACAGTTTTGTAGATGAGAAAAGTGAGGTGAAAATAGCACAAGATGAATAGCATAATGTAATACTGGTCCTTAGCATATAAATATATAAGGCACTCAGAGTAGCAACCAGTATATAATAAAAGCTCAAGGTTAATTATTGTTTCCCATAATCATCATTACTTTTAGTATTAATGTCACATTTTCTTACTAAAACTGCCAACTTTTCAAAAACCTCTCCAAAAAGAGCTGCTATTTTTCCAGAGTTGATTGGAAAAGCAAAGGACAACCTCTGCTGGCCTCATATAAACATTAACCAATCAATGAATCACCGACTCCCTATGAGATGGAAGATGGAAGTTATTAGGCATGCCTTTCAAAAAAGCTCCTTATATGGGGAAGAAACAGGAGCATTTACCATTTTGCCCTCCCCAACTTCTTCTGCTGGGAATATGGAAGGGGGTCAGAGCCAAAGCAGCCATCCCAAACTGTAGGCATCCTTAATATTAGTTAGGGAGGTGAAACAGAGAATGCCCAAACCCACCATAGATCTACCACCCTCATCTTCTTTTACAATGGAGAGAAATAAACCTTTAGTTCAAGTATTTCATTCAATTTCTATTATATGCAACTCTCCATGATCCTATGAAACACAGTTAAAGGTCACATTTCTCTGGTAGTTTCAAGGGCTAACTGGAGGGCTGGGCTATTTATCATGACTTTTCTGTTAGATCTGGAGCCTGTATCCTCTCCAGTGCCAAGTCCAAGTCAATGGATGACCCCACGGGAAAGAAAAAGCAAAACATACTACTTCCCAAAACTTAGAAGCTATGTTGCCCTATTACAAACAGAACAACAAAGAGTTGAAGGGCTAAAGCAACAGCATGTGAGATGTCCCTCCTCCATCTTACTGTCCTTACTCTTCCATATATCCAATCTGCATGCAACTAGGCTAATGTTAAAGGAGAAAAAAAACCCCTCAAATACAAGAATGAGGATGCTTGATAAAGTTACTGCTATTATAAAGACTATACAACTGCAACTACCAGGGACCATGAAGAAATGTGTCTCCACCTCACAAATGTCCCAATTCCAAATGTCTAGCCTTTCACATCAGGCTTTAACTAATACTATCTTGGACTGACATTCTAAAACCTTCTATTTCAAAAAGTAAAGCTCAAAAACAAATTTGTTATATATTCTCTAGTCTCTCATGGGCACCATCTCTAAAAACCGTATGTTCAAAAACAGCATATGAGTCCATAACTAGATTAAGTGAAAGGATTTTTCAATCTAAACTGGAACCAGGGGATATGAAATGGAGAAACCCACACAGGCACCCACAGAAAAACAGAACTTAGTAACTAAGAGATTAATTCCTATAAATGTCTGATTTACAGAAGACCAAGACTTCTCTCCTGACCAATGAACATCTGCCACAACGCTCTCTCCACCCACAAGCCAATGAACTTACCTGCTTGAACTCTGGCTGGCCCTCCACCTCTGCACTCCTTGTCCATAGATACAGGCTGATCCAAACCCTCAATGGATCCACCTATAGCTTGCTACAGGATGCATTTCCCAAATTGCAATTGCTCTGCTATCCCCAAATAAACTCAATTTCTGATAATTCAAGCTTGCTTCAGTTTACCCCTTTATTCAGATTGATGGCAGTGCCATCCTGAAATTATTTTGTTTTGTGTCTCAAATGTAATCTAATAACACTGCCATTATTCTTAAAGGATACATAATACCAAAATATTCAGAGTAGAGAACCATTAAAAAAATCCAAACCAATATTCTGTTTATACCTCTTCTGTAAAATATTAATAGTTTTTCTAGAAATATCACTGACAGAGTGAACTAATCAAAAACTAGATTTATTTTTCATTAAAATTTAAAGGAATATTTTCTAAGTAAAAGTATACTTGCCAACTAACTACAACCAATTTTTTTAATAAACAAAGATAAAATTTAAATTATAAAATATTTTGAACATTAACACAAAGTTTATATTGACTATATCTTCTTATTTGCTGTAACTGATGCTCTGGCATTTGAAACTTTGATCTTGAGGAGGCAAAGCACCCCTCCCCCACCCCACTAGCTATTTCCTGGAGATAGTAATGGACTCCCATGGGAGTACACTTTTGATATACAAACCAATCTATAGCCACACCCCATTTCCTACATAAATCTCTCACACTCTTAAACCAATATTCCCCCTGCCCTAAATCACTCCAGGGCCTTGTACTGGACAACTGGGACCTACCACTATAGACCAGAACCCATGAAATTATTTAAACTATCCAATCCTAAACATACTCAGGGAACTACACTGCTTGCCCATTCCTTCCTGCAAAAAACACGTTAAAAGCTGGGCCATGTTCTCCCTGACTCCCTCTGCCTCCTTCCCCATGTGGCCCTGCACACCAACTATGCCTCCTTCCCCATGTGGCCCTGCACACCAACTATGTATAAACTTCATCCTTCATGACAATTATTTCCATGTCTGTGTGTCTTACCATACCTGATAACACAAATGCCCAGTCCAAATTTTATAACAAAGTTTTAAGAGAAATGAACAACTACACATTCCTTAAGAACAAAATTTCAAATCAGTAAGGTATTTCTCCACTTTCATGTCACTGGCACTGCCCCTTTAGTTCAGAAATGACAAGCTGTAGGTAATAAATTGTTCTTTCATATATGTGTTATTTCTCAAAATCTCCAAACAAAATAATACAGACAGGCAAGCAAACTTATCCAATTAAGTATGAGATTTTAGAATTAGACCTTTTTCACAAATCAAGACTGACTATGATGCCAATTCTTATCACCATATCATTTTTTGTTAGTTTTTATTAATTCCTGAATCCATGTGGAAGGAATGATAACTATAATTCCTTATTTGAATTAACTTTCTTTCACTGAGCAAATTCCAATAAATAAGGAGCCAGTTTCCAGTTTATTTTTTAAGTCTGGTTCTTAGATCTTAAAAACAAAAAACCTCAATGCCTATTTCAGGATTACAAAAATTTAGTTTTTATATATTAGTCTATTGTCTCTATTGTAAGGTACATCTGAAAGTTTAAGCTTCACATATAGATAAATAGAATCTAGGAAGATATAACATCAAATAAATCCAATAAATCCAAGCAGAGAGGAGGGGTGGGCAATACACCAAGACTGATATGAAGTCAGAGCTTTATACTCTGAAATACTGTTAAAAAAAAAAAAAAATCACTCCAAGGTGAAATGTAACTTATGTTAAAAACAAGACAACACAAAATAATAAAAAAATTAAAAAAAAAAAAAAACAACCAGGCACCAAACGGAGTCTCTTATTGCTAAACTCTACATTACCAAACTGAGACATAACTTAATTACAATTTTGGCTCTCCCAGAACTGTAATGTTAATCCAGTCAATTAGGAAGGAACCACCTAATCAGTACTAGTTAGGAAATACGCCTGACACACACCAGCCATCCCTATAGGAAGGTAACTTTGCAATAATCAACCCATTTTGTTGCCTACTATAACCTCCTTGTTCCCATTCCCTTTTGCCAATAAAAGTCTTTCATTTTAGGGGTGCCTGGGTGGCTCAGTCGTTAAACATCTGCCTTTGGCTCAGGTCATGATCTCAGGGTCCTGGGATTGAGTCCTGCATCGGGCTCCCTGCTCAGTGGGAAGCCTGCTTCTCTCCCTCCGACTCCCCCTGCTTGTGTTCCCTCTCTCGCTATGTCTCTCTCTGTCAAATAATAAAATCTTAAAAAAAAAAAAAAATCTTCCATTTTATACAAGTTGGAACTCCTTTCTATCTCCTATATTGGATGCTATATGATTTAAATCAATTTTTGCTCAAATAAAATCTTAAAATTTTTAATAGACTTGGGGCGCCTGGGTGGCTTGGTTGGTTAAGCATCCAACTCTTGATTTCGGCTCAGATCACATTCTCAGAGTTGTGAGATCAAACCCCACTTCAGGCTCCACACTGGGTGTGGAGTCTGCTTAAGAGTCTCTCCCTCCTCCCTGCTCCTCGGGAAGCCTGCTTCTCCCTCTCCCACTCCTCCTGCTTTGTGTTCCTGCTCTCTCTCTCTTTCTCTCTAATAAATAAATAAAATCTTTAAAAAAAAAGTCTCTCCCTCTCCCTCTGCCCCTCCTCTCTCTCTACTTCTAAAAAAAAATGTTTTTAATCAATCTCACTTTCTCTATTAGCACTTTTACTGTTAATCTGTCCATATTTGTACAAATTTGCACATAATTCATACTAATTTTGTACATATTGATATTTTATGTTAATTTTGTATATTTAGTTAACAACATACCACATAAAGCAATTAAAAAATATTAGCTTTTTTTCACTTACATTTCAGAGAATTATTTTATTCAAGCTTTTCATATGCAATTTGTTATTAGGATCTTTGCTACCATAGAGTTATATTATATCTTCAGTTCTGTCTTAAGTTGCGACACAGCAATATTTAAATCTGTGTGATGCTGTAAGTGGAAATTCTATCCTAATCTACAGTATCCATTCACTTTAGGTGATCCTCACAATGTAACCTTTGGAAGTCATCTTTAAAAAGCTAGATTACAATGACTTTTGACACAACTCTAGGATCTTTCCCCACTAATAATTACTAAACATGTGTTAGATATGTTTTCTTCTCCTTTTTTTAATATGTTTTAGTGATTTCTGTAAACATCCCAATAGCATTATCTATAGTTGTTCCAAGCTAATGTGTTTTCTCCAAAAAGTTCTTTGTTATTCAAAATAATCAAAACATCTCTAATACAGAAACAGTTAACAACTTGAGTATAAGACCCCTCCTTTTTTTCTGATAAGTTTTTAAGGAAAACATCCTTACCCTAATTTGGGAGTATATAGGATTTTAACTGCTTTCTTACAGATCAAGAGTATAAAGCTGAAGAAACCTGACTGACACACGATTAGAAGATCAGGAGAGCAAGAAACATCCCTCAGGCCAAAGTAAGGGAAAAAAAGAAAAGCAATTAGTTGCCAGCCCAAATATGAATATACAGAACAGCAGAAGGAAACAAACAAAATCATTATTTCACACTGGATTATACTTCATTCCTGTCTTTTAATCTAGCACAGTTTGGCGATCTGAACCTTTTTTTCTTGTTGACTGTATTATTTATAATAATACTCATATCATGTTATTGTTTACTAATATAAACCATGTAAACATCATTTTTAGTAGTAATATAATTTAGTTATTGTTGAATAGTCTGGTTATTTCCAATATTATTCTAAGTAGATTCTTACCACTGACAACTGGCTAATTAATATTATTCAGAATGTAACCAAAATATAAGCCCCCAAAGACCCAAATGAAACTTCCATGAAGTCACTGATATTTTTCTATTTTGTTCACTGCAGTATCCTCATGCCACTGAGATACTCAGGAAGCACAAATATTGAACTGCAAGGCCCCTTCAAGAGGGCATAAAACTCAGTTGCATGTAATGAGCAAGGAGAATTTTTACAGTCAGCAAACTGCCTTCCTCATATATGGGGTGCAGGATGGAATCAGAACCCAAGGATGCCAGGATAGCACTGGAGCTGAAGGAAAGTACAGTCTTGAGCTAAAGAGGTGACCTGAAGGGGTCCTTACCCATACACAAAAGTAAAACTTGAAAGCAAATACTATGAGGAACTGAATCTCTCCTAACATAGAAAAGCTGGTAAGTATCCACATGGCATTCAGGTGGGCAACTAAAGCTAGCCAGAAAGGCTTAGTAAGCCATACTTATATAATCCTCTATCTTATAAACTCTTTTATTTGCTATTTCTATTTTCTTTCCTTCTTTCAGTAAAAGATTCTCTTAAAAAATTCTCGTATTAACTATGTTAATGTAAAATGTAATTTCACCTCTCTGTAGGGACCAATAAGGGCATCCATGAGCTAGATGGCAGGGAATCGAGACCAGAACAACTCTAGACCCAGCCTCAACAACAGAGCACATCTGCTCAGCAAAAAGGATGGAAGGGAATAGAATTTCTTTTAGAAACTGTCTCCCCCATTGGCTTGTGTATCAATATGCTGTCCTGGTTGTGGTTCTACCTCTTCTGCCATGTTTCTGTCGCCGTGGCTTGTTACAGTTCTTCTGCCCTTGAATTATAGTTAGTATCAAGAATTCTAGGTAGTTCTCAGCTCACTGCTCTTCTCACTTAGCGTTCTCTGCCTTCTAAAATGCAAGAGCTTGGGCGCCTGGGTGGCTCAGTTGGTTAAGCGACTGCCTTCGGCTCAGGTCATGATCCTGGAGTCCTGATCGAGTCCCACATCGGGCTCCCTGCTCGGCAGGGAGTCTGCTTCTCCCTCTGACCCTCTCATGCTCTATCTCATTCTCTGTCTCAAATAAATAAATAAAATCCTTAAAAAAAAAAAAAAGAAGAAAAGAAAAAAAAATAAATAAAATGCAAAAGCTTGGGGCACCTGGGTGGCTCAGTCAGTTAAGCGTTTGCCTTCGGCTCAGATCATGATCCCAGGGTCTGGGGATCGAGTCCCGAGTCTGCTTCTCTTCTCCCTCTGCCCGACCCCTGTTCCTTCTCTCTCTCCCTCTCAAATAAATAAATAAAATCCTAAAAAAATAAATAAAATGCAAGAGCTTGGAATAAATATTGATCATCCAAAAGACAAACTGGTATGGTGGCAAAAGTATCCTAAATGAGTTAATACATATAAAGTGCCTAAAATGGCACCCAGCACATGGGAAACAGTATGAACCAGCTGATATTACTATCACTACTAGGAATCTGTCTTTGCTCCATTACTTACTGATATTTTTCTATTTGGGGCAAATAATTTTGTCTCTCTGAGCCTCAAACTTTCACCTATTATTTTAATAAAACTCATTACAAGTCAAACTTTTTTTCCAGTCTTTTGTACTCACTAAATAAAAATTTGCAAATAATTTTGGGCAAACAATTTTGGGCAAATAATTTTGTCTCTCTGAGCCTCAAGCTTTCACCTAGTATTTTAAAAAAACTCATTAAAAGTCAAACCTTTTTTTCCAGTCTTTTGTACTCACTAAATAAAAATTTGCAATTAATTTTGATTCATGATTCAAACAATAATGTAGGTGAGCAAGATGTTTACCTCACAAGGTTGCTATAAGATTAAAATTATAGGGGCACCTGCTTGGCTCAGTCAGTTAAGCATCTGCCTTCGGTTCAGGTCATGATCCCAGGGTCCTGGGATCGAGTTCCACATTGGGCTCCCTGCTCACTAGGGAGTCTGCTTCTCCTTCTCCCTCTGCTCCTCCCCCGTTCATGCTCTCGAACTCTCTCGTGCGTGCTCTTTCTCTCTCTCAAATAAATAAATAAAATCTTAAAAAAAAGAATTAAAATTAGAAAGGTCACATGAAAGAGTAACTGAAAACTAGAAAATGGTATTTGAAAGTAGGGCTCTACACTGGTAATTCCACATGTCCAGACCCAACATCTCTCCTGAGCTTTAGTCCACCTGACATAGAGACCACTATAAATAAAAAGAGAAAGATATCAATGATTTAGTCAATTCAGAAGAAACTGCCAATCAGCCAAACCAGACATCTGGGGCAGGGTCTAGACTTGGACTGTGGTAACAGAAAAAGGAAAGAAAACAGGAGAACTCTAGACCAGTTTGTATCCTTTTAATTACAAACGTGAAGGAAGCCAAACACAGAAGAAATCTTACCAAGGAGAGGTAAAGGTCTGGAGGCTACATTCCTGTCAACCTATGATATATGAGAAACTTAGGTTAATGACAACATAACGAGAAAACAAATACAAAGTAGACCACAGCTGGAAGCAGTTCTCGTATAACCGAGTTAGCTGGCATGGGGGGTGGGGTGGGGAGGTGTCTCAGGACGAGTCTAGAAGAGATGTGTGTCTCACATGACAAATGCAAAGGAAGAGCTTTGTATGATGGGCTCACTTGAGTCTATATGCTCCAGAGAGCCCCTGAGCGTTGCGCCTCGTGCTTCTCCACAGACAGTCGCCACAGCACTACCAAGAGTAAACCATGCGTTACATATCCACATTATTTCACCACGCCAACCCCCTGCCTTCTCGCTTTGAAAGGCATTACCAGGAAGAAGGAAACCTGGCCTGAGGAAACATTCTCTCTTTCCTGGGACCCTGTATGGGGTCTCAGGCAGCCTCCTCTGGAACTGTGCCTACCAGCCCTGGAAAGTTGGGTCTGTCCAGAGAAGCAGACAAAAAGCAGAGTCGACAATTTCTAACTATCTGACAGATGTCTCACGTTACATATTCAACATGTCAAAATCATAGTGATCACCTTCCCTGAAAACCTAGCTTCTGAGAGAGAATTCCTACTTTGATGTTAACATTAACCTCCCGTCACATGTCCCCATATCTTTAGTCTCCAAGACTATAACTCGTTTCTTAAAGTCTTAAGCATCTATCCCTTCATTTATATTATTACTATCACTTCTCTAGAGCATCCTACCCACCTCAACATGAATTCATATCCTCGAATACACTCTAAGTAATTTTGCCATATTAATCTTCCTAAAGCACTTTTCTGATAGCATTATTGCCACCACAATCCCATTAAATGCTTCCCCTTCCCCCAAAAAACAAAACAAATCTTAAAACAAATTCCCAGTGTGACTAAATTAAAGATGTAATTCTTGAACTCAGGAGTCAGCAAACCTTTTCTGTAAAGGACTAAATAATAAATAGTTTAAGCTCCATGGGCCATAAGATCTCTACGCAAATATGCGACTCTGCCCTGGTAGCAAAAACAGCCACAGACGAGAGTAAATTAATCCATGGCTGTGTAAAACTAGTATACAGTTATTCCCTCTTTTCCAACTATGTCTTCCTCATTACTCATGTCCCCACTCAAAATCTACCTCTCACTGAGGTCCGCCATGCTTAACCCAATTCCGTGATCATCCCCTCCCTTTTACTCTTAAAACATATACTCCCTGTACTTTTCTTTGGGTCCTTATATTTTCATGATTTCATACTGCCTTCCCCACTTACTTTTTATCTCAAATTTTCTATATGCTAGATAACTATCATACTGTAAAAGTTAAGGTATTCATTAATTCTTTACTAGGATGATGACAATGTTAAGTTGGCAATCCATGGATATATGGACCCAAAACAATTTTCACCACTCCCCTTATTTATAAAGATTACAGCAAGTGATCCCTATGTAGTAAATACATAATTTTTCTAAATGGAAAAAAGAAACAAAGTATAAATTGATCCCTTTGGCCTTTCCATTATGAGGTATATCTTGCAAAAAACAATGACAATATAGATTCAGTAACCGAACTACTTAAAAGAGGTTATTTTACAATAAATACCTTATTAGTGTTGTTGATTTAGGATAATAGTTATATTTGTAGGACTATAAAAATATAATCCTTAAACTTATTTTTCTGTTCCCCAAGTCTCAGAGAAGTGGTTCTTAATTTTTTGGTATCATGGACCTCTTAGAGAAAGCTATGGACCCTCTCCCAATAAGAAACATTCAGAGGGACATTTATATAAACTCTGCATAAAATTTCTGGGGAGCTCACAGACCCTCTAAAGTTAAGAAATCCTCTCACAGAGGGTTTCATGTTAGACATTCACAGCTCTCACTTATCTAAGAAAGTTTACTTTTAGTTCATTCAAAGAAATTTCAATGCACCAAAGGATCTGGCAATATTTTTTTTTTTACATTGTCAAAGAACAGACTAGTATACCCAAATCAGAAGATGTCAAAGATCATAAACAGTGGAAATGGAAAAATTTATAGTTACAAGCAAATGGGTGGGAGGGGAGAGGAGAAATATCAGCAATGACTTGCAGATTTCAATTTCAGTTCACCGCTTGCTAAGAAAGCTCAAATGGCCTGGAGACACCTCCACCACACCCAGGTTTCCTCAGGCCAACACAGGTTACTGCTAAACCTCAAACATCAGAAGTGGAAGTTTCATAGCCTAAAACAACTCAGGAAAAACTGTCATTAGCAACTAATTGTAAAATATCTCTTTAAAACAAATTCAGAGATAAAAATGAGTTCCTAAGTATCAGTAGAATAACATACTGTGAATACAAAAGAAGATAAATAAAACACACAATAATATTCATGACACATAGTGGCTGAATTTTAATTTTCTTTCACTTAGTCTTTTTTTATAAGACAAATTCATTAAATGTATTGCTAGATAGGATTTAATTTTTATGTCTTTTGCACTCGGCACATGAGAATGAGAGCAAAATCACAAAAATCTAAATTTTAAGATTCAAACATAAAATAATTAAAATCAAACTATCTGTAAAAGTAATCCACCTTGAACATAATAGGTAAATTGATAAATGTGGAATTTCAAAAATAGCCAAATTCCAGTCAAGGTAACAAGGTGTAGTCTTAAGTCTCATTTAGTGAAAGAAAAACCTGTAAATAAATTAGTGCCTTTCAGAGTAACTGATTCAAAAGCCGAGGCAGACTCTGAAGTACAGAGGGGACCCTCAAAGAAATGGATAGTCAATCAGATTGAAAGGGATTAAATAAAGCTTCTCAGGACAGACATCAAATCACAACCTTCTGAACTGGTATTAAAGGCATCATACCTTCATTCACCTCTCCACTTGAGTCAGTGTTCTACTGTTCTCCACAACACCACTCGCATCTTCTCCCACAACAGAACGTTCTCCCCATTCTTTTCCATATATTCAAATACTACCTATCCTTTAAGACACGGAACACATTAGCATCCCTCCAAGAAGCCTCTGATTACTACTTCATACGCTGCTCTGTTCTCTCCTCTCCTCCATACAATATGATGACCACATATCCCTGATTTCCCACGCTGCTCCTGACCTCGACAGTTTGTCTCCTTTTAAGAGTGTATGTCTGTCTCTAGCAGGATCTTTAACATGGAATTAGTCATCTGTTCATGAGATTTAAACCAATTATCTGGAACTTAAATACATCATCTTCTATTTAATGGCTCCAAGCATGAATATCGTCTTGCTTACAAGTTCAGCAGCTTCTTGTAAACAGTGATCAGCAGTATTAGGTACATAGCAAACACTCAATAAATATTTGTAGATATTATTTAAATGTATTAAACAAGAGAAACTTCTTTCCTGCTCCTACTTTCTTCTCTTATTTTTAATTACCTAGATATAAGAACCAAAGTTATACAAATCTCAGTTCTCAGCAAATTTTAGGGAACTTGCCATCACAAAGAATCTCTAGTCATTTTTCCTTTAAAAAGAACAGGGTCTCAAGCATCTTTTAAAAATTCTCTTCATTTTCACCAGGACTAACTCAAAGTTCACCAACGCTAGTTGTTCCAAGGACAACTAAAAAGACCATATTTTAAATATTTAACAATCTGTCATCAAAAGGGCAAACTCTCTAAATTGCTTTTCCTAGTACAGTTAGTTGGGTTTTACATTGAGCCATCCCTGTTCATTTGCTAGGGCCGCCCTCATAACCAACAGAAACATTTTTGTAAAATTATTTGCAAGTCTCCTGATATACTGAAATAAACTTATCTATTCCTTAAGATTTGACCCTGGCCTTGTTAACACCACTGTCTTATCAAGTGAATGAATACTGACTGGATACTCCAATATATGAGCAGTACAGACACAACAAGGAAAAAAAATTGTTGGGGGAAAGCACAGATAATGTAGCAATGGATGAAAAGGTGCTTGGTCTTATTCACTGCTATTTTGTATCTTGCCAAGAAATCACTAATTCTACAATGCTGAAAGCAAATAGATCTTTTAATTTATGTTTCAATGTTTTTATGTATTTTTTACTTCATTCGTATTCCTGGCATTATAATTTCCCTTTGGATTAGAAAGGTTTGGTTGTTGAAGTTACACTGCAAGGAAAAAGGGGCAGGCTGGATGCTCCAATCATAATGGATAAAGAATTTAGACATTTCAGTATCCTGAGACACAGAAGACTGCCCCATCAAGAGTTTGCTTTCTTCCTAAGTTAATGGCCCTGTCATCAGCACCCTAATGCTACCAATGGAAAGGAACATGCATTAAATAATCTGATGCCTTAGGCCATATCTTCTTTCCTCCCAAAGGAAAATACAAGGAGGTACTGCACTTCATCAACACCTGTCAAAAAATAATGAACTACATAAGACCTAAAAAATCATACAGACCAACATAAAAATATTTTAAGTGGAAAAATTATGCCTTCAAATTATACACAACAGTCCAATATGTGAGACAGATAAAAGAGGGGATGCCTTTGGTTGACTGGGGTGGGGCATGGACTCATACCACTATCTCCTCATTCCCCAAAACCTCAGGGAAACAGAAAGATTTTGGTTTCAAGATTTAAAAAAAAAAAATTTTAAAAGTGAACCCAAAAAGTTAAATAGTTTATCCAATATCATACTACCAATTAATGACAAAGTCAGGGGCGCCTGGGTGGCTCAGTCGGTTAAGCCTCTGCCTTCGGCTCAGGTCATGATCCCAGGGTCCTGGGATCGAGCCCCACATCAGGCTCCCTGCTCAGCGGGAACTCTGTTTCTCCCTCTGCCTGCTGCTCGCCCTGCTTGTGCTCTCTCTCTTTGTCAAATAAATAAATAAAATCCTTTAAAAAAAAAATGACAAAGTCAGAATTACAGTCCACTTTCATGTTGACTGGCAACTGGGGGTACAGTGACACCCCACTCTGATTCTCTGTAGAAACATAGGATATTGTGGGAAGACCTACGCTCTGAAGTCACACTCAAGTTGGCACGCCAGTCCCATGCCTTACCTTGCTGTGCAACCTAAGGTTAAATTATTTAAATCTCGGTGAGTCTCATCTATGAAATAACTCAGGAGGTGGGGAGACATTAATATCAAGAGGATTCTTGTGAGGTTTAAACTAATATAAAAATTTTCTAGTAGAGTATATGTTACATAATAAACGTGTAAAAATGTTCACTCGGGATTGAACCCAAAAAATTTAAGAAAAATATCCTACTCACGTTATTACCAGCCTGTATCATAATTATAACAAGCGCAGCAACCAAAAACCTATCAGTTAAGGAACAATTTAGGATGTTCCACATTAATCTTTCAATTATTACATCTCCAATAATACTGACTTCTTTGGAAGTTTTTGCAAAATTTATATACAAGGAAAAAAAAATAGCACCCCAGATTGGGTTTCATATGTTATTTTAATGCATCTTATATTCAGACAGTATTATTATCAACAACCTACCAAAATGTCCATCTGAGGGTATAGTTGGTTAACTTTCTATTTCAAAAACTTCAGTGTTTTTTTGCCATAAAAATGTCAAAATCTTTAATTTCGTAACATCATAATGAGATTAAGACACAACAGATTTAAGACATATTTGTACACCACTGGAATTTTTATAAACCTCCAGAATAGATTAGGCAGAAAGAACAAAAGAATACTAAATGACCTCCAAAACAATCTGCAAGAAATCTGCCTGCAGGAAAAGCAAACAGAACTTGAGAACCTCTACTGAAAGTGTTCCACACTGTGTCCACCAGAGGGCAGTGTTGTCTCACTAGTAACAGAACTGCGGGAACAATTTAAAACTCAGGAATAAAATTCTGTATTTTCAAAATATTTCTTTCCAAGCTTTTGGGGGAAAAAATATCTACTCATTGAAGGAAAACCTAGAAATCTGCCACTATGTATCTGTAATTAGGTTAAAATGATATCATAAAAGATGGTCCAGTTTTCAAAATCATTTTGTGCCTATGAATTAAACTTCTAGGTAAAGGATTATCCTAAAAGGAACAAAGACTCACCATGTCCAGTTCCACCTAGCCAAGCTCGCTGCAGTTCTGACCAGTCCCTCATCCTCACTCAGCCTGATGCTCTAAAGCTCAAGAAGGTGGTGGACAGTGGCAGGTGGAATAACGTTTCATCACATATTTTAAACCATCTCATAATACTTAGGGCACACTAGTCCTTGTATGAAATATCTATCCCACCATACCCATAAAAATATTCTCACTTAGCAGTAAATATACCCATAATTTTAGCTTGAGAGAGTCAGTCACTATCCTGTCCCAGTGACAAAAGCCCAGTGTGGGCTGCTAAGGGTTTAGGGGCACAGAATATGCAGACCACTTCTAGGTCATTTCAGGAGAATAGCAACCATTTACCCTGAGTCACAGGATCAAGAGGTTTAATCTAAACAACTTGACACATACACTTGTACACATCTGTACATCTGTCTATACACACACACATTTCTCTTTTATTGCATTCAGTTAACTCCTAATTTCTAGTTACTTCAGTCTTGATCTTACTAGATTCATCTACGGCAGGAATTACTCCCTTATTATTAAAATCCCTTCTCTCTTGTTTCCCAAATACCTTTCTGTTCTGATTTTCCTCAAACACCACTCTCTCAGCCTGCCCTTTATTTTCTTTTTCTTCCAAGTGCCATCTTTTCATTTTGCACATGCTTCCTGGGCAATCCTACCCACCTCCAGAATGTCTTCTCTCTGGCCCAGACCTGTATGCCCACCTGCCCACCGGATGTCTCCATCTGAGTGTGCCACAGGCCTCTCAAACTCAACACGTCCAAATGTCACCGTTCTTATTCTTACCCACACCTTCTCCTCCTTCGAAACTGTGCCTTGTTGGGGCACCTGGGTGGCTCAGTCGTTAAGCGTCTGCCTTCGGCTCAGGTCGTGATCCCAGGGTCCTGGGATTGAGCCCTGCATCGGGCTCTCTGCTCAGCAGGAAGCCTGCTTCTCCCTCTCCCACTCCCCCTGCTTGTGTTCCTGCTCTCACTCACTCACTCTGTCAAATAAATGAACAAAATCTTTAAAAAAAAAAAAAAAAAGAAAGACACTGTGCCTTGTCGAAAAGCACCACCATCTACGCAGCCGCCCAAGCAGACGCCACTCAGGGCCTCCCTCTTCTTCCTTTCCACATCCGTTCAGCAGCCAGCAGTGGTACCACACTCTCTGCAGGAAGCCTCTTCCCTCCGGTCTCCACTGCCTCAGTCCCTTCGTCCTCACAAGTCCCTTGCATTCCTATACGACTCTGCAGCCGAGACACTGGCCCATTTGTCCTCCTCCCTTACTAACAGAACTCCCAATTTTTAGCTGGACACATGGCCACCTGGAATAAAGATCACGTTTTCGGCATTCCCCTTGTAAATACGGCACCACATTATAAACGATGAGCTCCAGCTGAGAGTGTTCTGTGGTCCTGTCTGCCCAATATCTTTAAATTACATAGAGCACATGCCCCTCTACCACTGTAATGCTCCTCCTGCACCTTCCAGCTCTCAAGGAATATGGCAGAGCTCAAGCAACCACATCAGAAGATGAGAAATATTCAAAAGATAGCAGACCAAAGAGTCCAAAGGAGTCAGGATCATCTGACTCTGTGGAATCAGCATCTGAGCTCTAAATCATCGGGCCGGATTCCTTCCATGGAAAAGAAGAGTAAACTTTTATTTTGTCTAAGCCACTAGTGTGTGCGTGTGCGTGTTTGTATGTGCGTGTACCTTCCTAACATGGTACACCACCTCCAAACTCACCTTTCCTTAACTGCACCCCAATCTCTATGCTACTTCCTATAAATCCCAAATGTGAAAAATCAGCCCATTATTTTAAAAAATCTGTACTATCTATACTCCTTAGCATGTCATGTAAGACAGTTCACAACCTGGCCCTTGCCTTCCCCATTCTCCCCCCCCTTCCTCCCATGTTGACGCTCCTTGTTCTGAACAAGCCGTGTTCACAGTAACACATCTTTACATACGCTCCTTCCCCTGTCGAAAACATCTTCCCAGCACCCGCTCCGCCTCATCCTCAAAAACCCTGCTCGGATAATCAATCACCTCTCCTAGAAGCCTTCCCTCCAGTCGATCTTAGGTGTGCTTCCAATCGCCTCCCAAATCTCACTGTTCTTCCTTCCATTATAGCAAGTCGCATATTGTGTTACAATCATCGTATTATTTGTCTGTTTCCCCCACTGGTCTTCAGTCAGACTCTATGCTTTATTTCTGTATCTCCAGCCTAGCAACTATAGATATTTATTATATGTTGAAAAAATAAATACCCAGAAGTGCCTTTACTTGCCTTGAAGGAAGTTTTTGGCATCTGGTACCCAGCACAAATGAAAATCCAGGCTTCCTGATTCTTCGCCCAGGCCTGTTTCCAATACATCAGCATTTCCCCAGCTATGTTTCGATAACATCCATGTAGGGAAGTTAATAATGTTAATAACATGTGGGTTTCCAGCCACTCCAGACGACTTTCAGTTCCACTAACCTGTCAAAGTTCTTCCACCTTGTCTCCCAACCCTGCTGGCTACCTTCTGCCTGGAAGCTCTTCTCCCTCAGCCTCGCCCTCCGTCCGGACCCCACCCTCCATCCGTGAGCCCCCACCACCAGCTCCTTCCCGGGGAGGACTCTCTACTCTCCCAATACTTTCAAAATCCTCTACACTTTGGCTGAACATTATCCTGAAACTCACGAGTCTCTACAATTTCCTTTATTCTTTCTAAAAATAAAGGTTTCGCCTCTCAAAATTTTTGAGCACTTACCTTTCCTGTTTTTCCAAGATTACCTAGAGTGGATCTGTACTTTATCTGTAAATCTGCTCAGCCTCTCAGGACACAATCCCTCACAGTTGAAATTCACGTAGAAGGAGCGAGTTGAGCTCTTCCTGGGCTTTTGCTTCTTAGCACTGTTTGCTCTACCATTTCCAACAAGGCAATTGCTTTCAGTGATAGGACAAACGCAACCAAGCAGGAGTTTTGTATCTCCACTTTATCTCAGAAATCTCTTAACATGACCTCCCGCACCCTTAGAAAGGAGCAAATCCTTCCCTTGTCCTCTTGTCAGATGCCACATAGTTACTGCACTCACCCCTCAAGAGCAGGACCGCTCACAGTGCAATCTGAGAACCACCTGGGTCTGAATCATCTAGGGCATTCAATACAGTACTAGATGTTCAGGTCACACACCAAAATCAGAATTACTGGAGTGAAGTTCAAGAATCCAAACTGGTTTTTCAGCTTTACTGAGATATAACAGACAGTAAAATTATAAGATTTTAAAATGTACAAGGTGATATTTTATATATGTATACACTGTGAAAGGAAGTATTTGAGTTTTTAACAAGCATTCCAAGCATCCAAAGTGCCAATATATCTCTGCTAGCAAGGCAGGACAGAGCTGGACAAAACAGGGGCCACAGAATCCTCAGAAATTGTCACCTGAAGCCTGAAGCAGCTGCCTTCATTCTTCCTAAGTATATAATACAAAGACTATCATCTAAGTATGTCATGAAGTGGGAAAGGTTTGTAGAGTTCCTAGAATTTGTAGAGAACAATTAAATTAGTATTTCTAGGGGAGATTCACAATGATGATTTTCAAAACTGCCACAGGGCAATCTGATATGCTTAAGAACCACTGCTTTAAAATAGCAATTCTTGGGGGGCCTGAGTGGCTCAGTCGGTTAAGCAGCCGACTCCTGATTTCAGCTCAGGTCATGATGATCTCAGGGTCTCGAGATGGAGCCCTGCAGGGGACTCTGAGCTCAGTGCAGCGTCAGCTTGAGATTTTCTCCCTCCCCCTCTCCAACCCCCCACTTCCTCCCCCTCTGCCCCTCCCCCTACTTGCCTGGTGTTCTCGCTCTCAAATAAATAAAATCTTAAAAAAAAATTAGCAATTCTCAACTTCGTAAGAGCAAAAATGCCTTTAATTTTGTCACAAATATTTTACAATGCCTCCTCTATTATCATAAATTGACATTCAAAAATAATATAACCTGACTAAATATAAATTCAAACTAATCAATAATTTATGGAATGTAGTACATTCAGCAGTTTACTAAATGCAGTACAAAAAATTAAAATGATTTTCATTATGTAAATGATTAGGTTAGTCAGACGCTTGCTTGCACCTAAACACAGAGTCCCCCGGATGGCAAGGCTCGAGCACAGATAACAGGTGTGTGGAGCTGATGACTCAACGGCATGAACACCACCTGTGGGACATGGTATTTTGAAATGGTGAACAATTTTTAGTAAACTTCCGAACTAAGTAAAATCTTCCCTTGGTTCACATGATAGTTATAGTCCTAGGAAATGCAGTGATATTTAAAATAATGCAAAAAACATTTTGTTTAGATGTCCTAAGTCCAGGGGCACCTGGGTGATTCAGCTGGTTAAGCGACTGCCTTCAGCTCAGGTCACAATCCTGGAATCCTAGGATCGAGCCCCGCACTGGGCTCCTGGCTCAGCAAGGAGCCTGCTTCTCCCTCTCCCTGCTGTTCCCCCTCCTTGTGCTCTGTCAAATAAATAAATAAAATCTTAAGAAAAAAAAAAAAGAATTATTCAGCTTCTTCCTCACACATAAGCAAAAAATAACTTAACATGATCACAGACCTAAATCTAAGAGTTAGGACTATAAAACTTAGAAGACAATATTAGGAGTAAATCTTCTTGACCTTAGATTAGGCACAAGCTTCTTAGATAGGATACTAAAAGCACAAGCAACAAAAGAACAGATAAATTGGACTTGACCAAATTTCAAAATTTTGTGCTGCAAATGATACTATCAAGAAAGTAAAGACAATCCACAAAATGTGAGAAAATATTTTCAAATAATGTACCTATATACAGAATATACAAAGAACTCTTAAAACTCAATCATAAAAAGACAAACCAATTAAAAACTGGGCAAAGAATCTGAATAGACATTTCCCCAAAGAAGAAATAAATAAGCCAATAAGCATATGAAAAGATGATCAGCATCATTAGTCATTGAGGAAATGCAAAACAAAACCACAATGAGATTCTACTTCACATCCACTAGAATGGATATAATAAAAAAGATAATTGTAAGTGTTGACTAGAATGTGGAGAAATGAGAACCCTTGTACACAGTTGATGGGAATATAAAATAGTACAACCACTATGGAAAAAAATTTAGAAGTTCCTCAAAAGGTTTAACATAGAATCACCATATGATCTAGCAATTCTAGGTACAGACCCAAAAGAAATGAAAACATACACCCACACAAAAACCTATACGTAAATGTTCACAAAACCATTATTCATAATAGCCAAAAAGTGGAAGCAACCCAAATATCCATCAAATGATGAAGAGATAAATAAAATGTAGTCTTATCATATAATATTATTCTGCAATTTTTTTATTATGGAATGAAGTAGTGATACATGCTACAGCATGGATGAAAACAACACAGTAAGTAAAAAAAAAAAAAAACCTAATCACAAAAGACCACATATTATATGATTCCAGTTATTTGAAGTGATTAGAATAAGCAAATCTATAGAGACAAAAAATAAATTATTGGTTGCCTACTGAAGCGAGGAGGAGATATAGAGTGACTGCTGGGGCATGCAGTCTTTTCTTTTTAGGATGATGAAAATATTCTATCTTAACTGCGGTGATGTATGTACAACTCTGTGAACATACTAAAACCACTGAATTTTACATTTTAAATGGGTTAATTATGTGGTATTATAAGATATATCTCAATAAAGCTATTAAAAAGCAATACCACTTCTGGGTATATCCAAAGGAAATGAAAAAATTATCTGAAAGTGCTATCTGCACCCCCATGCTCACTTGCAGTATTTACAGTAGCCAAAACATGGAAAGAACTGAAGTGTTCATCAACAAATAAATGGATAAAGAAAATGCGGTATATATAATGGAAGGAAGGAGATCTGCCATTTGCAACAACATGGATGGACCT
Organism: Mirounga angustirostris; assembly: GCF_029215605.1. Classification (NCBI taxonomy): domain Eukaryota; kingdom Metazoa; phylum Chordata; class Mammalia; order Carnivora; family Phocidae; genus Mirounga; species Mirounga angustirostris. The sequence continues at coordinate 162,125,078 of NW_026991710.1, forward strand.
TAACAGCATTATGCTAAGTGAGACAGAGACAAGTACCACACATCATCTCACTTTTATGTAGAATCTAAAAAAGTCAACTCCTAGAAACAGAGTAGACTGGTGGTTACCAGGGGCTAAGGGATGGGAAATGAGGAGATGTTGGTCAAAGGGTATAAACTTGCAGTTAAAAAAATGAGTAAGTTGTGGGGATGTAAAGTACAGCATGGTGACCACAGTTAACAATACTGTACTGCATAGTTGAAATTTGCTTAGAGAGTAGATCTTAAATGCAATCATCGCAAACAAAAAAAAAAAAGAAGAGAAAGAAATAGTAACTATGTGAGGTATGGATGGTGCTAATTAAATGTCGTAATCACTTCACAATATATACATATATCAAGTAATCACACTGTATACCTTAAAGTTACACAAAGTTATTTGTCAATTATATGTCAATAAAACTGGAGAAAAAAGAATTATTTGGGCTTCTGGGTTATTGTGACAGACAAGGACACAAGTTTTCCTTCTCTCCTTTTCTAAGTCCTATTTAAATGAAAATAAATTTTCAAAAGAAAATAAATTTGTTAATGATGCTGAGAAAAAGAGGAACATTATTAAGCCAGAAATTTTAATGAGTTTGTCAGACTGAAAAGGATGGATGGGGTTATAATCACAGACAAAATAAAGCAGAAATCACAACCAAGACCCAATCCTGAAGGCTGCAGATATCCCCATGGTAAAGCCACAGAGAAGCTAAAAGCCCAGAGCTGACAGGTGTCCGTATCTAGAATGGGAGACAGATCAGATGTCACTGTGATTAACTGAAGAATTACCTACAAAACAGCTTCCTATGTTGGCCCCTCTCCCACCATCCTCCCTACCTAGAGGCTTGCTGGCATCAAAGCACTTAGCCAGAGTATAAAGGCAGCCCACCTACCTACCCCTGTACCAGTCCACAAATCTCAACTCACCAAGATAATCTTCTCAGCCCTTCTCTATTTACAAGGAAGAGGCCTGCTTGGGATGCACTCCACACACAGAGAAAAGTTCTAGCTATCTCTATTTGGGAATGCAGTCTCTTTCTTTTTAAGATTTTATTTATTTATTTGACGAGAGAGACACAGCGAGAGAGGGAACACAAGCAGAGGGAGTGGGAGAGGGAGAAGCAGGCTCCCCGCTGAGCAGGAACCCCGACGCAGGACTTAATCCCAGGACCCTGGGATCATGACCTGAGCCAAAGGCAGATGCTCAACAACTGAGCCACCCAAGCTCCCAAGGAACTCAGTCTTTTATTCATGTGTATGAATGGGGAAAAAAACAACTCCAACAGACATTTGAGGAAAAACAGTGGCTTCCAAGAGAAGCTCCAAGATTGAATAAAATAGAACTTACCCTGGATGAAGTAGAAATTACAGAAACAGAAGGTAATCTTAGAAAAACAATTTTATTCTAGTGAATTCTTTAGATAGAGTCTCTAGACATAATAATGCATATATAAAAGAACAGGTTAAAATGGAAACTAAGTGATCAGAGATTGAGAAAGAAATTATAAATAGAATTATCAAAGTGAAACTTTTATTAGAAAGAATAGAAGGTAATATTTTAAAATAGGAGAGAAAAATTAAGAGACACTGATGATTAATCTATATTCTTTTTATTTTCTGTTAAGTTATATTTGGTTCTTGTTCAAATATGTATGTCCAATTTCACACTTTCCTCTTTCATCATAATGTCGTCTTTTCCCTTTTTTCTCTTTTAAACAAACCAATTTTACAATTTCAGAATATTCCACCTCTAGTTCTTTGGGTCTTAATTCCCTATTTGTTGTGAATGTTGACTTCCCTCCTTCCATGCAAGTTCCTTCCTTTTCGCAATTTATACCATTTTATTGTGAGTTGATTAATGTTATGGATTACTGATTTATTTATTAATATGAGAGTTCTCTTATGTCCTGAGCTGTGAAATGATCCCTCAGTGGTTTTGCATATACTTTGACAATAATTTGTGGGTTTTCCCTTGTCTGTGAAACTGAAAACTAAAGGATACCTCATTTAAAATGGAGTGGGGAGGCCAGAAGGGGAGCTCTCATGCCCTACTACTGGTCAACTGTAGACGCCAACAGGAAGGGAGGTATTGTGCTTTCCCAACAGGAAGAAGCCTACTTTACCATTCCAGCGGGAGAAAGGAAGAATTTCTGATTGCCCAGCAATAAGCTCAACCAATACCATGACTCAACCAATGAGAAACTGTCACCACCCTAAACTCTCACTTTCTTCCAATGGACTTCTGTTCAAAGCAGCCCCTCCCAACTTCCTTTTTCTCTATAAAGTAAGGTTCCTCTCCTTTGATCTTTGGACTTCTACCTTTTGCCATACTTTGCGTGTCCCAAATACAATTCCTCTGCTATTCCTGAATAAACTGATTTTGCTGGTAAAATAACTGGCTCTTTTAAGGTCAACAAGTCCAACACCAGTTTTGTGTAAATTTCTAGAAATCATGTGAAGATACAGTTGGATCTCTACCCCCTCTGTGCTGCAACCTTGGGTTTCAGTTCCACTTGAGTGGCTTTCCCCCCCTCAGAGCTCTGGAAAATCGGTATATCAATCCCCAGTCCCTTTACCTCCTCCCTGCCCTCCACTTCATTCTAAAGCTCTAAACTACGCACCCTTGGGCAAGTTCTTTAATATTTCTGAAGTGCATTTCTTCACCTACTTACCTTAAAAATTAGTTTATAAATCAATAAAGAACATAGGAGTAAGATTTTGTCAACTTCTAAGAGTTAATATAAGAAGCCGATTCCCCTTCTTAGCATCCCACAGGCCCTTTTACTTCCTCACACACTCCCTAAGTCACTTGTTCTCCCTGTAAGTTGAGGACCAGAGTTTTACTCTTCTTCAAAGACTTTCTCAAGCATTTCTCCTTCCAGATTTTGATAAAAGACCAACTGACTGTGGTCATCTGATACTGCCTTACAAACACTTCAAAAAACATACTTTCCCAAAATGAAGCCACCCTTCTGTTAAAGTATACTTTATCTGACTAGTTTAGAAAAGCCATGCTGGTCATCTACGTGTGGCAACCTAAAGAGGAAAAGTGTGGTAAGTGGAAGTCTGAAAGGCATTGTCACCCAAACACTAATTAATACAGGCCTATGGTTAGCCCCCGTGAGGTTCCTATGATACCTCTTTCTATCTCTCTGAAGTTCAATGCAGCTCCATACGTATTCCAACAGCCGACTGGGATGGAAGACGAGAACCACAGCCTCATTAAGTCACAGCACAACTGAAGTCACACGTAGCCCAAAGCCTCTCAACAATCACCAACTACTGCTCTCGCCCTTGAGAAGCTCCTGAAAGCTGCAGCTCCCAGAAAGCAAGAGTGAACACAGAAACCAGAGAAGCACAGTTATCACTTTCCTTTCACTATATTGATGAACAAATAATGAGAATCTAGATCTTAATTTCAAGCCATCTTCCCACAATTCACATGTTCTCCTGTACCCCATCCAACACCCTAAGTCTTGTCACTGATTCAAAAATCCCTGCAATAAGCTATAGCGTGCAAATAGTCTTGACTTGTTTTCCCTAGAACCTCCCACCTACGACTCCTGTTAAGTCCCTGCTCAATGGCAAAGTCTAAGCCTTCTCTCCCTGTAGCAGCAAAACTTTCCTTGGGCCTAACTGAGGAATCACGAACCAAGTGACTTTACCTGATCTGAATATGTCATTATTAGGGTACCACCCCTCGGGCGATGGCACCTATTACTGGGGATGCATCCATTTCTCCAGCAGGCTGTTTCTGGAGCACCTAGTTTAAGTCACTTATTTAATTCACATTTTTAAAAAATATTTTATTTATTTATTTGACAGAGACACAGAGAGAGAAAGCACAAGCAGGGGGAGTGGGAGAGGGAAAAGCAGGCTTCCTGCCAAGCAGGGAGCCCGATGCGGGGCTCAATCCCAGGACTCTGGGATCATGACCTGAGCCGAAGGCAGAAGCTTAACTGACTGAGCCACCCAGGGGCCCCTAATTCACTTTTTTTTTGAGGAAAAAAAACCTTTGTGGGAAGAGGTATGTCTATCAATCAAATTAAAATAAAACACTGTCCTATTCTCTCTACTACCTTACCCTGTGGTATTCTGAATTTGGGCAGTGTTTTGATGACAGATGACTAGTCTATGTAAAGAAATTTCAATAGTGTTTTTGAAATGAAAAAAATATGCCATAATTTTCTGTAAAGATATGAGAAGAAAAAGATACGAAAAAGATACAAACTTGCATCTTACAACCCTCCTGTGGTAAGCAACAGCTTCTGCTGCTCTATTCCAACTTCCAGATCAATCCTTCTTGATTTTCTACTTCCTTTTGCACACCTGGATAATGTGCAAACTCTTTATCTTGCCTTAGAAGGCCCTACATGATTTTGCCCCTTTTTAAATGATTATCTTGCTAAACTTATCTCTCACTGAGATGCTTTGTTAACCAACCAGGCTAGTCTCCTTCCTGTCCTTCAAACAATTTTTATTTTCTGCCACCACACCCTTGCTCATACCATTCCTTCCGATCTGAAATGCCCTCCCCAAAAACCATACTAATCAGAACACTGGTTATTCTTTATGAAAAAGTTCAACTTCTATCCCCTCCATGAAGTCAGAGCTGAAAATGATTATTCCCTCCCTCTAGTCACTTACAGATCTGTTTTTCCCTGACCACAGAATAAGCTCGTAATGGAAGAACTGTATCTGTACTTCTTTGCATCCTCACAGTCCCCAGTACAGGTAACTACACATAGTAAGTGTTCTTTAAACGTATTTATTCAATGAACGCATACATACTTTCACACCTGCAGAGCAACATCACACTAGAAACAAATCATACTAACCATTTTTACCAAGGCAAATAAAAACAGGTTTAAAATGTCATTAAAATGTCATTCTGATTTGCCTCAGGTACACAGGTATACTCAAAACCTGTTAAGTAAGGAAGAACCAAACTCACCCACCAAGTCAGAGAACTATGCAGACACTTGATATTATTTCTACATAGTAAAGAAAAAATCATTTTTTATCAAAGTAAAAAAATAGCTTAATCAGCATAAAATCACAATGTGACATGCGAAGTTAGAGCAATGTCAAGAAGGAGTTTTTTGTGGGTTTTTTTGGGTTTTGTTTTGTTTCGTTTTGTTTGAGAAGGAGTTTTTTTGTTGTTTTGTTTTGTTTTTTTAAGATTTTATTTATTTATTTGCGAGAGAGACAATGAGAGACAGAGAGCATGAGAGGGAGGAGGGTCAGAGGGAGAAGCAGACTCCCCGCCGAGCAGGGAGCCCGATGCGGGACTTGATCCTGGGACTCCAGGATCATGACCTGAGCCGAAGGCAGTCGCCTAACCAACTGAGCCACCCAGGTGCCCCTGAGAAGGAGTTTTAAATAGTCTTGGTTGAATCAGTACTTCCTGTCTGAGAAATAGTGAATAATGATTAAGTGCCCCAAACCTCAAGCCCAGAATAGTTAAATATTTATGCTGAATGATAAATAGCAAATTGGGGCACTCTAATAAAAGCAGAAAGATTTTTAAAAAATAATCAAGCTGGTTTATACTTCATTAAGAGTCCTCAACTAATGAAATATCTAATAAGTATTCATGATTAGGGCAAAAGAAATTCTTAAATGGCTGCAGAAACACTACATTCTTGCTATCCCCAAATATTATGAGGTCCATCACATATTCCTATCTAACATAGAAGTCCAAAATGCAGTTATTATTTGATTTTTTTTCAACTGAACAACAACTACATTAGGTCAGATTCCTTGTCTACCCATAACAAAAATCAGCGTCAGACAGTGACAGAATCGAGGAGAGCCAGGACTGTACTTAAAACGTCAGGGACATGGTGGTGATGATGATGATGATGATTACAATAAATAACATCAGCAAACACTTTTATAGCACTTATTACATGCCGCATTTGGCTCTAAGATCTTTATATATGTCAATTTATTTAAAACCTTAAGAGAACTCCGAGACATGTGTAACTGCTTTATTTATAACCTGTCTAATCCCATTTACAGATGACAGCACTGAGGCACAAACAGATTAGCCTACTCACATCACAAACTTCATAAACTACAAGACCAGAATTCAAATGCAGGAAGTCTAGCTCCAGAGCCCAGGCTCCTAAGCACATGCAGTATCCCTTTCCTAGCTAACTCCCAAAACACACTAATATCCCCTTTATCACCTACTGAGTACTTCTCCACCCTCACTGCTGCCTTCCTCCTCTTTGAAACCTGCTCACTTTAATTCTTCTTCAAAACAAACTTCCTAAGAAATACTGGACGTGATTCTTATAGCCAGTTCTGGGTAATTTCAAATCAGTTCTTGGTTTGAAGAATTCTCAGCTTCTGAGATACGAAAGTTCAGTAGCACTTCACATCTGTTACCTGAAGGAAGAGGGTCAGGAAACACTTACTAGTATCTGGAGGTTTCTCTTCAGATCTGCCAAATAAAAACTCATATTTGGCCTTGGCAACACTCTGGGAATGCGCTGAGGCATTGTTAACCCAAACAAATGTCTCTGCCTGCAAAATTAAAACATAACAAAGACATCATTTAAAACATATCATAAAAAATACACCATAAAGCAAACCAACCACAAGAGAATGGTTAGAATGACATATCCACCTGACAAAATGCTACACAGCCATTAAAAATGAAACATGAAAAATATAACACAACAAAAAGCAAAATACAAGATGATCACTGCAAGATTACAATTACATAGAAAAAAAAAAACATACATCTATAGGGGAATAAGAAAAATATGAAAACTTTGACTTGATGGGAGGGCAGAACTGTGGTACAGTATCTTTTTTAAATTATAGTTGACATAGAACATATTAGTTTCAGGTATACAACACAGTGATACAAAATGCTCACTATGATAAATGTATTTACCACCTGTCATCATACAAAGTTATTCCAACAGTATTGACTATATTCCCTACACTGTAATTTTCATCCCCATGACTTATTTTAAACTGGAAGTTTGACCTCTTAATCCCCTTCACCTATTTAGCCCATCCTCCCACCCCTCTAGCAACCACCAGTTTGTTCTCTGCATTTATGTTCTCTGCACTTATCTCTATTTCTGGGTATATTTGTTTGTTTGTTCACTGATTTTGTTTTTTAGATTCTACATATAAGTGAAATCATATGGCATTTGTCTTTGACTTATTTCACTTAGCGTAATACACTCTAGGTCCATCCATGTTGTTGTAAATGGCAAACTTTCCATCCTTTTTATGGCTATTATTCCATTGTACATATATACCACGTCTTATTAATCCATTCATCTGTGGATGGGTACTTGGCTTGCTTCCATATCTTAGCTATTAGAAGTAACACTGCAATAAACATAGGGGTGCATATATCTTTTCAAATTAACATTTTTGTTTTCTTCTTCCAGAGCAGAATTCCTGGATTACACAGTACTTCTATTTTTAATTTTTTGAGGAACCTCCATACTGTTTTCCATAGTCGTTGCACTAATTTACATCCCCACCAACAGTGCATGAGGGTTCCCTTTTCTCTACATCCTCAGTAACACTGTTATTTCTTGTCTTTTTTATAATAGTCATTAGCCATTCTGTCTGTGGGAGGTGATGTCTCATTGTGATTATAATTTGCATTTCTCTGATGATGAGTGATGTTGAACATCTTTTCATGTGTCTCTTAGCCATCTGTATGTCTTCTTTTGGAAGAACGTCTATTCGGGTGCTTTGCCCAATTTTTAATCAATTATTTGGGGGTTTTTGGAGTTGCGTTCTATGAGTTCTTCATATATTTTGGAATATTAACCCCTTATCAGAGATATCATTTGCAAATATCTTCTCCCATTCAGTAGGTTTCCTTTTTGTTTTGTTGACAGTTTCTTTTGCTGTGCAGAAGTTTTTTAGTTTGCTGTCCCAATAGTTGAGTTTTTGCTTTTGTTTCCCTTGCCTGAGGAGACAGATCCAGAAAAATATTGCTAAGGGCACTGTCCAAGAGCTGACTGCCTATGTTTTCTTTTAGGAGTTTTTTGGTTCCAGGTCATACATTTTCGTCTTCTATCCATTTTGAGTTTATTTTTGTGTATGGTGTAAGAAAGTGGTCTGGTTTCATTCTTTTGCATGTTGTTGTCCAGTTTTCCCAAAACTATTTACTAAAGAGATGGTCTTTTTCCCAGTGTACATTCTTGCCTCCTTTGTCATAGATTTGTTGACCATATAAGTGTGGATTTTTTTCTGGGCTATCTATCCTGTGCAATTGATCTACATGTCTATTTTTGTGCCAGGACCATACTGTTTTGAGTACTATAGCTTTGCAGTGTATTCTGAAATCTGCGGCTGTGATACCTCCAACTTTGTGCTTCTTTCTCAAGATTGCTGCCATTCAGGGTCCTTTATGGTTCCATATAAATTTTAGGATTGCTTGTTCTGGTTCTGTGAAAAGTACTATTGGTATTTTGATAGGGACTGCATTGAATCTGTAGACTGTTTTAGGTTAGTATGGACATTTTAACAACATTAATTCTCACAGTCCATAAGTATGGTCTATCTTTCCATTTATTTGTGTCATCTTCAATTTCTTTCATCAATGTCTTATAGGTTTTCAGAGTACAGGTCTTTCACCTCCTTGGTTAAATTTATTCCTAAGTATTTTATTCTTTTTGATGTTATTGTAAATAGGACTGTTTTCCTAATTTCTCTTGCTGCTAGTTCATTATTACCATGTATATTAATTTTGTATCCTGCAACTTTCCTGAATTCATTTATCAGTTCTAATAGTTTTTTAGTGGGCTCTTTAGGTTTTCTCCATATAATACCATGTCATCTGCAAACAGTAACAGTTCTACTTCTTCCTTACCAATTTGGATGTCTTTTATTTTTTTTCTGGACTGAATGCTGCAGCTAAGACTTCTAGTACTATGTTGAATAAAAGTGGCGAGAGCTGACATCCTTGTCTTGTTCCTAGTCTTAGAGAAAAAGCTTTTGGCTTTTCACCATTGAGTATGATGTTAGCTGGGGGTTGCTGGAATTTTTTAAATTAAATTTATGTTACTTTTCTGCAATTAGAAAACTGTATTTTATTTTTAGATGTATCACTTTCCAAATGATTATCATTACCTCACAGCACAGAGTAAGAATATTTGTGCATAGGTTCTACTAAAATATGCCAACAAAAAGTAGTCTTTCCCCAAAAGAGACCATACTTTTTATATAATCAGGAACACCATTCAGCCAAAGAGGGCGCACAGAGTAGAAGTGCCAGTCATCCCATTTATACTAATTGTCCTAAATTTAAGCATATGTCCCAGTGTTCTTTGGAATTCCTTAAAGTCCCCTATTTGAAAGAAAAGCTACAAAAGTAACTGTGAAAGGAGTTCACATCATGATTCGGAATTCCTATGACCTTCTTCCTGGCGAGTGCCTCCCTTCTCTGGCCTAGGATTAATTAAAATAAAAAATAAGTAACAGGCAGAAATTGGAAAACACAGAGAAATCTGACCTAGTTCAATCAAACAGCCATTCTTCTGCCACTTTACCTTGAACTCAAAAATCAACCAGGATCCAGACATTGCCCTCACTGGTTTCCACCCTCTAATTATGAGACATCTTCTTTTCTCATGTCTGAGGAGCAAACCTGACCATTCACTTTGAGAGAAAAACACAAAGGGTTTTATCAGCAACCAAGCAACTACTTCAAAGAGGGAAATCTTATGATTTCTAGTATATTCTTTGGAACAGAAATGATTGACAGTAGTGAGAAGACCCATGATGGGGTTATGATTAACTCCATCACCCTACTGCAGACCAGTTCAACGGGCAGGCTTCTCTTTGTTCTTTAATACCAATATCAAAGAGTTAGCCTGTACAATTTTGAGATAACAATTTATTTCTAAAAATAGCTCTACAATCACTTAATGTTCATAATGTGTAATATTTATATTTATGGTAAAGGTGCACACTCCTCTTGGAGTTACATGCTTGATAATCGCAGGCTGTTGATCAACGTTTTCCCCATAACAGAGGAAACATCAACGTTTTGATGTGTTTAGGGAGCTTCAGACTGGTAGAAGAGGAACGCAGTGCCCTAATTTAGGTAGAGTGGTTACGGAAGGCTCTCTGAGGAACTAATACTTGCAAAGATGAGAAGGAGGAGAGGCTCAGGAGGGACAAAAACCCCCATCATCTAAGCAGAGGGAGGGTCATACACAATGGCCTTAAAGCATGAAAGGATTAGGCTTTTCAAATGATTGAAAAGCCCATGTGGCCACAGAATAGTGGGTAAATGGGAAACTATAGAGACTGACCAGGAAAATAACACAGCAGAAAGTAACACTGTAGACCAGACAGGGGCCAAACATACAAGGTGTGTAAGTCAAGGAAAGGTTTAATGGGAAGCAAGTGGAGGGTTTGAAATACACGGTGATCACTAACATTTTTTAAAGGTCATCCATTTAAACTTTTAAAAGAGCAAATGATTGTTATAGGAAAATGGATTGAAATGAGTCAAGAGGAAGCAGACACCAGTTAGGAGCCCAAGCTAGAGAGTATGGAAGCTTAGAGTAGAACAATGGCAATAAAAATAGGCAGAAGTAGATGAATTTTAAATATATTTTGTAGGGAGGATCTACACAAACTTTCTGATAAATTGGGTTTCAGGAATGAGAGACAGGGAGAAATCAGGGATAATTATAATGAATCACATTTACTAACCACTTAGTCCCAGCAAATCACTGCTCTAATGCAGCAGAGAAACTTAGCATGTCTGACTCCATATTGCTTCTACTTCCATTGGTACTGTGACTTACAGCTTAGAAACTTCTGCTTACCCCTGCACACAGGCATGTTACAGCTAAGATTTGCAAAAACTGTTTTCTATCCAAAATCTACCTCACCCAGGGAAATAAGGAAGTATGTACAAAATGACTCTGCTATGTTCAAGATTTACAGAATGACATGACCAGATTCCTGTATGCAAAGATCAACTGACCCAAGGACAAAGTTACACAGCCTTCTTCAGATGTTTACAGACGTCAGTCACCTTTTGACTCCAACCCTCTCCTACTTCCCCCTCTTCCTAACATAAAAGAATCTCAAATCTCATGCCTGGGGAGATGGTTCTTTGGGACAATACTCCTAATCCACCATCAGTTTGCTGGCTTTCTAAATAAAATCGCTTTCCTTGCCCCAACATCTTGCCCTTGACTTACTGCTCTATCATGTGGCCAGTGGACAAACTTGGACTTTGTCACACTAATGCAATACATGGGATATCTCACTTTACACTCAGAACAATCATACGAGGCGGGCACTACTATCATCCCAGTCTCATATGTAGAGAAAGAAGCAATGAGTGGGTAACATGTCCAAGGTTATAAAGCCAATAAATTACAGATTCAATTCTGAATCCAGAACCCATGACCCAGGGAATGACTCCCAGGAATCTGGCCTGAGCATCTGGCTGCGTGCATTGAGACAGGGGAGACTAGAGAAGGAACATTATCAATAGCGTGGATGTGGGCTTCCAGGTGACCCTGCAAGGTCTCAGTAAAACAACAGAAAAGAAAGTCCTAAAAACAAAATCCATTGCTATAGTGCTAAAAAACAAGAAAATATGCTGTCTATGAAGAACCAGTTTTAAGAAATTGCAGAAAGATAATTTTTTGGCATAGTTTCAATTTAAAGCCTGAAAACTGTTCTGTAAAGGAACATTCCTCTTGAGAAAGGGTTCTTAACCTCAGTTCCATAGGGGTCTATCAACAGAATTCTGGAAATCTGAAGTTAGACGGTGAAAAAAAATTCCATCTTCTTTTCACTTACCTTAAGCTGAAATGTAGCATTTTTTTTCAAATATGAATGTATGCAATGAACCACAGTATTACTACCAGTAGCTGCAACTTTGTTATCAATAGAAATCACCATTTTCACACCACCTAACAGTTACTGCAGATATTTTAAAAATATAATTTATACTCATCCCTACTTTGAAATGATAGTAGTTACTAGACCCACCACTAAATTAAATTATGAATAAAGAAACATACTACCCTATCAAAAACTTGTTTAGTATTTTGTTAAACACATGAGTTAAACACTGTAACTGGTTTTCCTGCAGCTCCATGTATATTACTGTATGTACTTAGAAGCATTATTCTGACAAGAGATCCAGAGCATTAACCCGACTGCCAAAGGGGCCATGGCACAAAAGAAGAGACCTTTTCCTTACCACAGAGAACAAACTGATGGTTACCACAGGGGAGGTGGGTGGTGGTGTGGGGGAAATATATGATGGGGATTAAAGAGTACACTTATCATGATGAAATAAAATAATTTTAAAAAAGAAAACAAACAAACAAAAAGAGACCCTGCTCAAGAGCACTGTGTAAGTTTATACATACATATATATATTTAAGAGAATAAAACTGAAAATACCAGAGTATGATATCTTACTATGCAGTAAGATAAGTACTGTTTTTTTCTTTAAAGATTTTATTTATTTGAGAGAGAGAGCACGCGCACATGAGAGGGGGTAGGGTCAGAGGGAGAAGCAGACTCCCTGCTGCGCAGGGAGCCCGACATCGGACTCGATCCTGGGACTCCAGGATCATGACCTGAGCCGAAGGCAGTCGCTTAACCAACTGAGGCACCCAGGCGCCCCAAGTACTATTTTATGAAACTCCTAAGTTACTTGTGTGCATGCGCATGTGTGTGTGTGTGTGTGTGTGTGTGTGAAAGAGAGAGAGAGAGAAGGAGAGAGAGAGAGAGCATGATGTAAAATGTATTATCTTACAAACTGTTGGAAACACATTGCTCAGAGTGGCTCTTAAACTTCAGCATGAATTGGCATCATGTATAGGGCTTGTTAAAACATGTACTTTGGATTCACCCAGAGTTTGTTTCAGTAGGTCTGGAATGTTTGGCCTGAGAATTTACATTTTCTAACAATGTTACAGGTAATGTTAATGCTGGTGCTCCAGGGACTGAATATTGTGAACCACTGCCCTAGGCCAATGTTTTTCATCCTTTCTTGTATATATGAATCACATGAGAAATCTTGTTAAAATACAGCAGGTCTGGGTGGTGCCTGAGATGCCTGAGACTCTGCATTCCTAAAAAGTTCCCAGTGGATGCTGACAGTGGTTCACAGAGCAGATCTGTGCTAAAGTTTGAAAGTAAAGCAGCGTTCAAAGCATATTCAGACTTTAGAGAAGAGAAGCACTTTTTAAAGGGATGTTTTACCCTAAATACACTAAAAGATTCCACTCTGATAAAGCACTCCATTCTATGACAATTATGGGGGAGCCTAAAACCCAACATTCAGACCCGAATCAAAGCATTAACATTCCTCCACCTTGCCCAGTGAAATAAAATCCATTCTACCTACATTAATTATTCTTGGTTACATATATACACACACACACACACACACACACATATATATATATATATCCTCTTCTCATGCCAAGGGTTATAGCAGCACCCATCTCTAAATTTTTGCAGGTCTTTGAAAAACAGTATTTGAAACAAGCAACTTGACCCATATAATTCAGTACTACTTTTTCCTTCTGTATGACTAATTGAATAAAATATATTCTTCGATTTTGTCACAGTCATTTTAGAAACACAGATCTCATTAAAAAGTATGGGATATGAAGTAACATTAGCAAACGGACTGCCAGACGATCCAGACTTCAATCCCACCTGGAATTATCACTCAATCTCACACTAATGCTTAGTCTGTGGACGTTAGCTTCCTTACTGATAAAGAGTGTTATTCAAATTTATCTCTAAGGTCCCTTCAAATTCTGAAGCACAAAGATTCTTCACACTTCTGAACCACCTTCACAGATATTACATTAAGGAGGAAAAACATAAATCTTTCCCTTATGCTAACATTCAATGACATGATTACCAAAACATGCCTTGCATTTAAGGATGCAAGTCCACCATTACATGGACAGGACAAATAAAATCTCAATCTTAGTTTTACATGGCTTTTCAAATTTGCAAAGAATTTTCACTTACATTATCCAACTCTCAGGATGTTACTGACTATAATTACCAATCTTAGACACATGAGAAACACTACTGATGTAAAATAATTTTTCTAATTGTCTAGCTGCAAAAAATCAAGAGGAGAAAGCAGACAGCAGCAAGCAAATTTTAGAAGTAAAAGTAATTTGATTTGGGAGGGGAAGGATGGGGCCAGAGGAAGGGAAGGGTGGAAAAGGGACAGAGAGTAGAGTTTGAGGGTGGTGGTGTATGCTCTTTCATTTCCTCATCATTTCCATGTCAGTGTGGTGAGAGCCTCCTACTCGGTCAGAGCTAAGTATTATCAAATGCTTTAAGCCAGAGACGATTAAAAGCTAAATAAAAGGCCAAAAAACCAGTATTTCAGAACTCATTAAGAACAAACACTTGGTTCCAACATTCACACTTCACACTTGAGCCTGTTCAGTCCCATCGGCTCCCACGGCCCAGCAGAAGTGAGGCTGTGGAAACAGGGCACTGTGCATGCCATGGCAAGTGCCCGCCTTAGTGCTAATGCTGCCAAAGGCGATGGTTAGATGGGTGTTACGGGCTGAACTGTGTCCTCCAAAATTCATTATGTTGAAGTCTTAATCCCCAGTACCTTAGACGTGATTGTATTTGGAGATAGTCTTTAAAGAAGTAATTAAGTTAAAATAAGGTCATTGGGTGGACTCTAATTCAGTATGACTGGTGTCCTTATAAGAAGAGGAGATGAAGACACAGACACACACAGAAGGAAGACCATATGAAGACACAAGGAGAAGCCAGCCATCTGCACACCAAGGAGAGAGGCTTTCAGAAGAAACCAGCCCTGCTGACACCTTGATCTCAGACTTCTGGCCTCCAAATCTGTGATAAAATAATTTTGTCTCTGGCTGTCTAAACCACCTACTTTGAGGTACCTTATTGTGGCAGCCTAGACAAGTACTACATTAGGGAAGGTTGCAAGAGCTAAGAGCCAAAAGAAAGTTATTTAGGATGACAAGTAAAAGAGAACAGAACCAATCAAAGCCATACCACACAGTACTCAAAGGCCAGGGGGAGGGGGAAGGTAGGGAGAGGAGTGGCTAAAACAAGTAGGATTAGTAAAAAGAATGGTTATCCAAAAGTTAGATCCCCAGATCCCTACCTCTGCTTCAATGGGCAAGTGTCCCTCCGCAACCCAGGCAAAAGAATGGAGCTGTATTCACTGGAGAGATTTTCTGAAGAACATCTCTGGCTGAGGGTCACCAGGCATAGATGATACAAGACAGCAGAGTGGAAATGCGGTTTGTTTGCTAAGTGTTAGGATGCTTAGACTTCTCCCATCCAGCCTGTAAAATGCTGGCACCCTAGACTTTACCCTGCAGGCAGGCAGATGTGAAGAGTTTTCTCTGTAGAATGTAACCAGCCCAAGAAAGACCTAGATAATTAAACCAGGGGTCCACTAATACATGGCCTAACCACATCCCCATACAGCAAAGTTTAGAACTACCAACTGGCTATTAGACCCCACTTTTACATTACATCATATTCCTTAATTTTTACAACTGTGACACTTTATGAAAATTACCATCCAGTTATTTTGTAGAATGTTCTTCCCCTTGGGTTCATCTTTACATTTCCTCATGATTAAGTTCAGATTATGCATCTCTGATGTATCATAGGAAGTGATGCTCTTCTGCTCTTTGCATCCTCCAGTGGCACACAATTTTAACCTGTCCCACCACTTAATCATATTCATTTTGATCTGCGAGGCTTCTCCACTGTCAACTGCAACCTTTCCTCATTGCAATTAATCAGTATGCTGTAGAAAAATACTCAGAAACTAAGTAAATACCTCATCAAACTTTTAACCTATAAATTTATATATTTTTATCAGTAAAGGCTGAATTTACTATTTTATTCTATGGGTTGTAATCTACGTTCATTATTTATTTCAAAGTTCGGATTGCCCAGTTTTGACCAGTAGAAGTTCTATCCGGTCTCTGTTTTTTTTGACCTGTCTCCATTATTTTATGAGTACCACTTTACTTTCTGGTAAAACAGGATGTTCCAGGCTTCTCCCTAGAATCAGCCATTTCTTTAAAAAAAAGGGGGGGGGGGCAAAAAAACCTAGTCCCTTTTAGTGAAGAATATTATTTAGTATTTAGATACAAGAACTGGACTTTGGGTGACTGGGTATGCTCATTGCTACTGGGGTGTACCTGCTTATAGACCAGCTCAGAGGACACAGACACACACAAGCATGTGTGCTCACTGCAGCAGGCTGAATAAGGGCCCCCAGCATGTCCACAATCTAAGCCCTGCCATCTGTGAATGTCACCTTATATGGCAAAGACTTTGAAGACGTGATTAAGTTTCTTGATAGGAGGAGATAATTCTGGATTACTCAGGTGGGCCAAGATTTGATAGAGAAAAAGAAGAAAGCAGAATGAAACAGTGCTATGCTATTAGATGGATGAAGGGGCCAAATGCCCCTTGTAAGGAATGTGAGAAATGCAGTTCCAGAGGCTGGAAATAGCAAGGAAACTGATCCTCCCTAGTCTCCAGAGGAACCACTGCCTTGCTGGCACCTTGATTTTAGCCCCTAAGACTCATTCAGACTTTTGGCCTCTAGAACTATAAGAGAATACATTTCTGTTGTTGTAAGCTGCCACGCTGTAGTACTTCCTTACAGCAGCCATAGGAAACTAATACAAACACACAGAGAAATATATATACAAGTGCACATTTTTATTCTATACTTGTACATCTATGCAATTAAACCGAGTTCACACTCATATTTTTTCTGTAAGTATACTTCTGCTGCTTTCAAGTACAAATGAGTTGTTAATGAAATAATCACAAGACTTATCAAGGAATTGTTATTCCACAAGTGTTCCTCGTGATTGCAGTTCATCCAAATATACTCCACTGTTCCACTATAGCTAAGAAATTTGTCTTGCTGAAAAGCCAAAAACAAAACCATCCATTTCTTCCATTTACATGGTTATAAAAAGAGATATTCAAATCTTATCATGTGCAGCATTTTTCCCTTTAAAAAGATATTTGACACATGCCGGCATATAAACAAGCAGAAAAAACACTGGTGTTTGAGAAGAGGGTGGCCCAATTTATAGGGGGGGGGGATTTAGAATTCCCCTACAACCAGCTCCTACTACCTTGACAGGCTAACTGGATAGATATTCCAAAACCAGTAACAGCACCAAGTAAAATTGGGACAAAGGGCCTCTCAAGAGTTGAGAGAGGCCAAAACAGCCAGGAAACAGGGTAACAGAAAGGGACTTCTAAAGGTAAAAAACAGCTTCAAAACCAAAGAGCAAAGCAGGAATTGGGCTACAAGACCAAAGGGAAGACAGTGGCAAAAAGGAGACCTCAGCTCCTCACCTAGTCACTATCTAGCCCTGCTGCCAAGCCTGTTTTTTTACTGTGTGAGCACAAAGACAAGAGCTGAATTCAAAGCTTTTTTAAAAGCCCCTGCAGGTCCATTTTCATTTTCCCACCAGCTGCTGTCTACTCACTCAGCCCATTTCCTGAAAGCACATTCCCCTGGGGCAGGGCAAGTGGGGGTTCTACTGCTCCTCCAGGCATGGAGTCAGAGAAGCCAGCCTAATGGGGGAAGGGTGGCTGGGGCTCCAGAGCACACAGAGTCACCCTGCTGCCATTCATCTCACATAAAGTCAAAGGGAAGGATAAGCAGACTTTTGGGCCAACTCAAAGGACTCTTCCCTTGATAATTTGCATCTTGGACCCATTTTAGTTGCCTTCTGACCAAATGGGAAGATTACATCTTCCTTCTTGGAACTGTGCCCACACCGGGCAAGACTCTGCATTCACAACACATTATGACTTACTACAAATAGTGATAGAACCTTTATTTTGGGGGGAGGGCAATGTAGAAAGTTAAGAGCTAGGAAACTAGGATGATAAACACTTATTTGTAACAAAACCTCTGTAAAACAAATGCAAGACATAGGGATCAGGTTTTCCTCACAGCTCCTTCACTAAAGCACCAACTAACTAAAGTGCTGGAGAGCTTCAAAGAAAGAATTAAAAGAAAACTAGCAACCAAATATTATCAGTTCAGAATACATCCTCTGCCTTTCCCACTATTTCATAGTTAGTAATGACAAGGGGGTGAGACCTTTGGCAGCAAATGTACAGGCCCAGTGACAAGATTTCATTTTGCCTTTCCTGTTTCCTTACCTACCTACTACACACCACCTCCACCTTCCTCAGGCTCTGGACCTGTGTGCTTCAGGTTTAAAACTCATAAATGAAACAGACAATGTAAAGATCCAGATTTTAAAGAGAAAAACACACTTTTTTTAAGCCTTTGAACACATCTCCCTACTTGCTTCAGGTCCTTACTCAGAAGGCTGGAGCTTTCCACATGGGCAGAGCGCTGCAGGATTTGAGCAAATTGAGGGAAGACTGCAAAGCCACATAGAACTTTAGAAGTCAGCCCAGCAAAATCAACATCCCTCCAAGGAAATCAACCAGACTTCGAATAATAGCATTCATAAACGCTCCTCTATGTACTCAAAAAAAAAGACAGGAAGACTAGGTACTGAGAACAATCAAAACCAGTATCACACAAAGCAGACAGACTACAGGCTCACAGTAAGTGTTCCAAAATGTTTTTGCTGAATCCTTATAAACTCAGCAACCTCAAAAAACTCTGGAAGCCCTGGCAGACACACCACAAAAAAATTACATAAATGAAATCTGCCTACTCACCTAAATCTAAGCTTTGCAAAATATGACTGTGTCTTTATTTACTTCAAAGCTTCTGCTAAATTCTGAAAAAAATTACAACCACTCTAATGTTTAAAAAACATGTCATTTGGCACTTTGACAGGAAGAAAAAATAGATGCCAAATGTGACCAAGGTGGAAACCACGAGAAGTAAGTGTCTTCTCACCTTAGTTTGCTACATCTTTATTTCCCTTAACTTAAAGTGACCTCTTGGGTGGCGGTATGTATTTTACTGAAATATGTAATACCCAAGACTGGATCTTACAAATAAGACATGCTAAAGATGGTTCTTGATTAAGGTAAGAAAAGCAGCCACAAATTTCTTCTCAAGGAGGTATGTGAGAGATCAAATAAATTAAACCAACATTCTTTCCTACTTTTGAAGTCCAAGTCATTTACCAGACCCACGTGTATAGAGAAAAAAGTGCTTCTGGGCAAATACAAACATTCTAAAAGTCATAAAATTCAGGTTGTAATTTAAGCTAAAATAACCCATGAAATATTAGGAGTAACCATCATTGCATTAATTTCTACAAGAAAATATGCAGTCCAAAGCAAAGTGTCTCCAAACTCCTCTTGAAAAACACCAAATGATCATGAAATTGGCATCATAAAGAAAACCATTAAGGACCAGGTCAACCACCCTGGAGCTGGTTCTCCCTGCATCTGGTTCTTCCTGCAGGACATAAATCCAGAACAGACAATACCAAGCATCACATCCCTAGCTGCTAACAGATGCCTATTATGAAGAAATGTGCATGATTTATAAAATATACATCTGTCAAGGCAAGGTACAGAAAGACACCAAATAGAACACTAGGTCCTGAAAACAGAAATTTAACAAAAAATTCTAAGTCAATTCTCAGACAAATAACACTACCTATCGATGGTCTTAATTTTCACCAAATTTTTAATTTTAATTTAAAATGAAACAAAGTGAAATATTTATGCGGGTGCTTAATACCCCTGTTAATCACCAGTAAAGTCATTTTTTTAAAATGTCCTGACAAAGCAAGATACATTAATTGCCACATTTTCCACTGATAACTTCTCAGCATCCTAGCTTCAGGAAAGGCATGATGGGCAATTAACAGGTAAAAGACACTACACGAGGGGCGCCTGGGTGGCTCAGCTGGTTAAGCATCTGCCTTCAGCTCAGGTCATGATTCCAGGGTCTTGGGATCGAGATCCGCATTGGGCTCCCTGCTCAGTGGGGAGCCTCCTTCTCCCTCTCCCTCTGTTGCTCCCCATGTTTGTGTGCTCTCTCTCTCTGTCAAATAAACAAAATCTTAAATAAATAAATAAATAAATGAATAAATGAATGAATGAATGAATGAATAAATAAATAAATAAATAAAAGACACTATATGAACTGACAAAGTGATCTGGATTTTGATCTCAGATCTCCGTTCTTTAAACTTAAGCATTGTCAGGATACTCACACTACCTTCAATACTAAAAAGTTCTAATTTTACATGTTTAGATTTTGCAAAGACACACATTTGTAATCCAAAATGAGTAAACTTCTCAGAAACAAACTGCTTACATAAACATGATAAAAGTAAATAATTATTTCAGGACTTTTATGTCCCATTTGGTCAATTACCTCTTCAGGGACATCAAATTGTACACTGGTCCCTGACAGAGTTCATCAACCTCAACCACAGAAGCAAGTGATCTAGGAATTGTCTTGCTCTCACTCATACCTGAGAAAGATAACATTAGGAAGTGCGACACATTCTAGAGCACTATTTCTGCTGGCCCAGGGAACATCTGTAATAGAGTACCTGGGGGGCAACAGATAAACTGCAGATTGATGAACTACTCAGGCACACTGGATCAGATAGATTCTTGGAAGTGGAGCTGGAGAACCTAAATTTTTACCAAACTCCTCCAGCTGATTCTTCAGCATGCTGAAGTGTGAGAGCTGTTAGAGCTCCATGGAGTACACAACTGAGCCCTCAAGAAGTACTAAGAAACAGCAGGACAGCTGAGAGAAGGGAACAAAGCCTGTTCCTCTTAGGCTATCTCCACCATCCCTACAGCAAAAATTACAACCACAAAATACCTGGGAAAATGTACTCTCAGGATTTCTGGTTTATTGTGGGTATTTTACAACTGGTGTTAAAGATGTCAGTTGCTATTATCAATGGCTTTAAATTAGTGCAGTGAGTGAGAGCAACGCTATTAGCCATGAAGTTGTTTTGGGACCCAAGCAATGCAAGGAGTACAGGATAGAGTGATGCCCGTTGCTCCAAAAGGCAAGTTCTTTTCACGAACACTGGATTTTCAACAGACAATGCATGAGCTAAAGAAAAAGGAGTGAATGCAAATTACCTTTGTTCTTAAATATAGAACACTGGAGAATAAATGATTCACTGAGAGGTGAATCACTGTTTTGGTTTTAAAGACATTTACACATACCCTACCCCCAACCTACCCACCCACATATCCCACAGTCTCTGATCACCCGAGCTTCAGAGGATTAGAGGCTCGTTCTATTTTTACATCTATAATTGGAATATAAAAATCATGTGATAAATTGTATTTTTTAGGTTGTGCTCAAATAATACTGCTTTACTAAGTATTGAGAGTTAATTTTAAGAATGCTTGATTGGACTTGCTGGAAACCTAGAAACTGACTTGTTTCTGTGGAAAAATAAAAGCAGAGTTCCAAATAATGATAAATAACTTTTGGGATTCATATAAGAAAGTCAGAGATTGCTTATACATTTCACTTAGACATACAGTAAAATCTGGTTAACT
Organism: Mirounga angustirostris; assembly: GCF_029215605.1. NCBI lineage: Eukaryota > Metazoa > Chordata > Mammalia > Carnivora > Phocidae > Mirounga > Mirounga angustirostris. The sequence continues at coordinate 162,146,638 of NW_026991710.1, forward strand.
GAGACTGGTAGCTCACATAATTTACAAATAAAAACAACTGATGTGAGTGATTACAGATCCCTAATTTTGCTTGGGGGAGCTGAGAACAAATCATCTTTTTTACAAGAGCAAATCAGTTAAAAATATAAAGAGATGGTGGTATTATTAGTTTAACACTTCCCTTATCTGGAACATAATAATCCAACAAACACATATTGGGACAACAGAAAATAGACTTTCAGAGTGATCAAAGTATACATGTTCAGAAGACCATGCAATTAAATATATATATGTTAATCAGGAGAACACTTGAGGGCTCTTGTATATGAACTGGGGGAAATCTTGTTATTTTCTAAGTTGGTAAGACTCCCAACCGTTTCTTAGGGAAAGGAGTAACCAAGTATTAAGTCTCCCCTGCCACACATCCCCCCATGACTACCACTACAAGGACGCATAATTCAGTAAGAGATGATGGCCAATTCTAGGAGTACATATCAATCACCTCCACACACCTAGGCTTCAGAATAAATAATCCCTCAGGAAAGAAGGGTGACTGCACACAACTCGAGAAATTAATCTAACTCGGGGCAACAAAATCAAAGGTAAGAACAGCCCAGACAGAGTCCAATTCTCGGAGAACTAATTCCATGTCATCCCATCAATCCCTATCCACTCCATTCAGCATGAGCACTAGAAAGCCGACTAAGAGAGAAGCCAGCATTTGCTGAATTTATTTCCACTATTCCACAAGGACCTGGGAAAGGAGGGACGTAGAGAAGAGTTAGGTAGGCTGAGATCAGGTATACGTTAGAACAGTAATACATTAGAACACAGCCATTTCCAAGGCTCTCACAGGAAATCACTGCTTGCCAAAGCTTAGGAGATCACCAAGTTAATAATGAATGCACTTATAGGTGGGGTGAAGTGTGGGTGCAACTAGCATGACCAAGAAACCCAGTGACCTGTGCCACAGTAAATAAGTCTTAGGTCAAGATCCTCCAGACATTTGCCATGGCATGCTCATACACCATTGGAGTGTAAAGAGATGTAACCCATTTGGAAGAAAATTTGGCTATTTCTGTCAAAATCTGAGATGCACACACCCCTTTAGCAACTCCACTTGTAGGAATTTAGTCTACAAAAACCAACGTGCCAAAGAGGGCAGTAAAATGATATTTGTTTCAGCAAAACACAAGAAATAATTTACATGTCTATCAATAAGGGTCTAATGACCTATTCTAGAATATAATGAAATACAATAGAGATTTAAGAAAAGAATAAGGAAGACTTTATGTGCTACTCTAAAGCTATCTCCAAAGAATATTAAGTAAAAACAGTAAAGTAGAAAACTGTGTAGAATATGCAACCATTTATGGGAGGGATGTGTGGGTATGTGCATGTACATATACATACATACACACACACACACACACACACACACAATCTCTAGTAACAGGTTGCCAGGAGACCTGGGCTTTTGAGGTTAGAGAGAGACTTTCTCTTTATAGTTCCTACCCTTTTATATCAATTAATTAATTAGTTTTTAATTACACATCATATATTATTTCCAACTTGAGGTTGTTTTGTTGGTTGGTTGTTTTCTTAAGGTTCTCTAATGTACAGATTCCTTCTGAGCATTCAAGAAGTTACAGAAAACATTTACAGATGTTCCTGTAAAGGAAAATTGCAGGTCAATCTCACAAAACCAAATGTAAAAATCCTAAACAAGAAATTAGCAAAGTGGGGCGCCTGGGTGGCTCAGTCGTTAAGCGGCTGCCTTCGTCTCAGGTCATGATCCCAGGGTCCTGGGATCGAGCCCCGCATCGGGCTCCCTGCTCGGCGGGAAGCCTGCTTCTCCCTCTCCCACTCCCCCTGCTTGTGTTCCCTCTCTCGCTGTGTCTCTCTCTGTCAAATAAATAAATAAAATCTTTAAAAAAAAAAAAAAAAAGAAATTAGCAAAGTGAATTCAACAATACATAAAAAAAAATAATCCATCACAACCAATCTGGCTTTATCCCAAGAAAGCAAAGCTGTTTTAATTTTAGAACTCCATTAATGTAATGTACCATATTGACAAATTAAAGGAGAAAAAAACCTATCTGATCATCAGAATACCTGCAGAAAAATATTTGATGAAATTCAACATCCATTTATTATTTTAAAAAGAATCCTTAGCAAACTAGGTATAGAAAAGAAGTTCTTATTGGCAAAGGCATTACAAACAATCCAGAGTAAACACCATACTTAATGGTGAAATTCTCTTCCTACCTGTCCTATAAGCAAACAATACAAAGGTGTTTAATGGTGGGCCTTAAGCCCTTTTTGGAAGATTAACCCCTTCAAAATATCATACATACGCTTTCAGCATATTTTATAACATCTTACATCATAACTTCCAAAGCCAGAAGTTCCATGAATCCCAACTGAAGAATCCTTGAAATAAAGGCTTAAAAAAAAAAAAAAAAAGTATAAAAACAGGAATCCATTCTATAGCACTATCTGATTTACAGTACTAAAACAAGACTCTATACACTCAAGTGTTCACAGACTACAAAATAAATAAAGTCCATGCTCTACAGCCCTGCACAATCTGGTTCCATCTCCTCTTTCAACTTTTATCTCTCACTGATCCACTACACTAGCCAACACTATTCATCTACTCAGTATTTAATGCCTTATGCCTCCACCAACCTTGTCCTTCCACCCTCTCTCCAAGCTCACATCCAACTGAGAGAGAAGCAAGTCAAGATGAGTCAAGACATCAACTTTATTACTGATAAAGCTGACTAGGGAAAATGGCTATAATCTATGATAAGAATTAGCCAGACTTCTCTAGCCAGTCATTGGCACAGCTAGACAACCCCAAGCCATCCCAGCAGGGCCGGATCTTTTAAGGCAGGAAAAGCCAAACGCAGGCTGACTCTGAACAGAGAGGCCTAGCAGGTGATGAGTTGAAAATCTTCATTCTCCCCAACTCACCAATCAATAAGTCAATCCTCTTTCTGTGGCAGTCCCTTTGACTGGAAACATGAGACCAGGTAAAGACAGACTGTCTCATTAATACTCAACCCTTCCTTCAAGGCATAGTACAAGTCCCACCCCTGACCAGAAAACCATCCCATCCCAGACATCATTTATCATGTTATCCTTTCCTTGGAATTCCTATAGCACTTAATACTGTGTTACTCTTGTCATTTGCAATAATATCTGTTGTACTGATGAGTAGTCTATCCAGATAAAATAGACAATAAGTCTCCTGATCCTGGGACTCTATCTTATCTCTCTGACTTTGCATCACTTAGATGCATGCCCTAACAAAAATGACACTCAGCTATCCACTGATTTTGAAAAATTATTCATGTCAGAATGTGGAGTGGAGTGTTCAATAGTTAGGAAGGAATGCTAAATAAAGGGGAAACATAATCAAGCAGTGTTCTCTGAAGATTCATAGTCAGTGGCATGCCTGGTTAGAATACAAAATACAAAGAAGCAGCAAAAGCCAAGAGAATAGGCAAGAGAGACGCGAGAGAGGGGATTACAGTTATTTAGAGGTGATTTGGAAAAGGGTTCTTTGAATGTCAGAGTAATAAATTAAAGCAGAAATCATAAAATAATGGAAAGCTGTCCAACAAAGAACTGAACAAAACAATTCATGAAAACAAATTAAGAAATGCATAAATATACTAAGGGTCACTTCACTGTAGGTCCTCAGCTGATCCTGAACTGCTTACTGCCTCTGGGATATTCCTCACAAAACAGAGTTGCCAAAAATCAGAGGTGGTAACTAAGTCATTTTTATGCTCTTTTTATGTACAACCAACAGATCCCAATTAGTCCTTATTAGAGTTCCAAGCCTAACTGAAAAGAATAATGAAGACGATTTACGGAGCTGAAAAATGAAACTTCTGCAAAGAGTAAGAAAGCTTCGGAAAAATATTAAAAAAATTCTGAGGCGTAATCATACTCTTCAAAGACTAGAAGTTAAAGAGAATATAGCAAGTAGACATTTTACAGCTCCACTGCAAAATGATGAAATTCAGCAACAGAGAAATTTTACCGAAATACACAGGAGAAACTCTAAGCATAAGCATTGTTAATGAAGCAGAGTAGAAACAATACTATCTTTTTTAGTCATTTCAATACTTGGTAGTCCACACAGCTGTCAACACAATGGGACAGTAATACAGAACACAGTAACACAGAACATGTTGCTACAATTTAAGCTATCTAAAGGCAACAGAAGATAACAAACAAGAGTCATAAAAAATAAATATACAGAAACTAATAAATATACAGAGGAATATTATTCCTCTAGAGAGGTCTTTAAAATTGTCATTCAGGCATTTTTGTTTGTCCTGAGTCAAAGAGCAGATAAATCAGGTATCTGTCTGACAAAAATATTTCTAAATCCTGGTCAACAATGTATGTGCTTCTTCCTCCACTGCCCAGAGCTCATTCCTTCGAGCACATAACAGACATTACCTGCTTTCCTGATAAAACTTTGTAAAATCTGCAACACTGGCTTTCTTTCTGCAAAAATTTTGTATTAGTCTCAAAATGAAGACAGGTCAACTATGATTCTTAAAACCTTGTTGTGCCTATTAGGAATCCTTGAACACTTTCCCCAGCATTAAAAAACTTAGAAGTCTTTGGTTTGCTTTAAGGAAGAAGCCGGGTGGGACGACAGTGAAATTGAGAGTAAAAACCAAGCTGGTCCAGGGTGTCCTGCAGGCTGCAAAATGCAGTTTAATCAGAGTGCCATTTTTCTTTTTGTTCAAATGATTTTAATTATTGGAATGCACAATTTTTTAAATATGCAATAAAGTTTTAAAACCTGAAAAAAAATAAATAAAGTTGGCAAGATATAACAATACAGATACGCAGCCAAGGGGATTTTTTTATGGGAGAGAGAAAATATCGTTTTGGAAAAAACGGCAAACCACATTGCTAATGCAATATGCAAGTCAGATGTATTTTTTTAACTGGGTAAAAAGATCATTCTTAGATGGGACTTGGAGTTATTTCAGTTTGACTATCAAGTTTATGCTTGAATCCTTCCACAGCACACTGAAGTTTGAATACCTCCAACTGTAGAAGAACTGACTAGCCTAGACAGCTCTTACTGTCTAGGAAAAAAAAAAAAAAGGTATGTATGGTTACAAACTATGAGCCAGGGGTGCCTGACTAACCAACTTCACATACTGTATCACCTTAATCCTTATAAGCACTTGAGATCTAGGTTCCACTGTCAATCTTATCTCAAAGAAGACATAGAAGAGTTAAATATCACATCAGGCCACCAGGGCACCACATCAGACCAGCCAAGATTTGCCGTGGTCTTTGGAAGAGTTCTGTTTAGACTACATATATTCCCATACATTACAACCCACAAAGAACTTGACCCCCTTAATTTCTGCTTCTAAAAACTAAAAAATTCCTTCAAAACTTTTCTCATGCACATACCAGGTTCTCAAAATTTTCTGCATGCTATGGGTTCTCAGTTTGTGAACCTCAGGATTTTGTTTTTTTTATTTTATACATACCCAACTAGCAACAACTGAAATGCAAAGCATAAACAAAACAAATTCAATTCTTTTTCAGAATTACTCAGAACGGTAAGTAGAGACCATTAAAACATTTAAAAACTAGAACCAATGATTAGTTCTTTACATTTATCTTGCCAGAGGAATACACAACACTGCCAGGAGTAAATAAGAAATGGGGAGTGGGGGGAAATACATGGTCAGTAGCAATGTTTCGGGTATAAATAATTTATTAATAGTACTACAAATTTAATGAAACAGCAATATTTTAAGGCTTTGCTTATAGCTAAAATAGAGAGGCCACATTATTACAACATGAAGTAAATATGTCCCTGGAAAGAGTAGGAGTTAATCAAGCTGGCCCCATCGGTTGGGTCCATTCATCCTAGGTATTCCATACTTGTATGATTTGCTTGCTGCCCCTCTGTGAATATTAGTCCCTGCTTTCAGTAATTTAGCCACAAGACGTAGGCCTTCTTCATGTACAGAGGAAAGAAAAATTATGAAAAGTAATGGAATTTACACATTTCAGTACTTTCTACCAAAAATATAATACCTCATTAAGAAGACAGCACTTACATATGCATAGTTTCCACGTTTATTTGCCTGTATTTACAGGCAAAATAGCTCCCTAAGAAATATTATTTTCTAATTCTAATCCACATCTCTTGTTACACTTCACCAAAATAATGTTTTACTCCTTAACACCTTGGAGCATTTACTTTCTTATTTCAAGGACTCAGTGGCCTCAGAACAAATTCATAGCACAAGCACTGATTTCCTCCTCACAGTGCTACTTCCTGAGCAACCAACTACACTCAACTTCTCTCTTTGCAAGGCCTCCCTTGATTTCCAAAGCTGCTGGAGTGCAGAGTGGCTCTGCACTGGCTGTTTTTTACTCAGAGACACACAAAAGACCCCTGTGTCTACCAACTATTCGCAATTCACTCAACTCACTGGTCTCCAGTTTACACCCAAGCCACTCCTTTTGCATATTTTGAAACTCAAAGAAAACATAACATTAAAAAGAAAGTGACACATATTTCTTCATTGAGCTATACAATGGACTATTATTATAATTAATGTTGCTTTTAGGCCAGATTTTTTGCTTTTATAAAATGTTTTTTAAAAATATCTCAGCCCTGAAATGTTTAAGACTACTAAAAACAATTTGCATGACCAACTTATTCTTCATTGAAGTTCAACTCATAAATAGGTTCATTCATGCTAAAAAGCTATTTTTAAATGCGCCTAACTCATTGCTTAGAATCACTAACAATTAAGCATTATACTTCAGTGCAATCTTAAAAGTTTAAAATTATATTTCTCCCATCTCCTTCCCAACTCCCCCAATTCTGCCATCCTGAATATCAACATTATTTTAAACTTTGCTGTTCTTCTATTACAGTAGCTTCATTCATAGATAATTCAGAAATAATGCCTTTCTGAACACTCTGGCATCTGACTTTTAAATTCAGTTATTATACCAGTCAGGTTTTGGCTACATAAAGATGTATGAGCACATCCTGCCAAGCCCAAGAGGTTTCCCCAAATGAAATCAGGGGGAAATCTACCCAGAGAGGAGGCTATGCCCTTCAGGAATCAGCATCCCTATTGGGCCATTCACAAAAGGACCACAGGCTTCACTGGCAAGGCTTTGTTCTCTCTCATCTCATCAGCCCTCTCCTTGGCATGAACACCATATCCCCTGGTGAGAATGCACATCAGGTTGCCAGAATGACAATTTATTACTCAAGTAGGGCACAAAGTTTAAACTATATGCTTTTAAAAATGACAGCCTGGGGCACCTGGGTGGCTCAGTCATTAAGTGTCTGCCTTCGGCTCAGGTCATGATCGTGGGGTCCTGGGATCGAGCCCCGCATCGGGCTCCCTGCTCTGCGGAAAGCCTGTTTCTCCCTCTCATGCTCCCCCTGCTTGTGTTCCCTCTCTCGCTGTGTCTCTCTCTGTCAAATAAATAAATAAAATCTTCAAAAAAAAAAAACCAAAACACTAATTTCTTTAAAAAAAAAAAAAAAAAATGACAGCCTGGAGTTATTAAAGAAGCCGAGTCCCACAAACAGACCTGAAGCTGCAAAAGGTAGTAAGAGGTCTACAGAAAAAGTGTCCAGGGATGCCTGGGTGGCCCAGTCGGTGTCTGCCTTAGGTTCAGGTCATGATCCCAGGGTCCTGGGATGGAGTCCCGCATCGGACTCCCTGCTCAGCGGGGAGCCTGCTTCTCCCTCTCCCTCTGCCGCTCCCCCTGCTTGTCCTCTCTCTCTCTCAAATAAATAAAATCTTTAAAAAAAAAAAAAGTGGGGTGCCTGAGTGGCTCAGTTGGTTAAGCATCTGCCTTCAGCTCAGGTCATGATCCTGGAGTCCTGGGATTGAGCCCCGCATCGGGCTCCCTGCCCAGCGGGGAGTCTGCTTCTCCCTCCGACCCTCCCCCTGCTCATGCTCTCTCTCCCATTCTCTCTCTCTCAAATAAATAAATAAAAATCTTAAAAAAAAAAAAAGTGTCCAATCCAACATGTAACAGTCAAGCTTACAGGATTCTTGAAATAGACGGCAAATAGACGGCAAGTTAAAACATGTGAGGCCAACAGGCTTACTCCCTTACTCCTCATTTTGACACACCTAGTGGAAGGGCCTCAAGCTTAATACAGTACTTTACTTTATTGTTTAAAGCAATATGTAAACAAAATAAATAGAAGCTTACTGGCAGAGTAAAAGCCACGCCTGGGTTAAACTCCTGGTAATATAACACTTGGTATTTTCCGTGCCCAATTTTTCCAGAGAGTTTAAGGCACATTACTAGCACGATCTCATTAATCCTTACAACACCTTATGAGAGGAGTAGGCAACAAGTATTTTAATCTCCCTTTTTAAAATGGAAAAAAAAAATGTGATGTATAACTTTCCAAGATTACAGCTGGTACACAGTCAGGGAAACAGCTAGCCTGACTCTCAGTAAAAGGTGGAATACACTGGGCTATTTTAAAGGAAATGATTCTCATTGAGGTAAGATGGATTTCTTAGGCAGCTGTATACTATTAACCTTACATATAAAACTGCCAGTTATTTTACCAGCAAAAATGGGTTTATTTGGGTAGAGCAGAGAATTGCAATTCAGGACATACAAACTACCAAGCTATGGCAAAACCACAGCTAAGTCTGGAGAACAATGGAGAGGAACGTTCTTTTATAGAGAAAAGGAGGGAATTGGGAGGGGCTGTTATAAACAAAAAGTATACTGGAGTAAACTGGGAGTTCCAAGTGTAGTGGCTTTTCATTGGCTGTGCTGTTACAGAGCAAGGAGAAAACCCTTCTCTCCTGCTGTAGTAAAGCAGTACGGACTTGCAAAGTATCTCTGTTGGTTCTGCAACTGACAAGTGAAGGCTCCCCCTTCTGACCTCCCAACTCCATTTTTGTTAGGTTTCCCTTTATAATTTCCACACTACTATATACTTTGCAAAAGGGATTGCCATTCCACTTCTCACAAAGTTTTTAGAATTTATACTACAATGTCAAACAAAGTTGTTTTTAAAAGTGCATACTTCTGGGGTGCCTGGGTGGCTCAGATTGTTGGGCGTCTGCCTTCGACTCAGGTCATGATCTCCAGGTCCTGGGATCGAACCCCACATCAGGCTCCCGGCTCGGCGGGGAGCCTGCTTCTCCCTCTCACTCTGCCTCTTCCCCTGTTTGTCCTCTGTCTCTCTCAAGTGAATGAACAAAATCTTAAAAAAAAAAAAAAAAAAATGCATACTTCCCCAGACCTCTTAGCTTCCAATTATACCCTACAACTGTGCTACTCAAACACGGGTATCTTCAAATCCTCAGGGTTACTCAGCAGTGTGCTAAGGGGTACACAAAGTCTCAGGACCAATGGGTACATTTTCTTGGAGTTCAGTTTGAATAGACAGTCATTTAAAACCTGATTTTTATATTAAAATAAGTATATTTTTAACATGTAATGGAAAATGGGCATAAAATTTTTAAATGAGTCATAAAAGAAATTATGTCCATGCAGCATGCTGCTTTAGAGTATGCACTCAAGCAAGGTTGGGAGAGTAGAAGGAATGTAACTTGTTTTTTAGGGGTAATTCAAGGGAAATGTTTCAGAAGTTCTGATAAACAGAACTAAGAGATTTAAGAGAAAAACTTATTCCAATCTTCTTGCCTAGCCCAAACTATTCCAGGCAAATGGGAATACACTGTTCTATAAAGTCTTTTTACTTGGCTTTCTTTTCACGTAGGTTCTAAGACCTATCAGACTGGGATTCTACTTCACATCTTCTACAGAAATATCTTAAGATTACCAGCAGTAAATGGGGCTCTTGGGTGGCTCAGTCAGTTAAGCAGCCAATTCTTGATTCAGCTCAGGTCATGATCTCATGGTCCTGGGATCAAGCCCTGCATGGAGCCCCAAGTTGAGCCCCTTGCTGGGCACTGCACTCAGCAAGCAGTCTGCTTGAGGATTCTTTCTCTTTCTCCCTGTTCCTCACCCCACTCAAATAAATAAATAAATCTTAAAAGAAAAAAAAATTACCAGCAGTAAAATGCTATAACCACATTAAACCTAGACAATGCTTAGCTCTACTTATGTGTACACTTAACTATTTTAAGAATGCCTAACACATACCAGGTTCACCCTGCTAAAGTCTTTTAACTATGAGCTGGTCCATAAGGTGCCTGAACCCCTTTGACTCTTAGAAGAGTGTTCTCTTTAGTATTTCAACCAGAAAGTTAAAAAATAGGGGCGCCTGGGTGGCTCAATCAGTTAAGCATCTGCCTTTGTCTCAGGTCATGATCTCAGGGTCCTGGCATCGAGCCCCACCTCGGGCTCCCTGCTCAGTGGGGAGTCTATTTGTCCCTCTCCCTCTGTTCCCTCCCCACCCTGCTCATGCTCTCTCTCTCAAATAAATAAAATCTTTAAAATAATAATAATAATAATAATAAAGAAAAGGCATATGACCACATATGTTGGCAGGAGTGATTCCTTTACACTTACTAAAAATATACACTAACTGGGGCACCTAGGTGGCTCAGTCAGTTAAGTGTCTGCCTTCAGCTCATGTCATGATCTGGGGTCCTGAGATGGAGCCTGAGTCGGGCTCCCTGCTCAGCAGGGAGCCTGCATCTCCCTCTCCCTCAGCCTCTCCGCACCACTCCTGCTCTCTCTCTCAAATAAATAAGATCTTAAAAAAAAAAAAGAAAAGAAATATCACTAACTGCCAAAAGAGTCACATGATCAAGTTAGTAACCAAAGGTAAAAAGCACACAAAGGTTACCAGATACCAGGTAACCAGGAAAATCAACTGACTGGGCAAAAATGGCTTCTCCCAAAACTTACTTCCTTCCAAATGCATAGAATTAAGATTAAGTATTGAGGGCCCATTCATATATTCCCAGATGCTATGAAGGGAATTGCTTCCAACGTCCAAGAAGTTCAACAAGAGGCTAGTGAAAGATCTAAATCTAAACCACCAAAATTAAACTGGTAACCCCTCTGAGGAGCTAAATGAGCAACTACACCCATGGAAGACATTCATTTCAGCTCCTCGGGACACCTCTAGATTTACAAAAGAACCAGGGTGCAGAAATGCATATCCATGTTCCTACAGTTCCTGAAACTACCAGAGAAGGAAGATACTCTTGGTTTTCAATTGTTTGGGGTTCCAGAACCCTTGGAGAAGGTGGTGAATACACTGTACCCTTTCTTGAGGGGAAACAAAAAATCCACACACACATAGAACAAAAATATCCACTCACACCCACATAGAACACTGTACACTACTTCAGGGTAGCCGTTGCCCTCGGTTAAGATCATCCTGTATTTCTACCCAATAACGGAGATTTCTCAATTCAGAAAAACTGCTCTCAAGTCCAATTCGCCTAATTAGGATACTCAGACATTGAGGAAGATTTCACAAGCAGATCATAAAGTATACTGAACTTTATTTTTAAAAACAGAACTTCTATGTCTAAATGAATTGTCCTCATTCAAAGAGTCGCCCTAGGAAACCACACTTGTTATTTCAAGAAATCCTGAGCAAATCATTTAGAATTCCTGTTCTGAAGTAACCTCCAAAACCAGTTTTCACATCACGTAAGACAGGGGGATTCTTCACAGACACACCTCATGTCTCACTAAAGAAAGACTGTGTTCCAGCTTGCTATCACCTGGCCTACAGAGCAAACTTTCAAAGTTGTAGCCTGACTCAAAAATAAAATCCACCCAGAAAAAAATAAAGGTCCATCACTGCTGTGGGTAATTTTTCAAAATGCAATGGAGGATATAAATGTAATTCCAAAGTAAAAAGATCCAACAATGTGTTCAGCTACTGTAAAATCACAAAAATAAGTGTAAAGCCTCCTCAAGTGTCTACTCTGAAAAGAATAATGTTCTTCAAAATCTTTTATGTTTTGATATAAAATTTATTTATTTAATAAACAGGTGGCGGGGGGCGGGAGGGAAGCTAATGTTCAGTATGCTTTCCAGAATGCCTTCTCTTACTGGGATCCATTTTAATAACAGCTTTAAGGTACTAAGTAAAATTATATCACACTCATATATTCTTTTAAAAATCCCTTTCCCACAAATATTCTTTGTTCAAGTGCTCCACAAAGTACACTATCTTAATGAAATTCTGAAAACAAAACAGCTGAATTTAGATTTAGAAATCCACAGTACAGGGGTGCCTGGGTGGCTCAGTCATTAAGCGCTGCCTTCCGCTCAGGTCATGAGCCCAACGTCGGGCTCCCTGCTCAGCGGGGAGCCTGCTTTTCCCTCTCCCACTCCCCCTGCTTGTGTTCCCTCTCTCTCTATCAAGTAAATAAATAAAATATTAAAAAAAAAAAAAATCCACAGTACAAATGTGTATTTACGGAATGACCAGAAAACAATACAAATTCCTAGTAGGGGGAAATTCAGTAATGAAATAAAGTATCCATGTTGTAGATCTTGTTAAAAATTATTTTATAGGGCGCCTGGGTGGCTCAGTCGGTTAAGCGACTGCCTTCGGCTCAGGTCATGATCCTGGAGTCCCAGGATCGAGTCCCATCGGGCTCCCTGCTCGGCAGGGAACCTGCTTCTCCCTCTGACCCTCCCCCCTCTCATGTGCTCTCTGTCTCTCTCATTCTCTCTGTCTCAAATAAATAAATAAAATCTTTAAAAAAAAAAAATTATTTTATAGTTACAGCTTGTTGTGTTCATTTCTAAAAAGAGATCACACTCTACCTTATTTGTTCAAGGTCTGGTATTCACAGACATGGACTAATAAGCAAGACAAATTTCAACAAGATAGTGTAAGATTAAATTAATCAAACACCCTTGATATTTTGAATGTTCATCTGTAGGAAAATTCAATATCCAAATTGTTATATTAGTATCATTAATATTATTATTAATATTAGCCTTGGCTATCATACTCCACAGACCTGAGTCCCTGTTAACTTACTTATAATTTAATGTAAGTGGGTGTAATTTAAAGTAAACCCAAGGATCTTTAGAAATCTGAAAATACTAGTCATAAGGAGTAAATATTCTGAAAGGACGTATTATTATTATTATTATGGATTTGTAGATACCACAAACACATGGTTTCCATATGAATGGCCCACAGGGGATTTTTTAAAAACCCCTCCAAATTATATATAGCTTTAAAGAATTTAAAAAGTTTATTTCTGCTAATAAAATATAAATATATACAAGTGTGCAAGGTAACATTTCTTAACTATCTAGTTTTTGAAATGAGAAATAACATGCTCAGTAAAAGAGGGAAAAAAACCCTCATTTACCCTAATATATTCAAACACTGATAAACCAACTTACCTCATTTTCTTAAATTTATTTGCAATTTGAGCCCTTCCATGGAGCTCGGTAAAAACTTCAGTTTTATAATAGATTGTAACCTTCCTACCAGCCAATCAGACATAGCTTTACCATTTTATAACACTTTCCACATCCAAATTTCAACATCCTGGCATGTTCCCTGCCTGACCACCTTCTTTTTTTTTTCCCTAAGATTTTATTTATTTATTTGACAGAAAGAGAGACAGCGAGAGAGGGAACACAAGCAGAGGGAGAGGGAGAAGCAGGCTTCCCGCTGAGCAGGGAGCCCGATGTGGGACTCGCTCCCAGAACTCTGGGATCATGACCTTAGCCGAAGGCAGACGCTTAGCTTAACGACTGAGCCACCCAGGCTCCCCTGTCCACCTTCTTTTAAAAAATACTATTACCGGGGCATCTGGCTGGCTCAGTAGGTATAGCATGAGACTCTTGATCTCAGGGTCGTGAGTCCAAGTCCCACAATGCGTGTGGAGCCCCCTTAAAAAAATAAAGTAAAATAAATAAATGTACTATTACCAGTGGGAGAGTCTGCGTTGTGTGAATGGAGGTCTCAGTTCTTGGATTCCGCATGAAGGATGTATGTGAGGATCCACGCTTTAATAAAGACAGCCAGAAAGCAAGTAGCAAGCACAAAGCAGTACATTAAGGACAGTACACCCTCAAGGTGGGAAAGCAGGCAGGCCTAGAGCTGGCCACGCACCGGTCAGGGGTGTCTCACAGAGGTTATAGCTAGGCAGTCTCCAACTGAGGTTGTTTCCAATCATCTAAGGGACTCCTCCTAAGGGTTGGGAGGGGGAGTTTCTGGCCCTACAAGGTACTTGCCAGTACAAACGGAACTGTCAGAGCCATCTTCCCCCGGGGGGGTTGGTGGGGGAGGTCAAAACCACAATATAAATATATTATAATGAAGCCACAGGTTACCCTGGGGCAGCAGTTGAAGAGGAGAGCACAGGTTCTGCACCTGCGGCTCTTCGTCTGTCAGCCCCAGGGTGCTGGAAGCAGCAAGGCCAAGATGTTAAAAGCCACAAAATCAGGATATTGTGCCCTCAGGCTTCTATGTGTGCTTCTAAGTGGCACCTATTTATCACTTTTGCCTCCAGGTCATGTCTAACTGCTACTCTATCAGTACTTGCTTTGAAAGGGTCAAAAAATAAATCTCTCTGGGGCGCCTGGCTGGCTCAGTCAGTGGAGCATACAACTCTGGACCTCACGGTTGTGAGTTCAGCCCCATGTTGGGCATAGAACTTAATTAAAAAACAAACAAAGAAATCTTGCTTACAAGAGTACTCTGAAAATTAATCAGTTAAGGATGAAAAGATATAGCTCCTAACTGCCACATAAATAGCAATTATACACCCTAGGGAGTACATTCCTTAACTAGTACATGCAAACCTCAGATGTGCTTAGGCAGAGATGATTACACACCAAAATCCTATACCACAACTTGAAAACACTCAAATAAGGATGTACCTGCCTAGGTTCCTGGTGAAAAACAAGAAACTGACTCAGGTTAGCTTAGGCAGAAAAGGTGCTTGTGCCTGGCCAGGTTTCGGGGAGCTCACTGTCTGCAGAGGGGCTGCAGATGCAGACTCAGACTGGGGCCAAGCAGGGCAAAGCACAACAGAACAGCCTCGCCTGCCGGAACGCTGCGGGAGCCACTGCTCCAGCCACTACTCCACCCCAGGAGACACCCCAGGAGACAGTCACCTCCATCCACCTAGACTCTGGACCATAGATACTGTTACCCGTCAACCAGCGCAGCTGCCTCCAGTAGTCTACACAGGCAAACTGAAGCACTCAGAGCTCCTTAGACTCACAAGCCCAATCTGATGGCCAGAAGTAGGCCACGGTAGGCCTGCCTGCCTTGGGCTTTAGCACAGGGAGGTTGAGCCCAGCTTTCCATTGGCCTTGGATTACCACAACAAAAAAGAAAACCGAACACAAAAAAGATAAACATCTGCCACAGAAGGGTCTACAAGAAATTAAACTGGTAGGGTACCTTCCAGATCTAAAATACTATGAAGAGTTCAGGTAAAGATTTAATGCTCATCACATTAAACAGAGAAATGTATCTTACTGATGAAAATAATAAGGAATGAAGAGCCTATTACCTCAATCTATTTTCACAGAGAATAGATCTGATGGAAGCTACTCATTAACAAAAACAAATAGTCAATTAAGCTCCTCTTTTATTTATGTATTATAGATTTATTTATCTATATACCTTTGGCTGTGGAAAACAAGTGGAATTGATTTTCCCCAATGATGCTACATAAAATATTATATTGTTTAGAACAAATATCAGGAGGGGAAAGAGGAGTCTATGAGAAACTATCAAGTGCAGGCAGAATAGACATTTTCCGCTCCTCTACAGAACACAATTACAGAGTCAGATTTTGGCTCAACATACATAATTCCTCAAAACACCTGAAGGAATCCAAACAGTGAAATAATTTCTACAGCAAAAGAGTGCGCTCCCCACCACTGGAAGTGTACGAGCAGGCTAGGCGGCCAACATTAGGAGCACCGTGCAATGTGCTTGTGCATGCCGAAACTCTAATCCCAATGTAATTGTAATTGCAGATGAGCCTTTGGGAGGTAACTAGGTCACGAGGGTAGAGCTCTCAAGAATGGGATTCGTGCCCCTTACAAGAAGAGGACAGAGAGCTGAGTAGCTCCCTTTCCACTATGGAAGGCACAGCAACAGGGCAGCCCTCTGTAAACCAGAAACCAGGCCCTCACTAGAAAACGACCATGCCACCACCCTGAACTTGGACTTCCAACCTCCAGTACTGTGAGAAATGTTTACCATTTAAGCCATCCAGTCTATGGTAATTTGTTATAGCAGCCCAGACTGACCAAAACAAACATGAAAACTGCCAGCACTGAGTAAGTTGATCCAAAGAGAGTTCTGAAGGAGGAAAAAAAAGAAGACTGAAATTAGCAAGATAAAATTTTGGATTTGGACTAAAATATTGACCAAATATAGGCTGGCACAGACATGAGTCTTGGGTATTTGGGGAACTACCTAACACAATCTTAGATTTCATTAGAAGAGTAATGTCCAGTACCCAATCTGCTCAGACCATCTGAGAGTCCTGAGTTCTTTTTTTTTTTTTTTTTTTTTTTAAGATTTTATTTATTTATTTGAGAGACAGAGAATGAGAAAGAACACATGAGAGGGGATAGGGTCAGAGGGCAAAGCAGACTCCCCGCCGAGCAGGGAGCCCGATGCGGGACTCGATCCAGGGACTCCAGGATCATGACCTGAGCCAAAGGCAGTCGCTTAACCAACTGAGCCACCCAGGCGCCCGAGAGTCCTGAGTTCTTCTTGGGGTTTCCCATTTTAAAAAGGACAATGGCACACTTGAAAGTATCTAGCCAGTGATGACCAGGACTGCAAGGCATCTGAAAACTGTCTCAAGAGGAGAACTAAGATAAAATAGGGATGATAACAAGAGAAAAGAAAAAAGATCTGATCAAATCTGCTCACACTGCTCTGACAAGATACCACAGACTAAATGGCTTAAGAACCAGCCTCCAGGCCTCTCTCACAGATCTAGAGGTCGGAAGTCCAAGATCAAGGTGCCATAGGGTTGTTTACTGATGAAGCCTCCCGTCCTGACTTGTAGATAGCCACCTTCTCACTATATCTGTCTCTCACAAAGAGAAATCTCCGCTGTCTCTTCCTCTTTTTTTAAGAACACTTGTCCTATAGGATTAGGGCTCCACCTTTACGACCTCATTTAACCTTAATTACCTTCCTAAACGCTCCATCTCCAAATTTAGTGACATTGGGGGTTAGGGCTTCAACATACAAATTCTGAAGGGATATAAATCGGTCTACAAGATCCAATCTTAAGTACATGAATGACTACGACTGAAAAGGATACTCATTTGTTTATTCCTGCAGGAAGCAAAATCAGAAACACAGGGTGGTGGCGCCTGGGTGGCTCAGTTGGTTAAGCTTCCAACCTTTGATTTCAGTTTAAGTCATAATCTCAGGGTCATGAGATGGAGCAGGGAGTCTGCTTGAGATTCTTTCCCTCTGCCCCTCCCCCCATTCTCTCTCTCTCACTCTCTCTCTCTCTCAAATAAATAAATAAATCTTAAAAGAAAGAAACAAACAAACAGGGCTTCTAGAGTTGCACTAGATGAAGTCTAAGCTTCTGTCAACTCTACTATCATAACTATTATTATTAAACTACAGGATATACATTATCGGGTGCTTCTTATGGACCAAACTTTGTGCTAAGCAGGATTTCACTGACTCTTTATATCCACTCTGAGGTAAATACTACTACTACAGCCATTTGTTGTCACTTATAAATGACAGTTCACTCTTGCCCGGTGTCACAGTGCTGGTAAGTGGCAAAAGGACCAGATCCCAGGCAAACTCCGAAGTCACCTACAGAGCTTTTAACCATTACATTGAACAGCCTCTCTAAACTAGTAAAAGACAGTAAGTACAATCCAACTGAGGAAATAAATCCATTTATCAACAGAAAATCACACAGAAGAAAACTAAAATGCTAACAACCACATTACCACCATTGTTTATTTTTCTTCCCCTGTACCAGTTCATCTTCACTGCACACCAAGAAGGCAGGTATTATTACACAAAATTACGGATGAGCAAACAGGCCCAGAAAGCTTTCCTCAAATTCATACAATGACTAAAAATATCTGGGGTCAGGATTCAAACTAAGGTCTGAGCTATTCTTCATGCAAATCTTTCATAACTATAAACCCCCTGTTTATGGGACTCTCACTTGGCTCAGGCCCTAAGACCTGATGGATTTCAAAATCCCTGGAGTTGACCAAATTTCCCAGGAAGGGCCAAATATAATCCTATGTGCCTTCAAGGGGAAGAGATCTAAGGAGAGCAAATTAGACTTTTCACCACCAAGTCCTATGGCCCATTTGACAAATACTTACGGAGCCCCTGCGATGTGCTAGTCCCAGGGAACATGTAGAACAGCGAACAAAAGAAAATCCCACTCACCTACCCACTACATGCTGGTAGAGGGTAGACTGAACAAACAAACGTCTAATACAGAACACATCAAGTTAAAAAAGAAAGGCACAGAGAGTGAAGGGGCAGAGGGCTGGGGGCAGAAGACCCAAGAGGTGCCATTTTAGAACTCGTGGTCAGAGAGACTTGTGTTTGGCACAGCAGGCCCACTAGCTATTACATCCAGCAGGTCCTACAGTCTTGACTACTGTTCAGTGCATTTTTCCTTTTCACCAGATCAAAGGGTAGACCCTAGTGCTAACTGAAAACAATAGGTCAAACAGAAAGAAAAATCAGAAGTCTTTTTCCTTGACCTCAAGGAAAGCAGTTACCATGTACTGTTGCCATGGCATTGGGAAATGGAGAAAGCAGAATTCTAACACCAGGGTAGGAAGAGAAATGCACTAGCAAGGAGAGGACAAAAGCAAGTAGAGGTATATCACTTCCCTGAAAGTGTGGGTAAGGGGAAGAGGTCAAAGCTATGAAGGATAGGGCGCCTGGGTGGCTCAGTTGGTTAAGCGACTGCCTTCGGCTCAGGTCATGATCCTGGAGTCCTGGGATCGAGTCCCGCATCAGGCTCCCTGCTCGGCAGGGAGTCTGCTTCTCCCTCTGACCCTCCTCCCTCTCATGCTCTCTGTCTCTCATTGTCTCTCTCGCAAATAAAGTCTTAAAAAAAAAAAAAAGCTATGAAGGATAATGTCTTTGCCTAATCCCCACCCATTTTCTATACCCCTAATACATCACAGTTCTTAATGGAAGAGTTAGCAGAAAAGTAAAAAGAAAAATACACCAAGTTTCTGAAGTACTCTATATCACATTAGCATATCTCTAAATTGGTATTTTCTGCAAATTTCATCTTTTGGGCCAAAATGTACCTTAGATTTCAACCAGCTAACTTAACACCTAATATAAATGTGCCTTCTTAAACAAAGTATGGCCCAGGAGTGGAGGGCTACATGGTTAGAGTGGAAGAAACATGCTGTAGGGTTAGGCAGAACAGGATTTATATCCTTTCTGCCATTTACAACTATGGGACCCTGGATAAGTTACTTGGCCTATCTAAGCCTCTTATTCTTTACCTGTAAGATTAAAACAGAAAGATTAAAGACTGACTTATAATTTTATAAAGGTATAAAATCTGACTTATAATTGTATTCATTCCCTGGCTTTAAACACTTCCAGTATCTTTAACTTCTACTTCAGTATCACCTGTGATGGGAAGGTGAGGCAGTTCATTCCACTGGTAGATAACTGGAATAAAAGAATTGAAAAATTGCACATAAAGTCAAAATCTTCCTTAATGTGTGAATAGGCAATTCATGAAAAAATATCAACTCCTAATAAACATATGAAAAAAATATCTTAACTCATAAACAAAGGAGTACATATTAGCCAAGATTTTTTAATTTAATAACACCAAGTAATATCATCAATTATGGGGACATAGGCATTGTATCACACACTGCGGGCCAACATACATATGATCTTTCTAGAAAGAAATATAATGATATGAATCAAAGCCTTAAAAATGTGTATTCCTGGGGCGCCTGGGTGGCTCAGTCATTGAGCGTCTGTCTTCGGCTCAGGTCATGATCCCAGGGTCCTGGGACAGAGCTCCACATCGGGCTCCCTACTCAGCAGGAGGCCTGCTTCTCCCTCTCCCACCCATCCCCGCTTGTGTTCCCTCTCTCGCTGTGTCTGTCAAATAAATAAATAAAATCTTAAAAAAAAAAGTGTATTCCCTTCCATCTACCATTCATACTTCTAAGAAATTTCATAAGAAAATATTAAGTGGATGTTCTTGCAATAAAAATTGCATTGCAATAAAAAACTAGAATCAAAAGACCGACTATTCAAATAAATTACAATCCTCCATATAATGGAAAATACAGTCATTAAAAATGCTTACATTGGTGGGTGCTGGGTGGCTCAGTTGGTTAAGCGACTGCCTTCAGCTCAGGTCATGATCCTGGAGTCCCGGGATCGAGTCCCGCATCGGGCTCCCTGCTCGGCGGGGAGTCTGCTTCGTCCTCTGACCCTATCCCCTCTCATGTGTTCTCGCTCTCTCATTCTCTCTCTCAAGTAAATAAATAAAATAAAAAATAAAAAAAAAATGCTTACATTGGAAAAACATTCACAATGCATATGAAAGTTGAAAGGCTATTTATTTTATAGAGAACTCAAAATAATCTTTTTTTTTTTTTAAAAGAAAATGGACCCCTATCTTACACCACAAACAAAAAATCAACTCAAAATGGATTAAAGACTTAAACATAAGATCTGAAACCATAAAACTCCTACAAGAATACACAGGCCTTGACATTAGCCTTGGCTATGATTTTTTTGGATATGAGAGGAAAAGCTAAGACAACAAAGGCAAAAACTAAAAAGCTTCTGCAAAGAAAAGGAAACCATCAACAAAGTGAAAAGGCAATCTATGGAATGACAGAAACTATTTGCAAATCATGTATCTGTTAGGAGTTAATATCCAAAAGATATAAAGAAATACAACTCAATAGCAAAGGAACAATCTAATTAAAAACTGGGCATAGGAAGCGAAAAGATACTTCCAAAAAAGACATCCAAATGGTCAAAAAATACGTGAAAGATACTCAACACCACTGGTCATCAACAAATGCAAATCAAAACCATATTCTGATATCACCTCACAACTATATGAACAGCTATCATCAAAAAGACAAAGATGGGGTGGCTGGGTGGCTCAGTCAGTTAAGCGTCTGACTCTTGATCTCGGCTCAGGTCATGATCTCAGGGTCCTGGGATCAAGTCCCATGACTGGGCTCCATGCTCAGCAGGGAGTCTGCCTGGGGATTCTCTCTTACTCTCCCTCTGCCCCTCCCATTGCTCACACATGCGCTCTCTGTCTTTCTCTCTCTCTCAAAATTTTTTTTTTTAAAAAGATGAGATAACAAGTATTGGTAAGGGTATGGAGAAAAGGAAACCCTTCTGAACTGTTGGTGGGAATGTAAATTGTTGTAGTCACTATGGAAAACAGTATGGGAGGCTTCTTAAAAAGTTAAAAAAAGAACTACCATGTGATCCAGCAATCCTAATTCTGGGTATATAGCCAAAGAAAATGTAAACAGTATGTGGAAAAGATATCTGCATTCCCATGTTCATTGCAGCATTATTCACAATAGCCAAGATACGGAAACAATGTAAATGTCCATCAATGGATGAATGGCTAATGAAGACATGATGTATATGTATATTTATACATATATATTATGCACATTATGTACATGATATATAATATACATACGTTTATATAATATATATAACACATATATACATAGTTATATGTATATATAATGGAATATTATTCAGCCATGAGAATGAAAGAAATGCTGTCATTTCCAACAACATGATGTATCTTGAGGGTATTATGCTAGGTGAAATAAGCCAGAAAGAAAAAGACAAATACTGCGTGGTATCACTTATATGTGAAATCTAAAAACAAACAAACAAAAATTTTAAGTTAAAAACACTTATGCTGAGTAGAAAAGTGGTTTATAGGAGCTACACGGGTGGGGGAAATAACGAAAGGTTGGTAAAAGGGTACAAATTTTCAGCTACAAGATGAGTAAGGTATGAGGACCTAATGTAAAATATGGTGACTATAGTTGATAACACTGTGTTGCATGAATGAAACTTACTGAGATTAGAACTTAAATGTTCTCACCAAAATAAATATTTACCAATATCCATGCTCCTCCACTTCTGGGTACTGGGAGGACACAACTCCCCGGCTCCTGAAAGTTGGGCGTATAGAGATGGGAGTAGTCAAGACCATGTGCTCCAGAATCACAAGGCTGGGTTCAAATCCTAGGTTTTACTTACTTCACTACGTGACACAATAAAAACTGTTTAACCTCTGTAGGCCTTAGTTTCCTTAACTAGGAATAACAACACTATCTCTTAGGGACATTTTGAAGATTAAATAAAATTTTAGCACAAGGTGTGGCACAAAGTATTAACAGTAATAGCAATAATTATCTTACTATGTAACAGGCACTGTTCTACTAACTTTACATATAGTAACTGATTTTATCACTTAATAAAGATTAGTATATTATTACCACACTGCTTATAATTGCAAAATCTGGAAACAACCAAACTGTCTATTGTAGTGAACTAGATAATTAAAGTTACACAAAGGATGTCTATGTAACTGTTATATGGAATGAAATAGTTCTGTCCATGCTGATAAGGATCTCCAAATTTATTATGAACCTTTTAGAAAAATGTGTATGATCCCTTTCATATAAACAGAAATGGATAGATGGTGGATGAATGAATGCTAAAATGGACATAAAAGTATTTCTGCTTGTTTATTTTTAAAGTGTGGTACATGGTTAAGAAATGGGCTCTGGGGCCAGACTGCCTGAGTCCTATTCCAGGTTCATTTCTTACTAGCTCTATGGCTTTGGAAAGTACTTAAAACACTTAGCCTCAGTATCCTCATCCGCAAAACAAGATTAATAATAGTATCTACTTCTTACAGCTTTTGTGAGGATTAGAGGAATTAACAGATAAACCAGCCCCTGGCATAGAGTAAGCAACCATTTAGTGTTAGATGTTTTATTACTAGCCATTCAAATACGTCAACATGGGTTGTGAGATTACAGGACTTTTTTGTTTTCTTGTACTTACTATTTAAAAGATAGAGACAAAGCGATGTGTCTTTTGAAAATATAAAACTGTATTTATTGACATGAGAGAGGTATAGAATATGTCAAATGAGAAATGCTAGTACAAAACAGTATATGTATTAAAGCATACTTAGTATTATGTAAATAAACGTACAGAGAAAACCATTTAGATAGGCACTAAAATGTTACCAGGGGTTTCTCTAGGAGGGGGATTATAGATTAACTTTTATTTTTCTGTTTTTGTTTTCCCTATTTTGTGATTTTCCTAAAATGAACATACATTACCTGTGTAACGAGAACAAATAAACGGTCTTAATTTATTTATGTATAGAACCTACAAAGTAAGAGGTCAAACTGAGAGACTTCCAATGATGTAACCAGAAATGGACTTTAGAGTACAAACAAGTGAAGAGCACATGCTTTCCTGAGAACCTGTTAAGTCAGACAGCACAGTAATACCAAAGAAAACAATTGATAATCAGTAGCTAAGACTCTCAGCCTCAATTGGGCCAGGCTCCCACCTGACTTCAGGGAGGTATCCGGGGATTTAAGAACCTAAATCTGGTGCCAGGTGATCGCCCCAGGCTTGATGGAAGTCCAGAGGGCACTGTGGGCAACATTAAAAACCAGCACCACACCCCCCCCACCCCAGTTTCAACGTTTGTTTCACTGCAGCAAATCACCTGTGTGAACTGGGAAAGGATAACTAAAACATTCAAAATACCTTTGAAATAGTTTGCCTTATGACTCTTCTTTAAAAGTCATACCCTAACCAAGGAAGGAAGGTCAAACAATTTTGCTCAGATTTGCAAGTAGAAAAGGGAGTGTGAGGTTATACCCTTTTGCTAAGATTTGAAAAATCTGAAATCTGACAAATTATCAGCCACATAAATTTCAATTTGCCTCTTCTCTCGTTAACATCTCTATCTACCCTGACAGTCAGCTAGCTCTATGGTGGCTGGACTGAAGCGCAGCCAGCAAGCCTCAGTTAGCTCTAGGTGGTTTATACTGAAGGTATAGAATGTTCTTAGATCCCCAGCACTGCCATTCTCCACTCGCCTCACGTACGCACTGCTTCAGATCACTGCTTGACTTCCCACTTCCAAAAAGGAGCAAGGAGGAAATACTGTTTCATCATCCGCTATGCCTCTCCTCCTCTCAATCCCAATCTCTCGTCTCTCTCACTGACACTGACTCTCCCTCTCAACCTCTCTCCCTTTCTAGTTCCTTCTACAGTTAGCCATACAACTTCAGTCTAATCCTCTCACCACTAAGAGGTTTCTGAGAACCTTTCCATGGTTTAAAACTCTGTGATTTCATGACAGCCAAATAGAACACTAAACAGGAGGACCACCAGGACATTGAGGGGAAGCTGCATTTACCCATTTTTATTTTTCTCAGTAAACGTTTCCAAAAATGCCTACTACAAAAAAGTATATTCAACTAGACCCTGGCTGCATGTTTTAATTTTTATACATTGTAATTAAAAACAGAATGTCTTGCTTTTACTTTGGACTCTGTAATTCTTTCCACTTATAAGGAGTAGCTCTTACATGAAGTCAACTGAGTTTTGTATCAAGTAAGTACATTCTCAGTCAACAAGAGAACTTTAGGCATTGGACTAACAGAATCAAAAGTATCTTTCACTCCAGAAAAAGAAATTGCTGTTTTGATATGTTCTGCCCAATATTTCTTCCAAGAAAAATACTTTTATTATTTTATTACTAATATTTTATTAAAGCTTTTATATAAGCAAAGTATTTATTTTGATATTAAAAAAATCATGCTCTTCAGAACACAAAAGCCCTCTTTTGGATGTTAATTAATTTTTTAAATTTTACTTTAATTCCAATGTGTTAACATACTGTGTTATATTAGTTTCAGGTGTACAATATAAGTGATTCAACAATTCTATACATTACTCAGTGCTCAGCAAGATAGGTGTACTCTTTATCCCCTTCACCTATTTCACCCATCCCCCCACCGCCTCAAAAGAATACTCATATCTGTAAAATGTATTTATGGAAAAGTAGGTCATTAGATTCTTTATTGTATAAAGAAGTGGTTTTTGTTTTTCTGTGCTATATATACAAACAAACCTCCAAAGCATTCAGAGGTAGAATGTCCTCATGCAGAAGTCAGATTTAACCTTAACTGAATTAATTAAGAAATATTTATTATATACTTATACATACTTTAGGAGGTATTATGGAAAAGTGAAAACTATAACAAGTTCCTTGCCTGCAAAACGTTTACAATCTCACATGGAACTCAAATGTATACACATGATAAATACTAGGTACGGTATTTATACTTACGTATACCAAATACTACCACAAGTCAAACACTACATAAGTCACTAGGGATGTGAATAAAACTCCACCTCTGCCATAACAGGTCTCACAAGCTGGTGGGGAGCCAGTCCTTCATAACCCAGATACCACTAACCTGCCAGCTCCCAGTATGACCACTGCACTACGGCGGGAAGCCCAGTGCCCTTCCCAAGAAGGTGACAGCTTCCAGAGTACAAGGAGAGGTGAGGAGCTGGGGGTATATCATCTCATGGCCACTTCTTGTCATTTCTCATATTGTGAGAATCAATAAAGTAAAAGTAGGGCCTTCTTTGGTTGGTTGGTTTTTATCAGTCTGACAACCTTTGTCTTTTAATTTAGTCCATACATATTTAATGTAACTACAAATACATTTGTAAGATGTACCATCTTACTTTGTGCTATTTATCCCATCTACTTTATTTTAATCTCCTTTCTTGCTCCTTTCGAATTGATTTATTATTCTGTGGCCCTGTAAGTATGGAAGCCATATACTCTGTTTCTATGCTCTTATTATCCCAGAAATTACAATAAAGTATTAATTATTTTACTCTTCTATCTTATCTTAAAACACTTTTACACTATTTACACCTTTCACCCCTCCCAATTCAAAACACTGAGTTTCAGCCACAATGGATTTATTGGCAGTTCCCTGAACAACTTACGCAGCCTCTCATCCCAGGCTTTGCGCTTGACTGCTCCTTCTGAACTAGAATGTCACCCCTCTTCTCCTCATACCTCCTTCCCAGTCAGGCTTAACCCTGCGCCTCTCTCAGACCCTTGCTTCCCAGGGAGTTCTTTCTAACGCCACAGTAAGTGCACTCTGCTACCTCTGTTTTCCCTCCTACTAGACATCAAGCACTAACAGTCATGGACTGTTGGACACTAAACTCCAAAGGTAAGGGCCTACCTGGATTACTTGCTGCACCCTCAGCACCACATAATGAGTGCTCAATCAGTATGTGCCAATGAACAAATGAACAAACAAAAAGTTTCAAAACATACAAAAATCAGGATGTAAACAAAACAGGCCACAGACTACCCAAAATGAAAAACAAAGTCCACTCATTATACAACAAAAAGACTACCTTGGTGATTAAGAGTGAAGGCTCTGGTGCCAGACAAGAGAATTCAAATCTAAATGCTACTATTTGCTAGTTTGACAAGGTACTTAACTTCCCTGTGACTTTAAAAAAAGAGGATATCTCAAAACTTCAATGAGATACCACCTCACACCAGTCAGAATGGCTAAAATTAACAAGTCAGGAAGCGACAGATGTTGGTGAGGATGCAGAGAAAAGGGAACCCTCCTACACTGTTGGTGGGAATGCAAGCTGGTGCAGCCACTCTGGAAAACAGTGTGGAGGTTCCTCAAAAAGTTGAAAATAGAGCTACCCTATGACCCAGCAACTGCACTACTGGGTATTTACCCCAAAGATACAAATGTAGTGATCCGAAGGGGCACCTGCACCCCAATGTTTATAGCAGCAGTGTCCACAATAGCCAAACTATGGAAAGAGCCCAGATGTCCATCAACGGATGAATGGATAAAGAAGATGTGGTATATATATATATATATATATATATATATATATATATACACAATGGAATATTATGCAGCCATCAAAAAAAATGAAATCTTGCCATTTGCAATGACGTGGATAGAACTAGAGGGTATTATGCTAAGTGAAATAAATCAATCAGAGAAAGACAAGTTTCATATGACCTCACTGATATGAGGACTTTAAGAAACAAGGCAGAGGATCTTAGGGGAAGGGAGGGGAAAAAATGAAACAAGATGAAACCAGAGAGGGAGACAAACCATAAGAGCCTCTTAATCTCAGGAAACAAACTGAGGGTTGCTGGAGTGGAGGGGGGTGGGAGGGTGATGGACACTGGGGAGGGTATGTGCTATGGTGAGCACTGTGAATTGCGTAAGACTGATGAATCACAGACCTGTACCCCTGAAACAAATAACACATTATATGTTAATAAAAAAATAAAATAAAGGATCTCTCTTCAAAAATAGATAGTAGATAGATAGATAGATAGATAGATAGATAGATAGATAGGTAGATAGATAGGATATGGGGCGCCTGGGTGGCTCAGTCGGTTAAGCGACTGCCTTCAGCTCAGGTCATGATCCCAGGGTTCTGGGATCAAGCCCCACGTCGGGCTCTCTGCTCAGCAGGAGCCTGCTTCTCCCTCTCCTTCTGTCTGCTGCTCCCCCTGCTTGTACTCTCTCTCTCTGTCAAATAAATAAGATCTTTAAAAATATAAAATAAAATAAAAAATAAAAAAAGAGGATAACAACCTCATTAAGGTATTGTTAAGGGCTAAATGAGCTACTACTTAAAAAGTACTTAAAACATTTTTTCTTAAGATTCTGTATGTACACTTACAATAGGGGCTGAATATCTAGCTGTTAAACAGCATAATTTAACTAAACTGTTATTTAAAACCTGGTTATCATACATTATTATTTAAAACTGTTATTTATAAGCTGGTTATCATACATTAAAATAATTTACCATAATGCCTTTAAGATACAGATTTATACCCCATAAAGACAATATCACTGTAATTGAATACTCGGAAAGAGTCAACATGAATCATCGAAAAAAGTTAAGCAGCATTAAGTACATGCATTTAAAATACAGAAAAGGGAATAATAATGTATTTTTTAAAGAATTCCATCAAAATATGATCTAAAGGAACCATGTGACCATTTTAAGGAAGTTTCAGTCTTTTAAATAAGGTAATAAAGTAAATTTGTGAATATTATCATAATTCCTTAATTACAGCTATAAAAAGTATTGAGTTTTTTAATTTCTGCATTTTCCAGAAATATTATCCAAATAATGAAATCAATATTCATTATTATCCCATAAGACAGATGAAATATTTTAAAGTTGTTTCAGATTTCTTTTCTCTCTAAATATTTAAATATTTGAATGATGTATTTCAGTACCATGAAAAGGTCTCAGAATCAATTCTAATTCTCTGTTCCTGATTTTGGGTGGCAATTCACTCTATAACATTTTCTATTTTTTCCAGAAGCCAATTAAATATTTCCTAATTAGTGTGATTTTAATGGATATCTTGTGACTGAATTAATAACATTACATTACAATCATATTTAATCAAGCTTTGCTGTTGATAATCCACCTCATTTTATTACCCAAAAGTCTATTTAAAGACTAAGATTCCAGTTGTGTCTCAGATTCCTAAGCCACGAGATGCTGGGTAGCAGAGCAATAGGTCTTTAAAATCCTCAATTAGTAATGATGTAATAAAGGTCATTAACTCAGACTAACTGTAAAAGGTCATACTGAATTGAGAGGTTTTTATTTTAAAAAGAACGATTTTGCTCCCTTCACATACATGGAATATTGAAATGAGGTTAATAGTATAGACTTTTGGAGAAACCGTATTAATAAACAGATAAAAATTATAATTAGAATTTCAATTATAAAGTAAAAAAGGCACCTAAAAATAGTTTTATTCTCCCCTTTGGTGTTTAGGATTTTACCTGTTTTTGCTACCAAATATTGAATACCTCATATGAGTAGCACCTTGCTTACATGGATTACCACGTAATCCTCAGAACACTCCTGCAAGGTTGGTATTTTACTCCATTGTACATTACAAAATACACTCAAAGGTTTCAGAAAGCTATCTGGCTCTTCACCTCACTACAGATTTCCATAAAGCCCACCACTCTTACCTAAGGTAAGGACAATGGACAAATCACAAAATGTTCACTGTGTGAAAAAAGTCTCACAAACATGTTTTAATAGCGCTGCATTTAGTTTATCTGATTAGTGTATAATGCTGTTTTTGAAAAGTTATACATTTTACCACTTATTGCTGAATGCCCCTAAAGGATTCTTTAAACCCAGTGGGTCTACTTTAGCCATTTGTGAACTGACTACAGAAGAAAGTATTCCTTTAAAAAAAGACTAAAATAAGCCAGGAAGGGGAAGATGCAGTAATGTTGTGTCTCTGTTATGTATTGGCTATGAACACCTGAGGAAAATCAGCTAACTTTTCTGAATTCCGCACAATGCGCCCACTATCAGGGTGCTATCACAGGGAGTAATGCCTGCCTTCCTACCTCAGAGCTGATGGCAGGATCAAACAACATAGCATGTGTAAAAGTACTTAGTAAATTACACGTAGTACCATATTAAAATTTGGTAAAATGTTTTCACTTTGTATTTTTATTTTCAAAAGATCTACTGCATTCCTGATAATATTTATTATTTTTTAGAAAGCAAATCATTTTAAGAGATTCAGCTTAAATTTTAAAACTACAAGGAAATAAATGGGATTCAGTCTACAAAAATGTGTTTTCTTTTTAAAAAAAAAAATCTGTCTTGCAAACTCAGCTACAATTGCATGAGGTGAATCTGAACATACATACCCACCACGCCAAGCAGTTGGGGCAACTGGGGCAGTAACACCGAACAAAATAAAGTCTCTAACTGCTACATATCTTTGGATCCTTTGCATCTAATAGTATCTGGCACACAACAGACATCAGGGAATGGTAGATAAATAAATGCACACATGAAGAAGTTAGGTGTATAAAAATGACAGAAAGAGGCCTGCCACTAGAAAGCTGCTTGTATACCGACCAAATGCAACACTCCAGGTGTTTGCAAAGACCTGCTTGTCTATAGGTGCCCTGTCACATCTGCTCCACGACAATGGTACAGTGGAGAGAAGCAGAAATGCCCTAGCCCAAAACTCCAAAATCAGATACAGAGAACTAAAACTGAAACAGATGAAAACCAGGCAAATCCCTAATTTTAAAAATAAGTAAACCCCAAGTGTAAAACCCGCTTTTCATCAATCAAATAAATCAGGAAAGGCAGCATTTCTAGGCCATTACCCTTGGGTCGACATGGCACTTACAAAATGGCTTAACTAATTAGTCTAATCATCGCTTCTGTTCCACATGGCTGTAGCTGCCTAATTACCTAACTCAAAATGTTCACCCAACCCCCATATACCAAACCCCTCCACAGCTCTACTTCCTTAAACAATTTTTCCACAAGAACATTAATGACACCACCACATGTAAAAAACAAGGATTGATTTGGGAGCATGAAAAAGACCCCAAAGTTTTAGAACACTTTTTTCCTTAGAAACTTTTTTTTTTTTTTTTTAAGATTTTATTTATTTATTTGACAGAGAGAGAGACAGCGAGAGAGGGAACACAAGTAGGGGGAGGGGGAGAAGGAGAAGCAGGCTCTCTGCGGAGCAGGGAGCCCGATGTGGGGCTCGATCCCGGGACCCTGGGATCATGACCTGAGCAGAAGGCAGACGCTTAACGACTGAGCCACCCAGGCACCCCTCCTTAGAAACTTTTAAGGAACAGAACTTAAAGTTCTAATAACCCTTCAGAAATATGCAAATGAGAGTAGGGAAAGTAACTCTGGTTTCTGAAATTCTCTTAATCAATCACTCCTTTAAAAATCTGTAGCAGGGTTCCTGGGTGGCTCAGTCAGTTAATCATCTGCCTTCGGCTTAGGTCATGATCCCAGGGTCCTGGGATGGAGTCCTGTGTGTCGGGCTCCTCTGCTCAGTGGGGAGTCTGCTTCTCCCTCTGACCCTCCCCACTGCTCGTGCTCTCCCGCACATGCTCTCTCTCTCTCTCAAATAAATAAAATTTTTAAAAAATTAAAAATAAAAATCTGTAGCAAATGGAGGAATGGCAGAACAAAAAGCACATTTTTGCCCCAGAAGGTAAGGTGTGTACTTGTTGGACTAGAGCCTGCCATTTGGCCTGGGGGCTTCAAAACCAACTGCAAACCTGGGTCAAGCAAACCACAGGACTGTAGGGGCACTCCACATCGACAACAGCCTACACAGTGAGGACACCAGATAAGGGTAGCTTGTGTTCTGTACCCATTTTTTTTAGACTGCCTCTATTTAATTCCTCCTGTTTTATTTTTTTTTTATTTTTTTTTATTTTTTAAAGATTTTTTATTTATTTATTTGAGAGAGAGAATGAGATAGAGAGAGCATGAGAAGGAAGAGGGTCAGAGGGAGAAGCAGACCCCCCCCGCTGAGCAGGGAGCCTGATGTGGGACTCGATCCCAGGACTCCAGGATCATGACCTGAGCTCAAGGCAGTCGCTTAACCAACTGAGCCACCCAGGCGCCCCCTCCTGTTTTAAAGTTTCTCTCAGGGGGAAATGAAAGCATGCCAGAGAGAGCAACAGCCATGAATGAGTCAAACCAAAGCACTGGCTAAGGATGAGTAACCAGCATTGGTGAGCATCTCCTGAGCCCTAGCTAGGCACTGTGTTTTCATGTTAGAAGCACATTCTGGGAAGAGGTTTACTTTGCCCTATAACCTCGGGGAGCTTGTTGCTGGGCTGCTGGACTGATTTCTTCTGGTTTGGGTCTCTTTTTTGCAGGCACTTCAGAATGAGGTTTTTGGTAAAAGAGAAAAAAGAGACTGAAAGGAACTGAGACAATGAAGCAGTATCAAAGGTGCAGGGACCACCCAAAGATGACGTGGCCAGTTATCTAGTGTTTTGTTTTACTTTTAAGAGTAAAACAAAATTTGGCATTAGAATGCCAAAGGAAGAAAAAACACTAATTTTAGGCAAAAAAAAAAAAAATTACCCAGAAGAACAAGAATAGGGTAGATGATTTAATGAGAATACCAGGGATTAGAAAATGTTACAGCTCTGTCAATAAATATGGGCAGATTTCTTTAACTGAGATCTGATTACATTTTCTATAAAATGCAGCTCATGGTAACTTCTTCCCACATAATTTGTATTTTAAACAAATTCAAAAATGCAACAAGGTATGTCCTAACAAACAGGATTTGTTGTTGTTACTTTAAGCCTCCTCTCAAGGCCCACCCTGGAAGGAGACTAGGATCAACTACCCACCTAACAGATGCCGAACCAAGTGCCTATCACATGCTCAGCACTGTACTACCATCAATGGTGAAGAGCTGATGTCTAATCCTATTTTTAAGAGATGATGTCTAATCCACATCAGGTGGAAGGAACTGAGTGACACAAAACAATACCAATAAGAGTGCTAAATCTCAGTAATGGCAATTCCATCCACTGTGTTAATCAAGCCAGAAATCTATGTCATTCCCCTCTCCTTACATGCCATCAAATAATCAGGTTCTACTGATCTACACAAAATGTGGCTTATTTATTTGTCTGTATCACAACTGCCACCATTCCCATCCAAGAAACCTTCCTCTCTCACCTACAAACGCCTCCTGAGTGCCCTGCTTCCAACTTGTACAGGGTGGAGAATGGAATGAAGAATGATCTTTTTAGTTTAAGTAATCTCTACACCCAACATGGGGCTCATTCACAACCCTGAGGTCAAGAATCACTCGCTCTACCAAATGAGCCAGCCAGGTGCCCCAAGAGTGATCTTTTTAAAATGCCAAACTGCTTAAACCCCTTCAATCACTTCCCATCATCATAGGATAAAATCCAAACAGCCTACTTTATAAGGTCCTGCCCTATCTGCTTCAGCCTCCCTTTCTAATTCCCTTCTCTCCAGTCCCCCTCTCCCCCACCCTAACACCTCCTTACTCACTTCTTCCCATTCTTCATATGCTAGGCCCCAGCCCACCCCTGGCCCCTGCGCTTGCTATTCCTCTCTCCGGCATATGCTTCTCCTGGCCAGCCCCATTTCATCTGCCATGAGCATCTGTTGTTTCTGCCTGCCCAGCACTCTCTCTTCTCATAATAGAACACCTCTTTTCTTCTTTAAATCATCTCTCCCTTATTCTCACTCCATGTAGGTAGGCTTAAACTGACAACTTCCTTTCATCCTTACCTAGGGCCACGCATGCAGCCATGCGACTCAGACCTAGCCAAGGTATTCCACTCCCTTGGCCACAGAGACAGACACATAACTCAAGCTAGCCCTATCAAATTTAAGCCTTGGAATTTTTCTGGAAATATGGGCAAGAGGCATGCCAGGGGGGCCAGATGATAGGTAATGGTACTGTACACTAAACAGAGCCTATGCTGTAGGAAAAAAATAATAATCTGTCCCCACTCCCCTCGAGTTCAGTCCTAGAGACAACTCTCTCTGGTGCATCAGGTTCAAGCTGAAGAAGAAACGACACAGGACAAAAAGGAGTCAAGTCTCTAATTGTGGCTCAGCCAACTACTAGCTATATGATCTTGGGTCAATGAATTAACTCCTCGTTGTAGTTCTCAGTTTTTTCATCTATAAAAGTATCAAAGTAGGACTAGATCTCTTACAGATACAGATCTAAAGATCTGAGCTCTGTGATTCCACCACCTCCTTTTTAAAAGGTGTAAACTTAGGACAGTGGCTAAAATGGAGCCAGCCCTAACCTGTATCACCTAAAAACCACATGTTTCTGTCTGCCTCTATATGATGGTGGGTAAAATGTAACTGGTGCCACCTTTCCAGAAAGGAATACAGATTTGGGGACCTTAAAAAGTTCACACCTTTGACTCTCAAACTCCTAAGAAAACATTCTATGGAAATAATCAGAGACATAGACACAAAGTTTATATAAAAGCCTTTATTTGTAAGGTGTATATATATGTCATCACAATGAAAAAATAGAAACATCCTAAGTATTCAGTAATAGGGAATTGGTTAAAAAACTTACAGAAAAGCCCTAAGATTAAATAGCAGGTGGCCACTTAAAAAACATTTGCTAAAACTAATGTGACATCGCACGTCAACTAAACTTCAATTAAAAAAGAAGGGTGCTCCTCAAAAACAATAATAACAAATCATAAAGCATACCTGCAAATAGTGTTAATGACATGGGGAAATGCTCGTATTATAATATTAAGCAAACTAAAACACCACGTAAAACTGTATACTATATGAATACACACACACACACACACCCAGAATGAGAGAGGAAACAGAAATCTCTCAAAAAAGTTAACAATGGGGCGCCTGGGTGGCTCAGTCCGTTAAGGGTCTGCCTTCAGCTCAGGTCATGGTCTCAAGGCCCTGGGATGGAGGAGCATCAGACTCCCTGCTCAGCAGGGAACCTGCTTCTCCCTCCCCGTCTGCCTGCAGCTCCCCACCCCCACCCCCACCCCCATCATGCTCACTCATTCTGTCTCTGTCTCTCCCAAATAAATAAAATCTTTAAAAAAAAAAAAAGATTAACTGTTTTATGTCTGAGTAGAAGGATTAGTTGATTTTTGTTGTCTTCTTTAAATATTTCTGTATATCCCAATTAATCCACAATTACCAGGCCTTTTCCCATAATCAGAAAAAGTTTAAAATTTAAATTTTATATTTTAAAGTAGAATTTTAAAAAATTACACAATCCAAAGGGAAAACAAAAAGGGCTCTATGTGCCTATATCTTCACAAGAGACCTGCCATGCACCTACCTTTTCCATGATCTAGAATTCTCATGACTCTGACATGCACTAATGGCTCAACTGAAAATAATGCTGAAATGTGGTATTAACACAGCGGCCTTGTTCTTGTCAAAGTACTTTCAAATAACTGAGGGGAGAGGAAAACAAAATAGTGCCTCCAAAAACAGTTAAAATGTCCTCTAACCCTCTCGCATTAACCCAGATGAATTTATGAACTCAGCTAGGTGATACCTAAAGCCTCAGGAAAATAAGACGGAGCACTGGGCTAGAAGCAACTGATGCCATAGCAAAAGGAAAGGAGGGCACCCTAAAGACATGTTTTACTGAGGTCCAAGTCAGTTTTACACAGAACTTTCTCCTAGTATCACTTGGAGACTGGCAAGTCAAATTTGTTATGCTTTTAACCAGACACAGCCATAGATAGAATACTGAACTAAAAGTCAGACTGAATTTCCAGGTGTAAAAATGGGCAAACAAAAAACATTACAGAGGTGACCTCGTCCACAGAATCATAGGGTGTTGTGTTTACTCTCTGGGAGGACAAAGATTTTGGATAACAGAGTACACACACATGCACACACCCCTCAAACCCAGGCAGCTTCCACAGTGAACCAGCCCCTTGGGTGTCCTCTGGCTAGAGGTCAACTATGACCTACAGGCAGGGCCCTTCCCTGCCTGCTTTTATCAATAGCCAAACCTCCAGAATTGGTCCAAACTGATAAGGGCTGTGGAATGTGGAGGAGGGCTCTAGAATTTGCCACATTGTGACACCACAAAAGCAGCTAGTGACATATAAAAGGATTAATTCATATACATGTAAAACAGTATTAAGGAAGGGTATTATTTTTAAGCATTGAGTTAATGTCAGGACTTCTAGACAAAGGTATTTAAGACATTTAGTCTAAACAAAATAAATTAACTCTCAGACTTAGCACTCCAAATCTATCTTTATACCCATCTTAAAATTCCCTTGACTCAATTATCATAGTAATAGTCTGATTGAATGTTTACAATGTGCCAGGCACTGAGCTGAGCATTTTACATGCATGGTCCCACTTTAACCATTTAACCATCAAAAAAGTCCCATGAAAAAGGTTTTACCCCCATTTCACCAATGAGGAAACTGAAGCTCAGAGAATTCATACATTTCAAAATCAGATCACCCCTAAGAGGTAAGATTCAAACCTAGGTCTGTAAATTCTATCAAGAAGTTACAATGTTTTTCAAACTGGCATACGGTAAATATTTTCAAGAGGTCTATACCTGTTTTATTAAGAACTTACTTATATAACTTGTTGTGAACTTACATATATAATTTATATAAACCTCTAATTGCCGTTATTCCAATCTTGTGCCTAGGGGCCAAAAGGTGTGTCTCACTAAATCAGAGCAGACTACACCTGGGGGAAACTCCTAGAGAATCCTTTGATATTTCAGCCATACTTTCTTTCTTTTTTTTTTTAAGGTGGGGAGCACCTGAGTGGCTTAGTCGGTTAAGCCTCTGCCTTTGGCTCAAGTGAGGATCCCAGGGTCCTGGGATCCAGCCCCACGCCAGGCTTCCTGCTCAGGGAGGAGCCTGCTTCTCAACTCCCTCTGCCTGCCGCTCTGCCTACTTGTGCTCTCTGTCAAATAAATAAATAAAATCTTTAAAAAAAAAAAAGCTAATCTCCTCATCCTCTGCTCAAAACTATTTGATGGCTTCCCATCTCAGAGTAAAAGCCTGTGACAGTACAACGCTGCTCAGGAAAGTGTTTGGCACACAGGAGACCTTCAATAAATATATGTTGAATGAACAATAAATTATCAGAACCACTGTACCTTCTTCTGCTTTTAATGTGAAGATGCATATGTTTCCAAGGAACTAAAACACCATGAAGAAACAGAAAATTTGTCTTTAGGAAAATCACTGAGCTCCAAGTTCAGATGAGATAACAAGAACAAAAGGACTCCAGTGTGCCCCAATTAGAATTCCAGATGCTTCATTCTGTTAGCTCTGGGTAAGGTTAAAAAGGACCTTTAAACATGTGCTGTGATTTAGTCTGTTTCACCTATGAAATTAATGCCTGACTATTTGTCCAACAGGGGCTTTATCCTCTGTAACTTTCTCTCTCAGTTTCCTCATTTGCAAAATGAGGTTGGACTATAAGATTTCATCCTTAGCTCTGACATTCTTATTAATCACAATCTCCAACTTAATTTACAAACCAACTGAGACAATTATTTATATTATAAAAGCATCTGATTTTCGGACACAATCTATGACAAAATCACAAACTCCCAAGAACTTTCATGTGAAGAATTAGACAACTCGCCCAATGGCCAATTCCTATAATCCAAACCTTCCAAATACAAGCATTTAATCTAAAATATCTAGGTAAGGACATAGCCTCTGTCCAAACACATCTAAAGTTGGTTTAGTTTTTCAAACAATTATTTGAGAAAGTTCTTTCTTATTCAGAAATAAAAATGTGTTATTCTGCAAATTTCTCTTCTATATTCTTTGGAGAAAGACAGAAAAGTATAGTCCTTTCCCATAGTCAGGTTTCTCTTTAGATCACATTCCTTCCTTGTCCCAAATACTTAAAGACAACTTTCTATCCACTGAGTCTTCTTTCCTCAGGTTAAAGATCACAATTTCTACGATCTCTCCTAGTATCATATTATTTTCTGACCACTCACCTACCACTCAGCCATCTAACTGCCCTTTCGTTGTTAATGTCTCTTTTAAAATATGACCCCCAGAATCGAATACAGTAATTCTCACAGAATCTAACTGTTTTGGACTGCAGTGGCACAGCTTTTGGCACTTACTGAGGAAGAGAAAACCAACCGTACAGCATCATTTTAATGATTAAATAAGACA
Source organism: Mirounga angustirostris (assembly GCF_029215605.1). Lineage (NCBI taxonomy): Eukaryota > Metazoa > Chordata > Mammalia > Carnivora > Phocidae > Mirounga > Mirounga angustirostris. The sequence goes on from NW_026991710.1 coordinate 162,184,276, forward strand.
ATAAGTGCAAAGTCTTATTAGCACAATGCTTGGCATACAATAATCACTCAATAAATAGTTGTGGCTGGTGTTACTGGGTTCCAGCTCTCTTACACTGAAGGTATGCTTTATATATTATTAGGTGTTTTCCCCCAAGTCAGAGTTGGACAGAGTAATAAAGTGTTGAGGCTCAACTGTAATGGAAGATCAGTGAGAAATCAAGATAAAGCAACTCTAAAATTAAGACAAATTAATGGCAAACAGAATATGATTTATTTAAAATGAGTTAATTTACACTCAAGTTTCCAGAATATATTGATTTCATAAATCAAGCAATCCCCACTCTTCACCCCTCAATCATACAATTTAAAGATGCACTGCTAAGATATGCTGAGGAAACAATCTGGCACAGCCTGTAAGAAAATAAGCTCTTGAATCAGACTGTCTAGAGTTCAAACCCTGGATCCTGGATTTTAAAATTATATATAAAACTTGTACTGTATTTCCATTAGACTGTACTGATACAGATGATCCTAAAAAATATGCCTCATGAAAATTAAATTCGGGACAAGATATATGTTCTAAATTATAGCAGAAACTAAATGTAAAAACTTAAATGAATTTTCAGAGTTTATATGTAATTAACTTCAAACTCTTCCTCAACCAAAAAAAAAAAAAATTACCTTTGATTAAGTACCTCTTCAATTCTAGAGCCATCTGAGAAGTTTTGTCAGTATGTGGTGCCTCAAGATTTAAATAAGACCCAGAAGTCTGGCCATTCATACAAATGAAATGTGCTTCGAGTCCCTTCAGCTACCTAATTACTAAACAAACACCCAGGAGCTAATAGCCTTTTTGCAGAGATCAATAAAAATGCAAAGGTTGGATGGCAGAAGATACTGAAATGCTACATGTTCTGAGAGTCAGAAAGTTCTTGCTAGAGAGAAGTAAGAGAAAACAGGAAGAAAACAGAAGCAAAACCTACGGAGGTAAAAATAAGCTCAGAAATAGTACCTCTGAACTCTCATTCAATGTTCGTGGGAATGCAAAAATGGTACAGCCATTTGGAGGACAATTTGGCATTTTCTTACAAAACTAAACATACTCTTTTTATAATATGATCCAGCAATCATGCTCCCTGGTATTTACCCACACAAAAACCTACACACGTATGTTCTCAGCAGCTTTATTCAGAATTGCCAAAACTTGGAAACAACCAAGACATCCTTCAGTAGGTGAATGGATAAATTGTGGTGTATTCGGACAATGGAATATTATTCAGCACTAAAAAGAAATGTTATCAAGCCATGAAAAAACATGGAGGAAGCTTAGGTCATATTACTAAGTGAAAGAAGCCAATCTGAAAAGGCTACACACTTCATGATTCCAACTATATGACATTCTAGAAAAAGCAAAACTGTAGAGACAGTAAAAAGATCAGTTGCCAGGTGCTGGGACAGTGGGCAAGGATGTATAAGAAGAGTACAGAGAACTTTTTAGGGCAGTGAAAATATTCTGTATGATATCAGAATGAAGGATACAAATCATTATACATTTTTGCCAACCCACAGAATGCAGAACACCAAGAGTAATTCCCTAATGTAAAGTATGGACTTTGGGTGATTGATGATGTGTCAGTGTGGGTTCACCAACTGTAACAAATGTACCACTCTGATGGGAAATGTTGATAATGGGGGATGCTATGAATGGGGGGGGTAGGAGATAAATGGGAAATCTCTGTACCTTCCTCTCAATTATGCTGTGGACTTAAAACTGCTCTTAAAAAATAAAGTCTTAAAAAAAAAAAAAGTCATCAGCTACTGAAGAAGGTATGTGAATTGAGTGTACCTCCAGCCCATGCATACTGGTGCAGAACTAAGGACTACATTAGGTTGTTTAAGATGAACAGAAACTATCCATACCAAAACATCATTTATTTAAAGGCTCAGACAAAAGAAAAGGTTTGGGTTTTTGATGGAGATGGGAAGATAAGAACTTTGTATGTTGAACATACAAACTGCATTAACAAGAATTCGTGTTTACAATAGAAAGCTAAATGATTTTAGCTGTATCAAACAAAATCAATGTTCTTCTGAATAAGAATTATGCCACTACATGAAGGCTCATTCCTTTTTTCCTCTTTACTGTCTTTCCTATCAGCAAACATACTGCTATTTTCTCCATTTTAAAATCTCTCTTGACCTTGCTTTTCCCTTCAGCTATATTTCTCACCTTCCCTTTGCAGCAAAAATCCTTTGAAATATTTGTCCATGTTTGATGTTTCCATTTCTCTATTCCTGCTCTCCTCTGAATCCTTACCAATTTTGGTCCCTAATACTCCACCAAAATTGCTGTTGTCAAGCTCACCAATGAGCTCCCCATTGCTAAATTCCTAAGTCAAGTCTTGACCCTCATCTTGGGAGCATCTGATTCACTGTCCTTCTTCACTTGGCTCCCAGACTCCGCACTCTCCTGGATTTCCTCCTACCTGATTAGCTACTGCTTCTCATTCTCCTTTACTGGTTCCATCTCCCAACCTCAGTGTGGAAGTAGCCCAGGTTCTTGGTCCTGAACCTCTCTGCTTCTCTATCTACACTCACTCTCTTATGGATTTCATCCAATCCCATACTCTGACAACTCCCAAGTGTCTACCTCCAGCCCAGACCTGCTCTAAAATCCAGAGTAATATATCCAACTGCCAACTGGGCATCTCCAAAACTGAGCTCCTGATCTTCCCCCCCCAAATCATTGTCTCCCTAGCTTATTAATGCAACTCTATCCTTCAAGCTGCATAAGCTAAAAACCCTCCAATTCACCACGGAGTTCTCTCACTCACATCTCACATCCTGTCACTCATGAAATCTTTACCACTCTATCTTCAAAACATAACACTCTAGTCACCATCATTCATCTGGGTTCCTACAATAGCCTCCTAACTGGTGTCCTTATTTCTACCCTTCCCCACTTTAGTTTAGTCTCATGAGACACAGCAGCAGTGTGTCTTCTTAAAACAGAAGCCAGACCATGTAACATCTTTACTTGAAACTCTCCCCTGGCTTCTTTGCTCTCACTCTAAGTACAAGCCCAAGCCTTTGGCAATAGCCTACAAGACCAGAGGCCTCACAGGAACCGGTGTCTACTCTCCTCCTTGCTCACTCTACTCCAGTCACACTGTTCTTGTAGTTCCTCGACAGTGGGTAGCATGCCTCAATTTCAGGACTTGGCCCTTGCTGTCCAGTCTTCCTGAGGTACTCTTCCCTACATGACTCCCTTTACCTTCCTCAGGCCTTTTATCACAAGTCACCTCACTGAGGCCATCCTTGACGATCCTATTTATAATTGCAACTCCACTTCATTCCTAATCTCTCTCCTCTACTTTATTTTTCCCCAAAGTACTTCACACACCTTGCAAAAGTAAGAATTTTTTGTCTATTTTATTGATGACTGTATCCCCCGTATCTAAAAATAATGCCTGGTACATAGGAGACGATAAATATCTGTTTAATAAATAAGTGAGTGAACAAAAGAGGACAGTGATACAGACCTGTATATGATATATGATAGCATACTTTTAATAAGGCACTTTGTATGTATATTCATTTCAGATACTGTGGGGAAAAGAAGGGGGGGCTCCAATTTAAAAATTAAGTTAACCTCATAAAAAAACTGAGTAATGTAAAGACATAGTTCTCTAAACTGAGGGATACTCTAAAACACTCCAAAGGCACTAGGACTTCTCAAAACCCTAGATCTTGCTTCACCAGAGCACACTGAAAAGATGGTCTGGATATGGATACCCTTCCTGAAGCAGGTCAAAGTTGCCAGACCAACAGAATGGGCTTTCATTTCTAAAAAAGATAGAGAAATTACAACACAAAGTACGAAGCACTTAATGTTTTAATAATATAAAAGATCTGGGTGCAACCCTGTTTTCGGTGAACCTCTGAACTTAAATATAAGACAAAAAATTGGGGTATTAATACTTTAGTAATATACTCACTCAATAGATAGACATGGGTGGGTCATATTTTTACAAACCACATTTTAAAAGAACTTCAACTATTTCCATGTAAAAGGAAAGCAAAATAATTTCAAAAAACATTTACATGCAGAAATAAATTATTCAGGAGTAAAGTAACTCTGTACACAAACAGAAGTGATGTGAGGCAGATAAAAGCCAAAATTAACTTTTAAAAAAATGGAGTGTCTTAATTTCTCCACCTTATAATATTAATTCTCATATATGTTTGCCTGTTTCTGAAGTTATGTATAGGAAGTCACATTTAGAGCAGAAGCTCTCAACCAACCTCCAATTAGCCAACTCCAGGATGAACATTCACCCTGTAAAACATCCTAGCTGATGCCCATTATTACTCGGTGCCTATAGCTAGTAATCAAGACTCTGGCAAGTTCAAATTCTGCTCCTATCATTGAGCTGATGGTTACCACGAATCAACTGTGTTTGCTCCCGAACTGACTTGTGCCAGTTGTACCTGCTACTGAAATTGTCTAATTCAATTAAATATTATGTAAAACAATTACATATGGGTACATACAAAAGATTGTTTCCAGGAAAGCTAAAAGGAATGTTCTAGACAACTGGAGCTATAAAAGCAGACCACGAACACTGTCTACAAAGTAGGGGAAAATTCCACTTCCCCAAAACAGGAGATGCAACAAAACCCCACAGTGAAGCCAACAACAAAAAATGATGAGGCCAGAAATCTGCTGACTCTGGAAATTCTACTCCACCATAACACAAGGCTAAAAGTCAAAGCACCTACTGTGTCCATACATTTTTGGAAGGGTTCCTGGGCTTAGCTATTAAAGAGACTGTGGTGTTCGACTCATTCATCGAACAAACATTTACTAAGTGACTACTATGTGCCAAAGCACCACACAAAGTACTAGAATCTTCCTCTTGGCAACCACAGTGCACTACAGGCAATAATAATACAGGGTACAAGAAAGATCAGTTTTACCAATTAATAGCTGTGTGACTTGAAGATTGAAAATAATTCCCACCCACCCAGGTAAGTAATCAAGTTACATGGAGATTTGTGTGGCTATGGGAGGCCTCCAGGGATTCAACAATGCTAAGAAAATTATGAACACATCTTAAAGGAGAGGAAAAGGAAACAGAGCAATATTCTCAGGAGGACGGTGGTAACCTTATGACATGAAAATGTTTATGAACCTGGATTAAATTTTTATAGTGGAACTATCTCTACTATATAAGGGGAGGGGAAGAGAATTTGGGTTGTGTTGGATCAAGATCAGTAGCTGCGGTAAGCAAAGTAGTCAGACTGGCTGGATCTGCTCTTTGTAATAACCCTCAGTGAAGGATGCTTGTCCCCTGGAGGCCACACCCACTAAAGAGGTCTAATTAAGTTCTAGGGGCAACCACTGAAGGTCATGATTATCACCAGTTTAGATCAGAGCTTCTCAAGCATTCCTGATCCTAATCATGGGAAGTGTTGAGGAAAAGTGCCACTTCAGAACTCCTGAACCAGAACCTTCAACTGGCCCTAGAAATCTAAAACCAGGTAATTCCTTTGATAGACAAATATGCGAAACACTATTTAGATCATAAAAATTACAGGACCTCAAAAGAGGGCTCTTCTTGGTAAAGGCTCCTTTTCCTTTTATTTTTTTTTAAAGATTTTATTTATTTATTTGATAGAGAGCACACAAGCAGGGGGAGCAGCAGAGGGAGAGAGAGAAGCAGACTCTCCACTGAACAGGGAGCCAGACGTGGGGCTCGATCCCAGCATCCTGGGATCATGACCTGAGCCAAAGGCAGATGCTTAACTGACTGAGCTACCCAGGCGCCCCATTCTTTTCCTTTTTAACAGTTCTCTGTTGAATCCAAGAGGAAAGCACTATTTTCTGTACATAAAAGTCTACAGAGAAACGACTTGCAAATTTTACTTTTAATACACATGAAAGCTTTGCAACTCTATCTGAGTAGCTTAGGCAAAGGTTAAATCTATCTTTTTCTCCAACCAGAAACAAACAAGATGACATTCATTACATAAGCCATTTTACGAGTCATTTTGTTGACTGACCTCAGTACGTACGTGAAGTGTGCTAAGCCCTCTCATGCTTTGCTTAATATAAAGATCCTCACTTGCTTCAAAGGATAAGACAAAAAATGAAAAGACCACCCACAGAATGGAAGAAGATATCTGCAAAGCATATATCTGACAAGGGCCTTGTATCCATAATACATAAAGAAATTTTACAATTCAATAATGAAAAGACAATCACCCAATTCTAAAAGACAACCCAATTTTACCAAGAGCAAAGGATCTAAGGAGACATCTCTCCAAAGAAGATATAAAAATGGGCAACAAGCGTATGAAAAGATGCTCAACTACATTAGGGAAAACCACAATGAAATAACACTCCACACCCACAAGATGGTTAAAATAAAAAACAGAGAAAATAACAAGTGTTGATGAGGATGTAGAGAAATGGGAACCCTCACACATCGCTGATGGGAATGTAAAATAGTGCAGCCCCGTGAAAAACAGTTTGGCAATTCCTCCAAGTGCTAAACACAGAGTTATAATATGACCCAGCAATTGCATTCCTATGTATATATCCAAGAGAAATGAAAACATATGTCCCCACAAAAACTTGTACATGCATGTTCAAAGCAGCATCATTCCTAATAGCCAAAAAATGGAAACAACCCATTATCTGATGAATGAATAAATGAAATGCGCCCTGCGTATTCAAATGGATATTACTCAGCAATTAAAAGGAATGAAGTACAACACAGATGAGCACTGAAAACATTGTGCTAAATGAAAGGAGACAGTCACAAAAGGCCACATACTATGCAGAATAGGCAAATCCATAGAAAGTAGATATTCAGTTGCCTGGGTTGGGAAGGGTGACAGCTAATAGGTCCAAAGTTTATTTTGAGGTGATGAATATGCTCTAAAGTTGACTATGGTGACAAATGCACAACTCTGTGAACATACTAAAAGTCACTAAATGTACACTTTAAATGGATGAGTTGTGTGGTATGTAAATTTTATTGTCGATAAAGTTGTTTTTAAAAAGAATCCCATTTAAACCTTCATGAGCCTCAATTTCATCCTCTGAAAATGGGGACACCACCTATCTTACAATAACGTAAAGAACATATAAGAATATATAAGTTCACACACACAACACACGCACACTTCACACAGAGCCTGGCACATAGTAAATACAGAATACATGTTATTCCTTCTCCTCTTCCCATCCCCACGTTTTTGTATTGTTACGCCTTGATTTCATTGTTTTCACCACAAGTTACAAAACTCAATAACTGGAATCTATTTCAACAGAGGCCCAACCAGGAGAATTCTTTCATGATTTCACACATGCTACACTCAAGGCTATTCCTGTACGCCTACCTGGAGAAATCCTGGAGCCTGCAAACAGGGCTGTCCACCTCCCAGACTTGTCACTAAAAAGTATTTGGGGAAAAAGAGTAAGACTTTTTTCCCTCCATTCCATTGTCTGTGTTCTCGATCTCTAAGGATGGTGCGGAAGCACCTCTACTAATGAGTAGTTTTAAAACCAGGCCCATTCCTTGCGAACATCTATGCTATTCAGGCGTCTCTCCTAGTCAGCTTCATCTACACTAAAAATCCATTGGGCCTCCAGGACAGCTTTAAGGGGTCCCAGGAAAGACCTTAGCCACTTAGATATTGGGCATGACCCACCCTGATAATCACTGCAATGGTAGGCAGATCAAAGGGGACTTGAAATTATGACCTATCCACAGCTTGCAACAAAAAAAAGTCAACTGCAGTGTTCTCACCATCTCCATAAGTTCTCAAGCACCTAATTATTAATATAATAGAAGACCCTCAGCAAGACACTCAAGTTTTTCCATTTTATCAAAGGTTTTTCCTTTTCATCACTTTCAGTGATTTTACCTCCACTTTCATTTCCATTAAAATCCCATGCTTCCATACACTCTCACTGCTTTTGTAAATATGTGCAAAACTAAAAACAAAGCCTCGTTGGTGAACACATCATAAGCAACCAGATGGTCACATGGGAAATGACTGCCCAGGATAGCCAATGCTATCTGTTAGTGCATTTTTGCCCTAGAGCTGTGTTATCCAACATAATAGCCACTAGCCACATGAGGCTATTTAAATTCACCTAAATAGGGGCGCTTGGGTGGCTCAGTTGGTTAAGCGACTGCCTTCGGCTCAGGTCATGATCCTGGAGTCTCGGGATCGAGTCCCACATCGGGCTCCCTGCTCAGCTGGGGGTCTGCTTCTCCCTCTGACCCTCCCCCATCTCATGCTCTCTCTATCTCATTCTCTCTCGCAAATAAATAAATTAAATTAAATTCACCTAAATAAATAAAATTTAAAATTCAGTTCCTAAATCTCATTAGCCACATTCCAACTGCTCTCAGTAGGTACATGAGGCTACTGACTACCATACTGGACAGCACAGATATAGAATATTGCCATCATAGCAGAAAATTCCATTTAACAATATTGATATGACAGAAACTTCATTGATTCTACAAAAGTTTGTAAGTTCAGAGTTCTTAGGTACATTATCAGTATTTACAGATTGTGAGGTCTGACTTTCAGAAGTACCCAAATGCCTCTGAATGTTCTTGGCAGGTTTTCTTAGTGGTCAGTGGACAAGCTTTTTTAGGGCCTAACACAGAACTTAGCACACGGTAAGTACTTAACATCTGCTGAATGAATGAATAGCATATTAATGTCTGTACTTCGGGTTCTGCCTTAATTTACTTATAGATAGGAGTTCATGGAAAGCAATGGGATTTTTTCTGGCACAGGGGATTTTTATAGGAAGAAATAAGCATCAGCAGGTGGGGCAGGCAGCTCACGACCCTTTGAAGCCACTAGAAATAAAAGCTGAAAATAAACACCTGCCCAGAGCAAACTCTGATGTTCAAATGAAAAACTTCAGCCCCAAGGAACTATCTTCCTTCTTTAAACACTCCGACTTGTAGCTTTTAGAGACATGAAGGAAAGATCAGGGTAGTAAGATGCTATGAAAGATCACACAGCCTGCTGTCATTTCTCAGTATCTTCCTAATATAATTTTGTTAGAAAATATTAATCACATAGGCAGCAATCATTTAACTGCATTGTATATGTCACTCACTGTTACCCCTAGATTTCCCTTTCCCCCAGTGTCCTCTGAATGAATCTATACTGTGCCTATCAAATAACTTCTTGGAAAGGATTACCAAAAAACAAATCAAAATTCAGAAAAGGGTGTAAGTTTTCATATACCGAGAAAAGCAGTTCCAGTGGCCCTTAACCAATAATCTCCTCAAGTCCAAACAAAAGAAGCTACAGCTTCTTCTATTTACACGTTTCTACTCGCCTTGTCCACAGACCATAGAAAGCCATAGAAAGAACCAAGCTACTCCATTTCTATAATTCACTTTTTCTTAGCACAAGTCTGGGAACAGAAGGTAAGAGAAAAGGGAGCAGTTGCTGCTTGATCTTTTTATTAACGCCCTCAGCTCATTCTCCTTCTCCTCCTCATTGTTTCAGGCTCCTTTTCTCAACAACCGAAGTCCCAGCTCACGGGAAGCAAAAAACAGCCTTCTCTGTGTCAACACCCGCAATTATAAAAAAAAAAAGGTCTAGATTACTTCTATGAGGTGACGTAATTATAAGTTAAAATAGGTGAGCCTTACATTCAAGGGCGCCTGGGTGGCTCAGTTGGTTAAAATAGGTGAGCCTTACATTCAATTTCAAATTGTAAATCTGCTTTATTTTGAATTCCAATGAATTGCTTATAACTATACAGAACTCCTTACATAATCCATTTAGTGATCCCTTTAGACACTAAGAGTGTTTTTGAAAGAAAATTACACAATTTCCATCTCTTGAGCCAAACTACAATCCTGGTCCTACCACTTAAGCCAACACATATATAAAATAATGGCTGTTGATTAGTCATCCCATTTCAGGGTCTAAGACATACAGAATCTAAATATGAGAGCCAAAAAGTTCAGTTTCTGCAACATGCAATGCTAACTTTGAGGACATAAAAACAGAACAGTAGTTAAGAAAATTGGACTGTTGAATTTAAATCTCATTCTGCCACTTGTTAGCTGTGTTACTTAACCTCTCCAGACTTCACAATGGAGATAATGACAGTACTGACCTCATGGGGTTGTCATGGGGACTAGAGGAGGTAATCTGTCAAAGCACACAGGAAATCTCAATCAGTATTAGCTATGATGGTAACAATGCATCTCCTGAAAACTTAAATTAGCTTTTCTAAAATGCTTAAAATAAGCATTTTCCAGAAGTTGGGACTTAAGATGAAATTTAAAGGAAAATGCTGCCACTCAGACAACCCACATAAAAATACTGTGTAAGAAAAGAGCCTCGGGCTCAGGTCAAAATGCTTATTTTTCCACTTACCGTAAGTCCCTAACTCCAAGGATAAACTTGAAAACCATCCATCAACATGTACAATTATTCTGACTCATATCACTGATTTGTGGCCAAGGAAAAGGGAGTTTCATACTACATGGCTGTTCAAAGTTAAGCAAGCCCCAAGAAATGAGTGGCGGGCCCTAGTCAGGGCCTGGCACTCACATGGAAGAAGGGGCGAGGGGGTGACTCCCTCACACCACAAGTATGCTCAAGAGAAAAAATGTTTCACCACCTCTGTGTCCTGGATTGTCAACAAAGTCCCTGCCGATTAGGCACCAACTGGGCCCCAGTTTGTTGACCTTCTGGGCCCAGTGAAAAACAAGGACTGCAGGGACATGTGCTATTTTTATATAAATAAGATAGCATAAGCAAAGATTCATTACGGTTATGAGTTACACCTTATTTTCAAAGGAGGCATGGAAATCTGGTGATCTGGATTTAAGAATAGCTTGTTGGGCGCCTGGGTGGCTCAGTTGGTTGAGCGACTGCCTTCGGCTCAGGTCATGATCCTGGAGTCCCGGGATCGAGTCCTGCATCGGGCTCCCGGCTCGGCGGGGAGTCTGCTTCTCCCTCTGACCCTCCCCCCTCTCATGCTCTCTCTGTCTCATTCTCTCTCTCAAATAAATAAATAAATAAAATCTTAAAAAAAAAAAAAAGAATAGCTTGTTAACTATATGCTGCAAGCTGTGTTTTTTCCTCCACTGTAAACTGCAACAGTGATCCACCCTGCCACTGCACTGTAGCCACTGCAACGAACGCTAATCTGCAGCGTGTATTTGAGAAATGTCTTTGGAAGATGGTCTTGTAGCTCTGGAACACAGGGAAAGTACAAAGGGACACACTCTCAAAATGTCCCCACTAAAATTCCTTCCAGCACGCCTCTGAGTCTGCAATATCACAAACAACACAAACCGTCCTGACACGGACACTCTGAACAAATGCTCTGGAGAAATTCATCTGGATCCTGTACTCCTCTAACATAAGGTTAGGCTGGCTTAACTGTAAAAGAATTCAGAAAGAACTAAAAGGCAGTATTCAAGATAAATCACCTCCACTCTCAGCAAAGGGAAACTAAGGACTTCTGTGTTTGGCCCAGACTACAGGGGAAGAATCCCTAACTGTTGAGAACCCACAAAACAACAGTGATTTAAGGCTAGACTAGATCCGCAGCCTTCTGGGAGCCTGACTCATATCCTGAGGTAAGTGGACTTTGGTCACCTACTGATCGCCAGATTATTTTTCACAGACTGCCTAAACGTCAATGTCTGAATTCATTTCTAAAAATTGGAAAGGATCACCATCCATTACTCACCTCCTAATCCAACCCAAGCCCAAAGAAATGCTCTTTTCATAACTGCCATATGACAAGATACCTCTGGTAAACCTCAAACAAACCAATCTGGAGGCCAAAGCGCATATACATTTTAATGTTCACATGGTTTTTGCCTCAGATTGACCATGACTGAGATTAACCCATTACCACAATAGCATGTTAGTTTATGAAAAAGGCAGGACAGATGACTCCACAATTTCTAAAGGAAAAAAAAATCACCTCTGAAAGTAGTAATGCCTTGGACATGTTGTTGTTTTTAATGTAATGTCAGACTAAATCCCATTCATATTTTCCACCAGGATTAGCAAACAAATAAATAAATACCAAGTTTTTAGAAAGTGAATAGAGCCATTTATGGAAAGTATCTCTGAATTTTCCTTTTTCAATGAACTTTCTGTCTTATTTTATTTTTATTTCCAAATTCCCAAGATTTACTAGCCTAAAAGGATTTCCAAGGTATCCCATTTTTTTTATCCTATCCCATTTTTTAACTGCTACTATTTAATTAAAAGCAAAATTGAACCTCTTAAGTACAACGTACATAGTAAAGTATGCATTATTCTTTGTTCACAAACGAAGAGTGTCAGCAAAATTTTTTTAAAACTAACACAAATTGAGATTTGCAAATCAAGCTTCTTATGCTTGCATTTTTAAAAATAACATTCAACTGTGGAATTTCACCTTTAAATAAGGTGTTATTTTAGCTTTGCAGCTTTAATCGCTCTCCCACTTTCAATGGCCAGGATAGGATAAGAGCGATGATCCGTTCACAAACACAAACTGAGAGATAGTCAGAATGTGAAGTTAAGACTACATCACTAAATAAGTAATGCATATACATGTTTAAGCATGTTACCATAAAATGCTAGATGGCTCTGAGGAAGCCAATCCCCTCAACCTACAAAGGAAGAAATTTTAGCTAGAGGTTAAAATGATTTGCCCAAGACAACAGCAAAAACTCAGTGACAAAACCTACAAGCCAAGTGTTCCACCCAAGTGCTTTCCATGGTACCACTCTGCTCCTTTTTGTATAAAAAGCATATGTTAATAAAGTATCTGGCAAGACGAATCATATATTTGTGATATGATCTGTGAACGGATATAAGAAAGTTGTTAGAAAGACATGCATCAAGCCACTAAAAATTGGTTGGGAAGGTGTTAATTTATTCTGTATTGTTTTGCTGGTTCTGTTGAGCATGTTGCATTTTCAAGTGAAGAGGAATTTAATGACTTAAAAAAAAAACTCTTGATTTGTAAATACTCTAAGAAAGGATGGTAAAGCATTTCTTGGAATAGGATAGAAAGTGCATTTCTCTTCCTTCAGCAGGGAACATCCTTTCCCTCCCACACAAAAAAAACAGCCAAACCCTCCCCACTTCAAGGTCCAGCTCAACAGCTAGCTCCTCTCAGAGGACTTCCAAGCCCTTAGGTCAGAAGCTCTCCTCCCTCTGGGTTCCTCCATGTAACCTATGCAGAAGTCTCTCCTACTAGAAAGCAGCTCCTTGACAGCTGAAATTCTGTCTTACTTGGCTACTGGGCTTTGCAAAATCCTTTGTATATATGGAACTATAGTTAACGAAACAAAGCATTTGTTCTCAGAATCCCACTTGGTGTAATTTTCAAGATCTGCCTTTTCCCTACACCAACACCTGGACCCACTGAAGAGTTACTCTGGTGTGGAAATCCTGCATCCCACTGTCAGGCAAACCAGTTTCTATAAAATAAAATCGTAATGCCTTTTACATCTTCTGCCTACTGGGTGTTTAACATACCCTCGAGGGGACCGGTAAAACTAAACATTTATTATTTAAGTGAAGGACAACATTCTAAACCCACGTTCTCTAAGTGTTAATCCGGATTTTTTTTAAATCTCAGAACATCATTTGCTAGAACTTACAGCTGAAAACAGCAGATAAAAGTTAAATGCATGTAAAACAGAATGAAACGTCTTTAAAAGCTACTGAGAATATTAGACCAAATAATCTTCCCCTGTTTGCTCGCTCAATGCAAATTTGTTTGGGGGTTTTTTGTTGTTGTTTTTTCTTTTTGAAAGAGAAACGTGATAGCCCCTAAATACAAGAGCTGACTTGGGCAGAGTAAAAACTGGCACATTAAGTCCTCTTTAATGCTTGCCTTCTTTCGATCATTAAGCAAGTACGAGTACTCAGGCTTTTTTTCCAAGGCAGGTTTTCAAAGCGGAGGGTTGAATTAAAACCCCTAAACCTTAACACCGCAAAGTTGACCCTTCTGGGCTCCTAACACACACAAAGGAAGCGCAAAAAGGAAAACAGTTACCAGAATATGACATCAGGGCACAAACACAAGTGGCCCAGGGACCCAAGGGGACTAAGGAGCGACAAAGCAAATCACATCCCCGATCGGACGGTAAGCAACGCGAGCGACCCCACACGCCCTTCAGCCCCCGGCGGTTCTCGTGCCTCACCGCGGCATTTCTTCCTTCCATCTTCCATCGCCCGCGCCGAAACTGTCGCCGGGCGCTCCCGGGCCAGGTAGCCTCGGGCGCGACTGCAGGCGGGCGGCCGGCGCCGCGCGCTCTTTGTTGGGCTCGCGGGACTGGCGAGTGGCGGCGGACCAGCAGCCCCGCGGTGGCGGCGGCGGTGCGCACCCTGGCGGAGGCTGCCGAGGCCGTTCGCCCGCCCGCCCCCGAGGTCCCCGGAGAAGGTCCGAGAGCAGCCTGCGGCTGGAGGCGGTGGGCGGGGCAGGCGCCCGGGGGGCGGGGAGGGGCGAGAGAGCGGGAAGGAATAACTTCCCGAGGGTGGGAGGGGGCGGGAGGGGAGGCGGTGCCCCAGGGGCGAGCGGGGGCGGTGCCCTGGGCCCTCAGCAGTCGCTAGGTGCCACGGGCTCGCCCTCCGCCCGGCCTCCAGCCGGAGTGCGGAACTGTGCCTGTTGCTTTGTCTTCTTCCCTGCCAGTTTTCCCACCCTGAGGCAAGTGAGAGGCGCCTTCCAGGGTGTTTCCTCTCTGGAAGGGCCGGGTGAAGGATCGGCGAGGAGGAAGAGCGCCGGGGCGCGCGCCGGCGGGGACACGCGCCTACGCGCCTCCCCTAGGGTCCTGGGCGGCAGGCGTGCCGAGGGGAGGTGCCTCAGGTCGGGGTTGTGGTTGGTTTGCCTCTGCGGGGGCTCCTAGGGCCACTAGTCGCCGCCGGAGTTCCGGCGACCTGCCCACCCGCCGCGCCATCTGAGGTCCATTCCCCTGGGGAGGGTCTTGCTTGGGAAGACAGGCGCTCACTCCACCCGGCAGTCTAGTCTCCGGACTATCCCACACTGAATGTGCCTGCAAGGGAGTAGCTCACTTTAAAAACTGCCTTTTCAGTCGAAAGTGCCAAAGTCCCGTGCTCTTTTTCCTCTTGCCCTCTGTGGTGTGCGGCAAAGGCAGGACCTGAAAAGGCGCCCTCGTCTGGCGAAGGGAGAGGGCGATCTAAAAACCACCCCGTGGAAGGTCTATTGCAGGTCAAGGGCACTTCACTCGTGCCAGGTCTACCTAGAGGTAGAAGTCCATGTGGCCAACTGCATGGTGCTTATAGGATGTTTGTGTTACGGTTTTATGTCACGAAGACTAGTCTTACCTCTTGTAATCGCAAGAAGGTGCCTAAATAAAGGAAAGTGGCTACAAAAACGTTTGACCTAGCATTAAAATCTTCTCTGCTTATCTGGAAGTTTGCAGTGGAGAAGAGGGTGGGCGAGATCCCCTGTTCCTGTTATTCAGCCCTAGGTACCCCAGCGGGACACCTCCTGTTCCCGCTGAGTCTCTCTCCAGCCCACCCTGTTGGATATACCCCAAGAGGGCGGACCCAAGGCCAACTCTCTTGCACGCGATCCACACCTGGTCCACAAGAAACACTCACATGTCCCTGGCTTCACTAATTCTGGAACTGCAGGCTAATCCCAACCACACAGCAGGAGCTCTCTGGCCTTGCCCCCAAAGTATGGTCAACAGTCTCCCACACTGATTTTCCTGGGAAGCCGCAGTCTCCATTAGTTTTTTGGGACATGAGTTAGGCCACCATTCTCAGTATTTTCCAGCTACAGGGAACAATTTCAAATATCTCCAAGGGGCCCCTTAAAGTACCTTCACTAGGCTTAGAATTAGAGAGTAGCACCCCCTACCTCCCCCTAATGAGGAGTAGAGTTAGGCTCCCACTGACCTCATACTCTTCTTTTTATAGCTTTGATCTGACTGTAGGACCCAATATTGTGGAACAGGATCTCAGGACCGTTTCCTTAAAAATCTGCACATGGGGTAGAGGTTTGTCTCACATTCACTTTCATATCCTTTGATATCTATTGCACTGACACCTCAGTTGAACCTGAGGCAGAGCCTTATTCTACCATCCTCTTATGCTTCTTAGCTTGAAAGAGTCTTAGCACTTTATTTTCTCACTGTAAATATGTGTGCACATATATTTACACGGACATTTACATGGACATTTAAGTATGCACGTTATTCATTGTACCTCCGGATACAGACATAATCATTTTCATTGTAGATTCATTGAAGGTGATGATTCTGAAAGATTTGGTACACTTGTGGACAGATATCACTGGAAAAGATCCTACATCTACATCTAGCCCAATACACCATAACCACATTGTGCATATTGAGACACTTCGTATTACTTATTCCTCATTCCTCATACATATCCTGTCCAATTTGAGAACTACTAGCCACATGTAGCCATTTAAATTTAAATGAATTAAAGTTAAATTAAAATTCAGTTTTTAGCCATATTTCAAATGTGGCTAATGACTCCTATATTTAGACAATGCAGACAGAACATAGCCATCCTCATAAGAGTTTTGTTGACAGCCCTGCCTCACACAGGGTTTGGCACATAGGTGGCACTGAATAAATGACAAATGAAAGTTCGGTCCAAGAATACCATACGATTGCACTGATTTATTTTTCTGAGAAGATAAAGCTTTTTAGTGCAATACTATGTACCAACTCAACAATTTTTTTTTTAAGATTTTATTTATTTATTTGACAGAGAGAGTGAAATAGCAAGAGCAGGAACACAAGCAGGGGGAGTGGGAGAGGAAGAAGCAGGCTTCCTGCTGAACAGGGAGCCTGATGTGGGGCTTGATCCCAGAACCCTGAAATCATGACCTGAACAGAAGGCAGACCCTTAACGACTGAGCCACCCAAGCACCCCTACCAACTCAACAATTAAAAACAACCAAACCTTTACATAGCTACAGCTGCTTTTCTATTTCACACTTGAAAACCTATCTGCTTCCTCCTACTTCGACAGAAAATGCTTTACCATCAGAATAATTGCTGAAAATGTTTGGGAAAAAGTCCCTATTTCCCTCAAAAAACAAATCACTTTTTTCAGAATCATTCAACAAATGAAAAGGAATTGTTTCAAAAGCAGTATTTGTATTGAAGGGGGATTCCATACAAAGCATTTCTTTGCTGAAAAAGCATTTCATTATAATATCTTTTACAGAGTAGAAATGACCTATGGAAATTACCAATGCTGTGTGCGTTCAAATTGTAAAAGTAACCAGACATTTCTCCAAGAAGAAAGCATAACATAGTAACAGGCTGCTCTACAGTCAGTGATGAGAGGAGACAATGAAGATGACCCCAGGGACCTCTGGAATATTGAACAAGAATCAGACGACAGTATCTCAGCTCACTCATTGTCTAACCATGGGATGGGAACTTCTTATCCTTAGGCCCTCATTTCCTTTTCTATGACTGGGAGAGATTGTCCTTCCCACTTGAAAAATTGCAGCATTTGAGGATTTAAAGAGCTTTCAATTAAAAATATTCTTTATTTTCATGATCCTCAGTCTTTCTGGCAAGTCTTTAAGTGACAATGGCAAACCCCAGGAGCTGAATGCTCTGAATTGTGACCCCAAGAAACCCAGGGCAGACAGCACTTTCCAGAGGGTACAGACCACACCTTATTCATTCATTCACTCATTCATTCATTCATTCATTCATTCATTCATTTACTTACTTTTTGTCTCCACTGCAGAACATATTGCCTAGCACAGAGGAAGTACTCAACAAATGTTCACTGAATGAATAAATGAATGAAAGAATTCTCTCTCCTTGTTTCGGGAAGGAGAACATGTTTAAGAATTCCTTTGATTTCATTGACTCCATAGAGAGTAATGTTGGTAAGCACTATCAACAAAGTAAGTGAGAGAACTTTGAATAGAACTCTCATCACAAAATACATGCATTATGAACTCTTACATTTGAAAATTTCTGTAAGTTTAAATGTTTCTGAAAGGAGAGAAATCTATCAGTTTTCTATTTCCCATTAAACACTCTCATTCTAGACACACCTGCTGAATTACTTGCAAGAAGTGACACGTTCCTGAGGCTTAATTCTGACAGAGTGGCTCTTTCTGAGTCACTTCGCCTCTAAGATCTGTGAGACCAGATATTTTGGTCTATTGATTCATATAAATCCAGTCAGGAACTCTGGAGGAAAGGGTGTTTTCCCTTTAATACCTCTCTTAATGAGGTACAATTTACATACAGTAAAAGTCAACAATTTTAAGTATTATGATATTGTGATTTATAAGAAATATGTATTTCATCTTTGTCCTTGTTCCTGGCACAGAGGCTCCTAAAACCCTCAAAATTTCCTAAGTGACTAGAGCATTAAAATGTCTTTTGTTTTGGGGCACCTGGGTGGCTCAGTTAGTTAAGCCTCTGTCTCGGCTCAGGTCATCATCCCAGGGTCCTGGGATGGAGCCCCACATCGGGCTCCCTGCCCCATGGGGAGTCTGCTTCTCCCTCTGTCCCTCCCCCATCTCATGCTCTGTCTCTCGCTCCTCTCAAATAAATAAAATCTTTTTTAAAAAGTCTTTTGTTTTGTTAATGAGGTAACTTTTGGACCTCACCTGAAGATGGGACTTGTTGCTTGTTGCCAGGAGAACCAACCTTGTGACTATAAGGTTGGAAATTTCAGTACCAACTCCTGACCTCTAGGAAGGGGAGAGGGGCTGAAGGTTGAATTGTTGCCCAGAACTAATGATTTAATCAATTGCGCCTAGGTAATGAAGCCTCCATAAAAACCAAAAAGCACAGGTTCGGAGAACTTCCGGGTTGGTGAACACTTGGAGATTCTGGGAGAGTGGCTCACACTGAAAGGACATGGAGGTTCTGTGCCCTTTCCCCATACTTTGCCCTTTGCATCTCTTCCATCTGGCTGTCACTCAGTTATATCCTTTAATAATAAACTGGTAATCTAGTAAGTAAGCTATCTCTCTGATTTATGTGAGCTTCTCTAGCAAATAACTGAACCTGAGGTGGAAGCCGTGGGAACCTTCAATCTACAGCAGGTTGGTCAGAAGCCCAAATGGCAACCTGGACTTACGGTTTCTGAAGGGAAGGGGGCGGTATTGCCATTAGTCCCTTAAGGCCTGAGCCCTTAACGTATGGGATATGATGCTGTCTCCAGGTAGACAGTGTCAGAATTGAGTTGAATTGTAGGATACCCAGCTGGTATGGGAGAATTGCTTGGTGATATGGGGGAAAAACTCACACATGTTGGAACTGGTGATCAGAATTGTTAAGCATACAATTCAGTGAGTTCTGGCAAATGTATAGAGTTGTGTAAATCACTACTACAATCAAGATATTTTGCCTCCCCACCCCCCCACAGCCAAAGTTCCAAGCCTCTTTGCAGTCAATCCCTCCCTCCAAACCCTGGATACTAGCAACTACTGACCTGCTTTTCTGTTTTGCCCTTCTAGAATTCCACATAAATGGAATCATAAAATAAGAAATTTTTTGTTGTCTACCTTCTTTCACATAGCATAATGCTTTTAAGATTCATGCATGTTTTTCTTTTTTTTTTCTTCTTAAGTAGGATGCCCAATGTGGGGCTCAAACTCATGACCCTGAGATCAAGAGTCAGATGCTCTGCCACTGAGTTAGCCAGTTGCCCATCATGCATGTTTTTATATGGGTCTGTAGTTTAATCCTCTTTATTGTTCGGTAGTGTTCCATTGCATGAATACGTAACTTGTTTCTCTACCAGTTGATGGACATTTGGGTTGTGTCCAGTTTTTGGCTATTATAAAGAAAATGTGTTAATATATATGTTCAAGTATTTTTGTGTTTGTATGTTCTTTCTTGGATAAATACCCAGATATGGTATTGCTGCTCATGTGGTGTATGTATATTTAACTTTATTTTTTAAAAAAATACCAAATAGTTTTCCAAATTGGCCATATTATTTTACATTCCCATTTGTAAGGTATGAGAGTCCCAATATTCTACATTGTTGCCAACATTTGGTATTATCAGTTTTCTTTTTTTTCAATTTTGGCTTTGTGTATGTGTAGTTAGTTGACTATCACTGTAGTTTGGCTGGCATGTCTTAATGATGAATACTATTGAGCATCCTTTTATGTGCTTATTTCCAATTTCTATGTCTTCTTTCCTAAAGTATCTGTTTAAAACTTTTGCCCATTTTTTAAAAATGGATTATTTTTGTCTTCTTATTATTGAATTGTAAGAATTCTTGTATATTCTGGATACAAATTCTGTGTCAGATACGTATTTTGTAAGTATTTTCTTCCTGCCTCTGTTTTGCCTTTTCAATTTCTTAAATTTCTTTGAAGAACAGAAGTTTTTAATTTAAATGAAGTCTAGTCTACCACTTTTTTCTCTTATGATTTATGTTTTTAGTGCCCTATCTAAGAAATCTTTGCCTAACATCGTGTCACAAAGTTTTCCCCTATGTTTGTTTCCAGAAGTTTTATGGTTTTAATTCTTATGTTACATTATGACTTAATTTTTATATATGGCATAAGTTAAGGGTCTTCCCATATGGATATCCAGTTGTTCTAATACCATTCTTTTTTTTTTTTTTTTTAAGATTTATTTATTTATTTGAAAGAGAGACACAGCGAGAGAGGGAACACAAGCAGGGGGAGCATGAGAGGAAGAAGCAGGCTTCTGCCAATCAGGGAGCTCGATGCAGGGCTCCATCCCAGGACCCTGAGATCATGACCTGAGCCAAAGGCAGATGCTTAACGACTGAGCCACCCAGGCGCCCCTGTTCTAATACCATTCTTAAAAAGATTGTTTTGAGATGGGGTTGTGTAAGTATTTAAACTTTGTTTCAACTTTGTTCTTCCTTTTCAAAATTGTTTTGCCTCCTCTACATCTTTTGTATTTCCATATAAATTTGAAAATCAACTTGTCAATTTCTTTTAAAATGCCTACTAGGATTTTGATTGGGATTGCACAGAATCTATAGGTCAATTTGGAGAGAATTGAAAATCTCAACAGAACTTAGTCTTATGAAACATGAAGATGTTATATATATATATATATCCATTTATTAAGGTCTCCTTTCTTTCATCAGTGTTATATAGTTTCTAGTGTATAGTATTTGCACATATTTTATTAACTTTATACCCAATTGTCACATGATTTTTCATGGTATGTAAATGTTATTATTTTCTTAATTATACTTTCAAATATTTTACTATTAATACAGAGAAACAAATTTTGTTTTTGTATATTGATCTTGTGTCCTGTGACCTTGCTAAACTCACTTATTCTACTAGCTTTTAAATAAATTCCTTATAATGTTCAACATAGCTGATCATGTCATTTGTGAATGAAGATAGTTTTATTTCTTGCTTAATGGACTAATCAGGAACGTTAGTACAATATTATATCAAATTGATAAGAATTCTTGCTTCATTTCTGATCTTAGGGGGAAGGCATTTGTTTTTCCCTACTAGGTATGATGTTAGCTACAAGTTTTTGGTAGATGATTTTTTTTTTTTTAAGATTTTATTTATTTTTTAGAGAGCGAGCGAGAGAGAAACAGCATGAGAGGGGAGAGGGTCAGAGGGAGAAGCAGGCTCCCCGCTGAGCCGGGAGCCCGATGTGGGACTCGAACCCAGGACCCTGGGATCATGACCTGAGCCGAAGGCAGATGCTTAACCATCTGAGCCACCCAGGCGCCCTGGTAGATGATTTTTATCAGGTTGAGAAAGTCCCTTACTATTCCCAGTTTGCTGAGAGTTTTTTCTTTCTTCCTTTCTTTCTTTCTTTTCTTTCTTTCTTTCTTTTCTTTCTTTCTTTCTTTCTTTCTTTCTTTCTTTCTTTCTTTCTTTCTTTCTTTTTAAATCATGAATGGGTATTGAATTTTGTCAAATGCTTTTTTTGCATCTATTGAGATATTCATATGATTTTTCTTTCTAATGCTGTAATCTTGGAGAATTACATTGACTGATGTTCAAATGTTAAACCAACCCTACATTTGAGATAAATCTCATTTAATCACCATATATTACTGCATTAGTCTTCTAAAGCAGCCATAACAGAATACTATAGATGTTGTGGCTTAAACAATAAAAATGTATTTTCTCACAGTTCTGAAGTCCAAGATTAAGGTGTCAGTAGGGTTAGTTTCTAATGAGACCTCTCTTCTGGGCATGCAGATACCACCTTCTTGCTATATCCTCACATGGTCTTTCCTCTGTGTGTGCACACTCCTGGAGTCTCTTCCTCTCTTATCCAATAAGACACCAGTCTTATTGGATTAGGTCCCCACACTTATGACCTCATTTAACCTTAAAGTCCCTCTCTCAGAATACAATCACATTGGGGTTAGGGCTTCAACATAAGGTTTGGGGGGTACATAATTCAGTTCATAATAATTATACCTTTTATATGTTGCTGAATTCAATTTGCTAATTATTTATACTACCATTGCAGCTATGTTTATGAAGGATATTGGCCTGACATCTCCTTTCTTGTAATATATCTTTCTGATTTGAATATCAGAGTAATGCTGGCCTCATAAAAGAGTTGGGAAGTATTTTCTTCTCTCCTACTTTCTAAAAGAGTTAGTGTAGATCAGTATTATTTCTTGCTGAAGTGTTTGGTATAATTTACTTGTGATACCATCAGGACTTGGAGTTTTCTTGGAGAAAGTTTTTAATTACAAAGTTAATTTCTTAAAAAAAACCAACATGTGTATATATATATATATATACACATATAATTACATTTTAATTTCTTAAGAAAAGTGTATATATATATATATATACATATAATTACATGTAATAATAACATACAAAATATATATGGTTATCTATTTCAGGTTATCTAGTTCTTGAGTGAGCTCCTAAAGAACTTGTCCATTTCATCTACATTGTCAAAATTAATTGGAATAAAGTTTTTCATAGCATTTCCTTATTATCCTTTTAATATCTCTATGATCTCTAGTCATGTTCTCACTTTCATTCTTGATATTGGTCATTTGTGTCTTCTCTCTATTTTTTTCTCATCAGTTTAGCTAGAGGCTTGTCAATTTTATTGACCTCAAAGAATCAACTTTATTTCATTTATAGTCTATATTATTTTTCTGTTTTCTATTTTATTGATTTCTGTTTTTATTGTTTTGTGTCCATTTTTCTTCTTACTTTGGATTTAATTTGCTTTTCTTTTTCTAGCTTCTTAAGGTTGCAGCTTAGAGAGATCTTAAATTTAAGCCAACGACAAAGAAAATAAGATATATTACAAGCAAGTATAGACTGTACAAAGGTTAGGAGGTGGGGCATCCAGGCAAAAATATGAAGCTAATATCTGACAGAGCATATCTCCAGATTCTGTAAATACTCCCCCAAAACATGCACACACACTCTCTCTCTCTCTCTCTCTCTCTCTCTCCAGAATAATGCACTTTCCCTACTCAGCATTTATCCTCTCCGGCCCCATATCAACTTAATTTCTAAAGTTTTACCACTCTTTCATTTCTGAAATACACAAATAGGAGAAATTCAACATGATAATTGTTACAACCTCTGAGGACCATCCTAACTTTGGTCATGGAAAATGTATAAGCTGTTTTCCCCATCAGGCTCCTCTTCTTCCACTCATTGCTAAATATGGCTCATTGCTATGGAATACTATGGCAGAAACAATCCCCTGTGTTTACCATCCATTTTAATTTTTTCCTAGGCATGTTAGGAAGACTACATTTCCTATCCCAAAGGTATCTAGGTGAGGCCATTTTACTAGTTCTGGTCAATGAAATGTCACCAGAAGAAATATATGACACTTCAAGGCCTGACATCCAAAATCTTCCTTATTCTCTTCCTTGTTTATCAGGAAGTTGCCAGTGCCTAAAGCAACCAGAACATTCACCAACATACATTCTGTGAAGTAAGTGATAAATAAACTTCTATTGTGTTAAGCTACTGAAATCTATGGGGTTTTCGATTAGAGCAAGAACGTGATTAATACCTAGCCCCAATACACATAATCAAATACCAAATAATAAGCATATTATTTTGAAAGCTGTAAGGGAATTCTGTTGTTGGAAGATATGTGAATCACGTATCCTCAAAACAGTTATCAGTTTAGTCACATTTGCCACACTACTTCTAGGAGTAAAATCACAGCAGGGAACAGGGTAGTATATAACAAATTTAAACTCATTCTAATATCTTCCTTGGTGAACTGATCTTTGTTGTTTGACACAATAAAGTCAAGAACAATCTGAAAAAGTACTAAACACATATGTAGGTGAAGGTATTCCCTGCCTCCCCGACAAATGATCTAAAAGCTCTCCAATAAAGAGACTTAGGATGAAAGTTCATTAACCAAGTATATTAGATTCATCATAGTGTGGTTAAGTGCTACTTGTGAAGAAAGTGGGTGACATTCTGATGACAGGTTTGTTTCTGTATGTTAACTAAATGGGGATGGAAAAATAAAAACATGAGCAAGGGACTCAACTTCATAGACAAAACTAAAAGGGACATTAGAGATTATTTAACCCAATCTCTTTATTTACAGATGAGGAAACCCTCCTATAGACTCTTGGGCTAGGTTGCAAGACAATTGTTTGAGTCAAGTCCTCATAACATTTTACTACAAAAATTTAATAATTGGATACATGCAATGATCTGCTCTATTTTAGAGATGATCACCTTCTGAGAGGAGTCTTTCCTGCCATTCAACATGACTTGGGAATGGGGTGCTCAGACCCCTGGACACCTGCTGGAAGGAGGGGACAAATGTAGGATGCCAACCTGAAACCAATGAGTCATATCTGGTCATTTTATTCCAATCACCATCTTCATTTATCAGATGAGTTACAAATAAAAATGCTTTGACCTTATAGAAAAGACATTAAGATTTGTAGAGCAATTTTTATCTTTTAAAAATCAACATTTTATCCTTTTACACTACCCCTAAACACACACACACACACACACACACACAAACCCATAAGTGAGTTATAGTTTATCTATCCCTTATATATTAAGTATAATATTTAGAAACAAAATTCAAAACCAATTTGACCTATTTTTTTTAAAGGAGTTTTGTTTTGTTTTGTTTTAAAGACTTTATTCACTTATTTGACAGAGAGAGACACAGCGAGAGAGGAACACAAGCAGGGGGAGTGGGAGAGGGAGAAGCAGGCTTCCCGCAGAGCAGGGAGCCCGATGCAGGGCCTGATCCCAGGACCCTGGGACCATGACCCGAGCCAAAGGCAGATGCCCAATGAATGAGCCACCCAGGCGCCCCTAATTTGACTTATTTTATAACTTGAGTTATACTGATTTGCTGTGGAACTTTTTCAGGTAATAAAATATTTCCAAAGAAAGGATTAGTAATTTGTAGCCGATGGATATTCAACATTAATATCAGAGTGTAGAACTCACCTCTTATTTTGTTGTGAATATAAGTTGAATATGCCCACATTTTTGCTGAAGAAATTCTGAGACTATAAACATTAAGAGGGAGGGCTATTTTAATGTTTTAAAATTTGTCATTTGGTAAATATGTCACGTAGATATCATACACACACACACACACACACACACCCCCCCAAACAACGGACATTTAACTTCAAATCCATTTTGTTCAGAAAAAAGACTTTTAATGTGATGTTTTAGTTATTCTTGGATATAAGATTGTTTTCTCCTTTAATTTTTTTCTCATTTGTGGTTTACTATGGAAAGTGCCCATACCGGACATACTAGTTTATGCTGCCTACGCAGTTATAGTGCTTCTAGTAAATGATTAATTCTACAATGGCTATCTATAAAAGGACATTTTTCTTTTCTCTTTTACTACCTATTTTGGCCTTCAAACTTTAATTTTTATTTTCTCTGAGAATAGTTTTTGTTGCACCATACACAAAAATAGACTCAAAATGGATAAAAGACTTAAATATGAGACAAGAATCCCTCAAAATCCTTGGAGAACACAGGCAGCAACCTCTGTGACCTCAGCTGCAGCAACTTCTTGCTAGCCACGTCTCCAAAGGCAAGGGAAGCAAGGGCAAAAATGAACTATTGGGACGTCATCAAGATAAAAAGCTTTTGCACAGCAAAGGAAATAGTCAAAAAAACCAAAAGACAGCCAACAGAATGGGAGAAGACATTTGCAAATGTCATATCAGATAAAGGACTAGTACCCAAAATCTATAAAGAACTTAACAAACTCAACACCCAAAGAACAAATAATCCAATCAAGAAATGGGCAGAAGACATGAACAGACATTTCTCCAAAAAGACATACAAATGGCCAACAGATGCATGAAAAAAGCTCAACTTCACTTGGCATCAGGGAAATACAAATCAAAACCACAATGAAATACCCCCTCACACCAGTCAGAATGGCTAAAATTAACAAGTCAGGAAACAACAGATGGTGAGGATGCAGAGAAAGGGGAACCCTCCTACACCGATGGTGGGAATGCAAGCTGGTGCAGCCACCCTGAAAACAGTATGGAGGTTCCTCAAAAAGTTGAAAATAGAACTACCCCATGACCCAGTAATTGCACTACTAGGGATTTACCCCCAAAATACAAATGTAGTGAAAAGAAGGGGCATGTGCACCCCAATGTTTATAGCAGCAATGTCCATAATAGCCAAACTATGGAAAGAGCCTAGATGTCCATCAACAGATGAATGGATAAAGAAGATGTGGTATATATATACATACACAGTGGGATACTACTCAGCCAACAAAAAAAAATGAATCTTGCCATTTGCTAGATGGAAATGGCTGGAACTACAGGGTATTATGCTAAGAGAAATAAGTCAATCAACGAAAGACAATTATCATATGATCTCACTCATATGTGGAATTTAAGAAACAAAACAGAGGATCATAGGGGAAGAGAGGAAAAAATAAAAC
Source organism: Mirounga angustirostris (assembly GCF_029215605.1). Classification (NCBI taxonomy): domain Eukaryota; kingdom Metazoa; phylum Chordata; class Mammalia; order Carnivora; family Phocidae; genus Mirounga; species Mirounga angustirostris. The sequence goes on from NW_026991710.1 coordinate 162,211,217, forward strand.
AAGATGAAATCAGAGAGGGAGACAAGCCATAAAAGACTCTTTTTTTTTTTTTTAAGATTTTTATTTATTTATTTGACAGAGAGAGAGATAGCGAGAGCAGGAACACAAGCAGGGGGAGTGGGAGAGGGAGAAGCAGGCTTCCCGCCGAGCAGGGAGCCCGATGTGGGACTCGATTCCAGGACCCTGGGATCATGACCTGAGCCGAAGGCAGACGCCCAACGACTGAGCCACCCAGGCGCCCGCCATAAGAGACTCTTAATCATAGTAAACAAACAGAGTTGCTGGAGGGGAGGGGGGAAGGAGATGGGGTAACTGGGTGATGGACATTAAAGAGGGCATATGATGTAATGAGCACTGGGTATTATATAAGACTGATGAATCACTGACCTCTACCTCTGAAACTAATAATACATTATATGTTAATTAACTGAATTTAAATTAAAAAAAAAGAATAGTTTTTGTTGCATTTGAAGGATCTATGTAGATGTAAGGTTTAAAGGTAAAAGAACAGGGCGCCTGGGTGGCTCAGTTGGTTAAGCGACTGCCTTCGGCTCAGGTGGTGATCCTGGAGTCCCTGGATCGAGTCCCGCATCGGGCTCCCTGCTTGGCAGGGGGTCTGCTTCTCCCTCTGACCCTCCCCCCTTTCATGCTCTCTCTCTGTCTCATTCTTTCTCTCTCAAATAAATAAATAAAATCTTAAAAAAAAAAAAAAAAAAAAAAACAAAGGTAAAAGAACAGATTTTAAACCTCTCTTCTTTCTTTCTCTGCTTTGTGCTCTTTTCTTTCTGTTTCCATTCTCTTCCTGTACTGTTTATATCCAGCCTTTTACCCCTGCCTTGGTTACCTCCCCAAGATTCATTTTTTCATTTCCTTTTCCCTTGGCTCCGTCTCAGCCTCGCTTTAAGGTTCTTAGTCAGTTCACTGTTATTCCCAGCCTTTTGTCATAGTGACAGCCACACTTCCAGGAGTAGCAGTCTCATGAGTGTTTGGGACCGACCCAACATCCTATCCCACAAACAAGCCCGAAATGTTATGGATTTCAGCAGCTCTGTGCAACTGGACCAGAGTTGTCTTCACACAGTGTTGTTAGAGAGAATGAAATAAAAATGAGAAAAATTATGAGAAAGAAGCTCCCACTGTTTAAAACCTAGATCAGTTCCCTGCTTGCTCACTGAGAGAAGAGTTAAACAGCAAGGTAAAGGTCAATATAAGTATTTAGGGAAATGTGATTATAACAGAGAACATTCTGGATATTAAGAGAAGTAATTTGTAATTTTGGAACAGTGAGCCACAGACTTAGGGAAAGCAGTTGGAAAAAAATCACCTTTTGAAAATGACTTAAGGGGTCTCAGAGGAAAACCCGGCAGAGACTAGATTGTCAAAATTATGGATTTTTTTTCCTCAAAATTAAGGCTATTTCAGGGCAAAAGTCTGAAAGAGAAAAGTTTGCTCCATATAATACCATTTAACCAGTAATACTATGTCACCAACATAGTCCCCCAAGCATTACAATATAGCAAGAATCCAGTGTAGAATAAAAGTAGAAATCCTTCCTCCTTCCCCTCCCAAAAAATCATATGGACCCAAGAATCATCTATTTCAACCTCACCCTCAAAGCAGGAAGCCCTTATACGAGATTTTTAACAGGTGGCCATTCAGTTTATCCCGCATTACTTCTGGTCACAGAGAAGTGAGTCATTGCCTCACAAAGCAACCCATTCCATTTTTAACAACCTTCCACTAATGAAGTGCTAACACTCATGCACTACTTCCTATATAGTAGGCATAGGCCTGAGCGCGTTCTCAGTGCATTAATTTGGTAATCCCCACATGACCCCATGCAACAGGTCTGTGGCTTAGAGTAGGTAGCCTGACCTATGGAAGGGGCAGAGTCTGGGGCAGAGACTTTAAGCACAGTCTGACTCCAGAGCATTTGCCATAACCACTATGCCGTGACACCTCAGATCACACTTCCCTGTAGCTTCCACCGTGCACTCTGGTCCGGACCCCAGAGGACAAACCATCAGTCCAATTCCTCTTCTCCTCCAATAACCATTCAGACACTTGAAGAGGGTGACTGTGTCATCTTCTCACCTTCCCTCCATAACTCCTCTTTTCACTGTTAATTTAACAGCAGATTTTTTGTAGCCTCTGTCATTCTGATGACCCTCTTCTCAGGTTGGGTACCCAGGAAGAAACGTAACAGGTAAGATGTAAACAGAGTAATAATTATAGATGAAATTTTCATTTTTAGCTATCAGACTCAGTTAAAGAAAAAATTCTATGTGTAACAAACATAAAAATTATCTTTATAAATATTTGCTATTGCATGTATTTATGTGTACTTGCAAATCTTTTCATTACTAACGTAATAACATAATTGTGATTCTAAACACATTATAGTGCTACATAATAATGATTTATTGCCCAAACTGAATTATGTTTCAGGAGCTAAGAACAGATTTGATGGAGGCAACTATTTCTGTGTATCTTTATTTACTACCATGGCAACTAATTAAAATAGGTTTGTTTAATTAATTAGTTGTTGGTAAAACACTATGAAGATGAAAACTGCTATTAATAAATGCAGTGTTTAGTATCGATGCTAGTGTTATTATCATAAATGGTAAAGTGTTCATGGTCAGAATAGACCAGTTCATCCATCCATCTTTCTTTCTTTCTTTCTTTCTTTTCCTTCCTTCCTTCCTTTCTTTCTTCCTTTCTTCTTTTTTTTTTTTTTTAAGATTTTATTTATTTATTTGACAGAGAGAGAGAGAGCGAGAGCAGGAACACAAGCAGGGGGAATGGGAGAGGGAGAAGCAGGCTTCTTGCTGAGCAGGGAGCCTGATGCGGGACTCGATCCCAGGACGCTGGGATCATGACCTGAGCCGAAGGCAGACGCTTAACGACTGAGCCACCCAGGCGCCCTCTTCCTTTCTTCTTTTAAAGTAGGCTCCACACCCAATGTGGGACTTGAGCTCAGGACCCTGAGATCAAGAATCAGATGCCTGACTGAGCCAGCCAGGCATCCTGACCAGTTCATTTTTCATTAACAGTCATAATTTCATTGTTGAATTAAGAAGAAGAATTTTTTAAACTTCTTTTCTTTTCTTTGTTGTTGTTGTTTTTAACAAATTGTCCAGTCTCTCTTTTATACTTCTCTTGGCCAAATCTTAACCAACTCACATTACACACTCAGGCAGAAGAGAAAACACACAGAGATAACCAAAGTTTCCTGATGAAAAAGGAGTATCTTCTGATGGTGGATGTAATGTTCAAATAACCACTGTTGAGTCTTTTAGTTTCCTAAAGCTGAACAAAGGATATGGAGATTGCCAGGAGTATAGAGCTGGAAGAATTACCACACCATCTACCTAGAACTATTTCCAGAAATGGCACAAGGGGTTATTTGTGGGGGAGGTTTAGATTCCCCCAATTCTTGTTAACCTCCCCTAAGTCCCCCCAGTGCTTATGCAATTAAGGTAAAAACAGCCACTTGCCAAGAAGATGCAGATCCATGACAAGCCTACAGCTTTCCCCTTTAAGTAGATTGACCCCTAGCTGTGTCCTAGGTTGAAATTCTGGAGCTGCCACTGCCTACCCACCTCTTGCCATGACCTCTTGAGTCGCCAGGGAGATCTTATAGCTGAGCTATTATCATGGAACTTAAAAGTGGGAACACCCACCAGAGCATTTTAACCAGCTCTCTGAATTCTAATAGGTAAGGTAATTTACAAATGAGGAAACACAAAGTTCAGATTAGCTGAACTCAGAGAGTAGTGGGTTGACCTGGGCTGGGTTGGACTATATCTGGACTGTGGTGGCATTATGCGTCTGGAGTTGGAAATCTTATCCACAGGTAGAGTGAGAATATCTTTAGCTGTCTTAGCTCAGACCAGATCCATGCACTGCTGGCTGGGTCCATTTAAATGGACTAAATGGACTATCTTGTTGCCAGTAATGGTGGCAAGTAAATGCTCAGACCTGGGCTCCTCTTTAGATGGTAGCTCACCCATTACCCACCTAGGGTCAGAGAAAGCCAAAGGTGTGAAGAAGGATGAATATGATTTCAATATTTCCCTTCCTCTGATACCTTGTGCTTTTGTTTTGCCACTCTCTAGGACTAACCCTTTTAGCAGTATCTTATGCTCTTAAAACATCCTCTGTGCTCTAGCGTCTCCTACTGCACATTAGAATTTACCTACCTTTGAGGTCATTCTATGTGACTAACAAAGAACTGTTACAGACAAGTCATTACCAGTGTCTTTGTGCCCAGGTATGTATTTGTTTGAAAGAATCCTTCTGTCAGGGTGCCTGGGTGGCTCAGTCGGTTGAGTGTCACCCTCTTGGTTTTGGCTCAGGTCACAATCTCAGGGTCCTGAGACAGAACCCTGCATTAGGCTCCACACTCAGTGGGGAATCTGCTTGAGATTCTCCCTCTCCCTCTGCCCCTCCTCTTGCTCTTTCTCTCTCTCTCTCTAAAATAGATAAATAAATATTTTTTAAAAAGAAAAGAAAAAGAATCCTCTGTCCCTTAACCCTAAGAAGTGATTGAATGTGAACATTTCAAGACCCATGGCAACTCAGTGGGAAGAAACTTATATGCTGAAGAATCTAATCTGAGGAAGAAAGGTCTGGCTTGCAAGATATCAAAAGGGATGTTGTTCAAATACAGCTTATATAAAACTACCTGCTAGAGATGTGGAGAGAATTCAGATGAGATTGGGCCAGAGGGCCTTATCAGATGCTTTCCAACCTGAAATTTTAAAAAGATTGTGTTAAATCAATAGCCACTTGATTCAGTGTTGATCAATGGCAACTTGGAGAGGCTTTCTCACAGCATGTTGTAGGAATCTATCCTTAGCTCTTTGCAGTGCTTATCAAACTTATCAAGCTTATCACTTCAGAGTGTTGGAATTATCAGCTAACATGTGGCATTATAAGAAATAAGGACTCAAAAGCTCTCAACAAGCTGGGACCATGGACTGATCTATCAAGGTGACATTGGGGGCACCTGGGTGGCTCAGTTGGTTAGGCGACTGCCTTCGGCTCAGGTCATGATCCTGGAGTCCCGGGATCGAGTCCCGCATCGGGCTCCCTGCTCGGCGGGGAGTCTGCTTCTCCCTCTGACCCTCCCCCCCTCATGCTCTCGCTCTCATTCTCTCTCGCTCTCTCAAATAAATAAATAAAATCTTTAAAAAAAAAAAGGTGACATTGGAATACATTTCTCTTTATCAAAATATCCATATTTCTTCTCATCCCTAAAATCTGTTTGTGCTCTTATTTCAAAATCTATCTTCTCTTCCCTAAACCTAAGCCCTGTGCCTAAACCTGTAAGCCTTTTTCCTTTCTTTACAGGATTTTCCCCTCAAGAGCAGTCTTCCCTTGACCCCATTAATTTCCAAAATTTATCTTTCTCCTTACTCTATATTCTAAACTTTTACCAAGAGAAATAGTATCTAAATTTATTGAGTAGTTACTATGTGTCAGGTATTGGACTAAACTATATAAATGGATTATTTCATTTATTTCTCATAACACTTTCATGTGGTAGATATTAATTTTATCCCTACTTAATATACGAGGCAATAAGGCTTAGAGCTCTACATTAAAAATGTCTGAGGACATACAGTAAATGCTGAACTCTGGATTTAAATCCAGGCAATTTAATTCCAGAGCTCTTAACCATTAAGCCCCTCACCCTTATTCTCTCAGTCCTGAGAAATTTGACTTTCTATCCCACATTGTTGAAACTGCATCTCCTTCTGCCTAGTACTTATCCTACTTGACCTTCCCTAGGTTGATTTTCTTTCTTCCTTGACTCTATGAGACCACTTGGATCCTTTTTTCCTTTCAAACTTTTTCTATGTAATGTTTCTGGACTTAGACTTTTTTCCCTCTCTTCTTTCCATTTTCTTTTCTTTTTTTCCCTCTGTCTCTACTCTTGGCAATCTCATCCTTTCCAACAGTTGGAATTACAAAATCCATACAGGTTTCTGAGCTCATTTCTGAGTTTCAGTTTTTACATCTGTGGTACATGACATCTGAATCTAAATGTTCCAGTACCACTTCAGACTCAGTATATCCAAAGCTGAATTTATCATCTTTCCTTTACCATTTTAGCTATACCCCCAACCTCATCTCCTTCTGCTGATTTAAATGAGATAGTGTGGTGTTGTAAAAAAAAAAAACAAACACAAATCAGGGAAATTTACACAAGACATGGATTCTAGTCCATGATGTACTGGCTGTATGATCTAGAGGTCATCATTCAACTTATCTCTAGAGTAAAGGGATAGATTGGATTAGGTGCCTTTGAACTCTTTATTCCTACAATTCCTGCTGTCCCACTTCCACCTTCTTTCAATTACCCAGGGATGGAATCTTAGAGTCATCTTTCACGCCACATAAATTCAGTCTTAGAATGGAAAGGAGGGCGCCTGGGTGGCTCAGTTGGTTAAGCGACTGCCTTCGGCTCAGGTCGTGATCCTGGAGTCCCGGGATCGAGTCCCGCATCAGGCTCCCTGCTCAGCAAGGGGTCTGCTTCTCCCTCTGCCCTCTTCCCTCTTGTGGTCTCTGTCTCTCATTCTCTCTCTCTCAAATAAATAAATAAAATCTTTATAAAAAAATGGAAAGGAAATTTTTTAATAATTAATTTATTCATTCCATCAACATATATAGAATACCTACTATATGACAACATAGTAGAGAACGAGAGACAAAGTCCCTACCTCACAGAGTTACAGTACAGTGGGGAGGTTGACAATAAACATCCACACAAATAAACACATATAAAATTGCTGAGTCATTATATTGTACATCTGAAACTAATATAACACTGTATGTTAATTATAATTGAATATAAAAAAATAATAATGTAAGGAGCAATAAAACTATGAAGAAAAATAAAGCAGGTCAAGTGTTTATGAGTGATCTGGGGGGACCTATTTTAGTTAGGGTGATCTGAGGAGATGATATTTGAGCATTGATCTGACTGAATGAGGGAGTGTGCCACACACAGATGCATGGGAAAAGCTCAGCAGGCTCAGAGAGCAGTGTACAAATGTCATGAAATGGGAACAGTGGAAAGACCCATGTGGTCAGGGCAGAGCACTTAAGAAGGGGAGGGCAGGAGATGTAGGCAGGAAGCCAGGTCACTGGACCTTAAGGCCATAGTAAGAGTTTGGATTTAGATTTAAAGCATGGTGGGAATACATTAGAGGATTTTTAAACCTGAAAATAACTTGTCCTGATTACATTTTTTAAAGTTTACTTGCTGCAGTATGAAGAATAGATCATGGAGATTGGTGTAGGACAAGAATGATAGCAGGAATGGTGCCTGGGTGGCTCAGTCGTTAAGCGTCTGCCTTCGGCTCAGGTCATGATCCCAGGGTCCTGGGATCGAGCCCCACATTGGGCTCCCTGCTCCACGGGAAGCCTGCTTCTCCCTCTCCCACTCCCCCTGCTTGTGTTCCTGCTCTCGCTATCTCTCTCTCTGTCAAATAAATAAATAAATAAATAAATAAAATCTTTAAAAAAAAAAAAAAGAATGATAGCAGGAAGACCTGCTAAGATTCAGTGGGCTAGGTAAGATTATGATGACTTGGACCAGAGTATCAATGCAAATGATGAGTTTGCTGAATAAGCTACTTTGTGAGGTGCTATGTCCCTTATTGGAAGTATCCAAGCAAAAGCGGGGGAAATTAGGGATGCTGTCTGAATTGTGCTTGGACCACATGGTATGTAAGGTTTCTTTAACTTTGACATTCTATATATTGTGAGACTTGATCCCATTTTATGTAGAACCTACCTTATTTACTTTTGTATGGCCCCCTACATCTTGTAAGTCACAAGACAAATGGCAACAGCATTAACTTAGAGAAGGACAAAGCTCTTTGGAGCTGGTCTAGCTAATTATCCTATCTTTAGTAGCTCAATTGACCCTAATATGGTAGCGTACACTGCCAAAGTGAATGGGCCCATTTTATGACACTCATTTACTTTATTTTTGAAGATTTTATTTAATTATTTGAGAGAGAAAGAGCATGAGTGGGGAGAGGGGAGAGGGGGAGGGTGAAGCAGAGGGAGAGAGAATCTGAAGCAGACTCCATGCTGAGCGTGGAGCCTGATGTACAGCTCAATCTCATGACTAAGAGATCATGACCTGAGCCGAAACCAAGAGTTGGTCACCTAACCTACTGGCCACCCAAGCGCCCTGACACTCATTTTAATTATCTATGTCCCCTGTACCTTAAATTCATGGTAAAAGAGGTATACATTTGGGAGGATCAAATGGGAGAATGTATATGAAAACCATAAAGCTATAAAGTTCTATAAATATCTAAGTTACTATTCTTTAAGTAAAATTCAGTACAAAAGATACAACCAAATATTTTCTATGTTACTTTGTAACCGTTGGAAATGCTGTACCTCTTGAACTTTCCAAAGCTCTATATAAAGATGGCTAAAAGCTATAAGTCAATATGTATCAGATAAACACCCTGGACTATATGCCCAGACAGCTTTTAAATAGATGAGACCAGGCACCTGGGTGGCTCAGTCGGTTAAGCGTCTGCCTTCAGCTCAGGTCATGATCCCGGGGTCCTGGGATTGAGTCCTGTGTTGGGCTCCCTGCTCAGCAGGGATTCTACTTCTCCCTCTGCCCCTACCCCCACTCCTGCTCTCTCTCTCTCTCAAAAATAAATAAATAAATAATCTTAAAAATTACAAAAAATAAAAAATAAATAGGTGAGACAACAGTAAGGCTATGTCCCAACATGCTCTGAACAGCCAGTATTCCTCTCTGTGTTGATCTTGTCAGCAAAAATGTTCTGATTGATCTTTTCTCATTAAAAAGAAACCAAAAACCTTATTTGCTAATATTATTTTAAAATTGTGCTTTTCCCATGTGGTTTTATAGAGTTAAAAGAATGAACATATTTGAAAAATGGAGACAAAACAAAGAGACAATCAAAATGCATTTTGTTTTAAATTCTCTTTTGGATTCTTAACTTATACATTTTCATATTTCAGAGCTTTACATGAATTCCATCATCAAAGAAACTTTAAGGGAAAAAGAGAATTTCTCTTTTCATTAAAATTGTCTATTTTATGTGTATGTGTTTATATGGGAACAAAACAAAACTGATGAGAAACAGCTGGATGAACATGTGGTTTTTAAAACTTACATAATAAATGAGAAGAAAAAGATTCAGATTCCCACATTGCACCTAACATATGGTATTTCATCCCTGTGGGCTTTTTTTTTTTTTTTAAGGATATCAAATTCCAAAGTGATTTAGCAGGTGACCTAGCTTCTAGAATTACATCCTGCAAAATGATTTCCCTTCCATATGTTTAGTGAAATGTGGGGTGAGGCTCTATATAAGTCCCTAACATGTTTCTAAGCAAAACCGGCACATACTTAAAAGAAAAACATCAGGCGTGATAAATCTAGTTCTATAATGAATAAGGTGAAAAAAATCACATGTAACAGCCAAATGTCAGTGATTGAAATATCAAAAACCTTCAATTCTGTGCCAGCAAAGTAGGTAGTCTATGAAATTGACCAGGTCTAAACACGAATAGAATTTCTGCAGTTTTCTTAAAAAAAAAAAAAAAAGTTGAGGATATAAACAAAAAGCAGTCATGAAAGTGCTCTTTTCATGGGTCACCAAAACTCAAAATAGCTGAATTCATGACAAGCTCAAAGGAGTATCATTAATCCACATAATGTGCTTGAGCACAGACTTGGGCATTTTAATTTCATTCATAATGCTTGAGTTTGCAGCCAAAAGTTCCATTTTCTTTCTTTTTTAAATTGAATTAAATGCCTGTGAAAGAATCACACTTCCTAAAAAGAAAGCACAACTTCACCAGAGAAGAAGAATTGCCCTAATTTCCAGTTAAATACAACTTCTATCTTGGTAAGATCAAATAAAGGAATAGTTTACCAGGAAGTTGCCCAACAATGCAAATAAGAGGGAGTTACAAAAAAAAATATGGTCTCACTTTGTCCTACCTCTTCTTCCCAATTATCTGGTTCTTGTCCCTAAACTACTTTGACCTTATAGAAACAAAATGTCCAAAAAGGTGGGGGTGGGGGTTAGGGAGAGCAGGCAGAACAGAAAAGAGTAGAAAAAAAGAGCAAAGACCCGAGACTTGAACCAGGAGGACAATTCTATGTTCAGCATCAGACCACACATTTTGTCAAATACTACAGACTGGCAAGTAGCATATTTGGCCAAAATGGCTGCAGAAAGAATTCATACATGTGGAATCATGCTACATAAACAAGATTTCAAACAGTTTTAGTGGTAGTTCAGGGTCAGCCTTTCCATGTACTGTGATATTCAGCCAAACACAACTCAAACAACCCTCCAATCTATTAGTGCATTTGTGGGGCTGAGATGCTGTCCTTTCTTCACAGCAACTGAAATCCCCTTGACAAATCTGAGCTGGGAGAGAAATGGGATTCAATCTATTATTTTTGTAGACCACCTTTAGGTTCATAGTTAGGGGGAAAATACCTTGAACACCTCTCATGTCAAATCTCAAATACTCACATAGGATTGAACAGATTATGATTTCTTGGCAGGACCTGAGTCCTTGTGGTTTTCTGCTCCACATGCTACTGGATTGTATCCCAGCACAGGGCCAGGAGCCTCTGAGGATTCAGGCTAAGGACTGTGTCCTGTCCCTACTTCAGGTCCTCTGTCCCCTAACCACATTCGGACCATGTACTGTGTTGCATTCATGATTTCTATGAATCTGCTTTTCATTTGCTTGGTTCGCAGTTTGGCTCCTTGTCAATGTCTATCACTTTCATTAATTATTCTTTATTTATTACTCTTTTCCAGGCCCTCATTACTCCACAATTCAATTGCTCCAGTAGCTAGGCTCCTAGCTGCTTTTCCTCCCCTATCAAATCTGTACTGCTTACTAATGCCAGCCTATATCTTCCACTGTAGCATTTCCCTTCTCAAGCCAGCCTGCTGCAATGCAAAGAGCCTGGGTTTTTCTGGAGCATCAGAAAGGATTCAAATCTAGGTACTATTCTTAATTAGTCTAAAGAAGTCACTCTATCCCTAAATCCTTTTACTAATCTGTAAATAGATTAATGCCTGCAGGGTTGTTGAATAGATTAAATAACATTGTATCAGTTATATCCTGGCAAGCATCCAGCACAATACCCAGCTTATAGCAGATATTAAGTGAATATAAATTATCATCTGTTCTTTTTCACTGTATTTACTGTTCCTTTTCTACTCATTCCATAGCTCTTAATCTAGTGACTCTCAATACCCAGGCCTTGGTCTCCAGGACTTTGTAGTCCAGTGAGGACAAACACATGAAAATAATTACAATAAATCATGAAAAGTACTGTGGGATTGAAAGAAATAAGAAAGGACTGTAAGAACACTGCTCTACCCAAAGCCATAAAGCTTTACAGAGGAGATTCTCCACAGATGAAGAGGAGTTTGATGTAGAGGTGGGGAAGGGGATAAATGTTCCAGGGAGAGAGGGAGATGAGACTTTGAAAAAAGTTAAGATCTGAATTGCGAAAATCCTTGAATGCCATTATAAGGGATTTGGACTTCATTTCTCACAGGCAATCGGGAGAAAATTTTAAGGAGAGGATGATATAAAACTAAGAGATTCACAGTATCATGGGAAAACTTGACCAAAGGGCCTAGATATTCCTTTCATATATCTTTTATTTTGAATATATCAGAAGTGTCAAAGGAGTTGAGACTGACAGTAGCCAAACTCCCTTGAACACGGCCAAGCGTCTTTCCTGGGAAAATAATACACGTTTCTAAGCAAAAGCATAGAGTACTTGAAAATAACAGTTCTCAGTAGTTGTTCTCTAAGACTGACTCTACAAAAGTTCACCCAAGTGGTTAGAAAACTTTTGGCTCTTGCAAAGATGAAGTTTCTCTACAGCTGGCATTATGCTAGATGCTTTATACCCATTAATTCATTTAATTTTCACAAAAACCTGCCAGGTAGGCATTTTTATCCCAGTTGAATTCAGGGTTCACATCAATCTAATCATTACTAGGTTCTCAAATACTTTTCTTTATATCTCTTTTTAGGCCATAACTATCATCCCTTATGCTCTGTCCTTAATAGATGATTACCAAGGACAATTGAAATTAATTTCAAATTTAGTTTGCATAAGCAAACTTTTACGAGATTATCCAATACGGACAAAAAAAGTTGTTTAGAAAAAGATGAAATAATTGGACCTTACGCTCTCAGACCTGATGGGGATCCCGATTTATTTATCATTTTAGCATTGGCCAATTTCTTTTCTTGGGCCGTCACTTACTTATTCAATAAATATGAGCTAAGTTCCCAGCACCATGCATTTGATTGAGGTAAGACTTAACAAAGAGCCATGCCCACTCCTTCTTACTTAATCATAATCCCCTTATCATTTCCTTCTGCCTCTTGGAATGTCCAAGTGTAACCTTGCCTTAAATTTTTAAGGCAAGCTAAACTTTTTTTCCCCAAATTTGATCCAGCGTTGGATTATCCAAATAAAACTCCAGATGCTAATCCTTTTAGTAAGACCTGATGAGGTTTTGTTAAAGCCAAAAAAAGAAATTGTATTTCAAAGAAATATTTTTGGCTCTGTTAAACGGTAATACTGAAGCTTGCTATCATTCAATTCTTAGCAAGTGAAATGATTAGTTAGTCTTGCAATAGAAGAAAAGGCATTAAACTTAGTAGGGATAGGGACAAAGTTCTCAGGTGTGGGCCTCAGGTGAACATTTGTCTTTGATCAAGAGTGATCTCTACCCATCCTCAGTTCATATACTATCTGGAGAAATTAAATCTTTTTTTTTTTTTTTTGGAGAAATTAAATCTTATGGCTGGCATCCTTGGGACCAACAGCTGCCAGCAAGTCTATTTGTCAGCATATCGTCTATAAACCCCACTACCTCTCTGGGGCTCACTGCCAGCAGACCTCTTATTCCTGCGTATGTGGGGACATAAATCTGTTTGCAGGAAGCAGGAACTAAACTAGGAGCTTGAGTAGACAAGTATTTAAGAGCCTCAGCAGAGAAATTCAGTGCCACTCAGCTGTTTATTTGCTAATGACAACATGCACTGCTGATGTACCTGGAGCAGCCTTCATGTACCTCCACAAGGCATCCAAGCTACAACACTATGAGTGCATTGAGCAGATTTCATCACAAAAGAAGGGATTCAGGATCGTGTAACTGGAGGGTCCACAAGATGCTCATTTATCATAAAGGTCTTCTACCCAGATGATAAGATTCTTGTCCTGGGATAAGCATCACTCTTCCTGTGGCTGTCTTCCTCAGATGCCAACCTCTGGGAGTAGGAGTACAGGGGACAGATGAATGGAAGAAAGGACAAAGAAGATGGAGATACAGAGTGTGGGTAGAGGAAGGAAACACAATCTTTGCTTTCTGCACAACTATACTATTGAGCCCAAAGGGCAGGGACCATGTTTGTCTTTTCACCACTGTTCTCCCACATCTTGCATAATACCCGGCACAAGGCAGGCATTCAACAGGGACATGTTGAATGATGTGAATTAACTAGGCAGAGAACCAGTCCTCTCCTTCTTAAGAATGGGAACCCCTTAGAATAAGGATCCCAAGGTGCCCATGCTCTAGGCAGAAGCTGGCTATCACACTGCCCAGGGGCCAATACCATGGCCAGGTGGGCCTCCTGCTCTGAAGTTTCTGCTGTGAGGTGGCATCTACTTACAGCCTAGTTGGGCCACTGAGTGTCTTGTGATTAGATTTTTTTTTTTTTTTTTTTCAGATGAATCTTCCTGCAAATTTACTTTCCATCCTTTCTTATGCAGCAGTTCCACTGACAAACCGGTTAGCATCCTTGGCTTGCCTAAACCTAGAACAAGCAGTATGTGCACATCCAGATACTTCAAAGAACAGGGCCAACAGCTTCTAATTCATTCTCCTGAAGCCTCTGTCAGAAGCAGCAGACAGAGTGAGGTGAGGCTTGATAGCTGCCCTCAGGGACTAAAATCAACTCAAATGCCAATGAACCTGGTGGGGCAATGGAGCCAACCTCTTTGGCTCTTCAAAGAGACGTGGCCCCACCCTCTCCTACAGGCTGCGGAGTTCTGGCAGACCTAGCACCTTAGAGGCAAAAACAGCAGAGACATCGTTTATGGAATCCTTTTATGAGGGCAGAGTGTACTTTGTCTCCCCAAAGCCCACAACTTTGAAAGATTCCTGGAGAAACAGTTTATAGCACTGATCATGGTAAAAAATATTTAGCTTACAAAGATATATGAATAAACTAGTGAAAGGTGCTTAGCTACTGAATTAATACTTTGAGAACTCTAAGCAATTTAGTTGCCAAAGTGCTAGCTTATATATCTTTGTGAGAGAAATGAGAGAGAAGAAAGAGAGGAGATTCCAAATCATCAACATGGTCAATAAATGTGAGACCTGTGCAATGTCAAGTTGAAAGATATGGAAAAGCAATTTGCTTAAGCAGTAGGCAGCCTCATTCACAAAATATAGAAAACTGTCACAGAGTCAGATTTATTCCATAGGAGAAGGAAAGCAAGGAAACTTAATCAGGTTTTCTCATTTTATGTGGATTTGGTAGAGCTACATGAGGCTCTGTATTAATTAGCTCGGGCTACCATAGCAAAATACCATAGACTAGGAGGCTTAAATAAAACAAATTTGTTTCCTCCCAGTTCTGGAGGCTAGAAGTCCCAGATCAAGGCATCAGCAGATTTGGTTTCTTCTGAGGCCTGTTTTCCTTGGCATGCAGATGGCCACTTTCTCTCTGTATCCTCCCAGGGCTGCCCCTTGGTGTGTGGTCTGTGTCCTAATCTCTTCTTTTTTATAAGGAAACCAGTCATATTGAATGAGGGTTCAACCATACGACCTCATTTTATCTTAATTACCTCTTTGAAGGCCCTATCTCCAAATACAGTCACATTCTGAGGTACTAGAAGTTGAGACTTCAACATATGAACTGGGGTAAGGAAGGGAGCACGGTTCACAGGCTGTAAAAGCAGGTGATATTCTCCAATGAGGAGGGAGGAGAATATCTCTCATCACTGTAGTCCTACCATAAGCAGGAGATCAGGAATCCCTTAAACCTAAATTATGTGTGTGGATGAGCTTCCTGGGTTTCTAAGACTTTCCTGTGCCTCTAGGATCTGTGAGAGAAGATAATGGTGAAGATGGCTTTATTCTCTCATTTAATGAGAAAGCAAAAATCTAGGTGTTTTATCTGTTTGGCTCCTGAGCCTGCTTTGACTAGTGAGAAGGCAGAGTGGCCTGGCAAAATCCAGTCTGAAGCCAGACTCCTTGCATTTGGATCCCATCCCTGTCACTTATTAGCTTAACCTCTTATTTGACTAACCCATTAATAGAAAACAATCACAACAAGGAAAGGAATGAAACAATTAAAATTCTTGGTTCCAGCCAGTACCTAGCAGAAAGTTGAAGTCTTGAAGAAGCCAGGATTTTAAAAAAACATTACACTTCTGCTCAAACAAGCCAGCCAATTCATGATAGGGATTGCAATAATTCTTAGATCAAGATCTCATTACTTACAATGTAGGTCAAAGAGGCCATTCAGCTCTGCTAAGTTAGTTTTCGACAAATGCAATTTTGAAATTAGAAAAAAAAGGTGTTCTAATTTAAGTGACTCCACCTCTTCTGGGCCTGTGAAGTTTGCCTGAAGCTCTTGGAACTTCAGCCACAGAAATGCTGTGGGCTCCATAGTCTATACCCCTCACCACATCTCTACCTGTCAAATGGATTTTGGCTATAGGCTTAGAGAAAATTAAAAAGGTACAGGAGGGGGTGCTTAAGTGTCTCCCGTCGGCTCAGGTCATGATCCCAGGGTCCTGGGATCAAGCCCCACATTGGACTCCCTGCTCAGCGGGAAGCCTGCTTCTCCCTCTCCCACTCCCCCTGCTTGTGTTCCTGCTCTTGCTATCTCTCTCTGTCAAATAAATAAATAAAATCTTAAAAAAAAAAAAAAGGTACAGGATTAAACAAATGGGCTGAAGACCTCCTGTGGGCCAGGACCTAGTCACATACATACTCTTCCAATAGTCTCAGTATCCAGAGGAGGAAACAAGCCTCAGGAACAAGAGTTCACCCAAGGTCACTGGACTTGTAAAACTTGGAGATAGAACCTATGATTCCCAATTCCAAGTCCAGTGCTTCAATTTCAGAAGAGTTGACCCCCAAACCCTCCACACTGCTCCTCACACTGAGGCTAGAGTGTTCATTTATTTATACATCTGATTATGTTCCCTTTTTGTTTAAATCATCAACAGCTCCATGGCTCTTAGAATAAAGAGCCTGTGAGTTCCTTCCCCATGGCATCTCTTCACCTGACATGCATGCACCCCAGCCTTCCATGGTATCACCTTCCCTTGATGGCCTCCTCCAAGCCTGTGTACTTGTCGAGCTCCCTTCCCAGACAGGAGCTCTGCACAGGCTAGCCCTCATCTTGCCTCCATCTTTGCCTCCATAACCAGCGCTCACTCTTCAGTTCTTAGTTCCATTATCGCAGGTCCAGGGAAGACTTCTTTGCTTCCTGGGATCAGACCACATCTTCTATTATGCTCTCTTACATGATCCAGCATTGTCTTTTTTTTAGCACTTACTGTAGCCCATACTTACTTGTGTAATTAAGACTTTTCTTGTTCAATTATCCATAAGCTCCAGGAGTGCAAGGACCTTGTCTGTTTTTGCTTATTAGGAAGCCTCCAGCACCCCAGTAGTGCTGATGCATAGTAGGCATTCAATAAATATTTTCTGAATGGATTAATGAATGAATTTTCCTGCATTTTCTCCTTTTCTATTTTATTGCTGCTGGAATGGGGAAATTGGCTTGGGGGCAGTTGAAACTTGAGGAAATAAAAATCCCCCATCAGAATAATTGCTCCTTCCTGTGAACACCTGGAGAACTATCTGTCATTGTGTCATGCTGACTATATTATAATAGTCGGGGAAATAGCATGTTACCATCTTCCCCTACTCAGCTGAGGGCAGGAGCCACATTTTATCTTTATTATATCCACTGCATCTAGCATGGTGCAGGCACTCAAAAAGAAAAAGAAAAATCCACAAAATCTAACTGAAAATGACAGACTATATAGGATGCTAGAAAAAGATGGCATGATATAGAAATAATATCTTTCAGCTTAGATGTAAAGAAATTTAGAGCACAGGTAGATGAATTAACTCCAGGAAGGAATAGGAAAATCTCTTCCTTCTATACTACAACAAAGGAAGAGAGAACAGATGTAGAAATAAAAATAGGTAAAGGTGATTGGGGATGGAGCATTTGTGCTAGGTGTCCGCAGTTTGCTTCGTTTCAGCTTTCCCATGGTGAGATCCTCAGATAGGAGTATGGGGAGGTGGAAGAAAAGATGGAGGCTTGAAGAGAGTAAAGGTGGTCTGGAAAAGCTACTACAGTAATAAGGCCAGAAAGTTAGCAAAAAAAAAAAAAAACAAAACAGAAAGTTATAAAAGCAAGTATCAGGAGCTGAGAATTGGTTTGCTATAAATATATGTATGGATTTCTTGCAATTTCTCTAACTGTGCTTCAATATCTAAATTCAGAGCTTGAAGAATGGGGTGGAGGCTCTGCATTAATACAGCTAATCAAGGAGTCCAAAGTGGGGAAGGAGTCCAGGGATATCAAGAGAGAACAAATTGTCCATGCAAAGTGGGAGGATTTTAGTCACTAGAAATCTTGGTGATGGCTGAGGGTCAGGACCATCTTGTAAGATGGTGAGCGGGTCCATTGGGTGCACCAGGATTTGGAAATCAGACCAACTGGGGAGGACGGGTGTTTGGGTACAGACCTGAGTGTAAGTAGGGAGCTCCAGTGACCATGTTTCTACCTACCACTCCCTCCCCACTTGAAAGCCTATAACACCTGTGCCCTGTTCCTCCTGCCTTCCCACTAGCAGCCTTTCTGTACTGCCTCAGATGCATCACCCAAAGGCAAGAAGGGAAAATGTCTCCCCTTGGCAGGACCAGTAGTTGAGATGCTAGCCAGGAGATATGTAGGATGTTTGGAGAGGGAAAATATGAGAAGAGGATAGAGGCAATGAGTAGTTAAAGAGGGTACCAAAAACAGTTCAAATGTAATAGCAAAAAAAAGATAATGCTATGGTGAACACTCCCTTCATCCAGCTTTATCCAATCTAAACATGCCATATTTGCTTCAGATTCTTCTAAGAGAAATTATGCTTTATAGATACACACAAGGACCTCTGTGTATCCCTTCCTAATCCATTTCCCTGTTGCTTCTTTTTTGGAGATAATAACCACTATTCTAAATTCTGTGTTCACCATGCTCATGCATGTTTTTAACTTTTAATATATATTTGTATCCATGAAGTGTATACAGTATTGCTTTCTGGGGTTCTAAAACTTATTTAAATGTAACCCCGGTCTATCAGTAATCATTCTGCAATTTACTTTTTTTTTCACTCAATATTGAGTTTTTGAGATTTGTTCATGTTGATAGTTGTAGCTCAAATTTTTTCAGTTTATCTGCTTTATAGTATTCTACTGAATAAATATATTATAATTTATTTTTCCAATGATGGACATTTATTTCCATTTTTTTTCTTTTACACAGTGTAGTAAACATTTTGTGTATGGTTTCTTATTTATATGTACAAGATTTTCCTTTTTTTTAAATTTTATTTATTTATTTTTGTGAGAGAGAGAGAGAGAGAGCATGAGTGGGGGGAGGGGCAGAGGGAGAAGCAGGCTCTCCACTGAGCAGGGAGCCCAATGCGGATCTTGATCCCAGGACCCTGGGATCATGACCTGAGCCGAAGGCAGATGCTTAACTGACTGAGCCACCCAGGCACCCTGTACAAGATTTTCTTAAGAGTATAGACCTAAAAGTAGAATTTTTGGTTAGGAATATGTTAAACTTTACCATTAGTCTAATGAGAGAAGAATTATGCCTATCTTTTTCTCTGTAGTATCTCCTGTACCCACAACAATGCCTGAAAGAGAAGGCACTGATGATTATTTGTGAATAAATTTTTTTTAAAGATTTATTTATTTATTTGAGAGAGAGAGAATGAGAGACAGAGAGCACGAGAGGGAAGAGGGTCAGAGGGAGAAGCAGACCCCCCGCTGAGCAGGGAGCCTGATGCGGGACTCGATCCCGGGACTCCAGGATCACGACCTGAGCCGAAGGCAGTTGCTCAGCCAACTGAGCCACCCAGGCGCCCGAAGTGAATAAATTTTTTATTTTTGTTTCTCTAAACCAAAAGAGGACTCCTTCAGCCTGTTTCTCTATGGTCTGTTAAGTCTTTTCTGCTCTGACCTGCCCTCCCTGCATTTGGACATGGCAGTGGTGTAGAGTACTCCCAGGCCAGGCCCATAAAAATCTCCTAAATGAGATCATCCATGTGTTTTCCCCTTCTGCTGGCTTGTTGCAGTCAAGCACTCTGGAAGCCACATGTAAAATTTGTGGAGCCATGTGAGTGAACTACTTGATTGAAAGCAGCCTCCCACTGCTCTGAAACACACATTTTGGATTTTACATGAATTAAAAGCAAACTTCTATTGTGTTAAGCCACTGAGATTTGGGGGTTTATCTGTTATAGCACCCAGTGTTACCCTAATATAGGGACAATGACTACCTTGTTTGTGAGTGTTTCCTTGGTGCCTGGCAGTTTGTGGCATATGGCTGAGATTGAATAATATTTGTTGAGGAAAAGGAGAGAGAAAGGAAGGGAGGAAGGGAGAAAGGGAGGGAGGAAGGGAGCAAGGAAATTATGTTTCTAGAACTCTATAATCATCTTGCATGGATCCAACTTCTTTGCCCCATATGTCTCTGTTTTCTTCCTCCCATCTCCCCTACTTCTCTTTATGCTGAAAAATGCAGCAAGGAATCTTCACTTGGGAATTTGCCAAATGCAGTCCAGAGAATTAATATTTTTGGTGATCTTAGTTTTAATAATACATGTGAGCTGATTATATGAATCTGAAACTATTTTATAAAAATAGGATTTTGGGGGGGCTCCTGGGTGGCTCAGATGGTTAAGCATCTGCCTTCGGCTCAGGTCATGATCCCAGGGTCCTGGGATAGATGCCCCACATCGGGCTCCCTGCTTGGCGGGGAGCCTGCTTCTCCCTCACCCTCCTACTGTTCCCCCAGCTTGTGCTCTCTTGCTCTTTCTGTCAAATAAATAAATAAAATATTAAAAAAAAAAAACTTTCTTTAAAAAAAATAGGATTTTTTTTTTCTTCTAAAGGCCTACTCTTAAACAGGAATCATGCTAATAAAATTTCCCCTTAATAGCATCTAACAATGCCAACAATTTTTAATTCTGGCATATCTGCAATTCTAGGCTTGAGGGACTTTTGAACTAAGTAATTTACAAAATAAGAATACTATATATATTATAGGTTATGTGATATATATAATGCCAATAGAAAGAAAATTTGTGGTAGAAACTTGTCTATCCTTTTTCCTTCTTCCTGGGCACTTGGAGGACCACATGTTGAGCCCCTTTGCAGGTAGGCACACAGTGTGAGTAGTCCTATTTAATATGAGTGGAAGAGATGTATATGTCATTTCTGGACTGTGACAGTGAAAAGCCTTTGTGTAACCTTCTTGATCTCTCTTCTCTTATTTGATTTTGCATGAGCAAGAAATAAACCTTTGTCGTGTTAATCCACTGAGACTCAGGGGTTGCTATGTTGCCAAGGAAGAGGTTAGCCTAGTCTAACTAATATAACAGCTGAAGTTTACTGATGAGGCAGTTCATACATAACTAATGACACATCTATTCCTAGGCGACTTACAGACTTTTTCAATGATCTATATCACTAGTTCTGGGGTAAAAGGACTATTTCAGTCGTCAAGGTAGCACGAAAAGGCAAAAGGCTCAGAGGATAAATGTAGAATTGATGCTAAAGTGTGTTGACAAAGCAAAATGACACAATTAGGACCAGCGCTGAAATTTGAGACCCAACTAAATCCACACCCCATTCTGTGACCTGTTACCACCGAGATTTAATCTTCTCAGTAGTTCCTTTCCTGTATTCAGATTACCTTAAACATGACTGGAAAGTCATTCTACCAAACAAAGGTAGATACAGATTTCAATACAATTGAACTTCAGTCTCCATGCTGCATGCTGATGTATATGGCAAGAGAACACATTACTTTCCAAAATTATTTGCTCTCATACTAAAAATGCTGTTATGTGCCTTATTAAGATATAGTCTACTGAAAGATAATTCTATTATCTTGAAAATATTTGTTTCTTGGTCCGAATTTTCTTTTCCTCCTTGATGTTAAATACTGTGTCCTTTGTTGTGCTTCTTTGAGTTTTAATCTCATCTAAATGTGATCATTTATAGCAACTTTCTCATGGGATAACTTCCTTCCCTTTCATCTTTTTCAAGTACAAAAGGACAAAAGATATTATTCCAATGCAAAATCTGACACTCAGAAGCCACAAAAGAAACCTGTTGTGGCCTCTGGGCAGTTTGTTACATTGCAGCTTTACAAATAAAGAAAGAAAGTTGACTCTCTTATACCCTGGCCAGGCAGAATCTGGATGTTTGAATATTTATATTAAATCTAAAATGTGTCTTGGAACTGTTCCTCCCAGTTGAAGAGAAGTGAGTCAGATTTTTTATTCATTGTACAACTACAGAGTAAAGAGAAACCTCCTGATGGAAAGATTGGACATATTCCATGCATGCAATCTAACTAGAACAGAAAAATGCATGGGCAAACCAAGATATGGCTTAGTGGAGACCATGTTAGCAAGGCAGTTGCTTCACTTTCAAATTTCAACAAACAGCAAACATTCCATTCAGACTCCAAATATATATGGTGTCTGTGCAGGCTTTCTCATCAGCTATTCCAAACTTCTTCTCTGGTTTTCTAGTTTCCATATTCTGAAACTAAGTGAACACTGATATTTGCCTGGTACAAATATACCTAAGTATTCCTTGCTAACCCCTTCCTCAGTTGTACTGATTCAAAATATACAAACAAAGACAAAAATAAAATAAAACAGAAAGATAAACATATAATAAAGGGATTCACTGTGTAAAAATTTGCAAAAAGAAACTGGGCAGAAGTTTCTTTTGCTCCCCAAATTCCACCTTATCTCCTGGACTATAGGCAATGACCGCAGTTTGCTACTCTTCATTAAGAAAGTACACTCCCTCCATGTGACATTCTCTGGAATGATCACATGTTAGGTCACAAATCAGGCCTCAACAAATACAAAAAGACTGAGATCATACCATGCATCTTTTCTGACTACAGTGCTATGAAACTAGAAGTCAACCACAAAAAAAAGTTTGGAAAGACCACAAATACATGGAAATTAAACAAGATGCTACTAAACAATGAGTGGGTCAACCAGGAAATCAAAAAAAAGTTAAAAAAATACATGGACACAAATGAAAATGAAACTACAATGGTCCAAAACCTCTTCAATGCAGCAAAAGTGGTCCTAAGAGGGATGTACAGGCCTACCTCAAGAAGCAAGAAAAATCTCAAATAAACAACCTAAAAGAGCTAGACAGAACAACAAACAAAGCCTAAAGCCAGCAGAAGGAAAGAAATAATAAAGATCAGAGCTGAATAAATGATATAAAAACTAAAAGAAAAAAAAAAACCAACACCAATAGAATAGATCAAAGGAATCAGTAGCTGGTTCTTTGAAAAAAATTAATAAAATTGATAAACTCTAGGCAGACTTTTCAAAAAGAAAAGAGAAAGGACCCAAATAAATAAAATCACAAATGAGAGAGGAGAAATAGCAACCAACACCACAGAAATACAAATGATGATAAGAGAATGTTATGAAAAACTGTATGCCAACAAATTGGACAACCTGGAAGAAAAGGATAAATTCCTAGAAACATAGAAAACTACCAAAACTGAAACAGGAAGAAACAGAAAATTGAACAGACTGATAACTAGGAAAAGGAATTGAATCAGTAATCAAAAAATTCCCAACAAACAGAAGTCCAGGGCCAGATTGCTTCACAGGAGAATTCTACCAAACATTTAAAGAAGAGTTAATACCTATTCTTCTCAAACTATTCCAAAAAATAGAAAAGGAAGGAAAACTTCCAAATTTATTCTAAGAGGCCCGCATTACCCTGATACAAAAACCAGATAAAGATACCACTAAAAAATAGAACTACAGGCCAATATCCCTGATGAACGTAGGTGCCAAAATCCTCAATAAAATACCAGCAATCCAAATCTAACAATACATTAAAAGAATAATTCACCATGATCAAGTGGGATTTATTCCTGGGTTGCAAGAGTGGTTCAGTATTCACAAATCAATAAACTTGATGTACCATGTTAATAAAAGAAAGGATAAGAACAATATGATCACAGGCGCCTGGGTGGCTCAGTTGGTTGGGCGACTGCCTTCGGCTCAGGTCATGATCCTGGAGTGTCTGGATCGAGTCTCGCATCGGGTTCCCTGCTCGGCGGGGAGCCTGCTTCTCCCTCTGACCCTCCCCCCTCTCATGTGCTCTCTCTCTCAAATAAATAAATAAAATCTTAAAAAAAAAAAAGATTAAAAAAAAAAAGAACAATATGATCACTCCAATAGGTGCAGAAAAAGCACTTGACAAAGTACAAACATACCTTCATGATAAAAATCCTCAACAAAGTAGGCTTAGAGAGAACATACCTCAACATAGCAAAGGCCATCTATTAAAACCCCACAGCTAATATCATGCTCAATGGGGGAAAACTGAGAGCTTTTCCTCTATAGTCAGGAATAAGAAGGATGTCCACTCTCACCACTGTTATTTAACATAGTAGTGGAAGTCCTAGCCATGGCAATCAGACAACAAAAGGAAATAAATCCTCCAAAATTGGCAAGGAAGAAGTCAAACTTTCACTATTTGCAGATGACATGATGCTATATCTAGAAAACCAGAAAGATTCCACCAAAAAAATTGCTAGAACTGATTCACGAAGTCAGTAATGTTGCAAGATACAAAATCAAGGTACAGAAATCTGTTGCATTTCTATACACCAATAATGAAACAGCAGAAAGAGAAATCAAGGAATCAATCCCATTTACAATTGCACCAAAAACAATAAGATACCTAGAAATAAACCTAGCCAAAGAGGTAGAAGACCTGTACTCTGAAAACTATAAAACAATGATGAAAGAAATTTAAGATGACACAAGAAATGGAAGAACATTCCATGCTCATGGATCTGAAGAACAAATACTGTTAGAATGTCTATACTACCCAAAGCAATCTATGCATTCAATACAATCCCTATCAAAATACCACCAGCATTTTTCACAGAGCTAGAACAAATAATCCTAAAATTCATATGGAACCAGAAAAGACCCTGAGTAGCCAAGGCAACCTTGAAAAAGAGAAGCAAAGCTGGAGACATCACAATTCAGGACTTCAAGTTATATTACAAAGCTGTAGTGATCAAGACAGTACGGTACTGGCATAAAAATAGACACATGGATCAATGGAACAGATTAGAAAACCCAGAAATGAACACACAACTATATGGTCAATTAATCTTCAACAAAGCAATAAAGAATATCCAATGGGAAAAAGACAGTCTCTTGAACAAATTATGTTGGGAAAACTAGATGGCAACATGCAAAAAATGAAACTGGGCCACTGTCTTTCACCAAACACAAAAATGAATTTAAAATGGATTAAAGACCTAAATGTGAGGCATGGAACCATTAAAATCTTAGAGGAGAGTACAGGCAATAACCTCTTTGACATGAACTGTAGAAACTTTTTTCTAGATATGTCTCCTGAGGCAAGGGGAACAAAAGCAAAATTAAATTATTGGGACTTCATGAAAATAAAAGGCTTCTGTACAACAAAGGAAACAATCAACAAAATTAAAAGGCAACCGATGGAATGGGAGAAGATATTTGCAAATGGCATATCTGATAAAGTGTTAGTATCCAAAGTATATAAAGAACTTATAAAACTCATCATCCCAAAAAAGAATAATCCAATTTAAAAATGGGTGGAAGACAGGAATAGATATTTTTCCAAAGAAGACATACAGAGGGCCAACAGACACATGAAAAGATGCTCAATATAACTCATCATCAGGGAAATACAAATCAAAACAATGAAATATTGCCTCACACCTGTCACAATGGCTAAAATCAACAACATAAGAAACAACAGGTGTTGGCAAGGATGTGGAGAAAGGGGAACCCCCCTGCACAGTTGGTAAGAAAGCAAACTGGTACAGCCACTGTAGACAAGTATGGAGGTTCCTCAAAAAGTTAAAAATAGAACTACCCTATGATCCAGCAATTGCACTACCAAGTATTTACCCAAGGAATACAAAAATACTAATTCAGGGACCCCTGGGTGGCTCAGTAGGTTAAGCGTCTGCCTTTGGCTCAGGTCATGATCCCAGGGTCCTGAGATCAAGTCCCACATAAGGCTCCTGGCTCAGCGGGGAGCCTGCTTCTCCCTCTGCTTGTGTGCTTACTCTCTCTCTCTCTGACAAATAAATAAATAAAAATATTAAAAAAAAAACTAATTCATAGGGGATACATGCACCCCAATGTTTATAGCAGCATTATCTACAATAACAGCCAGATTATGGAAACAGCCCAAATGTCCATTGACTGATGAACAGATAAAGAAGAGTTGGTCTAGGGCGCCTGGGTGGCTCAGTTGGTTAAGTGACTGCCTTCGGCTCAGGTCATGATCCTGGAGTCCCGGGATCGAGTCCCACATCGGGCTCCCTGCTCAGCAGGGAGTCTGCTTCTCCCTCTGACCCCCCTCCCTCTCCTGCTCTCTGTCTCTCATTCTCTCTCTCTCAAATAAATAAATAAAATCTTATAAAAAAAAAAAAAAAAAAAGAAGAGTTGGTCTATATATACAACGGAATATATTACTCAGCCATAAAAAAGAATGAAATCTCACCATTTGCAACAACATGGATGGAGCTGGAGAGTATATGCTAAGCAAAATAAGTTAGAGAAAGACAAATACCATATGATTTCACTCATATGTGGCACTTAAGAAACAAAACAAAGGAGCGTAGGAAACAAAGAGGGAGGCGAACCAAGAAACAGACTCTTACAAACTGATGGTTACCAGCGGGGAGGAGGATGGGAGATGGGTTAAAGGTAATGGGGATTAAGGAGTGCACCCGTTGTGATGAGCACCAGGTATTTTATATAAGTGTTGAATCACTAAATTGTAACACCTAAAACTCATATTACACTGTTGTTGACTGGAATTTAAATAAATACTAAAAAATAAAAAAGAATTAAAAAAAAAAAAAAGAAAAGAAAAGCTCTCAGACAAGGCTGTGATCTTTCATCTTGCTACCACCAAACCTCATGCCAACCTGCTTCTGCTCTCATTTCTCTTCCTAGCTTGTGATGAGCTCTTGATGCTATTTCATCTCTCTGCTTCTGAAAACTGTATTACTTTGGTTCTCCCCTGGACTCTGCATCACCAACACTTACTCTCCTATATTACTCTTACTGGCATGCAAATATATTTTACTGTCTCTTTACACATCCCTCCATCTACTTCTTCAATTTTCTTCTCTATTTTGTAGCCAAATTTCTCAAAGAGTGGCATATGAATACTGTCCTTCATTTACTCTTCAACCCACTGTAATTTGGCTTCATTCCCATCCTTCCACTGAAATTTCTGTTGTCAAGGTCTGCATGTTGCCTCATCTCAGCAATGTTAGACACAATTAAACCTTCAAGCTTCTAAGACACCAAAAACTCTGCCTACCACTCTAGTTACTCCTCTGTGTTCCTTTGCAGGATCCGGTACTGATACTCAATTGGTCTGTACCACTTTGACTATACCTGTTACTAAAATACTGAAATACTTCATACCACTTGTAAATAGCTACAGTCCTGAGCCACTTCTGCCCCAGCCTTTCTGCTGTCTTCCCTCTTCTGGGCCCTGGTAAACATTTACTTAATATAACACAGGAGGGGGCTTCCAAGACCCTGTTTTAGGGATGTCAATAGCATTTCTTCAGATTGACCAGTGTCTGTGTCTGACCCCTGTGACCATTTGGACTCCTCTGCTGCCTGATGTCTAAATTCTTAGAGGCCCAATGCTTTGTCCTGAACTTCTTTTCCCTCTACATTCTTTCCCTGAGTAACCTCACCTATATCTGTTGATTTAAATATCTTCAATATGCTGATGATTCCTAAACTTTTATCTTCAGCTCCATCCTCTCCGCAGAGTTCCCCAACTTTTCCTTTTGGATGAACTCAGGGACATCTCAGACTTTATACATCCCAAATGAACTCTTAATCTACCCCCCCACACGCATATACAACACACACACAACACACACACACCAACTTATTTGTCTGTGGTCTTTGCCATAATCCAAGTTGCTCAAGATTCTTCCTTCACCCTTAATCAACTCCTCCATTTCTTTTCCATCTTCTGTCAATTCTACTTCACAATGTATCTCATGTCCACTTTCATATCATTTCTCTCATGAACCACTGAATAGCCTCTAAACTTGTTCTCTGCTTCCATTCTTGCCTGTATCCAGTCTGTGGTCAGAGTGATCTAAAAATATATATCCTGGGGTGCCTGGGTGGCTCAGTCATTAAGCGTCTGCCTTCGGCTCAGGTCATGATCCCAGGGTCCTGGGATCAAGCCCTGCATCGGGCTCTCTGCTCCACAGGAAGCCTGCTTCTCCCTCTCCCACTCCCCCTGCTTGTGTTCCCTCTCTCACTGTGTCTCTTTGTCAAATAAATAAATAAAATACTAAAAAATATATATATATATATATATTGTATATCATAGTATCCCCTGGCCCAAACTCTTCAATGACTTCCCATAGCATTTGGAATAAACCAAAATACATCAGTAATAAGTAAGTAAGCATGCTACTTCCTGTTTTCTTTCTGGGATCCTATCATATTGATCTTTCAATTCCTTAAATTCACCAAGCTTTTTTCCAACCTCAGGACTTCACACCCCAACCTGAAATGCTCTTTCTTTCTACTCTTTTGGTAAAATTCTTCCCAACCTTTAGGTCTTAACATAAATGTTTTTATTTCAGAGAGGTCTTTCCTAACTATCAAATGTAAAGTATGCTCTTCTACCTCCTCCCATTATTTTCACCCACCTCTTTTATTCACAATTATATACCAAGAGCCTGATGCCACCACAAAGAAAAAAGAAATTTCCTTGGATTTCATGGTCAACTGACCACCTTCCATCTAGCCATTCAGCCATATGCTTAATGGTGATAACATTCTTCTACAGAAAAGAGCTGCAAGTAACCACCATTGACAAAACAGAAGCCCTTTACTCTCCATATTACAAAATCAGGAGGTACTTGATTTCACTGATAGAAGCCAATGAAAGCATATCTTTAGAATATACCACCTTATTATTTGTATTTTCAGATTTTTCAGCTACTGGTCAATGAAAGGGTATAAAGGGTATAAAGGAAGTATCCATTTTGTTAGAAGTATAACAACACCTCATTAATAACCTTTTTGATTTCGACTAGGTTAGATTTTAGTTCTTTTATTTCTCCAGAAAGGGATTCTCTAGTATCTTCTATGCTTTTTTCAAGCCCAGCTAGTATCTTTATAATCATCATTCTGAACTCTAGTTCTGACATCTTACTAATGTCTGTATTGATTAGGTCCCTGTCAGTCAGTACTGCCTCTTGTTCTTTTTTTTTGAGGTGAGTTTTTCATCTTGTCTTTTTGTCCAGAGAAAAACAGAAGAATGAGAGAACAAAATGCTAAAAGGGTAACAACGACCCCAGGAAAATATACCCTAAACAAATCAGCAAAGACCCAAAACTGGGGGGAAAAGAAAGAAAAAAAAAAGAATATGATCAGGCTGGTGAATAGAACAGAGCCACACACTAGATTTGGGGTGTATTTTGGCCTGTTAGAAGAAACTGCCTCCCAAAATTTTAAAGAAAGAAAAACTTATATATATATACAAAAATAAGGGTAAATATAATGAAGGGATGGAATATGATTGTCAAGATGAAAATTTAAAAAGATTTTAAAAAAGGAATTGATAAGAAGTTGGTTGAAAAAAGAAAGAAGAAAAATTAAAAAAAAAAAAGGAGAGAATGTGATCAGGCGGGAGACTAGAACAAAGCCATACACTAGATTTAGGGTATATTTTGGTCTGTTAGAAGAAACTATCTCAATTTGTATATATATATATATATATATATATATATATATATATATATATATATATACAAAACATAAGGTTAAATACCATGAAGGGATAGCATATGACTAAGAATGAAAATTTAAAACTATTTTTAAAAAGGAATTGATAAGATGTTGGTTGAAAAAGGAAAGAAGAAAAATTCCAAAAAAAAAAAAAAGAAAGAAAATTTTAAAAAATTAACTTTAAAAGACTAAAGAATCATGGTAAAAAAGCCATGAATTCTATGTGCAGTATTCCCCTAGCACTGGAGTTCTGCCATTCTCATTAATTGGTAAACTTGGTCTTGGCTGGTTGTTCTTGCTGATCTTCTGGGCGAGGGGCCTGTTGCCATGGCTCCCAGATGTCTTTGCTGGAGGCGGAATTGCCCCACCCTTGCCTGGTCCGGGCTAAGTAATCTGCTCGGGTTTGCTCTCGGGAGCTTTTGTTCCCTGTAAGCTTTCCATACAGCTTTGGAGGTTGAGAGTGAAAATGACAGCCTCCCAATCTCCACCCGGAGGAGTCGAGAACTCGGGGCCCCACTCCTCAGTGAGCCCCCAGAGAAAAGCAGTCACTCCCCTCTCCCCGGTCTCTGTCTGCACTCCGTGCTCACCCAGCCTGTGACCGAGCATTTCTATCTCTGGCACACAACCCCATGTGGAGTCTCCAAACCCAGCAGATCCCTGCGGTGCACTCCCGTGCCACTCCTCCTGGGGGAGGAAGGGGAGTCTCCCTGGATCTGTCACTTGTTGTGTCCCTGCTGGAGGAGCAGTGGCCCGACTGTCTCGTGGATCACGGTTTATGGCAACCCCGAGCTGAGAGCCCATGGCTTGGCTCTGTCTCTGCAGCCGGCTTCCCCGCT
Source organism: Mirounga angustirostris (assembly GCF_029215605.1). Lineage (NCBI taxonomy): Eukaryota > Metazoa > Chordata > Mammalia > Carnivora > Phocidae > Mirounga > Mirounga angustirostris. The sequence goes on from NW_026991710.1 coordinate 162,241,304, forward strand.
CCGATACCTGGGAGCCCTGTCACACTCAGGCACCCCCGGTCTTTCTGTGACCCCGAGGGTCCTGAGACCACACTGTCCCACGAGGGTTCCACCCCCCGCTTAGCCACTGGAGTGACATCCCTCAGCGGAGCCGACTTCTAGAACTTCTGATTTTGTGCTCCGTGGCTCTATCACTTGCCAGAAGTGGCGGACGGAGGCCCCCTCCCCCGACGTCTATTTTCCCGAATATTGCCTCGGATTCACTTCTTTGCACGTCCTACCTTCCAGAACGTGGTCGCTTTTCTGTTCAGAGATTTGCTGCTATTCTTTTCTTCGATCTCCTGTTGAGTTCGTAGCTGTTCAGAATGGTTTGATCCCTATCTAGCTGAATTCCTGGGACCAGACGAAATTTAGGTCTCCTACTCCTCTGCCATCTTGCTCCTCCCCCTGTAGGCCTTCTCTTGAGCTAGCCCCACTGGCATAAGGGAATAATGGCAGTATAAGGAGATGTAAAAGCTGCTCTCTTCCATTTGGGGACTATACAGGTTAGAGGATGACTACTGAGAGCCAGCAGCATGTGTCAGGTAAGATACAACATAGAAGTAGAAAGGTTTAGTGAGATTGCATCTTGGAAATAGTCATTTTTTTTCACTCAGACTATGCATATAGTCCTTTTGTAATTTAAGTAGGCACAATCTGGGAACTTATGGGTTAATTTTCTTTACATTTGAAGAAAATATTTCTAAGGAGAAACAGGGTTGGACTATGTTGACATTTTAGAGATATGAATGAAATTAAAGAATGATGTCAGCTAACCAAGCTAAAATTATGGCTATGCTCCTTTAACAAACTGTAAATGAATGTCCAATCCCTGACTTAAAGACTAACCCCCAAGAACGTCTGAGAACAACAAAAAGCCTGACAAAATATACAGAATTGTTAGTGTGGCTGTTCCTGTGTACAAACAACAGCAAGAATGGAAGGGACACTTATAAAGCAATTTGGACAGGACTTTTTAAGGGAAATTCAACTCAGCAGATGTGAACTGTTATTAGTTTGGAAAATAAGACTCAGTGCTTTCCCAAATCGAGGGAGCGGTTTTAGTAGGTCATCCTAATTTTTTCAGCATTTAGAGTTGAATAAGTTTTGGATTCTTGCTAAATTGTTCTTCAAAGAAACAATGAGAAATTATATATTCATCTAATAAGAAAACTCATGTTTGCAGTAAGTGTCAAGGAAAATCATGATTTCTTTTTACAAACTGGTATCTATAGTAAGAAAGAACTCCAAATTTTCAGTGGATTTTCAGGTGTAAATTTCATTTTACTTGCTTAGTTTTCACACATAAGTATAAAATTGATATTATATATTTATCTGACATTTTTCCTACATTATATAATAGCTTAAAATTTGTCTTTTTATCTCCATTTGCACATATATTTGAAATATCAAAAATAGATCTAATGTTACAAAAATGATTAATGTCTTTCTAATGGTGCATGATGATGATACCAAAAGTTTATAAACCACTATATTTGAGGCACAATTCTAAGTGTTACATATATATTACCTCATCTAAATTTCATAACAACTCTGTAAAGTAAAAATTATTATTATCTTCACTTTTCAGAAGAGGAAGCTGAGGCATGGAAAGAGTATAGATCCAGTAATCTTTTATTCTAATTTTATGTAGTGATGCCTTAATTGACAACACTTTTTCTAGATCAAAATTGGCTGGGTTAAAAAAATTATGTCATGCAAAACTTGTCAGAAGTTCTGTTTCTAGGTATGATGGCATAAACATATGCTGCTTGTTCTCTCACTGAATGCAGGTATAAAACATAGACAGAAAGCATGGTTCAGATATTTGAAGACCCAACAAAGGAAATATACACCAGCAGGCAGATCAGGGAACACTGTAATTCAAAATAGCACTGAACTATTGGTGAGTTTACCATTTTATTTTCCCTCCCATATGCTGCAGCCTGAACTTAAGGTAGCTGGAAATGTGCAAGTGTGTGATGTGTATAGGGACAGATCAGGAGATGCACTTTAGTTCTGGCTTAAGAAGCAATGAAGGGATCTACTAAATTTCAGAGAGTGTGGGGGAAATCACCTCTTTATTTTTTATTTTCTCCAATTTCTCAGGTACCAGCCACCAGATTATCCTGTGGCAATGGTGGCAGCAGTGATAGCAGTGGCAACAGCAACCTGCTGGAGCCCAAACTCTGAAACTCAAAAGGAGAGAAACTTTTTCCCTGTTCAGTGGAGTTGCAGCTCTCAGAAGTGGGATCAAATCCCATTGCTTTCCTTTTCTTTCATCTCTCTTATCCTCTCCCTCTCATATCTCCTCCTGTCACTTGGCCCCAGATACGGTACAGGTATGGAAGTGAAAAGTTTCTGGCTAGGGGATCAAAAAGAGGAAACTAGTGAACTGGAAAATACTAGGGAGATAGTGAAGAGGGAGCCTCTCGGGAAACTGACTACGTTCAGGAACTCCTAGGCTCAAGCCTGTCATGCCCATGCCTGGATTTGATCCTAATTAGAAAATCAAAGACTTTGAGAACTGAGGTAATGGATGAACTCCACCCAGGTCCCACACTGACCACTGAGTGGTGCACCTGTGAGACGAATCTAAAGAGTATCATAAAAGCTTTGAAAATTGAACTGACATTGGAACCACAGACCACAAAAGGAGGGTTGGAATTGGAGCCTGAACTTAACCAGGTTGGTTATCTGCTAAAACAAAAATAATATTCTTCATATGATTTAAACAGTTCTCAGAGTCTCATAAAGTAATATTCAACAAGTCCAGGATACGGTCCAAAACTGTTGGCCTATGAAGAACCAGGAATATGTTAACTCATGTGGGAAAAGATAATCAGCAGATACCAACACGATGACATAGATACTGGGATATCTGACAAAAGACCTTAAAACAGCTATTATAAAAGCACTCAAATAAGTAATTGCAAATATTCTTGAAAGAAATATTAAAATAGAAAGTGTCAGAAGAAATAAAGAAGAACTAAATGGCAATTTTTAAAATAAAAAACCCAGTGGATTGGAAAGGAATAAATAAAACTATCCTCATTTATAGATTGCAAATTGTCTATGTAGAAAATCCCAATAAATCTACAACAAAACTCCTCAAACTAGTAAGTGAATTTAGAAAGGTCACAAACACAAAGTAAACACATAAGAGTCTTATTTCTATATGCTAACAATGTACAATTGAAAACTGAACTTTAAAAAATAATACTATTTACTTTTGGGGCAATAAGCAAGTTCTGGAACCAGATAGAGGTGATAATTGTATGACATTATGAATGTACTTGATGCCACTGAATTGTACATTTTAAAATGATTAAAATGAGGGGTGCTTGGCTGGCTCAGTTGGTAGAGCTTATGACTCTTGATCTCAGGATTGTGAGCTCAAGCCCCAAGTTAGGGGTAGAATTTACTTAAATAAAATAAAATAAAATGATTTAAATGATAAAATTTGGGGTGCCTGGGTGGCTCAGTCATTAAGCATCTGCATTTGGCTCAGGTCATGATCCCAGGGTCCTGGGATCGAGCCCCACATCGGGCTCCCTGCTCCATGGGGAAGCCTGCTTCTCCCTCTCCTACTCACCCTGCTTGTGTTTGCTGTCTCGCTATGTCTCTCTCTGTCAAATAAATAAACAAAATCTTAAAAAAAAAATTATGTTATGTGTGTTTTACTGTAGTTTAAAAAGAAAAGTCGACGCTAAAACAAAAAATATGCCATTTATAATAAGTCCCCAAATTGCAATAGTTGGGTAGAGTCTAAAAAAAATATTCAGGAGCTACACGCCAAACCTACAAAATATCCATTAAAAAAAACCTCAAAGAAGATGAAATAAATGGAGACATACTGTGTTCATTAATTGGAAGAGTCAACATGTTAAAGATGCCAATTCTCACCAAGTTGATCTATAGATTTAATGCAATACTAATCTAAATACAAGCAGGATTTTTTTTTTTTGGTGGACAGCAAAGTTTATTGAGTGATACTAAAGTTTATTGAGTGAGAGTACAAAGCTCCTGAAGAGGGAGGGGACCTGAGAGCGTTGCCCCAAGCAGGATTTTTTTGAAGATATAAACAAGCTGATTCTAAAATGTATATGAATGGTAGAGGAACTAGAATAACTAAAACAGTTTTGAAGAATAATGAAGTTGGAGGAATCACAGTATCCAATCTTAAGACTTTAAGCTACAGTAATAAGACAGAGTGGTATTCATGAAGAAATACATATAGGTCAAGGGAACAGAACAGAGTCCAGAAATAGACCCACACAAATATGACTATTTCATTTTTAACAATAATGCAAAAGCAACTCAATGGAGAAAGTATAGCCCTTTCAATAAATGATGTTGGAACAACAGGTTATCTTTGTATAAAAAAAAGTATACCTCAATTTAAATCTCATACACAAAAATTAACTAAAAATGGGTAATAAGCTTTAATCTAAAACCTACACCATAAAACTTCTAGAAGAAAACAACTGAAAAAAATCTCATGATCTAGGATTAAGTGAAGAGTTTTTAGACATGATATTCCATTAGCATGATCTATAAAAGAAAAGATCTGATAAATTTTAGTCCATCAAAATTAAAAACTTGTTTAGTGAGACACTGTTAAGAAAATGAAAAGATAAGCTACAGACTGATAAAATATTTACAAGCCACATATCAGACAAAGGACATATCTAGACTATATAAAGAACATTCAAAACTCAAAAGAGAAAGAAAAGAAAGAAAAAAATTCACTTAATAAATGGTTTAAGGGGAAAAAATGGGCAAAGGACTTGAACAATCACTTCACTGAAGAAATTATAAGGATAGGCATTAGGGAAGTGCAAGCTAAAACCATGAGGAGATACTACTACACCCATATTAGAATGGAACAAACCCAAAACAGAAGAAATACCAAACCCTGGCAAAAGGAAAAATGGGATCTGTCCTACATTGCTGGTGGGAATGCAAAATGGTAGAACCATTCTAGGAAAACAGCTTAGCAGTTTTTTTTAAAATAAAATTCAACCATATGACCTCGAAATCTCTCTGCTGAGTATTTTCCCTAGAGAAATGAAAACTAATGTTCACAAAAGACCTGTACACGAATGTTTATAGCAGCTCTATTCATAATCACTAAAACTTGGAAATAGCTCAAATGTCTTTGAAAGGGTAAATGGATGAACAAACTGTAGACAAATTCCCATGCAATGGAATGCTCAGCATCATAAAGGAACAGCTATTGATACATGCAATAATTAATAACTTGGTTGAACCTCAAAACCCTTGAGTCTCAAAAAATTATATACTTGTGGTTCCATTTTATGACATTTTTGAAAAGACAAAACTATTGTATTAAAGAACAGATCCATGATTTCCAGGGATTATGGGTGAGGGGGAGGTATAACTCTAAAGGAATAGCACAAGTGAGTTTTTTGGGGTGATGTAGCCATTATATTTCCAGATTATAGTGGTGGTTGGTTGCACAAACTTACACGTGTATGTATTATCTATGTATATATATGTGTGTTAAAACTCATAGAACTGTGTACACATGCACACATACATATGCACATACACAAAAGTTAATTTTTCTTTATGATACTTTTTTAAGTGTTGTCTACTCTACCAGCTAGGCCCAACCAAAATAATGCTGGTATCCCTTCTTTCTCCCTGAATTGGAGTAACTAAGCACATTGTACAGAAGTCCTCTGAAGTTCAGTGATGTTTCTGGAAACTAAGGACTGGTGCCAGCTGCTTATCTGGATATTTTTGATGGCAAGAGGTTCAGCAGTATCTAGGCCAGTAGAATGAGAGGGGACCATAGCATGGAGCACACCAAGGAAAGAGAAAGTGAGGATATTGCCATTCCAGTTCTCAGTGACTTTGGGTATCAAGGCAAGACCCCTGCTGGTTTCTGTGACCCAAATGAGATTAAGTGAAGGAGGGAAGCCAATAGCTTGCCTTTGTGGTCACTATGCAAAGCAGAGTTGTCCAGCCTGAAGGGATACAGCATGTACTGTTGGCAAGAGCTACAGGAAAGTTTGACTACCCTCCAGTGATCTGGCTGAGGTTGATTACATTTTGGAGCTGAATGCCGCCCATGCAAATTCTGAATGCCACCTACACTACAATCCCCATTTTAGCAGAGACCATGAAAAACAGAATGATCAAGGTCTAAGTCATGGGCACTTCCCTCCACCCAGATAGACCCAGCTGTCGCTGAGTCTGCAGCATCATGCCAGGAACCAGACTAGGGAACGGCACGACAGGGGTCAACAAAGAGTGACCACACCCATGTTTCTAGAGTCTGTAGACACCTTCACTCTCATAGGAAGATGGTTACCCTACCCTCCAGCTCTTGTGCTGCTTCTGCAGAGGGTGCAGCTCAAAGGGAAAACATGGGAAAATTATGAGAAGGACGAGGAATATGGGGCATGCCAAACTCTGCAACTCAATCTTCCCAACAGTAGCAGTAGCAGCTGCTCTTGAACAAAAAACTAGCCTCAGCAGGAGGGTGAGAGATTTAAGCTTTTCGAAAAGTCTGAGATTTAAAACAGTATCAGATTACACTGGGATGTTTTATTTGATGAGATCAAATAGATTCCTCTTTCTCCTCCCTCAGTACCTAAGCGAGGAAATTATGAGAGCAAGTTTATTATCAGTTATTCAAAAAATTAAAAATTTTTTATGTTTCTAGAATGTTGAGTTGAGATCTTTAATCACTCCCACAACAAAAAGATGAAATGGATAACATGGAGACAACAAAAGGAGAGAGATAGGAAAGAAATAATGCATAGAAATGTCAAGGCTTTTCTTTCTCTTGGATCATTTTCTTTTTTTCCAGCCTGCCAGACTCCTCTTCAGCTCTGTATAGACCAGGGTACCCGCCCCAGGCTGCCTTCTGTCTCCTATAACCATGGGAAATTCTAGTGTTGTGCTGTGCCTAGCACTGCATTCCAAGCAACTGCATTGAGAACCAAAGGATTAGCAAGTCTGCCTGGGCTTCAGTCAAATCTGTGCTTGAGATGAGTGCTGTTGACCATAGGCAGCCCTAAATGTCACTGACCTTTCAAATGATAGCAACTATTTTAAAGATTTTATTTATTTATTTATTTGAGACAGAGAGAATGAGAGAGAGAGAGCACATGAGAGGGGGGAGGGTCAGAGGCAGAAGCAGGCTCCCTGCCAAGCAGGGAGCCCGATGCGGGATTCGATCCCGGGACTCCAGGATCATGACCTGAGCCGAAGGCAGTCGCTTAACCAACTGAGCCACCCAGGCGTCCTGATAGCAACTGTTTTATATTATGATGTTTGGAGGGCCCTAACTCCCTGAAATGTCAAGTTTTGTTGAGCTGGGGTTTGTTTTCCTCCTTATTTCTGAATAATGTCAGCTGAAGGAAGTGAATACATTTTGAAGCTTGGGAGATTTAAGGAGTCTGTGGTTTCAGATGACTAGAGAAAGTTTAAAAAAAAAAACCACTTTAAAATTTAATTGAGTTTCTAAGAAGCAGCTTTAGAAATATCTATATAGAAATTTTGCTATCAATACCTCTTATTTATCAATACATATATATCTGTAGCTTCACTTATAGGATTATTGGTTTCCTTATATCTATAGTCACAGAGATTTGCAGATCTTAAACATAGCTCAACACTAACATTAATATATGTCAATAAATCTTGTTAGTGTGAAATATGCCTCCCTGATGAAGTCAAATTGATCATTGTTTCATTGTTATGCCAATTTTTACTGATAGGATGAAATTCTTCTTTATGATTTCCTCAGTTATAAAGTTAACTAGAGGAGGAAAGAAGGAAATGAAAGATGATAAATGGAAGCAGCCATGCATGCAAGGGCATGAAGCTTAAGAAAAGCAAGTGGCTTAGAAGGTGCCTGTCTCCAGTTATCTAGATACCTTCTTGGGCAAGGTAACAATAGCCCCTTGTTGAAGGCTCCTGGCTTCTACCTACCCTGACTGGCCCTTTCTTTGTCCTCTTTCAATCAGCCACAAAACACAGTAGGGCACATTCATTAGCAGGGCTTTCCTTTATAGCCTTGGCACACTTTGCGGGCATCAGCCAGGTGCCAGCCTCCACTGGTGGCATCTGATCATGCCTCATTTGTCTTCATCCCTCCCCATTTTCCTATGCCAGCTTAGAATTTCTTAAAAAAAATAAGTGAAATCACAGTTGACAGTCCTTATAAATGCCCCCCCCCCACACACACACAACCACACCACACTTACAAAACAAACAAGCAAAAGAGATAATTTAGTTGGCCAAGGTTATAGTTAGTGAATATTTTGGAAAATTAAAAAAGGACATAGTTAATAATCTAATCATTGGTGACAAGACAAAATTAACAAAATGACTCAACCAACAAGCATGTTAGTTTGCAAATACTGTGCTTGAATCAGGAATAAACAGGTACTACTATTTTGCTTGTTTGCTAGTAAATTTGTTAAATTATACATTTAAAAACATCACGGCTAACCCCACTTAGAATGTTCTCCTTCTCCTTTATTTTAAACTCCTCTTCCTTCCAGGCCATGTTCCATCTCCTCAAACTTGCTGACAACTTTCACCTCCCCATCCTGGGTGAAATTTGCCACATCCTGATATAACTTATATTTGAAAATCGATCTTTTCAAAGTCATATCTATGTGATTTGTCTGTTTTGCCCCAAATGCAAAAGAGAAGAAAATTCAGAACCATTCAACATTAGTCAAGAAAAAAGTCTATTATCCCTGCAAAATAAAGGTGATAATAGGTATTCAGCAAAAAACAAAACTACAAAATTAATTATAAGGCATGTGTGAGACAGCAAGACTTGAAAATTTCAGAATTAGCTTAAACAGCCAGAGAAACATAGCACTAATTCCTACCTGGCAGTCTATTTAAACTTTGCTAAAATCAGAGTTAACCAGTCTATCGACTCTGGAAGGTGATCTTATTTTTTTTGTAGATACAACACTGTAGTTTCTGAATATGTAAAAAGTCTAGTCTTTATTAACCTGAATATTTTCTAAATTGGAAATTCTAGTTACCTGATTTTAATTGTAGCTTAACAAGGGTTAACCAGGAAATATTTTAATTTTAATCATCATTGTTAAAATAATTTTTGAAAAAATGAAGGCATAATTTTCTATAAGAGTACTGAATACCAAATGTAATGTCACCTTTTTTTTGGATTATTTGTGACACTAGGATGGTTAAATCTTGGTTTTAAATGATTTCAGTTTCTTGAGCACCTGTCAAGTGCCTGAGTCTCTCTCTGCTTTACTTATGCAATCCCTTTTGACTCTTCTTACATTACAGCAAGACAGTATTATTATCTCTTTTGTGCAGATGAATGAATCGAGCTATCAAGAAAATAAATAACTTGCCTGGAGACTAATAACAAGTATAACAAGGACTCTCAGCTAGGTCCATCTGATTTCCAAGTTCAGCCTTTAATCCCAGGTGTAGCAGAATTGGAATGCACAGAATCCTGACCTGAGGTGCACATTCAGCATGACATGCTTTAGTGTTAAAATATATGAGTTGGGTTTTTGTTTTTTTTTTATACCTTATTATCTGGCAATTTCCCTTAAGCCTTGGATACAATACAAAAAGAAATTCAAGTTAATTGTGAAGTCCAGGTAGCTGAATTCTAGTTAATTAAGCTTTAGTAGCATGTGATTCCTAATAATTAAAGATGCTTTTGGTATGCACCTAGATAAGGTAATATTGGACACGCTTAAATTGCTTCTTTTGAAGTTAATGTAGAAACATTCTAATAATACCGAAGAATCTAAATGCTGCCCAGCACATTCATCTCCTAAATGTTATGTCATAAGAAATGTTCAAGTTAAACTTTTTAGAGCTATGCTTACAATGTCAGAAATAAAACTCCTCCCTACTACCATTGTAATATTTCCTTATTACTCCCACTTCTTCCCTAAATAGTAATAATTCCAAGTATTGAGAAAAAGAACTTGCCAGAATCAACGCCTTTGTGACTTTAGCTAGAATTATTCTATTATTGAAACAGTCAACCTCTACTGTTATTGCCAACTGATAGATACCGGGTGGAATTTCATTAAGATCCACTATAGAGTTTTATTACTCAAGGCTTATTAGAAAATTACATTATGCCTTCTATCTTACTTATGAGAAAACTTTACTTTAGAGAAACTCTACTTCTCACAAAACCTAATACCTCTGGCTGCATATAAACCATTCCATCTCCTTCTTTCTTGAATTCTAAAGCAGCTTGTTTTTCTTTCATAAACACATTATTATCTTAAGGAACAGAGGGACGATGAGAAACTCCCTCTCAAGTTCACACATAACCATTTGATGCTTTCTTCCAGTGCAATCTCACAAGCCCATCAAGTCCTGTAGGATCTGACCCAGCCTTTGTCTCTAGGCTTGTCCAGCTTCTCTTCTACCCCAGAATCAGTAAAGAATGTGGTGTACAACTACCCACATCATATCCAGGTGTTAGCTGGGAGCCTTGGCCATGTTTTTTTACCTCTTGTGCTTTGTTTTTTTTTTTCTGTAAGTAGAAATAATAATAGACCCTACCCAATGGGGCTCTTGTGAAGATTAAATGAAATAATGCACATAACATGACTACATACGATAAATACTCAATAATGTTAGCTGTTATTAACATTAACAATTAATAATTAATATTAATTAAAATTATATAATAATTATTAATAATATAATACACAAGTATAATTATTATATATAATTAATATTAATATTAATATTATTAACCTGGATAGTTACTTCTGGCAGGAAGCTATTCTTACCCACTCAAACCAGGCTGGGTGCCCCCATTTCTACAGCATCTTGACCTTCCTTGTAACACTCATCATACTTTTAATTACTTATTCAAAGTCTGTCTTCTCAGCTAGATTATGTAGACTTCAAGAACAAGTCTGGGGTTTATTATTATTATTATCTATATCCCTAATGTCTAGCACAGAGCCTGTAAAGGAGTATTTGTTGAATGAGTGAAAGTTAATGCTAAACCTATAAGACTGATGCGTTCTTTGGGTAGACATTCAATTATCTCAATTATCATTTTAAAAGATTGGTCAATTTGAAGGAATTATTGAGAGAAATTGGTATCAAGCTACATCTTAGTTTGTGATATGATGCAGGGGAAAACATAGTAACAGTAGTGACCCGACTTGATAGTGCTTTATAGTATGTTCATATCTATTATTCCATATCAGAGGCTCACAGAATATTAGAGATGGAAGACATTCCAGAGTCATCGCATCCAAATCTTCACTTGAGAGATAAGGAAACTGAAAACCATCATTGCACCAAGAGTCACCGCATTCTTCAAAACACCTCCCACAGAAGGGGCATCAGAAAAGCCTGTGGACTCTAACCAATGCGTTCAATGAGCTCACAAGTCTGATTCATAACTTTCGTGAGCATCACTCAAATAGCTTGTGAAAGGACAGGAAATCCCACACAAATGGCAGCCAGAAAGAGAAGATGGAAGTACAATTTGGTGGTCCAGACATAGTCTTTCCTGGTGTGTCTTGAGCCTGCAGCAAGGGGTGACCCTCAAGGCTCAGGGTGAAGTGAAGCATTGCAAGCTAGGCAAAGCAGGTAGGAATTGCTCTGGAGAGACCCACAGCAGTCACCTATGTGTGGCTCATTTCTCCCTTTGAGGCAACTGGGTGACCACTGAGTTTATCAAATGCAGCCCTGTGTACTCTTTGCTGGCCAGCTTGGAAAAATTCTTCTGGCATCTGTCTATGCATTCTGTCTTTTCTGCCAACTGCTGGGATCTCCCTTTAGCTTTCAACATGGACATCTGGGGTCTGAAGGAAAATCCCTCCATTAGTTAGGCACATGGGAAATGCTTTCTGATAATGACGTGGAAAACAATGATCTTCCACATGCCCAAAAGTTCACTCAAGTCCAGCTGACTGGCTAGTCCTCTGATTTTGGCTCCTCTGCAGCCTGCATATGAAGCTGTAGGGGCCAAGGGTAGGCCACCCAAAATGTACCATTCTGGCATATTGGTTATTTAATTTAATTTATTTATTTTTATTTTTTTAAGATTATTTATTTGAGAGGGAGAGAGAGCGAGCACAAGCACAAGAGCAGGGAGAGGAAGAAGCAGACTCCCTCCCCACTGAGCAGGGAGCCCCACACAGGACTCGATCCCAGGACCCTGAGATCATGACCTGAAGCTGAAGGCAGAAGTTTAACCAACTGAGCCACCCAGGCTCCCCTAGCCCACAATTCTGATGGGGATTGTTCACACACCCTGAGTTAATGCCAAGCTAACATAGGGCAAGTTGTTTTAAACTGTCTAACCTCTGCAGAAAAATAGCTACCCAGCATCATAATTATTTACTTTCAGCAGCTTGAATGCAAGTGTCATTAAATCTTTACAACAATTCTAGTGAATGCCATTCATTTTCATCAGTATTTCCAAAGAATTACACAAGGGAGCTTTTCAATTTAATATGAACAATAAATCTTATACATGTTGTGGGATCTTTTGGCCTATAAAAACCTACTGAAGCAGTTTCCACAAGGGCTTAGCTTGCTTGAAATTACTTAGGAACCAAGCTTTATTCTTCATATGAGGGAAGGGGAAGGAAGGGAATAGGAGAATGGGAAGAAGGGCCAGCCCAGTAGCCAGTCCCCCAGAGTCCACAGAAGTGATAGAGGCTATATTTATGCAGAATTCAACAAGTTATGCACTCATTACGTGCAGGCCTATGCAGATGTGGATCCCAACTCCCAGTAAAGGAGATAAAGTGTGTATAGAAATACTGTAATATTAGGCAAAACCACATAATAGGGTCACCTGTGATTATGAAAATACCTATAATTTAGTAGGAACTTTATCTACTACATGCTAGAACCGTGCAAGTGCTTGATATCCTCTATACAAAGGATGCTCACAACAATGGAGGGGTACAAAGAAAGTGTGGCTCAGAGAAGTTAAGTAATTTGTCCAAGATCACTTAGCTAGCTAGTGCAGCAAGTTGACTCCAAACAAGGACAAGTTGACAAGTCCACCTCCAGACAAGGGTTGTTAGATAAAATACAGGACACCAGTAAGTTTGAATTTCAAATAAACAACAAATAATTACACTGAAAAGTAAAAGTATGTCTCAAATATTGCTATTTTTATTTGCTAAATCTGGCAACCCTACTCCAAATCTCAACCTATAAGATAAGATCCTATTTTTAGGTGGTAGGGAATTCAGGACTAGAAGGGATTCCCTCTGGTTAGGAGTATCACAAAATAGCTTATTGCCTGTATGTGATATTATGATTCATAATAAGAAATATGTATTTGGTCTTTGTCTCATTCCGGCCTCAGAGCTCCTAAAACCCTTGGAATGTCCTAAGTGATGAGGGCCAGGAAGATGTCTCTTGTCATGTTAATGATGAAACTTTTGGAAGGGGAGAGGGACAGGAGACTGAATTCAATTACCAGTGTTTGATGATATAATCAATCATACCTGTGCAATCAAGCCACCATCAAACCAGAAAAGGTAGGTTCAGAAAGCCTTTGGGTGGGCAAACACTGGAGATTTGGGGAGAGCGGCACACCTGCCCAGTGAGGAGATGGAAGCTCCATGCCATTTCCCCAGAGCTCACCCTATGATCTCTTCCATCTGGCTATTCCTGAGTTACATCCTTTTATAATAACTGGTGATCTAGCAAGTAAACCGTCTCTCCGAGTTCTGTGAGCTGCTCTAGCAAGTTAACTGAACTCAAGGAGTGACTGAGGAAAGCTCCAATCTAGAGCCAGTAGGTCAGAAGCAAAGGTGACAGTCTGGTCTGGAATCTAAAATGGGAGAGGAGAGGCGCAGTTTTGTAGTACTAAACACTCAGCCTGTGGAATTGGACGCGATCTCCATGTCGGTAATGTCAGAATTGAGTTGAATTGTAGGGCACCCAGCTGGTGTAGAATTGCTTGGTGGTGTGGGTAAAAGCTCCACACACTGGAATTTGGAGCAGATGTAGATCATAGTTCTGGGCACTCCTGCCCTATTTCAGATGCATCATGATGCTACAAGAAGCAAAAGACTTAGACAAAATTGTCAATTCTGTAAATTCAAAATTTCTGTACATTTAAAATTTTAAAATGTAAATAATATTTGTTTTTAATATTAGTTTTTAGTGTGATATGCCTAGCAATGTTTAAACCTTTTCCCCTGAACCCAATCATCATTGCAATTAATACTATCATCTTAATACATCATGTAAGCTTTAAAACACAAATTAAAAATTTTATTTATTTATTTATTTATTTATTTATTTATTTATTTATTTATTTATAAAAAGATTTTATTTATTTATTTGACAGAGACATAGAGAGCACAGACAGGCAGAGTGGCAGGCAGAGGGAGAGGGAGAAGCAGGCTCTTTACTGAGCAGGGAGCCCAAAGCAGGGCTACATCCCAGATCATGACCTGAGCCGAAGGCAGCTGCTCAACAGACTGAGCCACCCAGGTACCCCACAAAATAAAAATTTTAAAAGATGAGATATAAAAACATAAAAAACTATCTTTTTCTTTCTGTGCCAAATAAATTGTCTTGTGCACCCCACTTTGCACATCCTTGTCCTGGGCAAGACTTGAAGATAACTAATATTTATTAAAAGCCTATGTGCAGTTTTTCTCACTTGGTCCTTGCATCAGTTCTAGAGTTCCTATTTCAAGTCCCTCCGTAACCAGCAGAACTGAGACTTGCAGAGCCCATGCTCCTTTCCGCCAAGCTGCCTTTCGGGGAGAGTGCTCAGGGAGGGGCTGGGGTGGAGGCAGCTACAACAGCTGCTGGAAGCTGGGGTGACACTCTCCCCACTTTACTGAAGAAACTACGGGTAATGTTTGCCAATTGTCACATAGATAATATGCTTGTGTTGGAATTTGAACCTTGGTCCTAGGATCTGTGCTTTTTCCTGCTTTGCTATCCTGTTTAAGATGGCTCTGAACTGGAACCCAAGTGTAAATAAAGGTTGGTTCCCCCTCCTAAAAATTAAAAAAAAAAGAGGACCCTGGAACTACTGGAACTAACCAAGCAACCTGAATCTTGAATCCCAGATATTGAGTCTAGAGAACCAGCCTAGTACATCAATACATTTTTGTAAAATCCAAATTTTCTTTAACTCTTTCCTTTTTACTTAGGCTAGGCAGACCCAGACTTAGTGTTTTGTTTTTAGAATATGGTCTAATAATTAAAAACCTCTCCAAACCATCTTAAGTGGCAGAATAATTTCTTAACATGAATTTGTGAATTTTCTCTTGATTTTTTTTTTCAGCACCCTTCCCTTTAAGCGAAGCCCTTTGCTGTACCTTGGGGAGGTTTATATGTCAAGGCACAGTGTCCCTCAGGACATTCCCCTTCTGTTAGAAGACACTAAAGATACTAAAACAAGTGTCTGAGAGAGGAGGGTGTTGGCCTGAGCCTGGCAAGGGGTACAATGAGAATCCTGGGGGGCTACTCAGAGGCAGCGCCCTCTGGGAAGTTTTAAGCAAGAGAGAGCAGAAATTAAAGGAAGGGTGGGTGTGTTTATGAAATGACTTGCCCTTAGTCAGGATTTTACAGGCTTTCATATTTCTATCTCCCACTTCCCAGCCTTGTTTTAGGATCTGAGGCAAATTACTTCATGCTTCCAACTACAGAGAGCTCTCTTTTGTTTTCCTGAAGTTTTCTGAGCTTCAGTGCATTTCCTTTTCTCCAGGTCCCTCAGTTCTGGACTGCAGTAGATGATGACTTGATGGAGAATTCTCATACTAGGTGCATGTAACACAAAAGTTATGATTAGACAAAGAAAGTAACAGCCTTTGTCTTTATACTTGGAGATGGAAGCTGGTAAGGAAAGGAATCATTATTCAGACCTACAGGTAAAGGGAGACCTCTTCTTCCTCTCCCCTGCTCCCGACTTGTCTACTTCCTATGTGTTACTTTTCCAGACGCACAGACGGAGTCCAGACCCCAGGCCCTGGGGCACAGAAGCAATGGAGCTGCCAGACCTGAAGGCCAGAGCCTAGAATGAGAGGCAGTTTGGCAAAGGTTAGGGTGGATGGGGTACTGGTGATGGAAGTTGGAGTTGGTGATCGAAGTTGGATTGAAGTTGGAGTTCCCCAGCATCTGTGCCAGGCATGGGCCCAAGTGCCTTACAAATTAGAACTTAATTCTTTTTTTCTATCTGGTAGGAACTCACCTCACTTCTACTTTACAGATGAGGAAATTGAGGTACAGAAAGATTAAGTAACTCACCCAAGGCTACCCAGCTAGGAAGGTGCAGGCAGAGCTGAGACTCACACCTGGAGTCTGGCTCTGGGGTCTGTGATCTCCAACATGGTTCTGTGCTGACCATGTGCTGAAGGAACAAGTAAATGCAAGAATTCATGAATGCTTTCGTACCATGGAAATTTCTCGACCCTTGGCCCAATTTTAGTGGACAGGGAACCCTGAGAATATCCAAGACTGAATTTATTGCTAGTCCAGGAAGATGGGGGTATGGTGAAAGATTTTAATGCGATTTTATGAAAAATAATGAAATGGCTCTTTCTCTGAACATGGTGATGGCTTTTGATACCTGCTATAGTTATAGTTCATGAATAACTTATTTTCTTCTTTTTCCTACTCTTAACAGAGTAGGAACAAATTTTTTCATAAGGCCAAGTCTGTTGCATGTTCAGGATAGGCTAGGCAAGCATGCAAATGGAGGGGTATTAACGGTATGAATTTTTTGGCCTGTCTTCATGATTAAGAGGCCTAAGAGATCTCAAAATCATTTTGTCTGGGAAGAAAGATGCAGAAAAGCCAAGGTATACATTACTGTTGTGAACTGACATATTGTTACAGTGTCACAAAGTTCTAAACCTCATTTTTGTTCAGAGGCCACATTCTGCTCACTCCCAACCTGGATCACTTGCTTTGATTTGCTGTCCAAGTGACAGAATCCTTCATGTGCTATCGGCAAGATTTAGTCCTTGCAAAAGGAGCCACATTCAAAGAGACATCCCAAGCCCAACCTCCCCTTCCCCACCTCCTTGCACACTCTGACCAAGAAATAGATTCAGATTCACTGACTTTGATCAAGCTTACAGGACCCACTCCTGCGTGTCTGCTGTCTCTTAGCAACGCTTGCAAAGTGGCCTTAATCAGTTGCCATCACTGCCTGCCACCTGGGAAGGGAAATCTTCCAGAGTGAGGAGAAATATTCTCCATCCCAGGGGATGCTACTACCTTTCTCTATTGCACAAACATGGCAGTCTATGTCCAGATTTTCTGGTCCTGACTCCAAATTCTCCAGTGTTGCATTAAATGATGCATATTTTTATGCTGAAATATGTGCTTCTTTTCATGGCATTTTTTAAATTCAGTAAATGCAGCCTATTATTTTAAATTTATTTTTTATATTTTGAATAAGAGGTATAAATTTACAACCCAGAAATCTTAGTTTTCAGTTAGGAAAACATTCACTCTATGTGTATAAGATTATATTAGTTGTTATGTTCCTTATTAATGAATAAGAAAATTCACCTGTGAACTCAGGAGAAACTCCATACTCAAACCCTCTTTACATTCTATCCATCACCACGCTTTTCCTTCCTTCACTCAGAAAGGCCCTGAAGCCCATCTCCAGTATGGATCTTCCCCTGACTAAATGGAACAGAGATGGTGACTTTTCTCCTCAAACCATGATGAACAGATAGTAATTTGCACAACAACCTTCTTATTTGGCCATCATCAGAGTGCAGGCCTACACTGATTATTACCCAAAGTAGCAAGCCTTTGTCCTTACTCTGCTGATATTTCTTGTATATGTCTAAAGTGCCTCTTTGCATATATGTTTGTCTGCCTCAAACTTCAAGCTTATAGAAAGCATGAAAAGAACCTCCCACCTGTTTTATGTCTGCCCAAGGACCTACATAAACATTTAAAAAGTTCTTTTAACAATGCTTGAAGTAACTTACAGTAGTCAACAGTATAATTCTTTCTAGTTGGATTTTTGTAATGCTTTTTCTTTTCCCAAAAGGCTTCAGAGGCTACAAACAAGACAACCCAATAAACGCACAGAAGGCAGCCAGCCATAAATGGTTCACAAACAACAAAGAAGGGTGGAAGAGCAGTTTGGAGAGAACTGTAAGATAAAGTTCACTTACTAAAACAGATTGAGGATGAAAATGGAAAGAATATTGCCATTAGCTTTCTCAAATGGCATGAAAAGTAGGAATGATTATTTATGGTGAAAATACTAATTTAATAGGTTGTTCAGAGCATGGAGTAAAGCTGGTTCTTTAGGAGAATAGTTATCACTATTGAGGGGACATTATTCACGAGATTATTTGCAAAGTAGATTGCAAAAACTAGGTCAACAAGTTGAGCCAAACAGAAATATTACTGTAATTCCTTGGCCACAGGCCCACCCAAGAACTCCTTAAACATTGGTCTCAGCCACAAGAGAAATATATTATCATAAAAATACCACTATGCTAAATTTATGACCCCAAAGATAGTTTGAAATTTTATTCTACTTTGGATTGACTCCAACAGTGCCAACTACCCCTTGCTTGACAAGTCACCAGCCTGGAGGCCTCACAGTTTAGTGCCTTACAAATGTGAAGTGGAGGGACTAAAGGACATGAGGAAAGAGTGAAGGAATTAGTAAAAGAGGAGGTCACTTAGAGTGGCTATGCCATAGGCAATCTAGAGGTTATATTGATGGAGCACCTATTATGTGCAATACATTTTATAATAATAAAAAAAAGAAAGTTTTTTTTTTTCATTTAAATCTTAAACATTGTTATCCTAAACAAAATCAAAATTTTCAAGGTTACAAATATTGAAAGGATCTGCTCGATTGTCTATCATTAGAATGCAGTTTCATTCAGGGAAACCTCAAATACTTGAGGAACTGGAGTATTCTCCCCCCTCCTTCATGAATTCATCATACCTCTATAGCTCAGAACTAGGGGCACCCTGGTGGCTCAGTCAGTTAAGCGGCTGCCTTCGGCTCAGGTCATGATCCCAGCGTCCTGGGATCGAGCCCTACATCACGCTCCCTGCTCAGCAGAGAGTCTGCTTCTCCCTTTCCCTCTCTTGCTCCCCCCGCTTGGACTCATTCTCTCTCAAATAAATAAATAAATAAATAAATAAATAAATAAAAGATAAAATCTATAGTTCAGAACTAAAGAACTTTGAGGAAAAAAATGAGAGTTTCCTGTCATCCAGAGGAAGTTAAATTGTGTGCCTCAAAGATTTTTCGATAAGATTAGGAAGTGCGAGGCAGGAACATTATTAAATCCTGTAATCTATAGAGTAATTGTAGGGAAGTTACTTCATCAATGCACCCACTCTTATCTTAATTTCTGAGTTCCTCTCCTGTTTAAAACTCTCCAAGAGCTCGCATTGTACTTAGAATAAAATTCAAACTTCTTTTCTGAGTCTGTGAAGCTCTACATGATCTGTCCCTTTCTATGGCTTTGACTTTTCTAGTAACTAATGCTCACTAGTGATCCTGCAGGTACGTAGGCACTCTTGTGCTAATTCCTGCCTCGAACCTTCCCCTCCCCGATCTTCCATGGCTGGCTCCTGCCTGTCATTCAAGTCTTTCTCCATGAGGCTAATTTTCATCCCACAAACTAAACTATTCATTCTAACACCCCTCACCTCACCATTTCCTTCTGTTTTATTTTCTTCCAAGCACTTGTCACAATCTGAAGTTGTATGCTCATGTCTTGTTTATTTGTTTCATTTCCTGCTCCTACCAGAATACGTGAGCAATGACTTTGTCCTATTCATTGCTGTATCCCCAGTGCCTAGAACAGCGATCAAGAAATATTTATTGAATGAATGAATCCAGAAGTTATTTATTTAGCAACTATTCATCCGGATTGAAACCATAGTTATAGAAAGCAAAAGTATCACGTCTGAACACACAAAATCAAAAGAAAAAAAATCTGTATTAAACTCATGAGATTTTCTGCTGGATGAGTCCCTCAACCCCTCACACAGAGGGTTTTTACTTTTACTTTCCATAATTAACAAACTTGCTTTACAATTTAAACAAATTTGTTATCTAGTTTCCTGGCCTGCGGTAGATTTAAAAAAGTATATTAGAGGTAGGCACACTAATAGCAGTAAGAGGGAATAGGCCAGGATGGAGGAAACTGAAAAATAACTAAAAAGCAGTAAGAACTCAGAAAGCAGAGTATTTGGGGGCATTAGTACAAAACAAATAGTCCTACAGATGTAAAGTTGCCAACAAACAATATTGCTATTATAGTAATTACTTGTTATCAAGAAAGTTAAATTATGTTATATATACCTCTAAAGAAACAAGGAAATAGTAAATACCAAGTGCTCCTTAGAAAAGATTTTATCTAAAATGTTATTTTTATTGCTATTTGAAAGGGCAAGCAAAATTTGGTTTTCTGAGAGCATTATTTCTGTGGAACATGTTAAAGAAACTCCCTCCCTCCCTCTCTCCCTTCCTTCCTTCCTTCCTTTTCCCCCTTCTCCTTCCCTTCCCTCCTTCCCTTCTCACAACTGGAACCGTGTAGCTAACCATGTCCCTTATAGCATGGATACCTGGAAAGCACAGATCCAAATCTGACCTTGAAAAACACCAACTTTGTAAGCCTTTATGGCATTTATGTTGTTATTGTTGTTCTTTTCCTGATTTTCACCTGATCTCTTCTTCATCTTGATCCTTATTTATATTTTCCTAGACCTGATTCTTTATTACTATTTACCTTTACCATTATTTTTATTTATTATTTGTGCTATAGTTGAGGTATACTTGAAATCCTTTACGGAAAAAGATCGAGCGTATGTAACAAACTCTCCTGAAGATCTTTCTGCTTGTGGCATGGGATAAATAGTGTGACATTTTATTTTATTTATTTTTATTTTTTTTTAAAGATTTTATTTATTTATTTGACAGAGAGAGAGAGAATGAGCACAAGCAGGGGGAGTGGCAGGCAGAGGCAGAGGGAGAACCAGGCTCCCCACAGAGAAGGGGGAGCCCGATGTGGGGCTTGATCCCAGGACTCCGGGATCATGACCTGAGCCGAAGGCAGTCGCTTAACCAACTGAGCCACCCAGGCGCCCTGGTGTGACATTTTAATTGTTCCTCCATCATACAATCACTTTGAGAATTCAATAAAGAGAAACCAAGCTCCTTGCTGATAAAGTGGGATTTTCAAATGATAAAACATTGTAAGTGCTTGAATAATGTCCAGAAGCTTTTTGGCTCATAATCTGCTAAACCTGGTAATTGAAAGGTTAATACAAAATCACACATCTTGAAAATTGGAAGTTAAATTCCAAAAAGTTAAAATTGACTAAATATAACCACAGGAAATATGCACAACACAAAGGGCAGCCAAAAAAGCATTGCAGCTGCTGATTACTTCAGAATGAGGGAAAGGGAACCTCCAAAACATACAGCCCTGCAATAGCCCAACAATGTG
Organism: Mirounga angustirostris; assembly: GCF_029215605.1. Taxonomy (NCBI): domain Eukaryota; kingdom Metazoa; phylum Chordata; class Mammalia; order Carnivora; family Phocidae; genus Mirounga; species Mirounga angustirostris. The sequence goes on from NW_026991710.1 coordinate 162,262,795, forward strand.
AACTGCATGGAACCTTCATTCCTTCTTGCGCCCACCTTTGTTTTCCATTGATATGTTTCAGTTCAAGGAATCTGTATAACCCAGTTCAAGGAATGTGGCTTATCTTTACGATTTTTGCTGTTCTTAATTCTTGAATACTGTGGGTCAGGAGTCCCAATGAGTTGCTGTAAAGTGGAAGAGATCACATGTAGAATCTGAGATGGTAATCTGCTTATTATAGAAGCCCACTTTCACTAAGGACTTAGATTTGTATAAATCTTCTGGTATCCTATAGTCTCTGAAAAGTCTATGAAGAAGAAACATATATGAAAGAGAAAATTGACAATGTCATAACCAGTATCAGATTCTAGAAGCAAATCTATTCATAAACTGTATCAGGCAATAGCTTGTTTCTAATATATTGCTTAGTTAAGGTGTGCTCTTTTTAAAAAATCTCCCCAAAGGCTATAAAAAGTGGCTTCCCTAAAATTTCAGAAGGCTCAGATAGGACATTTACACAAAGCGATCACTTTGTAAATTTAGTTGACAACTCCCTGAAAGTGTTTTTGGTCATTTATTGGGTTGGTTGTCCAAATTTGCTCCCCTCCTCTCCACATCCCATTAATTTCTAGAAACTGTCCCTTTCTAACATATACATGTATATCACCATCTTTGGGCTCTCAGCAGACCTGATAGTATCATGTGAGCTGTACCCGCCCCCGCCCCCACCATAGTAAACTGGGGGGACACCCAGCCCACACTAGGCCAAGGAGCTTCTTCCTGGGAGATTGGGAAGCAGGCCTAAGGGTTCCAGTGTTAGTCTACATTGTCTCTAAAGAGAGGAGATGTAAACCTGGGACTTGTGGGTGGCCATACATGCCCTGTGGAAGAGAGAATAGAGGAAGTAGATGTGCAGAAAGAGAAAAAATGATTCAGAGAAGAGTACAGAGAACAGCAGGGACCAACAGAGAAAAGAGATACAGAGAGAGCCCTAAAAGCTCTGGAACCCCCACTCCAGTTGGTCCTGAGGCCCATCCACATCGCCACATCCTAGGGTCTTGAGGCCCTAGGGTTCTATGAGACCCTACTCTTACACACATGTGTCCTTCTAGTGAGTGCCCTGCATTTGGGATAAAGTATCCTTGAGGATTTCTATTATATACAAACAAGAATCCTAACTAAATCTACAAGTAGAAAACTTTTGTTCAAAGGCACAAACCTTCAGAGTTAAACGGAAGCAATCTGTTCGAACTAATTCAAACTAGCTAAGTGAGGAACAAGTCTCTTCACCATTCTAAGTCTTAATTTCTGATATGAATTGAATTCCAAATATTTCCTTTGCTGAATAACTGATTCAAGAGACTAAAAACACAGAACAACCCCCTTCCGCATTTATTTTCTTTTTAATATGGGAGAATAACAAAACTCCTTTTTGTATAGTTATAAAAAACAGTCAACTTTAGTCTCTTTGTCCAAATTTCTCTAATACTTGACTAATGCTACTAACATTTTATAAAAACTATTAACACAGGCGCCTGGGTGGCTCAGTCATTAAGCGTCTGCCTTCGGCTCAGGTCATGATCCCGAAGTCCCGGGATCGAGTCCCACATCGGGCTCCCTGCTCAGTGGGAAGCCTGCTTCTCCCTCTCCCACTCCCCCTGCTTGTGTTCCTGCTCTCGCTATCTCTCTCTCTGTCAAATAAATAAAATATTTAAAAAAAAAAAAACAACTATTAACACTTGGGGTAAAGTGTTTGGTTTTTTTTTTTTAAGATTTTATTTATTTATTTGACAGAGAGAGACAAAGCGAGAGAAGGAACAAAAGCAGGGGGAGTGGGAGAGGGAGAAGCAGGCTTCCCATTGAGCAGGGAGCCCAATGCAGGGCTCCATCCCAGGACCCTGGGATCATGACCCGAGCTGAAGGCAGCCGCTTAACAACTGAGCCACCCAGGCACCGGTGTAAAGTGTTTTAAGATGTATTTAGTTCTGGGGCGTCTGGGTGGCTCAGTTTGTTGAGCATCCAACCCTTGGTTTTGGCTCAGGTCATGATCTCAGGGTCATGAGATGGAGCCTGGCATTGGGCTCTGCACTCAGCAGGGGGTCTGCCTCCTATTCTCTCTCTCCCTCTCTTTCTGCCCCTCCCCGGCTTGCACTCTCTCTCTAAAAATAAATAAATCTTTTTTAAAAAAAGTATTTAGTTCTTGTTTATCCTCTGGATAGTGAAGAGACATCTAATTTCACCAATAAAGGAGTTTTCCAACTCATAGTAAATTCTAAATATGATGGACTTTTAGAGATTTGTCATCAAAAGCTGTAGTTTTGGTTGAATTTTAAAGTAGGCACAAATGGATTGGCAAGAACTTAGAATCATAGACTAGATGGGAGGAAAGCAGTCTAATCTTTTCACATTATAGACAAGGTGTTAAGACCCAGAATGAAAAGACTTGTCCTTCCTTAGCTAACTTAAATCAAAGAGAGGGCCAGAGTCCCTGTGTCCCAGCTCCCATTCCAATTGCTTTTCTGTGTGTCACCGGGACACCCAACCATAACGTGCTCTCTGCCCTCTTCCCGCGATCAAGATGCCGCCGCGCACGTAGTTCCGCGAGGGTAGCACTTGTACAATGATCCACAGGACTTCTGTGTTTGAATGTGAAACGAAAGGGTAAGGAGAGAAAAAGAGCGAGAAAACGTTGTCATGGGAACACCAAGGCAAATCACAAGATAAAAAAGAATTGAAACCCATTCTGCTATCTCAGACTTCATTTATTCAAGTACTAAATCAAGACATCTGTGTCAAAACCAATGCAGTATAAAATAGACTAAAGATAAGCTTTTCAATCCAATCAGTACTGTCTCCTAAGTACCAAAATCTTTTAAAAGGGACAGCATTGCACATGTATCTATATTGCTGTTAAAATTACTATATGGGCATTTGTGCAAGCTCTCTCTTTGTTCTAATTTCTTTTTTTAAATTCTAAACTGCTCACCAGGAAGGATTAATTTAAGGGTAGAATTATCTAGAATACCATTTTATGTGCAGAACAGTTTCTAAACTTACCACAGGCCAGAAAACAAACAGACTTGGGTAATTAAGTATCTACCCTAGATAAGATAAATGACCTTTGCCAGGGGCGGGTTAAGTATACCCTGGAGGGTCAGTATTCAACACCAGAAGGGAATTTAATTCACCTGGAATCTGGTCAGAGAAGGAAATATCAATCATTAGGGGACCGACAGCTGGGAATTCGGTCCCTAAAATTCCATGGTGAGATTTGTTTTATGATCAAAAAAGGCACTGACTCTTTTTTTTTCCTTTTTTTTTTTTAAGATTTTATTTATTTATTTGACAGAGACACAGCGAGAGAGGGAACACAAGCAGGGGGAGTGGGAGAGGGAGAAGCAGGCTTCCCGCAGAGCAGGGAGCCCCACGTGGGACTCCAGGGTTCTGGGATTGTGACCAAGCCGGAGGCGGATGCTTTACTGAGCCACCCAGGTGCCCCAAGGCACTGACTCTTTCATCTCACTGAAGGTTAATCAGCCTTTCAAAGGTTCATTCCTTCATTCATTCACTCATTCACCTAACTGTTAAGTGCCAGGCACTGTGCTACCGTGTGTATAACCACCCTGGAGCCCACTGAAGTCCCAGATCTCCCAGAGAGAGGCACTAGGTATCTTCCTTGCAGTGAGGTCATTTGACAAAATCATTGATCTTTAGAGACAAGCTGATTTTTTTTTAAGATTTTATTTATTTATTTGACAGAGAGAGAGAGCGTAAGTAGGGAGAGAGGCAGACAGAAGGAGAAGGAGAAGCAGGCTCCCCACTGAGCAGAGAGCCCAATGCGGGCTCGATCCCAGGACCCTGGGATCATGACCTGAGCCAAAGGCAGATGCTTAACTGACTGAGCCACCCAGGTGCCCCCAAGCTGATTGTTTTAATACTTTCATTTCATCAAACAGTTCCATTCCCTTTCTGGACTCATAGATTCATACTTTATATGTAGAGTGTCAGAACTGGAAAGACCTCAGAGAACAAATGTAATAACCTAGCTTTGTTCAGTGAGTTGTCAGGGGCCACTTAACTAGTTAGTTGCCAAAACCAGAGCTTCATTTTCATCTCTTAAATTCCAGTGCCAGAGAACTTTAAATAAAAGCTTTCCATCAAAAATTTAATACACTTTGGGGTGCCTGGGTGGCTCAGTTGGTTAAGGGTCTGCCTTCAACTCAGGTCATGATCTCAGGGTCCAGGGATCGAGTCCCAAGTTGGGCTCCCTGCTCAGGGGGGAGCCTGCGTCTCCTTCTCCCTCTGCCCCTCCCCCCTGCTTGCGTGCTTGCTCTTGTGTGCTCTCTCTCTCTCTCTCAAATAAATAAATAAATAACCTTTAAAAAATCTAATGCCCTTTACAGACTTATATGTCACACATTGGTCTTATTTTAAGGCAAAATAATCCAAGACATAGAAAGTTAAAACTATTTTTTTTAGTCTGCTTGACAAGGCCTGCCTACAGGACAATAGACCTGCACTTCCCTTCACTACCTTAAAAAAGAACTACCCTTCCCTGTCTCCCTCCCACATAAACCTCCCATGGACTCCTTGTCTGCCTGCTCATTCTCCACCTTATCTTCTAAACCTGAACATTCCTGGAAGCTGGTGATAAAAACTCAAAAAGGTGATTGCTTTTGAGATGTCAGAGGAAGAGAAAAAGGAAGACCAATAAAGAGAGGTAAAAATTCTGGGAAATATAAAGCTATAAGGTGAAAATTTTGTGGGGTTTATAAAAATGGTATTTGGGGAAGATTTTCTGTCATTTATTTACCAAAAGTCATTGTTATTTCAAAACATAAAATACATAAGATATGAAGACCTAGTTTTTAAAAAATTGGAAATTTCCCAAAATGATTATAGAGAAAGCTTTTTTCCCCTCTCTTGTGTTGTGTCTATTTTCTTTATCTTTGTATGGTCTTTGTATCTTTAGCCCCAAATTCAAGCCACACATCGACAGTTCCTCTCGTTCCCACAGAGAGGCAGCAGAACATGGGGTCCAAGAAATTGTTAAGTCAGGCTCTGGCCTCAGACCATGGAACATTTTCTGATTCACACTGACAGACTCACCACAGGAATGTTATAGCCCTCAGTTGGCATTGCCAGGAGCTGGAACTCGACGTCCTCCAAACCCAGGCCTTCACTGCTTCTAGAAAGCAGTGCCTCTTCATACAAGGCTAGTCACTAGACCTGAGGGTCCTTGTCCCATCCTTCCCACCAGAGAAAGTAGGAGAATAGTATCCCAGGTTCTAGGAAGTAGTGGATTGCCTTCCAAGGAAATCACCCTCTTAGAAGACACTCGGAGAAGGCTGAAATAACTCTGGCTTCTGAGTGGATAACTAGAGTTCTGTCCTGAGCTGCCACGTCCTAGTCATAGAACCCAGCAAGTTGCTGACCATCCCTAAGGTTCTTGTCTCCTCATCCATGAAAGGGGGATGATAATAACGTATATCCTCATGGAGTTTTGAGGGTTTTTTTTTTGTTGTTGTTGTTTTTTAAAGATTTTATTTATTTATTCATGAGAGACAGAGAGAGAGAGAGAGGCAGAGGGAGAAGCAGGCTCCCAAGGAGCAGGAAGCCTGATGCGGGACTCGATCCCAGGACCCTGAGATCATGACCTGAGCCGAAGGCAGACGCTTAACCATCTGAGCCACCCAGGTGCCCGAGTTTTGAGGTTTTAATAAGAGGAAATAGTGCGTTGGAAGCCCTGTGTTGGTCACTGAGTGCTATAATTGTTTTTACTATAAATTAGGAACCAACTGATTTGATTTGATTTGCTGTGCTTATTCCCTATGCTAACTTGGAAGGATTTAAGTCAACAATTTTCACATTGGAGCCCATTTGTTTCAACTGTGAGAGGTTAAATTTAGCCATCTGGAGCACTGCGAAGAAGAGAGTTTACACTTATGATCCAGATTTTTCTGCTTGGAAAGTTGATACAAGAACCTCAATCCTATCATACACATGTAGTATATGTAGGCTTTGCTTCTATATAACCAGCATTTCACTTTAACAAATATAATCGATCACATTTTTCATGAGTACATCAAGTGAAAATTTCCACTATGGGTAATCAGGGGCTTTCCATTCATAGGTGATAAGAAGATATTTCTAATCACCCTTCTGCCACTTTGCTGTGACTTATACAGCTACAAGAAGCATGAGAAGACTGGAGAATTCTCATACGCTAATCTATCAAATCCAGACACTTTAATCTGCTCAGGACTGCACAGATGGAAAATCTATCTCTGTTAATTTCTCCTTTCTCTAACACAAAAGACCAGGCAGGGGTCACCTGGTTAATAATAGCCATAAGGCATTTAAAGGACTTGGGGTCTGAGGGTGCTAATTTCCCAACTCACCTTCCTGTGGTGGAGAAATCACAACATCTGACCAGCAAACTCAAGGTTAATTTTTTTAGCCTGGCTTCCTAACCACCTTGAGTCCCACCCTACATGGAGCATGTATTCCCTGGTCCTGCCCAGATGTTCCACTGATTTGCCTCTCTTCTTCTCTCCTTTAAGACCGGGCTACTGAGAGTCCCTTTCACTGGACCAACACTTTCATATACAAATCCAAGTTTTTAGTCTGGAATCTTGCAATCCCTACTTTAGATGGGGGCAGATATCTGAGAACCCATTAGCAAAAGTGACTACATGAGGCAGACAAGGCAGAAATCTATCCACTTGGACCAACTCCCAAGGTGCCTCTCCCTAGAGAAATGGCAACAGTTCTGAGGCTTTGGCTTATATCTGGAAGACAGGAGGGGAGAGTAGGAAAAGATGGAGTTTTCAAGTTATCAGACCAGCATTAAAGTACATAAACAACTACTGTGTGATCCCACATAGAGAGATGGGGCTCTGACGCACGGCTATGTCATTCCTTTTAAATCCCTGTAGGAAATGAGTGATACAAGAACTAGGAAGGAATGTAAACTATTTCTTAAGGAAGCATGCTAGCATCTCTCTTCTTCCAGGAGTTCCCCTGAATAGAACTTGGGCTCATCCTTTCTTAACTGTGACTATACAGGCTCCCTGTGAAAAGGGGAAAGGGAAAGGAAGGATGGTGTGTAGAAGCATGTAGGAGACAGCCACAGAATGTAGATGAAGCCACATCACTTCCAAGCCCATGGAAGACCCATTTTCTGATGTTGTGAATTTCATCCATTTCTCCTGTGAGGTCCCTGAGAGTCCCCTCCATGTCAACCTTCCACATATCCCAACAAGAATCCCTAGTCTTCTATCTCATCCCAGCAGCGCCAACACACACACACACACACACACACACACTCTGCCTCACCCTCACTGCTGTCACCTGTATATGTGCAAAGTATAGCAAATTGTCCATGCTGTGAGGAAAGGGAAAATAAAAGCATAATTTTTTATTTTGTCCACCCATTTTGGGAACCATATACCTGAACTGGGTGGAGAGAGCACCAGCATGATGAGGAGGTGGAGTCAGAGTTGCAGAGAAAAAGATGTTAATACCAAAGAGTCAGCATGGCCGTGATTAGAGATATAGCCCATAAGAGCTGGAAGAGACCCTGAGGATCACACAAAATTACCTAACCCTTCCCTTCCTGCTGGGAAATGGAGGCTGGGAGGCTGACACCCAGGGCTATATATCCTCTTGGGGCGGGGGAGGGTGATGGGAAGTAGATGTGGGCCTTAGAAGGTCAAGCATGTAAAGATGTGTCTGAGTTCCAAGCTGTACCCCAGTTCTGAAAACCTCCACAAAATTCACTGAAGCCTCCCCAAAGTTCCCACAGCCCATTCTGGAGAACAGGTTTTGTTTCTGCCCTTTTCTTTTTGGAAGGAAGAGGATTTTGCCTAGTCACTTCTCAGTCCCCCTATCTGGAATTGGGGATATGGGCTTCTATTCTTCAGGGTGGTTATGAGGATAAATGGGATATAACAAGACATCTAGTATAAATGGCTGGCACAGCATAGGGCTCAATATAGGTCTATGTATCTCCTTTGTCCTTCCTCTTGTCTTCCCCTAAAAGTATGTACTTCCTCGCCTAACTTTTCTTCTCCTATCTTTGGCAGAAATCTTGGGAAACAGTTATTCACTCTCTCCTTCCAAACAAGATGTTGCTAATGGCGGGGAAGGTGGCAGAACATGGAGCAAAATCCAGGCCCAGGCCCCAGGGGACTGTGGCTGGTGAGTACCCGTGTTATTGAGGTGCACCCCATCCACAGTGGAGGGGACACCCAAGTGTGAGGAACTGGGAACCCTAGTGGGCTCATCTGTCTCCACTCTCTAGTCCTCTCCTAGGGGAACAGCTGGAGTCTGGGGATTCAGCCACGCGCACTTTCTTACCTTGAGAGGCAGAGGGGCAGGCAGGGCCGGGCAGCTCTGGCTGGTCTGAATGCGCGGACAGTATCTGTAGAGCCTGGCTCTCCTAGCTCGCGCTGCGGTGCCAATGTCCGCTTCACAGCTCTTCGGGGGTGCCTGGCAGGTGGCAACATCTTTCCTCAGCATAGCGCTTTCACCCCTGTCAGTGGTGTGAGCCAGGTTGGCCTGTGGAATTGAACATCCCAAGGCATCCCAAGACCGAGGGGCCGTGCTCTCCAGGTCCTGGGGGGCAGTGATGGCTGGCCAGTGCTCCCAGCCCATGGAGGGATTGCTGCTTTCATCACTCATTACGGGAGCTGGGCTAGGAAGGCTGCATGACAGGGGCTGCTGTCGTCCAAATTTCCTGGAGGCAGGGGCCAGGGAAGGCCTGTGACGTAGGGATCTGCAAACGCCACCCCTCCTTACATCCAGATCCTGGGGTGTTTCTTCTCTCTCCTCCTCCTTCAGAGCAGAGCAACTGAAAGCAGCTGGTTCCTCTGTCCCAGAGGCCCCCTTCTGCGGCAGGCACGAGGGAGGAGCAGCTGAGCCCTGTGTGCGCCTGAGGTCCTGGCCTGCCAAGAAGCCAGTCCTGGGACTTGGGAAAATGTGTCCCTCCTCCGGGCCCCCTGGGGCTGCTGTCCAGGCTGCCTCAGCTGGAGACAGGGAGGGGAGAGCTCGGGCAGGGGGGGCCTGCAGCTGGATGAAGAGGAAGGAAGTTTTCATCTGCTGTTGCTCAGGCTGTTCAGCCATTTCCTCCAAGGGGGTAGGGCTGGCTCTTGCCAGGGTCGAGTTTCAGACCTCCGTGCCCAGGGATGCAAATGCCAGCAGCTGTGGCCAGACATGACTTGGCCCCATGGTTCCACTGACAGCCTGAGGAAGAAAACGACACACCTTCAGGGGGAGTCTTCAAGGAGCAGGGGTAATGCTGGCTGTGGGACTGGACTCAGCACTCACTTCATAAAATCATAAAAGCAGACAGACTGGTGGAGCACAATCTAGGAATGAGGTGGGAGGGGACAGTCAAGACTCCGTTGCTCTCACCTTGGTGCGTCTGATGGAATTCCTTTTTCTTAATTAAATGTCCCCTTCCCCATATTTGAAATGAAAACACAGAAGTTATTTGTCTCATTGTTTAATCCTGAATTCCGTATTAGCTACACCTCTTCTTTGGTGTCTGACTTGTGAGACACTGTGATTTATACGTGAAGCCTCCAGGACACTTCAAAGTGTACTTTTAATCTCCCTTGCCTGCATTGATAATGCACACTTATAAACAACTTTAATATTTTAATGAATTTCCTCTTTAAATCCTGTGTTTATTTAGGAGTTCCCCAGGAGTCCCATAGTCCCACATCAAAATACTTGGCATCACACACACACAAATAAATAAAAATAATGAGATAAAGATGAAAAAGAGATAAGAGAAAAAAGAGAGAGAGACAGAAAGATAGGAAAAAGACAGAAAATAAGAAAAAACATGCAGGTGACAAACCAGATGCACGGGGCTTTTGTTTGTTTTAGAGAAATACTTCAGCCTCTTGTGAGAACTACAGCAATCCACCTGAAAATTCATTGAGTAATTCACTTTCAGAGGCTCAATACCTCTCACAGTGGAAAATAACATTCTGAGTCCTATGGCCTTGTCCCTGAGGAGTGAAGGGAGTAGGAGGTGGGAAAGGACTTTTCTTTCTCAATGTGAACTTGACTGAAAGGGAACCAGGATGTTATGCTAGGAGACAAACTGAGCCCAGAGCCCAGAAAGTAGGCTGCTCTGCAGCACATGAGCCTGAGCTGTCTCTCTCTCCCTGGCACCTGGCTGCTCCCTTCCGTTGGCAGCACCCCTGGAGTAAGGCAGGGCCATGGCCCTGGCTGACCACCGCTGGCCAGGGCGACTTGGGAGGTTCTCAGGAGGGGTGGCTGGGGCTCTCCATTTATTTTTATTTTTAAACATCTTCGCACAACCTTTACAACTAAGGTGGGGCGGCTCTGCCCACATTTCCAGACAGCTGACAAAGGACTCCGTGTACATCTACTGAGAAATGTGCCAGAGGCAGGCATGGGACACTATAACTCCTTTACAACAAACACCATTACAGAGAAAACTTTGGCAAAACAGTACTATGTCCAAGTCTTAGACCCATCCATTGAAATAATGATATGTTGATCTGATCACACTGTTTTTGAACAAAAGTCCTGTGTGAGTGATGGCCGGTCCTCTTACGTGATTTACCCACTCTCCTATAAAAGTACTTTGCTCAGACACTAATCACTCCACAAATGCTAGTTTGTTCACTGATTAACCGCTGAGAAGGCCAGGAGCCCTGTGTTCGTACAGAACAGGGATTTGGGTGAGAAGAAACCATCATTTTGTTTTAGCCTCTGTGGGTGCCAAGCATTACCCTAGGTGCTTTGCAAACCTTATGTGATTCAAGGCAGAACACAATCCCATGAGGAGGTAGCATCACCTTCATTTTGCAGTCGAGGAATGCATGGGTCAGGGAAGTGAACTGATTGCCGGCTGCCTCTTTCCCACAACCGCAGAAGGGCCAGGGTTTTAAAGAGCTATCAGATGAGAGGTCTCACTTCAACTCCAGCCTCCAAATAAAACGATGTACAAAAGAACTCTGGTGGTAGTGATGGTGTGTTCAGGACACTTCTCTCTTCTAACTTTCTATTTGTAAGCCTACCACAGGAGTGACTGTGGCCAAATATTTCATTTCTAGGTTGTGCGGGCTTGGAATAGAAGAGTAAAGAAATGGTAGATGCCACTAAAGAGTCGACAGAAGGGCTGACAGGACTTACTTGGAGGACACACATAAGACATCTCCTTAGGACACTTTTAAGTATTTGGGGGCCACCTCAAAAGGAGGCTGGAGTCCTGTATGAGACGTTGGGGCAAGCCAGAGAAACATGGGTTTCTGCTATGATGTAAATAGCACTGTGATTGAGAGCATGTGCTTAGTGGCAGACAGACATTTCTCTGAACCCACTGTGTGGCTGTGTGACCTTGAGCAAGTTACTTAACCTCTCTGATTATTAGTTTCTTCTTCTCTAAGATGAGGTAACAATATCTACTTTATAGGGTTGCTGAGAGGATCAGGTAGAAGTGTATATAAAGGGCTTACTTAGCAGAGTAGCTGGCACATAATGGTTTCTCAATAAGTGTTAGCAACTCTTAGAATTTATAACCACATACTATTAAGGCCTAGAGAAAACTGGTTGACCCAATGGAATGGTTTGAGTTGTGGCATGAAATGTATATATTTAATCCATGGTGGTCAATCACACGGCATGTTTTCATGCTTCTAATGTGATGGGTAAATATCTAAGAGCTAAAGAATTAATTGGGATGAGGGAAGAGTCAGCAGTGAATTGGGGTCTGGACACATATGCTTGAGTCCTGGTATGATCATTTATTAGTTATGACTCACAGCAAGTTTCTGAAATTCAGTGCATTTACCTGAGCAAAATAAATTTCTGCCTTTCCTGACTTACAGAATTATCTTGAAGGTCAAATGGGATAATCTATGTAAGAATACTTTGTAAACACAAAAATTAACACGTATTAGGTCTTTAAGTCAGCATGGGTTTTGTTATAATATCAATAATAACTCTAAATCATTGTCTCTGATTTCTCTGAAAACTCAAGATTTCTTTGTCTGAAAGGATTCTAGGTGGATTCCCACCACCACTGACCTTCAAGATTCATAAAGTATTACTGCAAACAACAGATCATTTAAATTATACTCTATTTCTGCTAGTGATTTCTTCTCATTACTTTTAGAGAGAAAAAGAACATTCTAGAATCTTAACAAGGGTGGAGTGGGGAGTGGGCACTGGGAAGGGATATCAGAGCACTTGCTTCTCTCACTTAAACCTTATGATAACCTTAGGAAGTAGGCAGCAGAATCCTGCTTTTAGAAATGTAGAAAAGGGGGGTGCCTGGGTGGCTCAGTCAGTTAAGCGTCTACCTTTGGCTCAGGTCATGATCCCAGGGTCCTGGGGTCGAGCCCCACTTCGGTCTCCCTGCTCAGCGGGGAGTCTGCTTCTCCCTCTCCCTCTGCCTGTCCTTTTTTTTTCTCTCTCTCTCTCTCAAATAAAATAAAATAAAATAAAATAAAATAAAATAAAATAAAATAAATGCAGAAAACAGAAAATAAGGGAAACGAAGTGACTTGCTTAGAGCAATGTGGTTCAGGAGGGCAGGAATTTGAGATTTTCATCCAGGTCTGGCTCTTTCCCCTCACTAGGATGGGTGGACCCAATCAATGCAGCTTGTTCAGCCTGTCTGTACTTCCAATCTCCAGAGCCTGGATTCCCAGGAAAGACCTACCCACCACTCATGTGTTATGTTTGCTGATGAGGGAGCCTCTCTAAAGTGGTTTCCCTGGTGTTTTTAAGAGCTTAAATGATTCAAGATTGTACAAAAATGGTACAATCAAGATCTGTCATCTGAGTTGAAGATAAGTAATTCTCCCAGGAGTGGTGATTCCAGAGAACGAGTGTTAGAGGTTCACGTTCCAGGGAATCCCAAGGATTCCTGGAAATATTGTATTCAGAGTTTAAGTCAAAGGAGCCACAACCTACCTCTCCACAGTCATTCATTCTCACAGAAGGTGGCATCAACACTGGTCCGCCCTTGGCAATTAAACTGGGAGACTTCTGGAGTCAGTGTCCAATTTGTTTGTGACCTGTTGGTCATCAACAGCCTAATAGGAAGGAAAGGAGGTAGTAACTATAGCCTCTCCTACTATATGTGTTTGGATAATGCATTCTTGAGTCAAGAAAGAATGAGAAACAGGGCAGAGGTAAGGGTGGGGCATGGGACTGAGGAAGAGTTGGGCAGAAATGAAACCTGAATGGCTAAGGAGGCATGAAGCAGCCAGAGAGAGTATGTCTAGGGCAGGGACACGGACTGAACTGAAAGATATGACCTAGGAGAGTCCGAGCAATGCCAATAATAAGCACTGAGCATTCCTATTCATGCCATTTCAAATAAGGCTTCAAGATTCTTCAGGATGTTCTATCTACTGGTTAGAAATACACCTCACCTCACAGTTGTGGCTTATATAAGGAGATTTGCATAATAGTGAACCTGTTAATGCCAACGTCGATAGTTACCATTTACTGAATGTCTACTATATGCCTGACACAGCCATCCTTATCCTCACAACAAGGTAAATGTTAGAGTCTCTGTCTCAAAGCAGACACTGAAGTCTGCAGAAGTTCAACTATTTTCCCAAAGTGACATAGCAACGAAGTGGATGCAGACTCTGGTCTTTCAGGCTCCAAAGTCTATGATCTTTCCATGATGCCACATTGCTTCCAAATGCATCTATTTAGGGACCAACTTTATTTTCTATTTTACAGACAAACACTTGAGATTTGGAGAGGTGAAAAAAAAAGAAAAAAAAAACTTTTCTCACATCCTCTTCAGGTATCAGGGGCACATGGTCCCCTCAACTCCTCCTCCTCTTACTTTCTTCAAACCCACTCCCCTGTGACCATTTATTGCCTCTCCCCAAAAAGCAAGCTCAGTTCATTTCTTCAGGAGTTGACACCATGTCAGATATTCCCCCTTGTGATGATTATTTTTGGAAGAACCAGATGGAGTTTTCCCATTTCCATCCTGTTTCTATTTCTTTTACTGCCTGCCACCTTGACCCCCCCACACACGTGGGTGTGATTTGAGTGACTCGTTGTATTTTAGGTTGATATGTGCCTACCCTGGCATCTGATCACACAGGCTGACTGTTTTTGAAGTAAATGGAAAAAGTTCTTGAACAGACCAGAGCGATGGCCATAAGGAATTTAAATGCTCTGCTCTGTGTCCTGCCCAGATGACTGTCTTTTAGTTCATGGTTTCTGAAGCTTTTTCCACATGGAAGCGCTAGACAGTCAAAGGTGGGGGTCTGCAGCCAGGTAGGGAGCAGGCTCTACCTTACAGAGGGGGTGGGGTGGGATGGGATAGGGACAGTTTGTGGTGTGAGTGAAATTTGAGGTGTTGGTGTTCTGAGACTCAGGTCAGAGCCAAAGTCTACACCTCCCTCACTTAATCTCTAATTGTTCCAGATTGTTCCTCAGTGAAGCCATCCTCACAGTGTTGTGAGTTTGCCAGAAGCAGCCTTCACAAAAGCTTGATTAGATGAATAGGGATTACGTCTAAGTGCACTTTTTATAACTAATTAGAGGAAATGACTCATTTCTATTGAACTCCATAATAGCTGTAATTTTATCTAGTGCCACCATGTGCCAAAGACTTCCCATTTGCTACCCAGTTTAGTCCTCAAGAGGCCACAGGATGAAGAAACTGAGACCCAGAGAGATGAAGCACCTTGCCCAAGGTCATTAACAAGAGGTAAAGCCAGCACTTGGGCCCTTACTCCAAACAGGGGCCAAATGCCTCTCAGTGCATCCCTGTCCTCATTCCAACCCACTGAAGGAAGCCAGTTCCTTCAGTGCTCCCTCCATCCCCATTCAACGGATTTTACTAGCTGCTGCTACATTGGTCTTCTAAGACCCCTAGTCTGTCACGCCCATGACCTGTGGTCACCAGTCTCCAACATAAAGATAATCTCACTGGTTTGCCTGTGCCTTCCCTCTTTTCCTCGACTTTTCTCCCACTGCTCTTCCATGTGATCCCCCTCATGCAGGTTTGCTCCCCATGCAAAGTTTTCACTTAGACCCTTGCTTGAGCCCCTTCCCTTCTCTGTCTTCCCCATCTGTGCAAACGCTACTGCCTTCTGGGATCCTGTATAGATTCTACCAGCTTTCTGACACCTTTGCCAGACACTCCAGCCATCAGTAATCCTTCCCTTTCTAGCACTTTCTGCCAACAACATTTATTCTAATGCCAGTCACATATTCTTCCTGTGGTGAAAGAAAGAGAAAAGAAAGGAAAGAAAGAAGTTTTCAATAAGCTTTAGAAATTTTCTTTTTGCTAACTCCTGACTCAGTCTCAAAAATCCAAAATATTTTAGTATTGCAACAATTCTGCCCTAAGTAAAACATTTGGCTTAGTTGTATACTCAGATCAGAACCACATATTGGTAATTTTTTAGATATATCAGACAATAAATTCAATTGAAACGCTATCAAATTATGACTAATTCAGCAGTGAATTTGGAAAGCTGTGTGTGTGGCATACCAACTTGCACCATGAGGCACTGTTTAAATAGAAGTGAAGGAGGTTTTATCAGGTCTTAATAATAAAAACAATTACTAAACCCATATCGATTGAGCATCCACTCTCTACCCTGCAGTAATAATGCTACTGCATTACTCCAGTAATGTCCTTGCATGAAGACTCTGAAGGGAAAACACAGTGATCTTCAGTCCTTGGGAGTTTGATCTTTTGCTCAATTCCATAACTCCCGCAATGGCAAAATGATCCAGAATCAAACCAGTCCCCTGGGTCAGTGTTAAACACAATTTCTCTCCCAAGAAAGGCATGATGTAATCCCTTAAGTAACAGGAAGGGAGAAGTCTAGAATGTAATAAGGCTAGATAATATTTGGGGATACTTATCCAAAACGGATTCCCTGCTTTGTTTTTAGGATTTCTGGGCTTCTGCTATCATTCTCGACAGGGGCTTCAGGTCAAAGGAATGATGTTCACTGGAGGCAGGCCTAGGCTTTGTTTTGGAGAAGAGTGATAAAAAGAACAGAGCCCTGACCAGATTGCAGGTCAAGCCCTATACCTCACCAGGAGCACAGATTCAACCTCTATTTGTGAAATATAAAAATATCTGCCCTAACTCAGTGTTACTGAATAATTACCATGTTAGGACTATGGAGGAGAATTTGAATTCTGATGCTTTCTTTTAAGATAAGACAAATTGATTGAACAATTGAGGTTTTATTTTAATTTAATTCTATTTAAATTCAATTAATTAACATATAGTTAGTATGGTAGAGTTCAGTGATTCATCTGTTGCATATAACACCTAGTGCTCATTACATCCATGTGCCCTCCTTAATGCCCATCACCCAGTGACCCCATCCCCCACCCCCCACCCCTCCAGAAACCTTCAGTTTGTTTCCTATGGTTAAGAGTCTCTTTTAAGAGGTCTGTCTCCCTCTCTGATTTTGTCTTGTTTTATTTTTCCCTCCTTTCTTCTATTTCCTCTCTTTTGTGTCAGTTGAGGTTTCTAACATCAGTGGCATATATATCATTGCCACGAAGGGACACAAATTCACCATTTCAACAAATATTGTTGAGCATCTTCTGTGTGGCAAGGACTGCAGAGCTTAAGTATGCACTAGTCAGTGCCCAGAAGCAGCTTAGATCCAGTAGGGGTGCTGCCTACGTGGAAAACTCTGAATCCAGACACAAGTAAGTAAACGTCCTTAGAGGCAATGAGGCTAAAGTGCTACAGGGCTCAGAAGAGGGGACACTGGGGAGAGTCAATAGATGAATGCTATTATGGACTGAATGTTAGCGTCCCCCCCAGGATTTATAGGTTTAAACCTAATCCCAATATGATGGGATTATACCTTTGGGAGGTAATCAGGTCATGAGGGTGGAGCCCTTTTGGTGAGGTTAGTGTCCTTAAAAGAAGAGGCCAGGGGACTGTTCCTTCTCCAAGAAGTCAGCAGTGTGCGACTGCACGGAAGCTCTCGTCAGACACTGAATTGGCCGGCGCCTTGAGCTTGGATTTCCCAGACTCCAGAACAGTGAGAAATAAGTGTCTATTGTTGATAAGCCACCCAGTTTATGGTATTTTGTGAAAGCAGCCTGAATTGACTAAGGCAGAAATTCAAACCAAGAAATGGGATGCTGCTACAACAGGTATCTAGAAAGGGGGAAGCAGCTCTGAAGCTAGGTTACAGGTAGAGGCAGGAAGAGTTTTAGTCGCATGTTAGACAAAGCTGAAATTAACATACAGGAATGTTTATAAACGACTGTGGTGGGAGCTCAGGAAGGAAAGGAGAGCTGTAAAGGTTTCCATCTTAGAAAATACATAAATAACCATGTACAGAATACTGATAGAAATGCAGACAATACAGGCTGTTCCGGTGAGGTCTGGGATGGAAGTAAGGAACATGTTATTGGACAACGGAGAAGAGGCCATGGTGAAGAATGCCGCTGAACTGTGTTTGTGTTCTAGTATTTTGTGGAAGGTAGAACTTGCCAGTGATGCAATTGGATGCTTTAAAGATTTATTTATTTATTTATTTATTTATTTATTTATTTATTTATTTGAGAGAGAGAGACAGAGATCGTGAGAGAGGGCACGAGTGGGGAGGAGATGGAGAAGCAAGCTCCTCGCTGAGTAGGGAGCCTGATGTGGGGCCCCATTCCAAGACCTCGGGATCATGACCTGACGGAAGGCAGACGCTTAACTGACTGAGCCACCCAGGCGCCCCATGAAATTGGATGCTTTGCTGCGATTTCTAAGCAAAGTGTTGAAGAAGTGACTTGGTTTCTCCTGACTTCTTACGGTAAAATAGGAGAGGATAGAAATGATTTAAAGATGGAATTATTAAGCCAAAAGGAACCAGAACTTGAAGATTTGAAAAATTCCCATATGGAATGAAAAGAGAATGTGTTTGGAAGAGAACTTAGGGTGTGGCCCAGCACCCATTTGATAAGGAGATTAGAATGGGCATGAACTGCCATGTAAGGAGCATTATCAACATTTGACTTTTGAAGATCAAGGTGAGATGAGAGTAGGGAAGAGAGGGCAGTTCAGAAAATATCTACTTACTTACGGATGTGTCTGCAATAGGTTTCATAGCACATATCACAGTGTGTCATCACAGAGTTATTTATTTGCTTAATTATTTGAATTGAATTATTTCCCTCAGGACCAGGGCAGGCACCACATGATCTTGTTCTTCACCCCCTACCTAGTCCCCAGAACAGAGCCTAGCATAATAAATACTTGTTAAATGAAGAAATGATGTGTATATGGACAAGTTCTTGCCTTTAGTAAGCTTGTAATCTAATGGGGAAGACAGAAAAACACAGCTGTAATACAAGACAGAATGTGATAAATATTGAATAGAGGTACAAGTAGAAAGAGAGTATTCTTTTTTTTTTTTCAAAGATTTTATTTATTTATTTGCAGAGAGATACACAGCGAGAGAGGGAACACAAACAGGGGGAGTGGGAGAGGGAGAAGCAGCCTTCCCGTGGAGCAAGGAGCCCGACGCGGGGCTTGATCCCAGGACCCCGGGATCACGACCTGAGCCGAAGGCAGATGCTTGACAACTGAGCCACCCAGGCGCCCCGAGAGAGATTATTCTGACAGAGCTGTTGGGGAGGTCTCATGGAAGAAGCACCACCTGAGGTGGCCTTGTTGGTCAGCATTACAATAGGTAAAGATTAGGGAGTCATACATTCAAAGCTGGAGGAAACCACAGGAAAAACACAGAAATGGGACATGATGTGGCAAGTTTAGAGCATATGATATGTGGCTCAAAATGATGGAGTGCATGCAAAGCACGGTTTACAATGGGAAATTGGGGGGGGGTTGTTCTATGTCACGGAGGACCTTGAAAATAAAGTTAAGGGGGTCTTTTGAGGCTTTTGAGGAGGAAGTGAATTTGAGTCTGTGAAAGACAGTTTGTTCAGTGCTTCAGCCCAACAAACCTTCCTTGGGGATCTGGCAAGAGCGACTTCTCCATACTGTGCTGGGCATGAGTGTGCCAGGCACTTCATAGACCACATTTCATGACTTCCCACAGCACACCCTGGCACCTCCAGGCTTCAAGAAGTAAACAGAGGCTCTGAGGTAACCCGACCAAGCAGCAGCCTTAGTGATTAGTGTGGTCTCCCCAACGTCCAAGTCATTCTCTGCAGCCCTCAAGCTGGGTTCCTGTCAGGAAGCAAACAGAAATGCTGCCTGGAAGACACAGCATGTCCTTTCTGCTGGGAGAAGAACAGGGCCAGTATGGTGCACTGAGGGTGGTGGGCACATGGCCATGCCCAGTGGGGAGATGCGGGGCACACGGATCCGGTTCCCCTTTGCCTGGCAGACCAGGCAGCATTGACTACCTCGGCTGGATATGAATGGATGTGCTTCTCACACACAGTCTGTGCCTTTCAGAAGGAAATCTTCTAATAGCAGAAAAAAAAAAAAAAGGCCTATTTATCTTGAAAGGAGTAAAAGAAGAGTGAAGAGTAAAGGGCAGAAAGCAATACTTAAAAGTATAACTGTTTGAAATAGACTGCTTTTCATTAGGTCTGTGCAGCTGTTTCAACGATGGAAAATGGTTGTTTATTCCATTTCACACACCTATGTGTTAGGGCCTCTTTTTCAACTTAGCATTACTTCTTTCGCCCTGGTAGTTAGGATGGCCTTATAAGTGGGAAAACGTCCTTCCATAGGATGCAACTCGAAGGATGCCAGGAAGGCCTACTTGGCCCAAAAGAGATGTTCATCAGAGTGACATATCCAAAAGTTCTACCCTTACTGATTAATTTCTCTGGGTCAGTCATCACCTGGGGGTAGATTCTCTTTTAAAATTCTAATTACTCTGGGAGGAGCAAATCCACCATACCACTAATATCTTGGTGCAAGTGGTTTTCTGAGGCTGCTCCCTCATACACTGTTCTGGTTCAGCAGCAGGAGGAGAGAATGGGCCATAAGCAGGCCAGCAAGAGGCTCACGTGCACCCACCAGGCCCAGTGAACTCACACAAGTCCAACAACAGCCCAGGTTTTGCTGGGCTCAGTGCTGGGCTCAGTGTTTACAGCTGTAGTTGGAGAATTTTCCTTTAGTCCCTGTCTACTTTTAAAATATGGACAACGATGTAAAAAAATTTTTTTAAAGGCAAGTTTCATCCTTTCCAGCTCCTTGTTATTACAAATATTTGCTTCGGAAAGAAATACACATGCTAATGTGTACACACACGTGACTGTGCTTTTTGTTTGTTTTGCATTTAGCAACAGGAAAAACACAGTTAACACTCTTTAAAAAATCCAGCCAAGCAGAAAACTGGGAACAGCAGCAGCTGTGAGAAGAGACGTGTGCACAGGGTACAAATGAGTTTTAGTCCACCCTAGACTCTCCGTCCTTCTCAGTCACTAGTGGCCCTTCCAAGAGGCAGACGCTATGATGCTGGCAGTGACAATGTTAGAGACAACACAGAGAAAGAGTCCGGAGGGAGAAGCCGAGGATTTTTTTTACAAGAAGCTCTTTAAATGCTTTGAGTCTATTTCTAATGGCTCACATAGCCACTGTATGGGCAGGCCTCGGCTTTGAAGTGAGAATGCCCTGCTTCTGCCATTTCCTGACGGGTGATCTTGGGCAAATCACTGGGGCTGGCTGAACCTCATTTTCTCACTTATAAAATGATGATGATAATAAGGTCACAGGGGGGTTGTGTTTCTGAATATGACTCCACTTAAAGTTACAAAAGATCCCTGACAAGCATGGCCTCCTGGATAATTCTTTTTATTTTTTTAAGATTGTATTTATTTATTTGAGAGAGAGAGACAACGAGTGGTGGGGAGGGGCAGAGGGAGAGAGAGAGAGAGAAGCAGACTCCCTGCTGAGCAGGAAGCGGTGGGGGGGCTGGGGTAGGAGGGATGGGGGGGCTCATTCCGATCATGACCTGAGCCCAAGGCAGACCCTTCACGCGACTAAGCCACCCAGGCATCCCCCTCCTGGATAATTCTTACACAAATCTTAAAACATGAGTAGGGACTAGCCAGTCTGAAAGGTGGGAGAGCATTTGTGTTTTCACTGAACAAAACACACATAACAAAACTACGAGGCATGCAGTTGACAGGGCAGTCTGGGGTGTGCAGCCTTGGGGGTGGGGTGGGCAGAGGTGAGCCCCACGTGGTTTGGCCCTAGTGGCACTAAACACTGGGCTTGAGGCCAGCCGGGGCAGGGGCTCAGTCCTTCAGGGTCTTACATACCTTGTTAGCGAGCTTGGACTTTTATACCCTAGAACAGTGGTTTTATCTATTGTGTTCGGTGAAATTTTAACATAGTTTTTCCAGCATTATTTTTTCATTTTATTTTATTTTTTCATCATGATAACTGTACTCTTTAATCCCCATCCCCTATTTCCCCCGCCCCCCCCCCACCTCTCCTCTGGTAACCATCGCAAACATCTATTTTTAAAAGTTTCTATACTGAAGTGAGTTCAGGATTAAATAGTTAATCCTGTTTCCTTACCGTAGGTCTCCCCAGAGCCTTCAATATGGTAATATGCACCATGAATCTTCAATAAGGGAATGCACTCTGCAGTATTTCTTCAGATTTGACTGTAGGACCTTTTCCTGACCCCTACTCTCTCCAACTCCCACTGCTCAAGGATTTCCATCTTCCGGCTTCACACACTGCGAAATGCTGCCGCTGCAAGGAGCCACCCGTCAGGGTCACTATGTATCTGTGCTTGTAAATGTTCCTTAGGCTTTGCCGGCTTTTTCTGATCCCCTTCTGCTCACTCCTCCAAACTCTCTCTTCACCTGGGCCCCTGCCTCTTCCCCCAGTGGGTAGATCACTTCCTGCTCTACAAAAAGGATGAGGTCCAAGCTGGAGGCTGGCTTTCTACTCCACTCTTTAACACATCTACACCCATAGACTCTGTCCTGGTTAGTCTCTGAGATGTCGTTCCTCCTGCCTAAGGTGGATGCCAACATTTTAGTCTAAGAAGAGGAAAGAATTGTCAGAAAAGGGAAGCTAACTATCTGAAGTCAGTGGTGGTGAGAGTCAGAGATCTGACTGGAACCAACACATCTCCTGATGCCCAAGTGAGGGCCCTTTCCATCCGCCATGCTGCCTTTCTAATGCCTCCCCAGAGGCCCAAGTATATGACACGTCATTAATACATTCTTTATACTGGCATAAAATTACCTAGTCACATTGTGAATATCTGTTGGTAGTAATCTGTCAAGTTTTTTTACTAGAACTATTTTAAGTTTCCCCTTTTTTTCACTGCACTTTCTTCAGGACAACCCAGGGATCAATATAATGCTTTCTGTCCTAACAATTAAAACTAATTTTTTTCAGATGCCTTTCATAGGAACTCCATCTTTTTTTTTTCTTTTTTCCAGCACGTTCTCTGTGTCACCACTATGTTGAGGATGCCCCAGCCCAGGAAGCAGGGTGCTTGAGATGTACCTCCTTTTCAGTAGGCAGCAAATTGCTTTCATCACCAGATCTGCTCACACATTACCACCACAGAACCAAACACATCAGTGTGCAGGCTTCACTTAGAATTTTTGGGTTTTGAAACAACAATGAATAAAATAGCCTTTTATAGCCCTTTGCTAGAGGTCTCTTGGCATCCATTCAGTTCAACACCTTTCTTCCTCCATTGTTCATTTCTTTTGGTGTTGAGAGTAGAGCTCGACCTCCTTCATTTCACAGGTACTGTGGGTAGAATTAGTTTTTGTTTATTTGCTTTTAAATACATCTTTAAAATCTGTATGACTATTTTTGAAGTTTTCAAACTCATTGCCACTGTAATCACTTTTTCTAGGCACCATTTCAATCCAGATACTTGAAGAAAAAGGGCCTTAGAACTTCAGAGCTGCTACTCACATGTCCTGAATAAGAGTACTTGTTCTCCAAGTTTAAAGCAATCTGATTTGGAAGGAGTGAGAGGTTCCTTGTGTTTAAAAATAGCCAGCTGAGTATGGGAGGCTTTTTCCAATTACTGTGGAAAGATACTTTTAGGCCTGATTAGCCCCCAAACCACAAACTATAAATGTTTTACAGCTTGTGGGCATAAATATATTGAGATAATCTGGGACATTTACTCAGAAACCATGATAATTTGAACATGACAAACCCAAGGTTAAACTATTTGATCAAGTCAAATATTATTAATTCTTAATGAAGAATAAAATTACTAAATGTAACTTAGTACAACCATATGTTCATATAGTCCATTTACCTTTTCAAAGAATAGATATATATCTGTGGGATCATTTTATCTTCCCAACAGTTTTGCCTTCAATTTCCTTCTAATTTAATTCATTCCTTCTGCTGCTACCAGGGATCCTTGTCCATAACACATCCCTGAAGCAATGGCAGGTAAGTGAATTTATGGCATTTGTAAAAAATGATTAGAATGATGGAGTATGGAATTGAACCTAGGCAGGAAGGGAGGGATTTATGAGGAGGATGTTGTTGGATAGTGAGAAAGTGGGAGGATCAATGAAGTGGAAGCCATGATGAGGTTAAGGGACTTTTCTAGTAGGCTACATGAATAATTAAACTAGAAGGATATGGAGAGTCTGGGAGCATGATGTTGGCATTCAAGATTTCAGAGGTGGTGCAAATTGTCCAGGGTGCAACAGTAAGAGGAGGTAACCAAAGCAGAGGGAAGGAAAGATCATATGAGGCAAAGAGATGAAGAAACTGAGATGCCAGAGAATTAAAATGGCCTTTCCTGGGAATGCTGCAATTACAAGAGTGGCAGAATTTGGAGTGGAGAGGAAGCCTGGGAACAAGCGAATGAAGAAGTGTGACCGGGAGGTGACAGAGATGAGGGAGGGACTGTGTCCCAATCACATGAATGTCAAAGGGCAGGGTTTCACAGGAAAAAAATGGTCTGGAGGAGGCACAGGGAAGCAAGGAAGATATCTACCTTACCTCTGGGGTCCTGGTTACATGGAATGTGGAAGAAAAGACAGCCTTTGAGAAATGTGTCTTCAGAGAACCTCCATATTTCAGAGGAGAGGCTGTGATATGGAGAAATTTCAGAAGGGAACTGAAGGTGGACTGATCAGGTCAGGGCACATATGGAGAATGTGCGGTGAGAGTGTGGTGATGGATGTTGGGGATGCTGGGACCTCTGGAGCGATGAGGCACGGGGAGATGTGCACCAGGCAATGGGCCTCTTAAAGGAAGTGGATTTGGCTCTGGCGGGCTGGTGCCATAGTCCCACCCTTGTCAACACAGGCAGCTCTTCTCTGGATACCCCACCCAAGGAACCTCTCACTCCTTCCAAATCAGATTGCTTTAAACTTGGAGAACAAGTGCTCTTATTCAGGACATGTGCGAAGCAGCTCTGAAGTTCTAAGGCCTCCGTTTGCCTCTGGATCCTTGCAGCTCTCCAGATACACTCTGGATTCTCCCACCTCTGAACTCTGCCCCCTGTGCTCCCTCATGTGAGGTGCCCTATTCAAGCCCCAACTGTCTTTACTGCTTGACACAAATGCCACACTCGGCAAAATCCTGCAAGACATTTCCAATCAGAAACAACTGCTCCTGCTTCTGGATTCATGTAAGCGGAATGGGATATGGCATTTGAAAGGGAATATTTTAAAACTATTTTTTCCCCTCCTCAGCAGAAAACTTTTTTCTGTGCATTCTTGAGGGAGGGTGATATATCTTAAAGAAAGGCCCCTGGGTTTCTGAGGCCCCCACACTTCCCTTCCAGGAAGGGAAATAAGTTTTGTGTTGCACAGGGTCAGGGTCCCAGTTTGGGGGACCACCGAGCCCCTGCCTAGGAAAAAGCAGAGAATGAGGCTTTGGTGAAGGAGGGCTAAGGAAGATGTGGTGGAAGCTGGGGAGGGAGGTGAGGAGCTGGGAGAGAGAGACAAGGGGGGGATGCAGAGAGGTCAAAACCCTGTGACCATCCTGGGGACCTTGGGAACCTGCTGTCAGAGAGTACGAGGATGAGGGGAAGAGAGCGGCACTGCAAGAACCGGAGCCTAGACCGAGGCCTGACTGGCGTACCCTCCTGAGTGGGGCCATCGCCTCTTCTGTACCAGAACCTTCACCTGTCCACTGCCCAGGTAGCCACCCAGGTAGGCTCAGTTGCCAGCTCTTCTACTGTCCACAGCCCCCAGCAGGGGCCCCGTGCATGCATAGTAGGTGCTCGGTTTATTGAGATAATAAGACATCCTGTGAGGTAGGTGGGATAGGTCTTAGTCTCTGCACTTTACTCCTGAAGATTCTGAGGCATACCAAAGTTACAATGACACCCATATGTTTACTTAAACAGTGACTGACAGAGCGGGAGCAAGAACCAGGCTCCTCACGTCCTGGCATGGCTGCCATCTGTTGTAGCTGAGCTACATAGCTCCCCTGAATGAAAAGAATTAGGATACATCAGAAAAGAAAGGCAGAACTTTGTGATTCTGTATTCAAATTATTTTATAGGGGGACTCCGTGAAACTTACTCCTTTTGTTTGCATAAACAAGAGGCTACTTAAAGGTAGTCTCCTGACATGAGCACTACAATAGTAAGTGTACAAATTCTGAGTGTGGACAGGATCTGAGAGACAATATGCAAAAGAGACGATATACAAAATTAAACTAGTTGTAGAGTTAGGTTGGGATGATGACTAACACCCACTGACTTTTCTTCAATATTGAATATACTGTTTTTTGGGTTTTTTTTTTTAAAGATTTTATTTATTTGACAGAGAGAGACAGCGAGAGCAGGAACACAAGCAGGGGGAGTGGGAGAGGGAGAAGCAGGCTTCCCGCTGAGCAGAGAGCCCGATGTGGGGCTCGATCCCCAGACCCTGGGATCATGACCCGAGCTGAAGGCAGACGCTTAACGACTGAGCCACCCAGGCGCCCCGAATATACTGTTTTTATGTTATGTTTTCAAGAGGTATGCTTAAGAAAATCTCAACTTCACAATAAGGCAACAACAAATAGCATTTGTTGAATTGCTGTTAAAAAGAATCACAGATAAAAATTATTTCCATGTCTTTGCTCCTGGAAGACAAGGAGAATGTTCTGTCGGTCAGAACAGCATCAAAGGCTCTCGCACCCTGGAAGCATTCCACTTGAGATGCAAGAGGCCCTGGGTATTAGTTGGGGACTCTATGATTGAACGCCACAGGTCGCAGGTGCCTTTTGTGGCTTTGTTAATTGAAAAGCAATTGAGTGGGAAGCAGAGGAGATGGTTAAGGAGCAAGAGAATGGAGAACATGGGAGGGAAGCGAAATGCAAATGTTAGCTTTAGAACATTGTCAGCAAACGCTACCCATAGCCTGTCTCTACCTCTCCCTACGGAACTCTCATTAGCTGTCACCTGGACACCTCCAGCTGGCAGCTCCTGAGCAAATCCTGATGAAGGCAGATGACATCTCAGGACATTCAGATCCATCAGTGTAGGGACTCAAATTAGACTTGCTGCCATAGGTTCAAGGTCTGGGGGGCCCAAGGCATCCTCTTGCACCCCGAGTTAGAGCCTTTCCCGGAGCCCTGCATGTAGGAGGTTAATAAAAGTAAAGGCCGACTAAATTAACTCCTGCTCTTAGACCGTGGGATACTGATTACCTTTAGGGTGTGTGGGTGGAGCCTGGGAAGGAGCAAGAAGGAATTTCTGAGTTGCTAGTCAGTTGTGTGAAACCCCACTGATATATGCACTCTTCTAGATGGATATTATAATTCAGTCAAAAGTCAAAAGGAAAGAAGGAAGAAGGAGGGAGGAAACAAAGAAGGGAGGAAGGAAGGCAGCCAGGGGAGACTGATGGTAAAGCCAGAGAGAGGAGCAGTTGGGCACCGCTCTAGCTTGTCCAGTCGTGGTAAGACACGACACTAGCTTTGTTACAGGACGATTAGCTCGACCGTGGAGAGCAGTCTAAGTGGAATGAGGCTGAGGCAAGAAAACGGGGAAAGAGTGACAGTGGCCTCAGCCTGGGTGATGAGGGCTCGGGTTAGATCGGTATCCACAGTGATGATATGTAAGAGGGTTGCGGGGCCATTAGCTCTAAAAGGAGCCAGTTTCCAGATAAGCTATCACATAAATGAACCGATATGTAGCATATGCTACAGGCTGTTTTACATAAGCTGATATTTAATGTTGGGTCACACAATATTAAAACTCGCTTCACTTAAGTAGTAATTATAATTCTTGTCGTTATCCGTGGGCAGGCCCAGGAGAACCCACTTAGACGTGCTCAGCTCCATGGTTGAGCTCAGAGCTCTGGGCCCGACCAGCCTCTATTCCCAGATAGGTGCCATTTGTCAGGGAGACCCAGTGAGGGCCTACGGGTGACTCTAGCCGAACGATTGGCAACATGAACCTTTTCTTGTTGTTTTATTTTGGTTTGTTTTGGTTTTTAATACATCACGATGATGTTTATGTCAGATGATTACCCTGTCAGATAAAACTACTAAATATTTTAGGACCTGCTCAAAAGATTAATTTAATGGCTGAATACTTGAGGTTGAAGGAAATATTGCTTTCCAAAGTATACAATGAAGACTTTAAAGATTGGATTGAACAGATCAAAGTTATCTTTTGGAAAAATAATGTGAAGAATGTATTAACACAGGGTCCTTAGCAGAATTTAGATTTATGCAAATCTTCAATTTTCCATAATCCAAATTTAACAAACTCAGAATGACACAAATTTGTTATAATGCAAACTAAACATTTTAGTACATCTTTCTAGAATTCAACAGAATGTTGACATCTAAATTCATATTATGCACCTCATTTAATTTCTGCATGATGTACCAACAGGCAGAAATAGATGAATTGCTGACACGTTGACTTTTTTCCAACTCCCAGGAGAAAAACCAAGGTTTGTGTCAGAGGCAACAGAGAAGTTCATCTGGTTCATTAGTTTGCGTAAAGCCATAATTATGTACATACGTAATTTCTATGTCCTGCACTACTGTATTATTACTATTCAGCTATGCTGTGATGTCAGTCACTGAAACATAATCTAATTTTATTTAGTTCCTTAAAGGCTTGGAAAGTCTTAGTTGTAAGCTGGTTGTCTGCTCATTAGCATTGACCTCTACGGTTTGTTTATTTGGATTTTTTTTTTTTTTTTGGCCTCCTGCTCCCAAGTTCACACCCCTTTGTTTCAGAATCCATACTGTCATTGTGCCCTCTTGACCCAGAAGAGAGGCAGATGAATGGAAGCATTGATGCCTATCTACAGCTTCTGCAAACAGGCAAGAGGCCTGAATGCCTACTCACTTGCCTCTAATTTGTTTGGAAACAAAGAAGGGAGAAGGAGAAAGGAGAATTAGACAGGTATTTGAGGCCTTCCTGGACTCATCAGTAAACCCTACCGCATGGAATATGATTAAACAGTATGTGGCACGTAGGAAGTTTGTTACTGTTGTCGTCGCTTGTTGGTGTTTCTGAGCACCTCTATTTCAGTCTTGTACTCCATCCTGAGACTTCGTACAAAGGTGCTGTATCCTCAACTCCAACTCCCAACCGACCGAGCAGCCTTCTGCCCTCTTCAGAAAGACCGAAGAGTCAGATAAAATGATCCGCAAGATGGGCGGTGCTATGTGAGGATGTGCAAAAGAGGGCAACGCTTCAGCTCGCAAAGACCAAGTAGGCTTATGTTCCCAATCTATAAAATCTGAGTGGCATGCGTAAAATGAACACGGGCGGACCCTAAATCGAGAAGTATTCAGACGATAAACAGATTCTGAATTTCTAAGCATTTAGGACAAATAAAATGAGTTTTTACCTCACACAGTTGGTAATAAGCTTATAAAATTCACTACTGGAAAGGTCGTGCAGGAAATAGAATTGAATTATAAAAAGGTCAAATATGTTTGATACAGACCACCTAAAAATTCGGGATATTATATTATACTATAATTTTAAAAAGAAAAAAGCTGAATTGAAGTTAAATGTGTATCATAAATATAGTAATATCCAAATATGGAAGTTTGGGACAAAAGGAGGAATTTACAAAAATGAAAAATAATTATGGTTAAGATTTTGGGTGGTTTTTGGTTTTTTTATTAAAAAAGTTATTTAATACTTTAATATTTATCTGTTCTTTTACTTCAACATTTTGGTGTTTTTGTGTTTTAGGCATATCTCATAAATAGTATATAGCTGGAATTTTTTCTCTCTCTTTGATCTACTTTGTTTTTAACTCGTAAGATGGTAACATTTATATTCATTGTGATTACTGATACATTTAGACTTGTTTACTCTACCTTATTTTATTATTTTTGTTTGTTTTATGTTTTCTACACCTCTTCTTTGCCTTTAAAAAAGTTTAACATGACTTCTATTCACTTGTTTTTCTCATCTTCTTTTTGCTTCTGGTTTTTGAAACTAAAATTTTGTATTACTATTTTTTTCAGTGATCTTTCTTGAGTAAACAAAGTCAAATTGTAATCCATTATCTTCATCTTCTCCCCAAAATGCAAGGGTTTGGAATGCTTTATTTCACAATTAGACATCGTTTTTGTCATAAAGCACATGTTTTCTAATCGATCTGCTTACCATTCCTTCCTGCATCTCAGACCTTCCTTCTGGAATCACTTTTCTCTATTTTGAAGTGGATTCTGTAGGAATTTCTTTTCTTTTCTTTTCCTTTTTTTTTAAGATTTTATTTATTTATTTGACAGGGAGAGACACAGCAAGAGAGGGAACACAGGCAGGGGGAGTGAAAGAGGGAGAAGCAGGCTTCCCGCTGAGCAGAGAGCCCGATGTGGGGCTCGATCCCAGGACCCTGGGATCATGACCTGAGCCGAAGGCAGATGCTTAACGACTGAGCCACCCAGGCGCTCCTCTGTAGAAGTTTCTTTAGTAAAGATCTGCTGGGGGCAACTCTCCCAGGCTTGATGGTCTAAAATGGTTGTTATTTCAGACTTATTCTGTAAACAGCTTTTCTAAGTTTTCATTCAACTATTCATGACATTATTCCACAGTTTCTGGCTGTTTTTATGGTGTGTTCAGAAGTGTGCTGGAAGTTTGTCATACCTTTGTGGGTGATTTGCATTTTCTCTTTGGCTACTTATAACATCTCTTTGCTTGGATATTTTGTAGTTTCACTGTGATTTATCTAAGTGTAGTTTATTTTTATTTATCCTGTTTGGTGAGTCTGGTCTCATCAGAAACCCATTTTTCTCTTCAATCCTCACCTCTCCTCCATATTTTCTATTGTCTACTTCTGGGACCCTGGTTAGGCCTATGGCAGGCTTCTCACTCCCTCCTCCACAAGCCTCTATGTCTTTCTCGTAGTTTCCATGTACGCCCTCTTAGATTCCCTCTGCAGCTGCTATTCATCCCGTTTCGCCTCTCCATTGAGTTTTTTATTTCCACAATTATATTTTTCAATTTAAAGAGTTCTATTAGATTCTTTTGTAAATCTACCTGTCATTTTGTTCATCAAATTTATAATCCTATCCTTTATTTCTATATTCTATATTGTTTATCTAATAATTTAAAAATGTGAAATCCTTGGGGATCTAAACCTGTTTATTTCCTTTTTCGGCAACATGATGGCTTATTTATTTGTGTTTTTGGTGATCTTTTTGAAGTCATACTTGCATGATCTTAAATCATGGGAATCATGCAGATTTCTTCAGAGAGAATTTCTGTCTGCTTTTGCTGCTACTGAAACAGGTACGACTTTAGTCCTCTCTTCTGTCCGACTGGCAGGCTTACCTATCTGCCCGGTCCGGTCTGAGGCCTGAGCGCCTAAAGGCCGTTCGGCTTGTAGCGTTTGCCCTCAGGAAAACATACACTTCTGTTTGCTTGCTGCTCCCAGCGCCTGACTCTGCTTTCAGCTCACCTTAGGGTTGGGGGGTGGGGGGTGTGGGCTGGAGCTTGTGGGGTGAGGAAGCCTAAAAGAGCTCCTTTACTTCTTATGAGTCCAGTAGTGTATTAAAAGCTATGATTTATCTCAAAAGAGATGTCTTCTTTAACTCAAACTCCCTTGGCACCTAGCACAGTGTTTGGCACTGTGTTTATTTAATGTGTGCATAAGTAATACAAATTCAACAACAACAACAACATTCATGGAGCACAGCCTTGTGCCAGCCCTATGCTACTTTTAGAAAGAAGTATCCTATTTAATCTTCCCAATAATCTTACAAGATCAATGTATTTATTATTTTTTAAATATTTTACAATATTTAAAAGCCTGGGTGGCTCAGTGGGTCAAGCGTCTGCCTTCGGCTCAGGTCATGATCTCAGGTCCTGGGATTGAGCCCTGCATCGGGCTCCCCACTCAGCGGGGAGCCTGCTTCTCCCTATGCCTGCTGCTCCCCCATGCTTGGGCTCTCTCTCTCTGACAAATAAATAAATAAAATCTTAACTAAATAAATAATAAATAAATAAATAAATAAATTTATAAATAAATACTTTACAAATAGTAAATGGCAGCTGTGATTCTAATCCAAGTCTTTTTTGTTCCAAAGTCTATGTACATAATTGCTATATGTGTTGTTTCAGCATCAACAAATGAATAAATATTAAAAAGTCAATCATTTGTTCAATTGATAAATATTTATTGAGGATTTACTAAGATCCCAACATTGTTGTCAAGTACTGGGGATATAGGAGTGAACAAAACAGAAAAAAATTTAGCCTGTATGGACCTTACATTATTAAGGACAGAGAGAATACAAACACATAAGTAAATTTGGAATAATGAATTTATACATAAATTTATAACTATATATTTATAATAAGGAATAATATGTATAAATTTATAATTAAGGAAGATTGAGATTGCCAAGGGCTAGAAAAGTTTATTGCTATTTTACTTTAAAGCATCAGGGAAAGTATCACTAATAGATGATTATTTGAATGAAATAAATGAATGAATGAGTTTAAATTTTAGCTGCTTTGGTACAACATGAGACAAACTGCATATATAATTTAAACATAAAGCAACATGGACAGAACTAGAGAGTATAATGCTAAGCAAAATAAGTCAGAGAAAGGCAAATACTATATGATCTCACTCATATGTGGAATTTAAGAAACAAAACAAATGAACAAAGGAAAAAAAGAGAGAGAGATAAACCAAGAAACAGACTCTTAACCCTAGAGAACAAACATGATTACTAGAGGGGAGGTAGGTGGGGGCACTGGAGGAAATAATGGATGGGGATTAAATAGTACACTCATCATGATGAAAAAAACAAAATAAAATGATGAAAAAATAAAACAAATTTGGGAGTTAAAACAAAGAAATACTAATCAATACTATATCAATGCTTAGGTGAAAAGATAAAAAAAAGTTATTAGTTTTAAAAAAGTGAAATTCATAGCAATCTACATATTATGCTACCATTTGTATTAAAAGAGGGACATAAAAATACACATATTTAAAAACAAAACCAAATAGGATTTCCTTTAACAAAGGTATTTTCACTAAGAGATATTTTTTAATATTAATATATTGTGCTTATACTGTGATTTCTAAGATAATCAGGTTTCATTTTATTTTCACCTCATCTTATAAATCTAATAGGTTACAGAGTAATGATTACTAACATGAGTTTGAATACTATTTCATTTCTTCTTAGCTGTGTGATTTTGGATAAATTACCTTTTTGGTCTCAGTTTCTTCATCCTTCAAATGGGAATAAAATACAGTGTCTTCCATATACGATTAGTGTGAGGATTAAGCAAATCAGTACATGTAATACACTGAGAACAGTGCCTGTAATAAACACTAGACATTATTCTCATTTCATAGTTGTGAAAATCTAGATGCAGCTCGTTACTGCACAATAAGATTGTAAGATCTAAATTCCTTAGTTCCAGAAGGGAAGAAGTCTAACTGCCTAACATGTTTGAATTTTATTTTTAAATCATTTCAACATTCACTTGTTAGCATTTACCATGTTCATGTTTTCCTTAGGGCAGTTTAAATTGCTACCAGCAGAAGTTCAGGGTTAAAGTCAATAGAGATACTTGTTCTGTAAATTTCTTTGCAAAAAGATCAGTGGGCAACACCTTTCTGATTGCAGTGTTACTCCAATTTTGGATTCAAACTGTGACTTCTACTTAGCCAAGGAATGACATCCAATTCTTAGCATGAATCCCGAGTATTTCATTAGTTTACTGGAGGTACTAAACATTATTTTCACTAGTTGATGGTCTTTATTTTTGTTTATAATATATAGTAGAATTAATGTGAAAGAAAAGTCAAAGTAGGAGCCATCCTTTTCCCAGAAGAATCACAAACTTCTGAGGGATTGGGTGCCAGCTTCACTTTCTAAACTTTCACATTCCTTTTACTGTCCAAAATGGTGGCTCTTGAGCACTTGAAATGTGACTTGTGCAAATTGAGATGTTCTTTAAGTATAAAATATACACAAGATTTCAAAGACTTGGTGGGAAAAATGTAAAATATTTTTTATCATTAATTTTCCTATTGATTACATATCAGAAAGTTAATGTTTTAGATATATGAGCTTATATAAAATATATTAGTAAAATTAACTTCACTTGTTTCTTTTTAAATGTGGGTACTAGAAAATTTTAAATGACAAGTATGGATCACATTATGCTTCTTTTGGATGGCACTGGTCTGCATAGCCACAGTGGATCCTTTCTGACACAGCCCTTAGTCCTCCCAGTTAAGAACCTTCCTTCACTGAGTAGGTCTGAAGACCAAGAAAATGGCATTTTCAGTTCCTAAACTGACAGCTCTGCCAGTTCAAACATGAAAATTGATTGCCAGCCAAAAAGATTCACATTGACCATAGTTGTTATGCTCGTGCTAGTTATCAAAATAAGGTTTTTCAGAATTTGCTCATACTTTTAGTCCCATTTAACTTGGATTGGGGGCAGAGGATTCAGTGGGGAGAGAAAGGAAACAGAAGAATAGGCAGGGATACCTCATACATTTAAATTCGCAGGGAAGGTAAACATTTTTTCATCATCAGATCATCTGGACTGCTGAGATAAATGATACACAAAATTTAGGTAATGGTGAATGAGAGAGTGAGAGATTTCCAAGATAATTATTTGGAAATTCACATACTCATTATGATTCACCAAATCAAGCAATTACAGAATTCTTCAGCTGAGGGTGTAACTAACAAGGATCTCTTTATTTGACTGAACGTCAAATTTCTTTCCCAAGACACTCTGACCTGTCGAAGCGAGGATCACACTGGGGCCTGCGGTTCTGCTCTTTTGCTCAAGTTCTATTATGAAGGGTCAGGGGGACACAGGGTGTGAAAAAGACACCCGAGAGGGTTTTCCACCTACAACCAGGACAAAGAGGGCAATCTCTTTAATTTCATTACAGGTTCACGATCTTTTATCCACAATTCCAAAATCATCTCTGAAAACCAAAGGATTTTTCAGACTTAATTTGAAAGTCAACCTTGATCTGAACTGACAAGAGGCTTTTTCAGTTGTTTTTTTATTCTACTTAGTGATGTTCATACATTAAACCGCAGACATGCCAATATGTTTGGTTATAAGCTGCTGCCCTGGCCACCCTGGGGGTGTCATGGCATATGCAACGTATCCAAAACAGATTACCTTCATGAAGTCCAAAACATTCGGAATTTTGAAACACCTCTGACCCCACAAATTTCAGATAAGGGGCTGTGAGACTACTGGGGGGATACCACGGCTCAGAAGGCAAGGCGAGTAACAGAACTCTCCACCTCCTTGATTTTCCTTCTGACTCTCACTTACCCAAAAGTTATTTCTCCCTCCTGTGCTCCCTCATTCAGTTTCCTGCTCAAACTTGAAGGCAATTTAGCAGATGACTTAATGGCTGCCAGCTATGTTTCAGGTAGGCTGTGATAACGTGCATGCTGTCTCTTTATGACGTGGGTCAGTCTGTGTTCCCAAGCCTATATGAAATTGAAGTAATTAAATTTGCCTTCTCTAAACTTACTAAAACAGACAAAGGTTCTATAGGATCTATTTAGTATAACTACAAAGAGAAAAAGAATCCCATGAGTTATGAGAAGAGAGTAATGCATGAATATGTTGTACTCCTGTTAAGATTATAAATTATTTTGAGAAACTATGCAACATTGAGAGAGCTTGATTGTTCTCAAATTTCCTATTAAGAATTATCAGTTTAATTATTTTCATGAAAGATTTCAATGATTTGGGTAGTAATCAGCAACTAAAATATAATTAGATCTGATTTACCTTAACCAGGAAGTTAAGAAAAATCCTACACTGTTTCTTTAATAGCACTTCTAATTATCTGGCTTTGGTGAAGGCATTTCTGGTTTCCTTTTTGGAATCGTTTCCTTAGTGACTACTCATGTACCACTCCAGATGGATGTTGCATATTTGTGACTGCTTACTGCCCTTCGGACCTGAATTTCATTTTGCACAATGACAGAACATGAGAAAACTAATCAAAAGGATGCATCTTTTTCTTGTCTTAAAAAAAAATCCTTCCATTTCTCTCTCTTTGGGAGTGAGTTAAATGTGTAACTCTCTATATAGCTTACAATAGGCAGTGATTATAGTCAAATATCTGTCAAATTACTATTTGTTTGCTTTTGAGTACTATTGCTCTAGTATAAATTAAGAACTCTAGTGTCGTCAGTCTACATAACACACAAGATATAACGTACCTTTCAGACTTGGGCACTACACAGAACTACTACATGCCAGTCTATTTGGGACCATCCTGCCTGCCCGGGTCATCTTAGTCTTAACTTGAAAATCCAGACAACGCTACCTACCAATCAGGGCCCCTCAACAATCCCAGGTCTCCTAAGGAAGTTGACACTTGGAAACTGCTCCAGGTATAGCAGGCTGTATCCCATTGCTTGGTATGTTGAGAACCGCCCTTGAATTCTTTTCCTCAGAGTTCCTCTATCTTATTGCAGGTTTGCCTCAACAACTACTTGGAGCCTGAGTCTTGCACTGCTTCTTCTCTCTCTCCTGTTGCTCTTACTCCAGCTGTAGATCAGGGAGTGCCTTCAAGAAAAGGTTCGTCAGACCATTTCCTCCCAAGACATACACCATCAAATGTATTTCTGGGTAATGAGCTTTTAATTGGTTCGTATTTTAAAAAAATATTTGTCTTTTGCCATTAAACTCAAACCTTGTACTTTTGTGTTCTTTTGGGAATGAAGTCAAACAAGTGCCGATTTGATTGGATCATCTATCCTCACCTCCACAGGTGATGAGAGAAAAAGCATTCAATGCACAAATAGATTATTTTCCCATGATGTATGAAACCCATGTGCTTTTATAGTTATAGTGGTGTTTTTAGTTTTGTCATTGTTTCCTTATTTCTAGTAGTTAGTTTCATTTCTACCTGAGTTTTACAAGAACGTATGAAAGTTCTGCCCTACCTCAGGCTAAGGGCATTGGTCAGCAGCCCTTAAACTAGCCTATCTATAATTTCTTGTGGGCTTTCATGTGCCCCACCAGCATTGTGTTCACTCAGTTTGAACAATTCATTTTCAAATTTTGCACATGACAGCAGTTACCCTGGGAGTACAGTGACCTGAGAACTAAGCCCAACTCTGCTTATCTGGCAGGATCACTCAATCTGGCAGTAAGAATTCTCCACAAATTCCTCCTCAGCAGAAATCCACAGTAGTCTCCTCGATCCACCTGCTTATTTTCTGGATCACAAAGTTGTCTCTAAAGCTCCAGATAATAATTTCTGGAAGACACCTTTTTTTTTGCAATGTTTATTTGGGATATAATTCATATAACACAAAATTCACCATTTTAAAGTGGTTTTTTAGTACCTCCAGTGGTTTTCAGTATATCCACAATGTTGTGCAACTGTCACTATTATATAATTCCAGAACATTTTCATGACTCCAAAAAGAACCTCCATACCTGTTTTAGCAGTCACTCACTATTCTCCCATCTACCCATCTACTAGCAACCACTAACTTCCTTTCTCTCTGTGTGTATTTGTCCACTTTGGATATTTCATATAAATGGAATCATACAATACGTGGCCTTTTGGTTCTGGCTTTTTCACTTAGTATGATGTTTTCAAGGTTCATCCATGTTGTAACATGAATCAGTACTTCATCCCTTTACACAGCTGAAAAACATTCCGTTTATCTGTTTATCAGTCGATGGACATGTGGGTTGTTTCCACTTTGGGATATTTTGAAATATTGCTGCTATGAAAATGTATGTACAAGTTTTTGTGTGAACATATGTTTTTAATTCTCTTGAATATATACCTGGGAGTGGAATTGCTGAGTTCATTTAAAAATTGGAATATTTGTCTTATTTTTATTGAGTTGAAGAGTTCTTTATATATTCTGGTTGTAAGACTCTTAACAGATACATAATTTGCAAGTATTTTCTCCTGTTCTGTTCATTTCTTGGTTGTGTCTTTTGATCCACATAAGGTTTTAATTTTGATAAGGTTCAATTTATCAAATTATTTTTGGTTGCTTGTGTTTGGAAAAAAATTTTTTCAAAAAAATTAAATCTATGGAATCCAGTATATAAAACAGACAAAAAGTGAAGGTACTCTGGTGAAGTGGAAGTGGAGATCTTAGATCTCTGATCACAATAGGAAGCCTCCTGCTGCCACATCAGGCCTCTATAGCAGGAAAAAAAAAATTTTAAAGTTATTGCAATATTTGTCAGTCAGGATGAAAAAAATGACACTGATTCCAGAAACATTTTAAAGTAGAATTCATGAGATATAGTAGCTATATTAATGTGCAAGGTGAAGCAGAAGGAAAACCCAAACGTAGCTCTGAGTTTCTAGTCTGGGTGTTTGGGCATGTTTAAATGCCATTAAATTAAGTTAGAATATATGACCTGGAAGGAAGGTAGTAAAAACCAATAGTGGTGTCTTCCAGGAGGAAATGCAAACTGACTGACTTCTGGGCTTTATAATCAGTCTCATACTATGAGTCAATTTTTACGTATTACACAAGTGATTTCCTATAACAGATAATGGGCGTACTAGATATTGTCTGTCCTTAAATTCCTTAGATTCACTTTCCTCAATATGAACTGGGATCTAGAAATGTGGGAAGACTAAAAATAAGCAATTCATACTTAGATTGGAGACACTGGAAAACTTATTATATAATACTATAACATAAATACAAAGATGACAAATAAGGATCCAAAATAGTCAACATTTTTCATCAATGCTTTCATTGGAAATTACAGGAAATTACAAATTATTTTTTAATGATTTTATTTATATATTTGAGAGAGAGAACACAAGCAGGGGGAGCGAGAGAGGGAAAGGGAGAAGCAGGCTCTCCACTGAGAAGGGAACCCAATGTGGGCCTCGATCCCAGGACCCTGGGATTATGACCTGAGCCAAAGGCAGACACCCAACCGACTGAGTCGCCCAGGTGCCCCAGGAAATTGCAAATTGAAACAAACTCTACAGCCATTAGAATGGTTAGAATCCAAAACACTGCTGACACCAAATGCTGATGAGGATATGGAGCAGCAGGAACACTCATTAATTGCTGGTGAGAAGGCAAAATGGTACAACCACTTCAGAAGACAGTTTGGCAGTTTCTTACAATGCTAAACATAGTCTACCCTATGATCCAGCAATCATACTCTTTGATATTTACCCAAATGAGTTGCAAACTTAGGCCCATACAAAAACCTGCACATGAATGTTTATAGAATCTTTATTCATAATTACCCAAACTTGGAAACAACAAAGATGTTCTTCAATAGGTAAACAGGCAAATTTTGGGACATCTATACAATGGAATATTATTCAGTGACAAGAAGAAATGAACTATCAAGCCACAATTGCTGAGTCTTATGGTAACTATACATTTAACTTTTTGAACAAATGCAGAACTTTTCTACAGTAGCTGCACCATTTTACAATCCCAGCAGAAATGTATGAGAGTTCCAGTTTCTCCACAGCCTCATCAATACCTGCCATTACCTCTCTTTTTGATTATAGTCATCCTAGTGAGGTGATATTTCATCGTGGTTTTGATTTGCATTTCCCTAATGACTGATGATGTTGAGCATCTTTTAATGTGCTTGTTGGCCATTTAGATATCTTTTTGGAGAAATGTCTATTCAAGTCCTTTGTCCATTTTTTCCTGTCTTCCCCCCACCCATTGCATTCTTTATACCATATATGTGTTTATATATCATACACACACATACACACCTCTCTTGTTCCTGTGGTTTTCTATTGTTTGATGAGTTTCAAAGATCTTTTTTTTTTTTTTTAAAGATCTTACTTATTTATTCATGAGAGAGAGAGAGAGCGAGGTAGAGGGAGAAGCAGGCTCCCAAGGAGCAGGAAGCCCAATGCGGGACTTGATCCCAGTACCCTGGGATCATGACCTGAGCCGAAGGCAGATGTTCAACCATCTGAGCCACCCAGGTGCCCAAGTTTCAAAGTTCTTACCATGGCACCTTCAAGAGCTGGGCCCTTGTGTATCCCTTCAGTCTCAACTTTGATCATTTCATATCTCATTCACCCCACTCATTCATTCATGAATTTTACAAATATTTGTTGAATGTCTATAATATTCTGAATGTTATTCTAGGTTCTAAGGATACAGCAGTGAACAAAGACAAAAATCTCTATCGTTCTGGAACTTATATTCTGGGGATGGGTTTTAGATGGCAG
Organism: Mirounga angustirostris; assembly: GCF_029215605.1. NCBI lineage: Eukaryota > Metazoa > Chordata > Mammalia > Carnivora > Phocidae > Mirounga > Mirounga angustirostris. The sequence continues at coordinate 162,302,368 of NW_026991710.1, forward strand.
ATAATAAACAAAATAAATACATAGAATAAATAATGTGTTTGATAGTTACATGTGATATGAAAAATTAAAAAGAAGATAGAGTATGAGAGTAGAGGTTGCAATTTATGTAGGGGGATTAGAAAGACTTACTGAGAAGGGTCATTGAATAAAAACTGGAGGTGGTAGAACAGGTATGCCTGGGGGAGGCTGCGGGAAGAACTGGACTCCTGTGGGTGGAGAGGGGAGGGCAAAAAGAGGAAGTAGAGGTGAGGTAAGCAGAATGAGGAGAGAGGAAGTGTCAGATTATTCAGGACCTTGATCAATCAACAGTGAGGACTTTAGCTTTTTACTCATAGTGAGATGAGAGTCAAGGTGGGTTTGATCTGTCTTACTGTATAAACAGATCACTCTGTCTGCTGTGTAGATAGGTTGAAGTGGGGCAGTGCTGCCAGAGATGATGGTGGCTTGGACCAGGATGGATGCAGTAGAGCTGGTGAGTTGTGATCAGGTTCTGGATCCTTTCAGGGGATCCAGAAAGATTTGCTGACACTTTGTATATGGAGCATAGAGAGGATTCAATAGTGACTCCTAGACATTTGGCTTGAGCAGCTGAAGGATGCAGTTGCCATAAACTAAGAAGAGGAAGACCATGGAGAAGCTGGTGGAGGTGAAGAGTGGAGGAATAAGAAGCTCAGTTTGGGGTGTATTAAGTTTGAGATGCTTATTAGGTATCCAAGTGGACATGTTGAATAGACAGTGAGATATGTATCCTCCACACCCCAGAATAGCAGTATTCTTGCCTTTCCTTCAATACCTCATTCTTTCATGTTTGTATGCTGTTTTGCATTTGCTTAAATGTATTTTCCTCTTGACCTCCACTTTACCACTTATTCCATTGTATTGTAATTACTGTTTTAACTTATCTGTTCCTTTCACCAAAGTATCCCACTACTCATTCTCAGCATAATGCCTAATGCAAAATAAACAATCAGGAAAAGTACACTGAATAACTAAAACCTATGAGGGCCATAATCTCCTATGTTCACTTGTTAGATTTTTTTAATATATGTTGCTATTTTTCCTCTCCCACAAAAAGAAGTGTTTGGCACATATTGTTTTAATCAATGTGAATTATATTCTATTTTTGTTGATGTGCTTCTTTTCATATTCCCTTGGGCATGCAATTTATCAAGTATGAGTAATATCTGGCACACAGTATCTCTAAAAGCTTCCTTTTGTTATTAGATCAATGATTGTCTGAATAATTGAGAAAGAAAATACCTAAAAAAACAATGTCCCAATTCCTTGAAAATGGTGCTAAAGAAAAAACATGGCAGAATAAAAACATTAATAGTGAAATTGCTTTCAGGGCACTTGAATCCTTATGCATGGAAACTTGGAACCATTTTTACAGTATATATTCAGCAGCCAGTATCCTACTAATGACAGTTTGGCCTCTGAATATTGGATGCAATTCTTGTGCTTTTCTTTAATGTTTGTTGTATTTTAGAAGATACATTAAGAAAAAACCTCATTTAACAAATTCTCCCTCACACCTCTCTACTTCATCTGGACCCTTTCCAAAGCCTAATCCAGTTAATAGCTATTTTCCCCCATTTTTTCAGAGACTGTCTAAGCCTTGATATACATTTACATTTACATATATCCTTTTTTTTGCGTAAATGGGATCCTACTGCATACTTTTTTCTATCACATAGCTTTCTTTCATAATAGCTTATAATAATATCATGTGTGCTAATACACTTTTTTTCTTGTCAATAACTCCATAACATCCTGCTGTATATATAGGCCATAATCTAATTAAAAATATCTTATTGTTGGGCATTTATTGTTGGATTTATTGTTGCAATAAAAAAATGCTATAGTGAACAACTTTGTGTATACACACACACGTATGCCTATGTATACATATATATACAGATACAATAGAATTAAGTACTTATAGTATGTATATGTATGTAAATGTATATATGGATATATGTGTATATATACACAAAGTTGTTCATATACATAATTAATTCTAATTATATATAGGATACTTTTTAAAAGAGCATTTGCTGTTATAATTTTTTATATATAATTGACAACCCTGAGAAACCCTGTAAGATACACTAGCATCCACAAAGACATGCTGCACGAAACTTAATCAGGACCCAGATTTCTATTATTAAAGCTTCATTAACCAAGTCATCTATGCTCATTTTCTAGATTGCTGGCTGGTCAAAAAGCAAGTAGCAGATGTTGACCTTGCAAAGGTTAACTTAATAGAGTTGAATTTGATTCAGATTCAGTCACTGCTTCCACAGCTGTTCTGTGGGCCAAATAGTAGTCTGTAGAGGTGATGTCATGGTGTTGCATTGCAGAGGTTGATGCTCAAACATGACTCACACCTATGCCCTGAAAGACGCTATTGTCATTTTGCTCCTGGGTGGAGCAGGGATTTGACTCACTCACTGACTCAGTCCACCAGCACACCCTCAAATCTGCTGATGGAACTTCCACATGGGGACATTAACTCCAACATACCCCCCTTTCCAGCAAGTAGGTAAAGGTAGAGAGAGCCCTAATCTAGGATCATCTTTTGTTATGCAAAATACAGCTTATTCTTGGAGTTCTCCATCCTTTCCTCTTTTCCCCACCTCACCCCCACTACCCAGTTCCCTAATGGCACTTTAAAGGCAAAGGGGTCATTTAAGTATAATTCAACAAACATGGTATGTATAATATTATAGCTAAACATTTCAGTTAAATCTATGTGCTTAATTATAGATATATAATTTATCTGTAAATAAATCATGCTAGGGCGAGTGCAATTTGAGCCTCTATCCCTCTTTACTAGGGAGATGATAGTTTCATAGCTTGGATATGAGCAAGTTTCATGCTTTGATTGGGTTCTTTATCCTCTGCTAAAGCTCCACGTTTTCTCTATTGCTTCCAGAGTCACTTCTTTCTTTTTTTTTTTAAAGATTTTATTTATTTATTTGAGAGAGAGAATGAGAGAGAGAGAGCATGAGATGGGGGAGGGTCAGAGGGAGAAGCAGACTCCCTGCTGAGCAGGGAGCCCGATGTGGGACTCGATCCCCGGACTCCAGGATCATGACCTGAGCTGAAGGCAGTTGCGTAACCAACTGAGCCACCCAGGCGCCCCAGAGTCACTTCTTGACATGTTCTGGTTGACATGGTTACATTACAAGATAATTTTCTTGCTGCCAATTCTTGGTCTTTTAATGTGTTACTTTGCTTTCGCCTTTCAAGATATGCTGTTCCTTCTCCCCAAATATTCCCTTTTTCTCTCATTTTCCTGGTAGTGTCAGCATCTGCATTAAATCAATGTCTGGTCTATGTTTGTTTAGATCTTTCTGTCTTTCCAGAGATTTGTCTGGGACTGGCTCTTTTCATGGAGTGAGAGGCTATTTCTCTGCCATGCAGGAAATCTCATTAGTAGGTCAGGAAAGACCAGCATTCAGGCACAGTCAGCAGGAAGAGTGCTCATCTCCCCAACACACACACTCACACTCACACACAAACACACACACTAAAATGAGCCTTCTTGATGCTAATTACCATTTCTGCATTTTAAAAAACACTTGAGATTGTCAGAAAGTTCCCCTTAGCACCTTCCCTTGTTAATCCTGTACTGCATCCTCGGGCTCTCCTGGGGTTTGGGACATCAGCAAATGGGAGGGATGGAATGGAACAGACATGCTTGGGTAGAGGAGGTGGGCAGGAGGGAGGCATATTTGTTTCATCATCTGGGTAGAATGTTGTTACAGCTTGGGCTGGGATAAGGCTATGATCTTGTTGCTTGGGGTAGTGCTTATTCTGAGCTACAGATTTTAGTTTTTTGCCTTTCCTAAATTCTTCCAAATTGAGCAGTTAGAAGCACAATATACCATTTGCAGTAACCATTTTTTATTCTACCCTCACCTCTTCATTCTATGTTTTGAAAGTGCAATTTGTCAAGGAGAACCAATGGCACAAATGTGCCATATCTCAATACATATTTACTCTTGCTTTCACAACAAAGCTCAGTTTAGGAGAGGGAGATCTTAACAGGTGACAGGATCTTTTTTTTCTTAAGATTTTATTTATTTATTTGAGATAGAGACAGCACATGAGTGGGGTGGAGGGGCAGAAGGAGAGGGAGAAAAAGGCTCTCCATTGAGCAGGGAGCCCCTCTTGGGGCTCAATCCCAGGACCCTGGGATCATGATGAGTCGAAGGCAGACACTTAACTGACTGAGCCACCCAGGCACCCAGGTGACAGGATCTTAATAGAAGATCTGGACTGTGGTTTTCATTCTACCAGTTTTTAGCTGGTGGCATTGAGAAGGGGATTTAACCTCTCCTGCCTTCCCGTGCATAATCATCTGAAGGCAGAAGGCTAGCTCAAGCCTCATAAGGTCCTTCTTTCTCTAATATATATGATCCAAGCACTTAGTTTAGTTAATTTGTTGTTGCCCTCATCCTCCCCTCAAAAAGAGACAAGTACAGGGGCACCAGGGTGGCTCAGTTGGTTAAGCATCTGTCTTTGGCTCAGGTCATGATCCCAGGGTCCTGGGATTGAGCCCTGTGAGGAACTCCTTGCTCAGCGGGGAGTCTGCTTCTCCTCTCCCTCTGCCTCCTCCCCCTGCTTGTGCTCTCTCGCTGTCTCATCAAATAAATAAATAAAATCTTTAAAAAGAGAGAGAGAGAAGTACAAATAAGTGAGTACAAGTCCCATAAGGTGAAGAAGATTACATTAATGGAAAAGCTGCTGTAAGTCAAATGGTATAAATCAGATCAGACGACCCTCCAAACCCTGGGATTCCCTGAGTACATTACTTTTAGTTAGAAACAATAGCATAACCGAGGTTACATGAAATCATGTAAAATGTGCTCAGCACAGTGCCTAGAACACAGTCAGGCACCAAGAAATGAAAGCTTCTAATAAAAAAAAATGATTTTGTTGTTAACTTTTTATTTTTTTTATTTTATTATTTTTTTTTAATTTAAGATTTTATTTATTTATTTGACAGAGAAAGACACAGCGAGAGAGGGAACACAAACGGGGAGTGGGAGAGGGAGAAGCGGACTCCCTGCCGAGCAGGGAGCCTGATGCGGGACTCGATCCAGGGACTCCAGGATCATGACCTGAGCCGAAGGCAGTCGCTTAACCAACTGAGCCACCCAGGCGCCCTGTTGTTAACTTTTTATAGAAAGATCCTCATGTGATGTACACAGTCATGTGTATTATCTATCTCTTGTTTCCACTGAGCAAACAGGCACACACATTTTAATTTAATATTATGTATTATCTCTATGAAATATGCCTCATTTCAATTCCTCATGATTATTGTTTAATTTTACTACAATAAATAAAAAGTTTAGGGATGTGTTTACTCGGAAGACAGGATGGTCTAGTAAGAATAGTATGGGGTTTTAGGCTATCAGGAGATTTTCCTGGCTACGAAAATTAAGGAACTTGTTGTTAGACATGGTGCCACCTTCGAAGGAGGGACACTTTCTGCTATCCTGAGATATTTCTTGACACATAAAGCCTCAACTTGTGCCTGACCTAACCCAGGGCATATCTGCCTATGGGATGCATAATTAAGTCTTATTCACAGTGAACTTTTACCTGTTCCTTTACCAGATGGTTGCCTTACAATGTCAAAAAAACTTGAAAGGCTTGATTGACTTGAGTGGTGCCCGAACTCAAAGGTGAAGAACCTTGAATTTGATCCTGAATCTTTAAAAGCAAAATTTTGCCTTCTTGGTTGTCATTCCCAGTCTGCTCTAGTACTATATAGGTACACATTCCCTGTCCCTGCCAAAATGATCTGCCAACTTTAGGCTTGGACCTGGTGAGGCTGTTAGCCAACAACAGTCAGACCTTGCGGTACATTTGGAGCTCCCACACACAAGTGAGTGGGTTTGGGAGCTTATTTGCTGCCCCATGTCTCTAGTATGGGATACAAGGGGCTGAACGGGTTCTTATGGGATGCTTGCATGGGTTAAGAGGCACTGTACCCCTACTAAATTTTTACCTAAAGGATGTCTGTCTGTCTTACCTTGTTCTGGTGTTTCATTTCCATCAGCTGAGACCACCACCAACTCACCCAATACCTACTAGATTATTCCTTCAGGGCAAGATACTATTTCTGTAATGGCTTCCATCTTCCCAATGTCTGCTCTTTACCCCTAAAGACTATCCTTGAATCAACCCAGATAAACTTCCTAGACCTGGTAGTTACCTGATTCTGAGAACCTTGGCTTCCTCATTGCCGCAAAAGCTCCCAAATGGACCTCATTCTGGACTAAACCTCTGGACTTGTGACTCAGGCCTTGTCTGACAGAGCTCTGCATGATCCAACCTACCTATCCACACGCACCTCCTTGCCATCTGCCCTCACCATCTCACTACATGCCCATTGGCCTTCTTCTTTGTCCCACTGGGACTTGTTAAACTTGGTCCTACTTTTGGTCCTTTGCATTAGCTAAGCCTTCCAGCTATGTGTTCTTCCCACCTGATTTTAAATGATTTGCTCCTTATCATTCAGATTTGTTTACTCGTTACGTTTTCAGAAAGATCTTTCTTGATGACCCCAATCTCTTTCACATCATTTTTAAAAATCTTTACATAGCATTTGTCACTAACTGATATGCTTGTATTTATTTATTTTCATTATCATGTGCCTCTTTGTCTAAGTCTTGTCTTTTAACCTCTTCCATGCCCTACCATTCAAGCTTCATGAGAGCAGGACCTCACCTTTTTCTGCCTCTGCTGTGTCCCAGCACCTAGGATGTCTCTTAATATATAGGAGTTCCTCAATAAATGCTTAACAAGTGAATGAATGTTAACCCCATTTTGGGTAGGAGGGAGGACAGAGACCCTCACTCTGCTAATTCCCCCACCTTGGTCATCACATAATCACCTTGGTTCTCACTTTATTTCCCACTGAGTATACCTAACATCTGCAGGTGTAAGCTACACAGCATATAATAATTGTCCTGCATTTTGTCACAAGAACACTGTTGTTCTAATTTTTAAAACAAAATTCAAGTATATCAATAAAATAATGAGACTTCTACTATATAGTCACTTCTTCAACACATTGATATAATTCTTTCCAACTTTTTAAAATCAGTTTATCACCAATAAAGCAAAAATCACATTCCAGGGCATTCTTGTTTCTTTCCTCTCTGCCCCCACCAGCCCTCTTTTTCCTTGGCCATGCCTGAGGACTGCCATGCAGAGTTGTGGTGGCACAGAGATACTGGGGAGAGGAGCTGATGGATCAGGCTAAGATAAGGAGGTGCCATTTATGTACTGCCCAACTAACTGTAATGAGCTTTAATTGTGTGTGACAGGCTGGACACAAAATTCCAGGAAACTGAGAATTTTCCCCAGTGAAGACAGTGATAAATGACAAGCTGGGTTGGCCTGAATCAGTGATAGAAACTCCAAGGCACAACTAGAAATGATGAGGTTTAGCTGAGAACAGCTTGAAAACAATCTGAAAAGGGTCTCCTAGGTCGCCATTAGGAAAGGAGCAGCTCTGAATAAAAGCAATTCTCAGAAGAGTCTTATCTCACATAGATGTGCTCAACCACATGGCTGTTATTCCAACCTGCACATATACACACACCCAGAGATGGTAGTGACTGTCAAAAGTCAGGCCTTGATATGGAGTATAGATTATGTGTGTAGATAATATATAGAGTATGTCAGTGGAACTGGAAACAAGATTTATGAAACTTCAAATAAAATCTAATGCATGCTACTTAAATCCTATTTGTAATTCTAATTCCTAACAATTGAATAAATTTTGGATTCTATAGAGCATTTCCCTACATTATCTTCCTTGGTCCTTACAACAATCTCATATAGCAGTTAGAGCAAATAATATCATCCTTAATTCAATTGAGATAATTGAAACTCAGTGTGGTTAAGAAAATTACCACAACATCAGACATGTTGTCAGGGTCCCTTATAGGTTCAGTAAGTTCAACTGAATCTAAGAAACGACATTTTTCTAAGTGTTAATTTTGAGAAACTTATATTAACCTAAAAACTTGCCATAAAACTTTGATTTTTAAGAAGTCAATGGAGTATATAGGTCTACCTCATTTTAAATAAAATGAGTAGGTGAGATTCCATATTTCCAGAAAAGAGAAAATTGGAATGGGTGGGAATTATTCACTTTATAAAGGAAATCTTAATTTATCAAAAGAATGTGACATGACTTGTTTAAGTAACTCCTTTATATGTACAATAGAATATTTTAAGATATCTTTATTGACGTATGTATACTGGTACATTTTAAGTAATCAAATTTATTGTAAATAAGCAAACTAGAATATATAAAGAATTCCTATAAATAAATAAGAAAAAGCAAACAAAACAAAAATGGACAAAATATATTGCCAGCTGAGTCATAGAAGATGAAGCCCCAAAGGTCAATAAACAGGTGCTTAAGAAGGAATACTAGTCCCCACCTTCTTCCCTTCCTACTGGACACATGGTTGTCCAGCCAAGGACTACATTTCCCAGTATCCTTCTAAGGATGCCCCTATAAAACTAAGTAGTGCTAATGGAACGTGAGTGGAAGGGATGTGTGCAGCTTCTGCCTTACATGCCTATAAGAAAATTGCTTTCCCAAAAATTCTCTAATCTTTCCCCAAAAGTTGGTATGTGGCAACAACCTAACTAACCATGAAGACAAGAATGATGGCCTAAGAGACAGCAGTATAACAGATGGAAAGATCCCTGAATAACTGTGTGGAGCCAAGCCACCTTACCAGTCTGGACTACCCTACATAAGATTGTTATGCAAGAAAGAAATGTCTTTCTCTTTTAAACTACTATATTGGGAGTGGGGTGGGGGTAGGGGGGGACAGGCTATTTGTTACAGCAGTTTAGCCTTTACACTAGCTAACTAATACAATGTTCAACCTACCCTGTAATCTATGAAATGCAAATTAAAACAAGATACCATTTCATACCCTAAGGTTTTGGTGATATTTAAAAAGTCCTGTGATACTAAAAATTGGCAATATGAAAATGAGAAATTCTCAAATACATCTACCAGGAGTATAAATTGGTACAACCACTTAGGGAACAGTTTGTCAATATTACTAAAGTAGAAAATAACCATCCCCTAAAACTCATTTGTTTCACTTCTAGGCATTGTAACTTTACATACTGAGACATACCTAGAGTGGTTACAACATCACTTATATTAGCAAAAATTGGAAACAACTTAAAAGTCTATTAATAAGAGGATGGATAAATAAGTTGTGATATTTTCATATAATTGAGCACAATCAGCAGTTAAAATGAATGAACCACATCTATATGAATCAGTATAAATAAACTTCATAATGTGAGAGAAAAGGAAGCTGAAGAATATGAACAATATGACAGCATTAAGTAAAATTCAAAATATGCAAAACATAATTATTGTTTTGACTGGATATATATTGTAATAAAAGTATGAAGATGCAGTCTGGAAGAATACATACCAGATTCTTGATAGTGGTGTCTCTGGGGAAGGAAGATAAGGAGATGGATCTGTGGAGAGAAACAAGGAGAACTTCAACACTGTTCATAATGTTTTATTTCTTTTGTGGAAAATGTCATGCAAAAACTGTTAATATTTGTTAATTTTGGCTATTGGGTACAATCAGTGGTGTGCTGGATCTGGATCACACCAGGAAGAGTGAATTTTGTGCATCTCCAAATCAGGATATGTGGTCATACAAATATGGAAGACCATCGGATCAGGATGTTTGACTTCAGTTCTGTCATTAAGATTCCGGGCTTTCTATCATTCTAACCACTGTACCAGGCAACAAAGACTACTTTTTCTTCATTAATCACATAAGAATGCTCTGTTAACCTTAATCCTTGGAATGATTATTTTAAAATAACTTCCAATTTTTTATTAAAAAGTAAAATATAAATAGATGTGAAGAAATAAGTAAATAAGATTATCCATCCATAACTTCACGACACAGACACTAACAGTTCAACAAATAACTTTTTAGTTTTTTTTGTGGGTATTTACATTTTCTTTTCAAAATAATATTTGATCATATACACTGGATTTTTAATGAGGTATAGTTGGCACACAATGTTAAATTAGTTTCAGGTGTACAACATAGTGATTTGACAAGTCTATATTTTATTCTATGCTCACCACAAGTGTAGCTACCATCTGTCACCATACAATGCTATTACAGTATCATTGACTATATTCCCTATGCTGTGCCTTCCATCCCTGTAATTTATTCATTCCATACATATACACTGTTTTAACTGGTCTTTTCCACATGAGACCCTATCATTAATTTATTTCACTGTAATTTAATTTTCTTCAAATGTGTTATTTTTGTAGCTATATAACATTATATACCTGTAATCAGATTAATTTCACTCATTCTCCCACTGTTAAATATTTGGATTGTCTGCAATTCTTCCATATAGTAAACAATGATGTGGTCATCATCCTAGTAAATCTTTGCACATATCTCTGTTCCTTTCTTTGGGATAAATCTTAATCATGTAATTCCAAGTCAAAAATTATGAATACTCTTCAAACATGTTTTGCTTATTATCTTTATGAAAATTGGTTATTCATGTAGAAACTTTATATTTTACACAGAAATACATTTCAAGTATATTAAAGACAAATGTAAAAAGTAAAACTTTTGATCTTAGAGTAAGATTTATGAAAATACCTTTTATAACATCAGGTTCGGGAAAAGAGAATAATACAATCAACAAATGTAATAATAAATACTTTTCAGTATATTAAAATGTAAAACTCTTGTAAAACAAAAGACACTATAAAAGACAAAGGACAGACTGGGAGAAAATGTCTGCAACCTATAGAATACAAAAGAGTTGGGATCCAGAACATAAGAACACTTATAAAAGGAAAAATATAAGCAATACAGTAGAAAAATGGGTAGAGAATACGAAAGGCAAGTCAAAAAGAAAGGGAATCTGAATGGTTAATAAACTTAGGAGATGAGCTCAAATTTACTGGTAATAAACAAAATGTAAATTAAACTAACAAACTGGATCACATCCATCAGAGTGGCAAAAATTTTAAAGTCTGACATCAAATTTAACAAGAATGTGATATAACTGGGACTCACATATTGCCAATGAGAAAGTAAATTGGTTCAAACATATGGAGGAGCAATTTGGTGATATTTATGAAAGCTACAAAGAGCCACCTCATTCAAGGTCAAGCCTTTCCCACTGTTGCTCATATCCAGTGACTAAGAGAAGTGGATATATAAACATTTAACCATTTTGGTCCAACCCTGGTTGACTCTGACAGGTGATTTTAGTTAGCTCCAAAGTTCCCTGTAGGGTTGGTTGAGGCTGATGCAGCTTGACTTCCTCTTCCCTTCCACAGGTACCAAGAGCATTCCCTAATTAACATTCTGCAGCCTGAACTCAGATTCAGGGTCTGTTTCCTGGAGAATCCAAACTATGAGGTTGGTATCAGGAGTGAGATGACAAAGGTAATATGGGGTTTTGGAAATGAATCACTTGCCACCTGGCTAGCAGTGAGGAGCTCCTCATCAGTGATAAATTGAGCACAAATAGTCCCTGGCCAAACTGGCTACCTATAGTGGACTGAATAGTGTTCTCCCCCACCACCCATGTTCATGTCCATCTAGAACCTCAAAAGATGACCTTATTTGGAAATTTGGTCTTTGACTTTTTGACACCATACACACAAAAAAATTCAAAATGGATGAAAGACTTAAATGTGAGACAGGAAACCATCAAAACCCTAGAGGAGAACACAGGCAGCAACCTCTTTGATATCAGCCATAACAACTTCTTACTAGACATGTCTCTGAATGGAAGGGAAACAAAAGCAAAAATGAACTATTGGGACTTCACCAAGATAAAAAGCTTCTGCACAGTGAAGGAAACAATCAACAAAACTAAAAGGCATCCTATAGAATGGGAGAAGATACTTGCAAACGACATATCTGATTAAGGGTTAGTATCCAAAATATATAAAGAACTTATCAAACTCAACACCCAAAAAACAAATAATCCAGTTAAGAAATGGGCAGAAGACACAAACAGACATTTTTCCAAAGAAGACATCCAGATGGCTAACAGACACATGAAAAGATGCTCAAAATCACTCATCATCAGGGAAATACAAATCAAAGCTACAATGAGATACAACCTCACACCTGTCAAAATGGCTAAAATTAACAACATAAGAAACAACAGATGTTGGTGAGGATAAAGAGAAAAGGGAACCCTCTTACACTGTTGGTCAGAATGCAGACTGGTTCAGCCACTCTGGAAAACAGTATGGAGGTTCCTCAAATAGTTAAAAATAGAACTACCTTATGACCTAGCAATTGCACTTCTAGGTACTTAACCAAAGGATACAAAAATACTGATTTGAAGGGATACATGCAGCCCAATGTTTATAGCAGTATTATCAAGAATAGTCAAATTACAGAAAGAGACCAAATGTCCACTGACTGATGAATGGATAAAGAAGATATGGTATGGGGCGCCTGGGTGGCTCAGATGGTTAAGCGTCTGTCTTCGGCTCAGGTCATGATCCCAGGGTCCTGGGATCGAGCCCCGCATCGGGCTCTCTGCTCCTTGGGAGCCTGCTTCTCCCTCTGCCTCTCTCTCTCTGTCTCTCATGAATAAATAAATAAAAATCTTTAAAAAAAAAAAAAAGAAGATATGGTATGTACATACATACATACATACATACACACACACATACACACATACACACAGTGGAATATTATTCAGCCATCAGAAAGAATGGAATCTTGTCATTTACAATGACATGGATGGAACTAGAGTGCATTATGCTAAGCGAGATAAGTCAGTCAGAGAAAAGACTAATACCATATAATTTCACTCATATGCGGAATTTAAGAAACAAAACAGATGAACATTGGATAAAGAAAAAAAATAGAGGGAGGCGGGGTGCCTGGGTGGCTCAGTTGGTTGGGCGACTGCCTTCGGCTCAGGTCATGATCCTGGAGTCCCGGGATTGAGTCCCACATCAGGCTCCCTGCTCAGCAGGGAGTCTGCTTCTCCCTCTGACCCTCCTCCCTCTCATGCTCTCTGTCTCTCATTCTCTCTCGCAAATAAATAAAATCTTAAAAAAAAAAATAGACGGAGGCAAACCATAAGAGAGACAGGTAACTATAGAAAACAAACTGAGGGTTGATGGAGGGAGCTGGGTGGGGGATGGGCTAAATGGGTGATGGGTATTAAGGAGTGCACTTGTTATGATGAGCACTGGGTGTTACATGTAAGGACGAATCACTAACTTCTACTCCTGAAGCTAATATTACCCTGTATGTTAACTAACGAGAATTTAAATAAAGACTTGAAACATTAAATTTTTTTTTTTTTTAAAGGAAATAGGGTTGGGGTGCCTGGGTGACTCAGTCGTTAAGCATCTGCCTTCAGCTCGGGTCATGATCCCAGGGTCCTGAGATCGAGCCCCATATCGGGCTCTCTGCTCCGCAGGAAGCCTGCTTCTCCCTCTCCCATTCCCCCTGCCTGTGTTCCTGCTCTCACTGTCTCTCTCTCTGTCAAATTTAAAAAAAAAAAAGGAAACAGGGTCTTTGAAGATGTAATTAGTTAAGGATTTCAAGATATAATTATCTTAGATTTAGGATTTCTTTAAATCCAATGACTGGCATCCTTATGAGAAAAGGGGAAACATGCAGATAGAAAGAAATAGGGAAATAGCCACATGAAGATGGAGGCAGAGCGTGAAGTCATAAAACCACAAGTCAAGGGATGTCAGGAGCCACCAGAAACAGTAAGAAGAAGGAAGAATTCTCCCCTAGAGCATTCAGAAGAAGCATGGCTCTACTGAACCTTGATTTCAGACTTCCCAGTGTCCAGAACTATGAGAAAATAAATTTCTGCTGTTTAAGCCACCCAGTTTATTATGACAGCCATAGGAAACTAATACTTGGTCTGGCTGTTAAAACTTTCACCAGTAGCAAATTGAAATGGTACACCAGTGGAAGGACATGCAGTAGCTGGTATTAAATACCAGATGTGTCCAAAGTTTGGAGAAAATAGTAACTATAATGTAATTCAGTAGCTATTACTAAGATAGGTTGACACTCTGGAAAAGATAATGAAAACCTGAAAGCAATTTACAGGCAAATGAGAGCCAAATGTGGAAGCAAGAGGACCTCCCTGAAGCATACCAAGAGGGTCTCAAATGCTAGATAGAGAAGGCAGAGAAAGCTGACTACCAGGCTCAGGACCTAATTGTGAGAACAGCAAACCTCCAAAAAAGAGGAAACTTTCAGCTAAGGACATCTGAGTTGATTTCAGCTCCCCCTTCCAATTCCTAACTCCCCAAGCTCTCTGGGCCTACAGAAGCGGGCCACCCCTCCCTATTAATAGCAGCAACCCCCTTACTTGAAGACAGTGTTGAGATCTCTACCCACAAGGTATGTATCCCCATCAGAACCTACCCCTACCTCACCTATTGACCTCAGCCTATAACTAGGGTTAAGCTTCAGCACATCCCAGATGTTGAGAATACAGTGTGAGCCCACATCCCTCACTTTCTTACAGGAGTGATTCCTGACAGCACACCCAATAAACCTCCAGGAAGTCAATTTCTGTCTCAGGACCTCTTCTGGGAAATTCTACCAAGACAATAACTTATTGTCACCATCCCAGGGTTTGGCTATTTGCATACAACTTCATGTTTTTAAATAAGTTTCAATGTATTAAAAGAGGAAATTGGGAAGCAAGGGTGGTGAAACTAATATCTCTAACTTTGTCCACAGCAGATCTGACAGCTCTGAAATCTCCATAAATTGTCTTAAATTCTCTGGGCTTCCAGTTTTATTAATGAATTTAAAAATATTTCACCTGTTATAGATCCACACAAGCTTACAATTTGCTAATTGAAAGACTGCCTGAAACTAAAAGCAGGCTTTGCACACCACAGCCTTCTTGCATATTGGAAACAAAGGGCTCTCAAGGGATTTCAGGTTTAGAAAGTCACATTCATGCTTGGAAATTTATAGGTTTAGCATTTTCCATTAGGTCATTTCATATCTTTAGGTTTTAGATCAGAGGATTGAGAATACGCAGGCATGGTCATGGAACATTAACTGGAAATAATGAAGCTTTCTTGAGTACCTCTGCACCATTCCAAGGGAGATACTTGATTTAAAGTCCATGCAAAGTACGCTGTTTCTTTCCAAATTAGATTATTTGAGACTAAATGTGAAGAGTTAAATAATTCTTACTACAACAGAAAACAAATTCTCATGGTGATATGACCCAGAGAAGAACTAGCAGTGATGCTTCTTTAAGCTGAAAGTCACTGATGACCTTGAATTTCAGTTAAGGCAGAAAGAGCTCCACCTAAGTGAGAGCAGACATTGCTCCAGGGGCTTCCACTCAAGCCACAACTGAATTGTGGCTCATCCAGTTGTTCAGGATGCATCCAAGTGTAGCTGGTACACAAACAGAGGAAGTGGGATTTATGTTTGTTTAAGGAGTTCGTCTCAGCCAGTGCTAATTTAACTTCCTTTATGCCCACAAAATGAACAGAGAAGTCAAGATATGGGGACAAAGTCATGTGAAGTCATAGTCTTCAGCACCCAGTCTAACATCTTATTATAGTTAAAGCAGTACAGATGCATTGGCATGAAAAGAGTAAAGCTTAAGAGCTAAGGCAAAAGGACTTCATTCTATGAAACCATCATGAAAGTGAAAAAACAACCATAGAACAGAAGAAAATATTTGCAAATCACTTATTGGATAAGGGACTGATAACCAGAATATACAAAGAACTCTTAGAATTCCATAGTAAAGAAACAAATAACCTAATTAAAAATGAGCAACATCTTTCAGTAGATACTTCTTCAGAAAACGTATGTGAATGGCCAATAAACACATGAAAAGATGTTCAACATTAGTCATTTAGAAAATGCACATCAAAACCACAGTGAGCTATCACTAGGAAGGTAGAATCAAGAAGACAGATATAACAAATGTTGGTGAGGATGTGGAGAAATTGGGAGCCCTGTATATTGCTGATTAAAATAGAAAATGGTGCTGTGGCTTTAGGAAGCATTGTGGCAGTTCTTCAAAAGGTTGATCGAATTACCATCAGACCCATCAACTCTACTCCTTCATATGTACCCAAGAGAAATGAAAACATATGTCCACACCAACACCTATACACAAATGTTTATAATAGTCAAAAAGTGAAAACAACCTAAATGTCTATTAACTGATGAATGGATAAGCAAAATGTGGTATATCCACACAATGAAATACTATTTAGCCATAAAAAAAATTATGAAGTACTGATACAGCATGCACAAACCTTGAAAACAGATGCTCGGTGAAAGAATGCAGTCATAAATGACAACATAGGGGCCCCTGGGTGGTTCAGTCGTTAAGGGTCTGCCTTTGGCTCAGGTCATGATCCCAGGGTCCTGGGATCGAGCCCCGCATCAGGCTCCCTGCTCAGGGGGAAGCCTGCTTCTCCCTCTCCCACTCCCCCTGCTTGTGTTCCTTCTCTCACTGTGTCTCTCTCTGTCAAATAAATAAATAAAATTAAAAAAAAATAAATGACAACATACTATATGATTCCATTTCTATGAAATGTTCATAGTGAGCAAATCTAATGAGACAGAAAGTAGATCAGTGGTTGCCTAGGGCTAGGGGATGGGTAATAAGCAGAGAATGCTAATGAATATCTGTTTCTTTTTGAGGAGGAAAATTTTCTAAATTTAGATTGTGATGGTGGTTGCACAAATCTTTCAATATATTAAAACCATTGAATTGAATTGTTTACTCTAAATGGGTGAATTTTATGATATGCAAAATTATATCTCAAGAAGATACAAAAAAAATTTTTTAAATTAACTTCATTAAGACTGCTCTATCCATTTTTTCTCTAAGCTTAGGTCACAAATGGAGAGGAGCCATTCATTCTTAGTCTCCTGGGGGAAAACCTGCATGTTATTCTATAGCTGATCTGAATTTTAGTTCATCTATGTATATTTTTCATGCAGGCTAGAGCTATATAAACAACAACTTCCTAACTAGAAAGTATATAAGGATAGGAAATGAATGCAGAAGAGCTTTTTGAGGACACTTACTTAGCTTGATGATATTGTTGCCATAACACTGAAGATCTGTGGATCTGCTTATTTTCTGTTCTGTATCTTTCATTGTCTTTGTGGTGGATAATATTATTTTTCAGTAAATATTGCCTCACTTCCAAACCTGTCCCACCTCACTCCTAGGAGAAGTGTATTTCCCAATGAAATTGGATTTGCTTGGGTGACTTGCTTTGGCTTGGTAGTGAGGGAAGTAGTGACTCCTGCTAGTTTCAAATGGGTGCTTGAAGAAGCTTCGAGATTTTCTGCCAACCTTCTAGTAACTTTCCAACAATGGAAGTGAGCATTCCAGAGAAAAAGTGTCTCTTTCAGCTTGAGTCCCAGAGGAAAAACACATGGAACAGAACTGAAGTGAACATCAGCCCGAAGCACAGCTACCTGACTGTCCATGACCTTCAAGGGAGAAATAAATGTTTGCATTCCACTGATTTTTTGTTTTACACAGCTTATCATCATGAAAGCTGACTAACGCAATTGTCATTTTATTCATTGAGAAAACATATTTCGAGCACTACCATGCATTAGATTCTGTGGCTATTCTTTAATATACAAAATTTTGTCTCTTCTATTGTCAAGCACCTTATAGGCTGGAAGGTAAAATACAAAAGGACACAAATAAACAAAATACAAAATATGTAGTGAGTGATATGAGAGATATAAAACATAATAAGAGGTTTTGAGCAGAAAGATTTTTTTTTTTTGAAAAAGAGCACAAGCAGGGGGGAGAGGCAGAGGGAGAGAGAAAGGGAGAAACAGACTCTCTGCTGAGCAGGGAGCCCAATGTGGGGCTCGATCCCAAGACCCTAGGATCATGACCTGAGCTGAAGGCAGACACTTAACCAACTGAGCCACCCAGGCGCCCCTGTAAGAGATTATTTCTGACTCAGAGAGATCACAGAGCTTCTTGCAAGAGGTGGCATCTCCATAATCGGTTATTTTAGGAGATGAAAATTCAATTGTATATAGATTGAAAGCAAAAGATTTTACATATATAAATATATATATATATATATAACTTAACATAATATATTTACTTATCAGCATAGATCAGCATAAAGGTAAAATACAATGAAGACTAAGGTGAAGGTAATTTAATATGCTGATTTAATGTCATAGAATGAACCTTAATACACTGTAGATTTCCAGTTGTTTACAAATATTTTCTTCTTAATTTTTTTGTAGGTAAACTACTTTCTCTTTCCTTTTCTTTCTTTCTTCTCTCCCTCTCTCTCTCATTCAATTATTTAAGGCACACTCACACCACAGAATACTTCCAGAGGTGAGGGAATTACTTTTCCCTGAGCACAGAGGTGCTTCATGGAGAGTACATAAATCAAGTTCACTTGCATAGAGATGACAACCCCACTTGAGGGAAGAGTTCAGAGGAGAGCAGGGACCATCAGAAAGCTGTCTCCACTGATTTTAGTATTGGAAGAGGCCTTTACTACTTTAATCCCACTCCATCATTGTACAGGTGAGGAACAGAGGCACAGACAAGCTGAGGGATTCATTCAGTCACACAGCCTGTTACATGGCAGCCGTGGGACCTGGGAGCAGGCCTCTTGATTCTCCATTCTGTTCTTACATTTATTTGTTATAACCCCAGTCAGATTTTTTTTTTTTCACCTTGCCTGTGGTGAGTTCAATTTAAAAACTGAATGTAAAAGTTAGTAGTTTGAGGCACAAGTCACAAGTACCTATAGGCTCTGGACAGTTTACATAAGCCTGGAAGAAAGAGGGCAACTGTGACTTCACATGGGTGGACTGCAGTCATACAGGCATAAGGGCCCACTGTGGCCAGAACTTACAAATTTTTTCAAGATTGGATAATGTTCTGAGACAAGATTATTGAGTGGGGAAGACCTTTACAAATAGAGGGGATAGTGTGGGTAAAAACAGAGAAATGCGGATATGTACTTAAAGAAAAACCAGTGGTCTTATTTGAGGACATACGAAGAGTGTCTCTTAGTCGAGATAAGAATGTGGATCCTATAGCCCATACTGAGATAGGGATGAATTCACCCAAGCAAGCACAAGTGTGCTGAGAGGTCCACACCCAAGGACTAAGCAAATTGTTCTTCTCACTAGGTGCCACTGTAGGACAGAGAAAAACTAGAGCTCTTGTGCTTTCCCCGAATGCTACTTCTGCCCGGACTATGATGCTAGACAAGCCTCTGGAATTTACATTATCCCTCAAAGTAGGAAGAAGTGGGCAGGGAAAACCCTAAAATGACTAAAAAAGCCTTATGGCAATAGGTTTACTTGAAACTGACTACATTTTTAAAAATCACATTCTCATTTTTTATTTTAATCCATTGTAGTTAACATACAGTGTTCTATTAGTTTTGGATGTACAATACAGTGCTTCAACAATTTCATACATCATCTTGTGCTCATCACAATGCACTCCTTAATCCCCATCACCTATTTCACCCATGCCTGCCCCTTCCCCCCACCTCCCCTCTGGTAACCATCAGTTTGTTCTCTGTAGGTAAGAGTCTGTTAAGGTAGAGGAAGGTGGCAGCAGAGTAGAATGACCCTATACTCGTCTTGTCCCATGAACACTACTAGATAATGATCAAATCATCTTAAATAACCCAGAAATCAACCTGAAGACTGACAGAACAAAATCCACAACTAAAGGGAGAGAAGAAGCCACACTGAAGAAGATAGGAAGTGTGGAGATGTAGTTTAGGAGAGAAATTGATCTTGAGCTTTGCAGAGGGGAGAGAGAGCCATGGTTGCAGAGAAGGGCAAGAGAGAGAGGAGCACACAGGGGAACACACAAAGAGAATATTTCCCCAAAGCCATTGGCTTGAAAAATGAGAGGAGCTGAATTATACGAGTTATTGCAACCAGTGGGGCTTAAAGCCTGAAGTTTTAAAGGTCAGTGAGATTGGCTTAGATAGAGCCTGGAGGGCACTGACCAACTCCTAGAGAGAGGCAGGCAACCAACCACAGTTGTACAGCATGGAAATAGCGATCTGAAGAGTACCTAGGGCACACAGTGGAGAGATTATTCGCTCTTCTTGGAGCATATCCCTGAGAGGCAGCATTCATGGAGACACCTCTCCAGGGACAAATAAGCTGGCTGGTGCCATTTCCCTCCCTGGCTTCTCAGCATAAACACAGAGCCACCTGTGGGAAGCACTGTAGCACCGACCCTGGCTACCTAACTTTACACCAAGTGCCACACCTCTGCACTCTGGTGGGACTGCCTTTTTCAGAAAAGCTTACCAATCCCAGTGCAGTGGGCCCCTTCCACAGAAGACCAGCATAAACCCCTGGCCACACCATGTCTCCTGTCCAAAGAGTTCTACAGGGCTTCAGTTCTAGTGGAAGGAGTATCCAGTCTTATTTAACAAGCAGACTAGAGCACATTTAGTTAAAACTCACCACATTCAGGCCAGGGACCAAACACTGCCCACTGCAGGCAAGGAGAGCCTCTGCAGACAACTGGCCAGAAGGAGAGAATAGTCAGAACATAATACCACAGCTCAGGCAGCACACATGGCAGACGCTCCCTGAAGTGCCAAGCCCTGGGGACTCTATGACCTCTCCTTCATAAGGCAATTACTTTTAGGAGAAAGAGCTGGCTTTTCTGGCTACTGGCTTTTCTAACACCCAGAAGAAGGCAGGGACTTAGACAAAATGAGAACATGGAGGAATTTATACCAAATGAGAGAACAAGATAAGGTCACAGCCAGAGATCTAAGTAACAGATATAAGTAATATGCCTGATGGAGAATTATTATTATTATTTTTTTTTTGGAAAGGGAGAGGGAGAGAGACAATCCCAAGCAGGCTCCATGTCCAATGCAGAATGACACAGGGTTTGATCTCACAACCCTGAGACTACAACCTGTGCCAAAATCAAGAGACAGACACTCAACTGACTGAGCCAATCAGGAACCCTGATGCCTGAGGGAGAATTTAAAGCAGGCATCATAAAGATACACACTGGGCTTGAGAAAGGAATAGAAGACACCAGTGAGACCCTTACAACAAAGATAAAAGAGTTAAAAAGAATTAATCAGAGATGAATAAAGTAACAAACAAGATCAGAAACACTTGATGGAATGAACAGCAGGTTGGAAGAAGCAGAGGAATTAGTGACCTAGCAGATAAAATAATGGAAAAGAATGAAGCTGAACAAAAGAGAGAAAGAAGAATTATACAACACAAGAATAGACTTAGAGAACTCACTAACTTCATCAAACATAATAACATTTGTATTATAGGAGTTCCAGAAGATGAGAGAGAAAAGGGGACAGAAAATGTATTTGAGTTAATAATAGCTGAAAACTTCCCTAATCTGGGAAAGGAAACAGGCATTCAGCTCCAGGAGGCACAGAGAACTCCTATCAAAATCAACAAAAGCAGGCCAACACCAAGACATATTGTAATTAAATTTGCAAAATATAGTGATAAAGAAAAAAATCCTAAAAGCAGCAAGGCAAAAGAAGTCCTTAACTTACGAGGGAAAACCCATAAGGTTACCTGGAGATTTCTCAATAGAAACATGGCAAGCCAGAAAGGAGTGGCATGATATATTCAGTGTGCTAAATAAGAAAAATATGCAGCCAAGAATACTCTACCCAGCAAGGCTATCATTCAGAATACAAGGAGAGATAAAGAGTTTCCCAGACAAACAAAACCTACAGGAGTTCATGACCACTAAAACAGTCCTGCAAGAAATATTAAAGGGAACTCTTTGAGTGGAAAAGAGAAACCAAAAGTGACAAAGACAAGAAAGGATCAGAGAAAATCTCCAGAAACAATTACAAAACAAGTAATAAAATGACAATAAATACATATCTATTAACAATTACTTTGAATGTAAATGCACTAAATGCTCCAATCAAAAGATGTAGGGTGTCAGAATCGATTAAGAAACAAGACACACCTATATGCTGCCTACAAGAGACTCATTTTAGACCTGAAGACATCTCAAGATTGAAAGTGAGGGAATGGGGAAATATTTATCATGTAAATGGATGTCAAAAGAAAGCCAGAGCAGAAATATTTATATCAGACAAACTGGATTTTAAAACAAAGACTGTAACAGAAGATAAAGAAAGGGACAATCCAACAAGAAGATATAACATTTGTAAATATTTATGCCTCCAACATGGGAGCACCCAAATATATAAAAAAAAATTAATAACAAACATAAAGTAACTCACTGATAATAATACAGTAATATTAGGGGACTTTAATACCCCACTTCCATCAACAGACAGATCATCTAAGCAGAAAATCAACAAGGAAACAATGGCTTGAATGACACACTAACTAGATGGACTTAACAGATATTCAGAACATTCCATCCTAAAACAATCTTTTCAAGTGCACATGGAACATTCCCCAGAATAGATCATATATTAGGTCACAAAACAGGCCTCCACAAATACAAAAAGATTGAAGTCATACCATGCACCATTTTTAAAAAGATTTATTTATTTATTTTAGAGAGCAAGAGGGGGGGAGGGGCAAAGTGAGAGAGAGAGAGTCTTAAGCAGACTCCACACTAAGTGTGGACCCCAAAGTGGGGTTCAATCTCATGACCCTGAGATCATGACCTGAGCTGAAATCAAGAGCTGGCTGTCCAACTGACTAAGCCCCCTAGGCACCCTAACATGCACCGTTTCTGACCACAACACTATGAAACTAGAAATCAACCATAAGAAAAAATCTGGAAAGACCACAAATACATGGAAGTTAAACAACATGCTACTAAAAGATGAATGGGTCAACCAGGAAATCAAAGAAGAAATTAAAAAGAAATACATGGAAAGAAATGAAAATGAAAACATACAGTCCAAACCCTTTGGGATGCAGCAAAAGCAGTCCAAAGAGGGAAGTATATAGCAATATAGGCCTACCTCAAGAATCAAGAAAAATCTCAAATAAACAACTTAATTTTACACCTAAAGAAACTAGAAGAAGAACAACAAATGAAGATTAAGCCAGGAGAAGAAAGAAAGAAAAGAAAGAAAGAAAAGAAAGAAGAAAGAAAGAAAGAAAGAAAGAAAGAAAGAAAGAAAGAAAGAAAGAAAGAGAGAGAGAGAAAGAGAGAGAGAGAGAAAGAGAGAGAGAGAGAAAGAAAGAAATTGAAGAGGACACAAAGAAATATAAAAACATTCCAATGTCATGGATTGGAATATTTTAACAAACATTATTAAAATGTCTACACTTCCCAAAGCAATCTACACATTTAATGCAATCCCTATCAAAATATCATCAGCATTTTTCACAGAGCTAGAACAAACAATCCTAAAATTTGCATGAACTCACAAAAGACCCCAAAATAGCCAAAATTACCTTGAAAAAGAAAAGCAAAACTGGAGTCTTCATAATTCCAGACTTCAAGTTATATTACAAAGCTGTAGTGATCAAAACAGTATGATACTGGCACAAAAATAGACACATAGATCAATGGAGCAGAATAGAGTATCCAGAAAAAGCCACAACTCTATGGTCAATTAGTCTTCAACACAGCAGGAAAGAATATCCAATGAGAAAAAACAGTCTCTCCAACAAATGGTGTTGGGAAAACTGGTCAGCCACATGCAGAAGAATGAAACTGGCCCACTTTCTGTCACTATACACAAAAATAAATTCAAAATGGATGAAAGACCTAAATTTGAGACCTGAAACCATAAAAGTACTTTTAAAAAAAACCACAGGCAGTAATTTCTCTGAATTGACCAAAGCAACTTTTTTTCTGGATATGTCTCCTGAAGCAAGGGAAACAAAAGCAAAAATAAACAATTGGGACTACACCAAAATAAAAAGCTTCTGCACAGAGAAAGAAATAATCAACAAAACTAACAGGAAACCTATGGAATATGAGAAGAAATTTGCAAATGACATATCTGATAAAGGGTTAGTATCCAAAATATATAAAGAACTTATAAAACTCAACACACCAAAAATTAATAATCCAATTAAAAATGGGCAGAAGACATGAGAAGACATTTTTCCAAAGAAGACATCCAGATGCCAACAGACACATGAAAAGATGCTCAATATCACTCATCAACAGGGAAATGCAAATCAAAACCACAATGAGATATCATCTCACACTTGTCAGAATGGCTAAAATCAACAACACAGGAAACAACAGCTGTTGGCAGGGATGCAGAGAAAGGGAAACTGTCTAACACTGTTGATAGGAATGCAGCCACTGTGGAAAACAGTATGGAGTTTCCTCAAAAAGTTAAAAATAGAACTACCCTGGGATCCAGCAATCCCACTATGGGGTATTTACCCAAAGAATACAAAAATATTAATTCAAAGGGATACATGAACCCCAATGTTTATAGCAGCATTATCTATAATAACCAAATTATGAAAACAGCCCAAGTGTCCATTAACTGATGAATGGATAAAGGAGTGGTATATACATATATATATACATAGGTATATACATATATACCTATGTATATGGATGTACATATACGTATATGTGTGTGTGTATATATATATATACACATATGTATATGGATAGAGGCTAGAGAGTATTATGCTAAGCAAAATGAACAAATGAACAAAGGGGGAAAAAAGAGACAGAGAGGCAAACCAAGAAACAGACTCATAAACTATAGAGAATAAACTGATGGTTACCAGAAGGGAGGTGGGTGGAGGGATGGGTTAAATAGGAGATGGGTTTAAAGAGTGCGCTTGTAATGAATACCGGGTGTTGTATGGAAGTGTTGAATCACCATATTGTACATCTGAAACTAATATTATGCTATATGTTAACTAACTGGAATTTAAATAAAAACCTAAAAAAATGGAATGTGATTTGAAAAATTACATCACAAAAAGATTTTTAAAGAGAGTCAGTTTCTCTTTCTCTCTTTTCTCCTTTGCTCATTTGTTTTATTTCTTAAATCCCACACATGAGTGAAATCATAACGGTATTTGTCTTTCTCTGACTGACTTATTTCACTTACCATTCATTATACCTTCTAGTTCCAGCCATGTCATTGCAAATGGCAAGATTTCATTCTTCATTATGGCTGAGTAATATTCCATTGTATATACATATACCACACCTTCTTTATCCATCCATCCATTGATGGACACTTGGGCTGCTTCCATAACTGGGCTATTATAAATAATGCTACTATAAACATACAGGTACATGAATTCCTTTGAATTGGCATTTTTCTTTTCGGGGGTAAATACCCAGTAGTGTGTTTACTGGATCATAGGGTAGCTCTATTTTTAATTTTTTAATTTTTTGAGGAGCCTCCATCCTGTTTTCCACAGTGGCTGCACTGTTTGCATCCCCACTAACAGTACAAGAGGGTTCCCCTTCCTCCACATCCTCACCCAACACCTGTTGTTTCTTGTGTTGATTTTAGCCATTCTGACAGGGGTGAGGTGATATCTTATAGTGGTTTTGATATGCATTTCCCTGATGATAAGTGACGTTGAGCATCTTTTCATGTGTCTGTTGACATCTGGATGTCTTATTTGGGTAAATGTCTATTCATGTCCTCTGCAAATTTTTTAATTGGATTATTATTTTTTGGTGTGTTGAGTTTTATAAGTACTTTATATATTTTGGATGCTAACCCTTTATGGGATAAGTCATTTGCAAATATCTTTGATTTTTTTTATCTTCAGGAAGAATAAGACCTTATTAGACTTTAGGTTTAGTTATAGAAACATATAGGCAGTTAGGGTTCTGTAAACTTCAGTCTGTGACTATGAAAGTAATACACACAGGAAGGGAACAGCTATTCTAAACAAGGCTATATATCTTAGATATCCAGGTGCTTGGGTTCTTGCCCAAAAGTCTTGTTCCTTTAAATAACTGTTCCATTTCATTCCCTTTGCTAACATAAAGTCCTATGAATTTTCCATATATTGTGCTATGACTAAGACCTAACCAAAACCAACACACCCAAAAGAAAAATCAACACATTTGCTCTTTTTCTATACTGAAGCCATGCTTTGGAAATGTGGAATTTCCTCCCAAATGTTTCTATTAAGCCATTCCCACTCAAAAATTCCAATTTGTTTAAAAAATACATTTATAATAAGGGAAACCTCAATGTCCCTTATTATAATAATATACAAAAATGGACCATCAATACACTAAAAGGACTCAAAACCATGGTGAAATTACACAAACATTTTTGGTAGTCTGAATTTTAAATTTGACTTCAGTATATTTTTGTGAAATCAATCAAAAGAATAGGAAAACGTATCTTTAATTTTTTTCAGTCAATTTAGAATAATCACTAGGTCTCCAGTAGGTTTCAGTCCAATCTCTTATAGCAATGGTTTGCAGGAGACAGATTTTGGCATCTCCAACAAAGTCCAGTGGGAGCACTAGAGTGAGCCATAAAATGAGTGGGCCCCTAGATTATCTCTAGGCCTTTTCCAGCTGTCACATTCTTTGATTCTACTTCTTTTTTCATAAAACTTTTAGACTTATGGATTGACAAATGAATCCCTTAGAATTTTAATTTTTTTCTCCCAATAATATATGTTTTATTCAAAGTCCATTGGAGCTAATTTTATTCATCTTTCTAAAAGTTGATTCAGATTTTTTCTTTATATCTACACATATGGAGAGGGTGTTAATGCTGAGGAAATGTACCCTCCTATGTATCTTTTAATCTCAGATCAATTATCTCTCCCTTGTTGATTGCAAGTAATTGTATATCACTCAGTGAGGAAAAGTATTACCCCACAAAAAGAGAAAGTGAGCATGATTTTCCATTAGGAAGAGAACCAGTTATATCTCAGCAGAGATTGTTCAATACAAACTATTGCCCAATCCCTATATTCCCATACAGCTTTATTGGCAGATTCAAGGGTAGAATTGAGTTTGGGAGCAGTTAACAGTATTGATAGTTTGCTTTCAAACACAATTTTGCTATATATAAAGCTCAGAAACAATAGCAATCAATGTAATTGTGTAAAAAGTATGACAAGTTGGGAAGGAGTGCCACAAGATTAAAGAGAAGAAAGGGAGAACCAGGAAGAAAAATAAGATAATTTTAAAGGTCCCAGAAAAGAAATTTAACAGCATCTAAAGTCTGAATGGGGAAAGATATTCAGTTAACAGTAGAATATAATATAAAAATAAAAAGTAAACTGGGGCGCCTGGGTGGCTCAATAGGTTAAGCATCCAACTCTTGATTTCGGCTCAGGTCCTGCTATCAGGGTTGTGAGATCAAACTCTGCATTGGGCCCCATGCTGAGCATGAAACATGCTTAAGATTCTCCCCGGGCGCCTGGGTGGCTCAGTGGTTAAGCGTCTGCCTTTGGCTCAGGTCATGATCCCAGGGTCTTGGGATCGAGCCCGCATCCCGGCTCCCTGCTCCACGGGGAGCCTGCTTCTCCCTCTCCCACTCCCCCTGCTTGTGTTCCCTCTCTCGCTGTGTCTCTCTCTGTCAAATAAATAAAATCTTTAAAAAAAAAAAAAAGACGATTTCTCCCTCGCCCCTCCCCTGCTCCCTCTCACCTCCCCCACCCCCATCTCTCTCTTTCTTTCTCTCTGGAAAAAATAAAAAGTAAACAGAAAATAAAAAAGGATGGATTTGGAGAACTAAAAGTAAACAGTGGAAAATGAAAAGTTACTAGTCTGAGTGAAGAACTAGTACTCCAGAAAAATAAGGTGAAAATAATTCATATCACTGTGTTTATTCTCATCTTGGTGGTTTATTTAACCCATGACTATGTTGTTATAGGGTATTTAAGTATGTTGTTAATATACTCTTAAACTTCAGACAGGTAAATAAACAAGTGAACAGTCATTAGACTACATATATACATATACATTAATTAACTGAAGGTTAAGATAATTGAGGTGGAGCTAAAAACAATTCTTTAACTTTTCTCCAAAGTATTATTTTTCTTAGGTCCATTCAAAAAGAGTACGCACATTAGGGGCACCTGGGTGGCTTAGTTGGTTAAACATCTGCCTTCAGCTCAGGTCATGATCCTGGAGTCCTGGGATCGAGCCCCATATTGGGCTCCCTGCTCAGGAGGTAGTCTACTTCTCCCTCTCCCTCTGCCCCTCCCCGCTTATGTTCTCTCTCTCCTCACTCTCTCTCTCTCAATAAATAAATAAAATCTTTTTTTAAAAAAGAGTATTCACATTAAACACAAATTCTTATGCATATAATATCAAAGATTTGCCATCAGCATTTACAATTATAAAATATTTTTAAATGATAATCAAAAATTATGCCAAGATTCTTACAGCATTAAAACCCAGGTTATGGGGGGATGCCTGGGTGAATCAGTCGGTTGAGCGTCTGCCTTCAGTTGAGCGTCTGCCTTCGGCTCAGATCATGATCCCAGAGTCCTGGGATCAAGTCCGGCATCAGGCTCCCTGCTCCGCAGAGAGCCTGCTTCCCCCTCTGCTTCTCCCTCTGCCTGCCACTCCCCCTGCTTGTGCTCTTTCTCTCTCTCTCTGACAAATAAATTAAAATAAATAAATAAATAATAAATAAAACCCAGGTTATATTAAATATTTTGAAGAAAAGTTGAGAAGTATGACCAGAAATATCTTCAAAAGAGTATAATAAATTAATTTTTTCACTTTAATTTTTTTCTTAGGAAGTTCTTTCTCAAAGAGTGTTTAAATTTTGCTGTTACTGCTTAATTCATAAATAATTTACATTTAAATTCATCAATGTCTTTAAATCAATAAGGTAATTTGAGATAAGGGATGCTTTAATTTTTCGGGTTGTACAAAAGACCCATTTTCAAGCAAGACTCCTGCAGTCCAAGGCAGGTTGTCAGTGGATACTATTCAAATGCCTTTCTTTGCAAGAGGACTTTGATGGAATCCTGAACCAAACTAAAGGGCTATGTGAGCAAATTCAGTGCTGCAGATCTAGTTCGTAATGCTTTGTGGTCTTTCTTCAGAGAAGTAAGGAATAGCATTGTTTATTGGAAAGAACTTAGACATGTAGTGCAGCAACAGAGGAGGAGTGGAAAGGAGATGGCTTATCCTTGGTCATTTGTCTCCTATGAACCAGAGCTACAAGCGGGATGCCCATCTTTTGATTTTTAGAGCCCTGCTCTTTTCACTTCCCTGTGCTATTATTTTTCTTTACTTTCTCTAAGCCCAATTTTTTAAAAGTAGCTTTGGGGAAAAGTCTTAAATATTTAAATGCACGACATTAGGTGAAAGAAAGGCTAATTGCAGTTTTCCCTGTAAGGATTAGACACATGATTGCAAAACACATGCAGTATTGCACCTGCCTTACTAACAGCTTCTTTTTAAGGACACAGTGCAATTAAACTCATATTTCTGTCTGATAATCAGAACTCCTGAGCTATACCCCAAGTTTAGTTACTACCTCATTGTATGATCTTTCAATTAATATTTATTGAGCAAGCCGCTCTGGAGAAGCGCTGAGCTAATAGCAACAATGATTCTCACTTTTTGAGCAGTTATTGTATGCCAGGCACTGTTTTGAAAAATTTCCATGTATTAAATTATTTAACCTTCAAAACAATCCCACAAAGTTATATATATATATTTTTAAGATTTTATTTATCTATTTGAGAGAGAGTGAGCAAGAGAGAGAACAAGCAGGGGGGAGTAGCATAGGGAGAGGAAGAAGCAGGCTCCCCAGTGCGGGGCTCGATCCCAGGACCCTGGGATCATGACCTGAGCCGAAGGCAGATGCTTACCCGACTGAGCCACCCAGGCACCCCCAAAGTTATATTCTTAACTGGATTTTACAGATGAAAAAACAGACTCAGATAGGCCAAGTAACTTGCCTAAGGTCACAGGGTAAGTGGTAGGGCCAGTGTTCAAATTGAGACAGAACCCAGCTCAGTGAATATGATGAAGTCTGTCTCTGCAGAGCTCAGGGGGCTGAGAAACAATGTCAAACAATGGGGCTGATGTTTCCAGTTTCCAGGGGCTCTGCGTGTGTGTGTGTGTGTGTGTGTGTGTGTTCACTGTATTTAACCTTCTTTCTTTGTCAGCCTTGAGGGGATTTAAATTGTTGCAGTATGAATGCCAAAGGGAAAAGAACACATTAGCATTTAGAATGAATCTAATTTTTGTATTAGATTTTTCAATTACAAAATAAGCTTGAAAGGCAGGCACTATTCAGATATGATAGGAAAGGAAGAAAGCTATATTAAGTTCCAGGCCAGATGTCCAGACCAGAGTTTCATGTAAGGGGGATCAGGGCGGGGGGAGGGGACAACCAATCCACAAGAAATGGAGGAAAGTCCCCGTTCTAGCCCCAGGGATTGTGGGAATAAGATGGTCAAAAGAAGTAGTTGTATGTTTTATAGAATTTGGAAATGCTGGGGGCAGGAGAGTTTTGGAGCCTGGTTGTTCTGGGGTAAATCAGGGCAAAGCAGCACGTTCAGGCAGACGAAGGGCCTGGTTTGCTCTCCTGAGCCCCTCACGCACCTGGTGTGGTGGGGGTGCTAAGTAGAGAGGTCACCAACAGCAAGAGAGCTGGGGTGCAGCCCATGGAGCAGTGGGCAGGATGGGAGGCATGACAGGGACTTGGAGGAAGCCACAGCCAGCAGAGTAAGTCAGCAGGGAGAGGCCAGGAGGTCTTCCTGAGCCAAACAAGAGGGGAATGTGAGCTCAGCAGTAGCAGGCCCCAGCGCAAGGCGGGCCAGCACAGCCCCTGTGAGCTGGGAGACGAGCGGAGCAGCAAGTACTACGAGTACTGGAGGTCCTCACCTTCCCCCGTCCGAGGCAGGACATTCTCTCGCCCTCCAAAAACTCAGAGGCCAACCCCAAGGAGTTGGGTGGGGTTTGGAGAACTGCAAAGAAGAGTCTAAGCAATTTCAAAGACAGCGTTATCAATGGGCTATTTAAATTATTGGATCAAACCCAGTTTACAAAGCTGGAGTACATTTGGTGGCTTTATGTCCCAGAGCAAGAGGAGAAGAGGTGGCAGTTGTCGGTCAAGAGGAATTCCAGAAAATCCATAAACAAATTGAAGAAACTACACTTTATCTGCAAAACTGAGTTTTGGTAGTCCTCTTTTTTTCTTTTTCAATCCTGCTCTGCATATAAACAGTTAACTACAATTAAGTGTGGGAAGTTTTATAAAAGAATGATAAAAAGGCACTTACCATGTGTCAGACACTGTCCTAAGCACCCTGTTGACTACCTTACGGCTTACAACATTCCTATGAGTTGTTGCTATTTTTATCCCCATTTTGCAGATGAGGACACTGAGGCACAGAGAAGTAACTGGCTTAAGGTCGTCTATGAGTGGCAGAACTGGGATTGAACCCAGACGGTCTGGCTCATGAGTCTATGCTGTTAACCTCCATGTTATGCTTTGCATACACAAAGTGTGAAGAGAGTACAAAGATGATGTGAGGTACTCTGCCCATTTGCAGCGCAGTCTTCTCAGAGGAAAGGGCTGGGACTTGGCCTTGTGGGGAAGAAGGGAAGCAAAGAAGGTAAAAAACAGAGAAGGCAAAGGCACCAAATCCTAAAGCAACATGCATTCAAGGAAGAACAGTTAATTGGGAACGTTTCTCAGTCAGTTAGGTTCACTCACTAGCTAATTGATCATCCGCCTATGATTAAAATTCAAGCCTCAGCAGAGTAGCTAACAAATAGTCAACACCAGGAAAGTTAAATCTGAGGATGCCGTAAGTCTACGGTGTCCCACAGGCTGGACTACCCAGTGTGGAGGAGAGTGGCAGGAGAGGGTGCTGGAGCTCAGCAGTGGCTGGATCCTGAGCCCTCACCTTCCCAGCTCATGACAAGCTGAGAGCCTGAGGAGAAAAGGGAAGCAGAGAAGGAGTCTAGGAGCATGGACGTTCTCTCAACCTATGAAGCGTTCTGGATAATTTTTCTGGCTTAGAGTATTTCCCTACATGTTTATCGGCCATTTGTATTTCTTATTTTGTACATTTTTAGTATATGTATTTTGTCCTTTTTTAAAAATTGACTATTCATCTTCTTAAACACTTGGCTTTTTTATATACTTAGAATATTAATCGATACAGGTTGTGAACATTTTGCTTGGTTGTTCTTTACCTCTTAAACTTTTAGAAAGTGTTTTTTATGTAAAAGTTTTAAAATTTCATGTGGTCAAATCTATACATTTTCCTTTATGGTTTATTCATTTGTTTATATTACTAAAAAATTCTTTCTTACTCTAGTTCAGAAAAATAGTCCTATATTTTCTTAGATTGGCTTCTTGGTTCCATTACAACTTAGAGATTAGGAGCCCAGATTCTGAGTCCAAAGAAGGTGAAGCTAAATCCTTACTCTGCCGTTCTCTGGCTGTGAGAATTTTCCGTCCTTCTGTTTCCTCACTTACTGTGAGCCAGGCACTCAGAACTCCGACGAGAGAAATACTGTCCCGATTATGCTGATGGGAAAACTGGTATTTAGAGAGGCCGATTACTGGCATGGAGACATGCATTAAATGGGAACTGTAACCGAACACCGATTCACCTGTACTCTCACTCATTTCACTTATGTTACACCAATTCACACAAATCATTATCATTTTATTCCTTTACAACATTATAGGATATGTTTTGCTAGCATTTTTTTTTTTTGAGATGTTTGCAGCTATCACCAAAAGAAAGAATGTTGTGCTTTTTTTTTTTTTAAAGATTTTATTTATTTATCTGAGAGAGAGAATGGGAGACAGAGAGCATGAGAGGGGGAGGATCAGAGGGAGAAGCAGACTCCCCGCCGAGCAGGGAGCCCGATGTGGGACTCGATCCCGGGACTCCAGGATCATGTCCTGAGCCAAAGGCAGTCGCTTAACCAACTGAGCCACCCAGGCGCCCCAGAATGTTGTGCATTTTTACTTACAGATGCATTTCCTAACCTTGGTATTTAAACTACCTGGTGGCTCTGCCTGGTATTCAGAATCCATGGTGTCTTCCAAGGCCTCAGTTATCATACGTGGCCTCTTTCAAAGATACTACTAAATGCCTGGGCTTGGCAGACAGTCTCTCTAGTGGGACCTACAAAGGACAAGTGGTCCAGAGAGAGAATAGAAGAGATCTTCTGTTTGATTCATGACTCTTAGTAGGTTTCTCTGTGAGGAATGAGATAAATAAGCTATAAGTAGGCAACAGGAATATTCCACTCCCCCAGTGTTGCTTGAGGCAAGAACTGTCTGTAGATGGTGTGGGTTCAGTTCAGAGTCTTTTTCCTAGTTTTCATTTAATCTGATTAGAAACAGCTGGAGAATCAGAATGACTGCATAACTTCTCCCATGATGCAGAGGGAAAGAATGTTCACAGTGACATAACCACAAGTTACCATCCTGGCTTGATTCACACAGGAGAACAATTCGCATTGCTTAAATTACAAACCCCAAACTTCTTGTCCTTTCAGTGTTCATCTTTATGTCTGTTCAGATTAATAGTGTCCCCCTGCCGCTGTCACGCGTGCGAATTATGACATAATTAATGCTCTTTTTGTCTTTACAAAGGGTTTTTTTAAGTATTCCTATCAATATAAGATTCTTAACAATCAATAGTAATTATTTTCATTATCTAACCATGGACAGAGAGGGGCGAATTTTCTCTAGACGGATGGAAGACTCCGACGTTACCCTACCCTGAAGAAATGTGCTCCTGGGAGAGCAGAACCCGGTTCTGTTGCTAACAATTCAGCCTCAGGGCAATAGTGCCCCCATGGCCCCCCCATACCTCAAGCCTGGCTCCAGCCCCTTTCCTGGAGATCTTCTTTCCAGGCAGTGGCCCAACTCTGTCCTCAGATCCTTGACTGAGTCCAAGACTAGTTTCACCGAGAAGCCGGAGGATTTTTTGCTAACCTTTTCTATTCTTCATTGCATAATGTAGAAAATTAAATCAAAAATTTAAGTGTCAACCTCACAGAACCATTGGCAGAATAAACAGTACAACTTCTGTATCATGTTTTATTTTTTTTTTTTAAGATTTTATTTATCTATTTGAGAGAGAAAGAGAGAGAGTACAAGCAGGGGGAGAGGCAGAGGGAAAGAAGAAGCAGACTCCCTGCGGAGCAGGGAGCCCTGATATGGGGCTCGATCCCAGGGCCCTGGGACCACGACCTGAGCAGAAGGCAGATGCGTAACTAACTGAGCCACCCAGGCGCCCCTATATCTGTTTAAAATAAAACAAGTTGCCCAATGATGAAAACTAATACTACTTATTTTTGAAATGTGAAAATACAGAAAAGAAAGGAGACAAAAGAGAGAGAAAAGGTAATCCATAAGCTTACTACCTCCAAACAACCACTATTAACATTGTGTTGTGTTTATCCAGTATATAGCATTTTATTCTCTTTCTCTTTTCTCTATTCTCCCGCATCTCATCTACAGGTTGCCTACTTTATTTTTTATCACAAATAGGGCACAGAGGTGAAAAGGGAAATGGGTACAATGGGACCCACACTCCTGAAACATTGTTGGGGTTAATAATTCACCATGGCCTTGGATCTCCACATACCATGTCTTTCCAGCCCCCACTAGACCTAGAATATTTATCAGCTTACTTCTTTTTTTTTTTAAAGATTTTTATTTATTTTATTTAGAGAGAATGAATGCAAGTGAGAGAGAGCAAAAGCAGAGGGGCAGAGGGAGAGGGAGAAACAGGCTCCCTGATGAGCCAGGAGCCCTATGTGGGGCTTAATCTCAGGACACCAGAATCTAGCGGGACCTACAAAGGCAGGCACTTAACCGATTGAGCACCCAGGTGCCCCAAGATTTCATTTTTTTGATGGCTTCAGCTTACTTCTTAATGACCTACAACTATCTCAATAGAGGTTAGTGGATAACCATCTGCAAGCAGGGATGGGATAAAGGGTGGAAGCATGTGGACAGAATACAGAAGGACCAATTTTTCCATGGCTACTTGGTCCCTGCCCTACAAATTCTAGGTGCTGCATCTAACCCTACCTCCCACCCCTCCAATGACTCTTATTTGTCATATCCAGATAGTTTTAAAATTCTTTTTCTCCTGGCATGGCAGAGACAGTTAAGGCTCATCAAACATTCCATTCTCTCATCAACAATTCTAGCTCTTCTTCAGTTAGGCAAGGCTGTGTGATTAATTTTCTCTTCCCTTGCTGACGAGGAGGACTTGTGCTCTATCCAGATGGTGCAGCTCCAAGATGGAATATTGAGGGATTATGTGTTATAAAACCCTGCTGACCCATGTGGGACACATTGTGTGGGAGAGAAAAATAAATGTGTTTTAAGTCCTTAAAATTTGGGGTTTATTATTGTAGCACAATCTAGCACATTCTCACTAAAACAACTGGAGTCTTAGTTGACAATATACTTTGATGTTTCTATATACTTAAAATAAGGATTTGATCATAGTATTTCCTTCTTTTT
Source organism: Mirounga angustirostris (assembly GCF_029215605.1). Classification (NCBI taxonomy): domain Eukaryota; kingdom Metazoa; phylum Chordata; class Mammalia; order Carnivora; family Phocidae; genus Mirounga; species Mirounga angustirostris. Next base: position 162,337,880 of record NW_026991710.1, read on the forward strand.
TTAAGATTTAATTTTTTAAGAGAGAGAGAGTGAGTGAGAGAGAGAACACAGACAGAGGGAGAGAGAGAATCAGGTTCCCCAATGAGCAGGGAACCCGATGTGGGGCTTGATCCCAGGACCCTGGGATCACGACCCAAGCTGAAGGCAGACGCTTAACTAACTGAGCCACCCAGGTGCCCCAGTGTTTCCTTCTTTAAAAATTATCAGGGTCTCAGGGCGCTTGGGTGGCTCAGTCGTTAAGCAACTGCTTTCGGCTCAGGTCATGATCCCAGGGTCCTGGGATCGAGCCCCGTATTGGGCTCCCTGCTCAGGGGGAAGCCTGCTTCTCCCTCTCCCACTCCCCCTGCTTGTGTTCCCTCTCTCGCTGTCTCTCTCTCTCTGTCAAATGAATAAATAAATTAAATATTTGAAAAAAAAATTACCAGGGTCTAATCATTACCTAAAAGATTATCTGGCCAACCTATCCTTGGGGGCTGATCTCCTGGTGTTACGCCCCTTAACCTACATCCTAAATTGTAGCCACACTAATTCCTACACCATTCCTCAAGATGCCTTTTCCTGACTATCCCAGTCCTTTAAATGTTATCAGATCTTTGTTCATGCTGTTTTCTTTGCTTAGCTGGCTCTTGTGTTTCTCTATCTGGTATATTGTTACATATCCTATAAGACCCAGCTCAAATATATCTGTGAAGTTGAACCCAACTCCACAAAGCATGGTCAGTTCCTTCTTCCAAATTGCTACAGTGCTTGGTGAAATCTCTCCTTTAGAAGGTTTCCTACCACATGATTTATTTACATGCCCACTTTTCCAACAAGATGGTTTTCTTAAAGGTGGTGGCATAAGATATTCTTTTCTAGCACAATGGCAGCTAGATAGATATGAATATGTATTCTCTGTAGAACCTACAGTTGTGGCCACAAGGGTGGTTTAGGAGCAGCATTAGCTCCTGTAAGGTTTTTTTTTTTTGTCAGTCTACCCTCCCTAATCACTGGTATATAAAACTGAATTTCTCAAGCCCATTGTTATGGAAAGCAGCTTTAAGATAAGTCCTTTGCCTACTCTTCTTCCCCTAACCAGACGTTATCCCTGAATCTCTCCTACATCAAAATTTTAGAGCCAATACTTAGTACCACTATAACAACATCTATCCATAATAGATGCTTACCAAAAATGTGCTGATAATAAAAAGAAAAATAGCTAATGGTTATAGAGCACTCACTGTGTGTTAGGCAATAAACTAAATATTTATATGCACTGTTGTATTGATTATGCTCAGGTTGCTGTGGCTGGTAAGTGGCAGAGCTAGATTTAAACCCAAGTTCTAGAGACTATGGATTCTGAGAAACAAACTGAAGGTTTTAGAGGGGAGGGTAAGGGGGGATGGGTTAGCCCGGTTATGGGTATTAAGGAGGGTACATACTGCACGGAGCACAGGGTGTTATACGAAAACAATGAATCGTGGATCAGCACATCAAAAACTAATGATGTATTGTATGGTGACTAACATAACATAATAAAATAAAATTTAAAAAATTTAATTATAAACATATGAATATATATAATAAATAATTGGTTTGTGTGGGGAAAAAAAATAAACCCAAGTTCTCCATCTTCACAGTCTTTGTATTCATTAATTAAGTAGCACTCGGAGTTGATTCTTATTATCCCAAACAATAGCACGTAAGCATGAAAATCACCTCCTGGGAAAAATTCTATTCAGGAGTCAGGTCTTTATGGATGGTGTGATGGGCCCCAAATACACAATTGTCTGTAACAGACACATTTGCCATTTTCAAATGGTCACACTGGTGTCGGCATGTTGTGTTTTACGGCTCTCGCTGGTATGGCACGGTCGTTAAAGCTTTGCTGTCTACAGAACTAGATCTGGTCTCAGCTCTGCTGCTTACCAGTCAAGTTGTTAAGAGTTAGTTGGACAGTTAGGTAGTCAGGGCCAGAGTCCTCAACAAGAAAATTTGGAGTCAGGACAGCTAAAATAAAACAGCACTGACACATGTTTTGCAGCTTAGACAGGACCACACTAGCATTCTGCTTTGCACCTTTGCAGAACTGATTCCTGCAAAACATCCTAAAATAAGATAATTAACCACAATGCATTTGTCACAATCACAGGCAAGGGGCAATTAAGACATAAGCCCCCAGATGTCAGCAAAGAAGACCATCCACACGTAGACATTAACCTAATAAGTAGATAGATAGGTGACCAAAGCCCTGATTGGTACAACTCAGTACACCCTGATTGCTGAAGGTAGTTCCACAAAAGAGCTCATAAAAACCCCTAAACTTAGGAACTCCTAGGGCAACCCTCTCGGGTCCCCTCCTTCTCCAGGAGTCTTCATCTGGTCTACCTCTTCATTCTTCAAAGCAGCATGACCAAGAACCATGGGCACTAAAGGCAGAGAATTCCTGCAACAAAGTGACCCTTGCAAGTTATTTAACCTCTCTTCCCCCACCCCCGCCATTTCCTCCGTAGAAAATGGGGGCAAATACTAGACTTACCTTATATGGTGGTGTAAGGATTGTGTGAGATGATGCACATTAGAGACCTAACAAGGGACCTAGTGCTCACTACTGCTCACTATTTTTCTTATGCATTATCATTACTATAGGAGAAAGTGTGCGGGTATTAAAATGTTCTCCTCTCATTAATAGGGTCAGCTAGAATGAGGGCCATCCGTGAGCTATCTGTGAGCCCAACATTCCCCTCAGTGCACTGAGAACTGGGCAGCACTCAGCAGAGGCACTGTCAAATTAGGTGTCCAGACCCAAGTCAATTCTTGGCTGTGCAAACAGCAGGGCCTCTCAGAGCCTTTTGACTCCATCTCTGGACAATGCAAATAATGATGTGTCATGCTATATAGATTTCTGACTTAACTTTAAAATCAATGTATAAAGAAAATAGAGGTGGAAGTTGTTTGGTTATGTGAAATTTGTGATTTAAAAAAAGACGTATGGGGGGCCTGGGTGGTTCGGTTGGTTGGGTGTCTGACTCTTGGTTTGGGCTGGGGTCACAATCTCATGGGTCATGTGGGCTGGAGAATCTTAAAGAATCTCTCCCTCTGCCCCCTCCTCCACCCACCCCCACCCCCATGTGCACTTTCTCTCTCTCCCTCTCAAATAAATAAATCTTTAAAAAACAAATAAATAAAATAAAAAGATGTATAATCATGTGTAGTCTACTAAGGAAAATAAACCATGAATTTTAAGAATGAAAGCTGTGTGAGAAATGAGCTAAGTATTTTCTGTGATAAATTAGTATAATTATTCTGTCAATGATTTTTTAAAAAAGCTTAAAATGTTCATTTGTTCATTCATTCAACATTTTATTTACCATGACCCAGTAACTGTGTGAGTCACTTTCACATATTGTCTCATTTAATCTCATTCAATATGCCCACTAATCCCACGAAATGGTCAACTGTAGAGAGCAAAATGGAGTCTCTCACGTCAAGCAGGAGCCTGCGTCAAGGTCCGGCAGCTACGAGGTATCGCCCGGACCCACGTCAGCCGACACCCCACAACTGATCACGAAGAACCAGAGGAGGTCTGCAGAGACCCCAAACGGAGTAAATCCCTTTAAGAAGGGAAGGATTTGGGCAGCGAACTGGCGGACTCTTCAGACCTGGCCCCTCGGTCTCGCCACTCGAGAAAGGCAATGGCCACGGAAGGCTCTGCCCCGCTGATCCCCGGGGTCTCCGAGCAGAACCGAGGTCTTCGCCGCCAGAACACCAGAAGCCGAGTGCGGAGAGCTGACCCGGACCAGGCCGAGGCCTTGGCTCAACCACACGCCCACAGCCTGACTGAGTTTGGTTCGTTCACTTCCTGCACCTTCTGTTACCTTGTTCGGTGTGTGGCTTGTCTTCTCTCCTGCTCTGGGTGCTGTGTAAGAAGCCAGGTTTAATCACATGGTGAACCGAGCCTGGAATCCCGAACCTGCTTTCTAATTGTGATTTAACTTTGCTTTAGGACTGAATAAAGCTGACACTGTGGAAAGACACAACTCGTGTGTGTGCCTTCATAGCGTGCTCGTGAGAGCAATCTCTTCTCATTTTACAGAGGAAGAACTGAGGCTAGGCAGTTACCCACCTTTACAAAAGTTATACAGCCAAAGGCAGAACTAATGCCTATAGTTTTTAATGTTTTTATCAGTACTTAAGCATGAGGGTGCTCCAAAGTTATTCACGCCTCTCCCTACAGACATGCAGTCAGTAAGTGAAGAGCTCAAAGCAACAGACAGTTAATCTAGGTTGCCTTTCAAGCTATTTGAGCCCTCAATCACACCTAAACCTTGCACTCCTTAGGCAGAAACTAAAGGGTTTAGGAGGAGACAATCAGCTTTCCATTACTTGGAGGATGTTCATTCAGCTTGAGATTCACTTCATATGCTTTTACTCTCTCTTCCTTTAGAAGAATTTTCCTGCTTAAAAGTTACATCTATGAGAGAGAAAAGGTAAGAAGGAGTAAACTCCATGCATTCAATTTTTCAGAAGAAGAGCTCCAGGAAACAAAAAGTCAGAGGGAAATAAGAGTTGTACTAGTTCAAATGGAATTTAGAAATACTGAATGACATAGGCGGTCTCTGCTCCTGTGCCATAATGTATTTCTAGAAACCACAGTGTAAGAGCCATCTTCAGAAAGCCCTCTCAGCAGCTGCTGTTGCACTGGCTTCCATCTGGCCAGCGGGCAATCTTTATTTTCCCAGGCCATTTTTGCTGAAAGACACTGTGGTAATAGTAAGAAAACTCTTGACTTTTTAGGCAATGCTACAATTGGGGATAAAGTAATCAAGGTGTAAGAGTAATGTTTGTTTTTGATTCCTCAAACCTCCCGTACCATTTTTGGAATACCATTCTTTCTGACAGGGACATTATGGCAGTGTGGCACGCGGAGGCTTTGAAACAACACAAATTCTGATTCCACTCCCTACTGTGTGATGTCAGGCAAACTGTCCACCTTTCTCAGCTCTACTGGTGTTACCTGTAAATTCAGGATAATAATGCCTAACTGTAGATTGTTCTGAGGCTCCACGTTGTCATATTTATAAAAAGTTCCGGGGCCCTGGCATACCCTCATTGGCATTCAAGAAGGTTAATCATAACATTCCCCCAGGGTCCCCTTCTATCACCCTTGATCCTTGCGTGTCTCCTCCATAGCCTGTAAGCTTTGCCCAAGCTAGCCCTCTGAGGTCCTGTGGCTCAACTGCTTGGTCACCAGCTCTCACTCGTGGCCCAACTGTTGCAGTACTTGCCTGGTTACTCTTCTGAGGGCCCTACTGATCTGCACTTCTAAATGTTTATCACCTGGGAGGAGTTCAGTCCCAGAAGTTAGCCTTATCTGATCTAGACCTGCAGTTAACTTTAGCTTGTTCCTAGCTTGCACCCCTGTCGCAAGGCTTGAACACTTTATAATAGACAAACTATTTAATTGTATTCAGACCCTTTAAAGAAAAATCTGAGTTGTCATATGTGTTTAAAACACACCAACAACAATATCTGCACTGTCCAATTTGGTAACCACTAGCCACACGTGGCTATGGAACACTTGAAGTGTGGCTAGTCACATGGGTGCTGTGACATAAAGTACACATGAGATTTCAAAGTTTAGCACACAAAATTTTTTTTAATGTTTAAATATATTTTTATTGATTGCATATTAAGATACATTGGGTTTAATAAAATATATCATTAAAATATATTTCAACTATTTCTTTTTACTTGTTTACATGTGATTACTAGAAAATTTTAATATGGCTCACATTATATTCCTATTGGGTAGCACTGTACTAGACAAGCCTGAAAAGCAAACTTATTAACTATTGTGGAAATACTACAGTAACCAACAACTTCAGTACTATTGGGGCAGCTTTGCCTCTAAAGTGATTAGGGGATGAGCTGTGTATGTCATATGCCCTATGCAATTATTAATATTTGAAAGGGTGTTTGCTGCCCTTTGTAGTTGTCTTTCATATATTGTCATATGATGACCACAGATAAATGGTTTTCATCTGGTAAAAAAGTTAAAATCATGCATAGATTTTTCTGTTATAAGACTAATGCACAATAATCATCAACTGATAAAACATTTGTCATATCCTATGAAGAATTTACAATTATGGAGTGGTATTTCTTTCCTGGTTTATTTATTTGATTGCCTAACTCATTTTGTAAAGGATTTCCAGTTATTTAGATTAATGTAATGTAAACTATTTTGCATAAGCAAGTCACTTTTTAAAAATTATCAGTTGATCACACAAAAATGCATCAAATTCAATAATCAGCTTAATGATTCCCATGAAAGTTCCAGTATTTGAAGAAAACCACTTCTCATTGCAACATCAGGATAATTTTTCATCTAAAAAAATAAACAAAATGGGCCAGTGAAGAAATCAAAGAGGAAATTGAAAAATACATGGTGTCAAATGAAAATGAAAACACTATGGTCCAAAATCTTTGGGACACAGCAAAAGCAGTTCTAAGAAAAAAGTTTATTTTTTTTAATTTTTTAATTATTATATATAAATAATTATATAATATTTAATTATTATATTAATTTTTTTAATTTTTAATTATTTTTAAAAGATTGTATTTATATTTCAACAGAGAGAGAGGGGACACAAGCAGGGGGAGTGGGAGAGGGAGAAGCAGGTTTCCCACGGAGCAGGGAGCCCGATGTGGGACTCGATCCCAAGACCCTGGGATCATGACCTGAGCTGAAGGCAGACGCTTAATGACTGAGCCATCCAGGTGCCCAAGAAAAATCTTAAATAAGCAACCTAACCCCACACATAAAGGAGCAAGAAAAAGGAAACAAACAAAGGTCAAAACTGGTAGAAAAAGGGAAATAATAAAAGATTAGAGCAGAAATGAAATAGAAATTAAAATAGTAATAGAAAAGATCAATGAAACCAAGATCTTTTTTATATTTTTTTAATCTTTGAAAAGATAAACAAAGATGATAAACCTTTAGCCAGACTCATCAAGAAAAAAAGAGAGAGGGGCATCTGGGTCCTGGGATTGAGCCCCACATTGGGCTCTCTGCTCAGAGGGAGCCTGCTTCTCCCTCTCCCTCTGCTGCTCCCCCTGCTTGTGCTCTCTCACTCTCTCACTCTCTATGTCAAATAAATAAATAAAATCTTTTAAAAAAAGAAAAAAAGAGAGAACACTCAAATAAAAAATAAATAAATAATCAGAAATGAAGAAGGAGAACTAATAACCAACATCACAGAAATACAAATAGCTATAAGAAAATATTATGAAAATTATATGCCAATAAATTGGACAATCTAGAAGAAATGGATAAATTCCTAGAAACATCCAAAACTGAATCAGGAAGAAATAGAAAATTTGAACAGATTACTAGTAATAAAATTGAATTGGTAATCAAAAACTCCCCAAAAAACAAATATCCAGGACCAGATGGCTTCACAAGTGAATTCTACCAAACATTTTTTAAAAAGTTAATGCATATTCTCAGACTATTCCAAAAAATAGAAGAGGAAGAAAAAGTTCCAAATCCATTCACCAAGGCCAAGCATTACCCTGATACCAAAACCAGACAAAGACATTACAAAAATAGGACACTACAAGCCAACATCTCTGATGAACAGAAATACAAAATTCTCAACAAAATAGTACCAAACCAAATTCAACAATATATTAAAGGGTCATTCATATGATCAAGTGGGATTTATTCCAAGGATATAAGGATGGTTCAATATTCACAAATCAATCAATGTGATGTCACATTAACAAGAGGAAGGATAAAAAACATATGCTTGTCTCAATAGATAAAAAGCATTTGATAAAATACAACATATGTTCATGATAAAAACTCTCAACAAAGTGGGTTCAAAGGTAACATACCTCAACAAAATAAAGGTCATTTATAGAAAAACCCACAATTAACATCATACTTAATGGTAAAAAACTGAAAGCTTTTCTTCTAAGATAAGGAATAAAATAAGGCTGTCCACTCTCACCACTTTTCTTCAGCCCAAGTAGTGGAAGTCCTAGCTGCAGCAATCAGTCAAGAAAAAAGACATAAAAGACATCCAAATTGGTAAGGAAGAAGTAAAACTGTCACTATTTGCAGATGACATATTATATGTAGAAAACTTTAAAGACTCCACCAAAAAATTTTAGAACTAATAAATGAATTTAGTTGCAAGATAAAAAATTAATCTACAGAAACTGGTTGCATTTCTGTACACTAATAATGAAGTAGCAGAAGGAGATTTTAAGAAAACAACCCCATTTACAATTGCACCATAAAGACTAAGATACTTCAGAATAAATTTAACTAAGGAGGTGAAAGACCTATACTCTGAAAACTATAAGGCATTAGTGAAAGTTCTTGAAGAAGATACAAACAAATAAAAATGTATACGATGCTCATGGATTGAGAGAATTAATGTTGTTAAAATGTCCATGCTACCCAAAGCAATCCACATATTCAATGCAATCCCCATCAAAATACCAATAGCATTTTTCACAGAACTATAACAAAATAATCCTAAAATGTATATGGAACCACAAAAGACCCTAAATAGCCAAAGCAATCTTCAGAAAGAAGAACAAAGTTGGCTGTTTCACAATTCTGGACTTTAAGTTATATTACAAAGCTGTAGTAATCAAAACAGTATGGTACTGGCACAAAAAACAAAGAGATCACTAGAACAGGATAAGACCCAGAAATAAACCTATGTCAATTAATCTAGGAGGCAAGAATATATAATGGAGAAAAGACAGTCTTTTCAATAAATGATGTCAGGAAAATTGGACAGCTACATGTAAAAGAATGAAACTGAATAACTTTTTCACACCATACACAAAAATAAATTCAAAATTGATTGAGGACCTAAATGTAATACCTGAAACCATAAAAGTCCTAAAAGAAAACATAGGCAATAATGTTCTGAACATTGGCCTTAATAACATATTTATGGATCTGTCTCCTCAGGCAAATGAAACAAAAGTAAAAATAAACCCTTGGAACTAAACAAAATAAAAAGCTTTTAAACACCAAAGGAAACCATCAACAAAATAAGACAACCTACCAAGTGGGAAAAGATATTTACAAATGATATATCCGATAAGGCATTAATATCCAAAATATATAAAGAACTTACACAACTCAACACCAAAATCCAAACGATTAGATCAAAAAATGGGCAAAAGACCTGAATAGACATTTTTCCAAAGAAGACACACAGATGGCCAACAGACACAGGAAGAGATGCTCAACATCATTCAGCATCAGGGAAATACAAATCAAAGCCACTATGAGAAATCACCTTACACTAGTCAGAATGGCTATTATCAAAAAGACAAGGAATAACAAGTGTTGGTGAAGATGTGGGGGAAAAAGGGAATGCTCATGCACTGTTGGTGGGGGTGTAAATTGGTGCAACCACTCTGGAAAGCAGTATGGAGTTTCCTCAAAAAAATTAAAAATAGGGGCGCCTGGGTGGCTCAGTCAGTTCAGCATCTGCTTTCAGCTCAGGTCACCATCCCAGGGTCCTGGGATCAAGCCCCGCATCAGGCTCCCTGCTCAGTGGGGAGCCTGCTTCTCCCTCTCCCTCTGCTGCTCCCCCTGCTTGTGCTCTCTTGCTCTCTCTGTCAAATTAATTAATTAATTAAAAATTAAAATACCATATGATCCAGTAATTCTACTACTGGGTATTTACCCAAAGAAAATGAAAACATTAGTTTGAAAAGATATGTGTACCCCTGTTTACTGCAGTATTATTTACAATATCCCAGATATGGAAGCAACCCAAGTGTCCATTGATAGATTAATGGATGAAGAAGATGTGGTATAGATATGCAGTGGAATATTACTCAACCATAAAAAAGCATGAGAGCTTGCCATTTGTGGTTTTATGGAACAACCTACAGGGTATAATGCTAAGTGAAATAAGTTAGAAAAAGACAAATACCATGTGACTGCACTTATATGTAGGATCTAAAAAACAAAATAAATGAGCAAATAAATGAACAAAAAAACCAAACTCAAATACAGAGAACAAACTGGTGATTGCCAGAGGGGAGGTAGGTGGTGGGATGCGAAAAATAGATAAAGCGGACTAAGAGGTACAACTTTCAGTTATAAAATACATAGGGAATATATTTAATAATGTTGTAATAATGTTGTATGATGACAGATGGCAACTACACTTAACGGTGAGCAATGAATAATGTATAGAATCATCAAATCAGTATGTTGTACATCTGAAACAAATATAACATAGTGTGTCAATTATACTTAAATACTATTAAAAAATACACACAACTCTTTTTAGCAATCAAAAATATACTACTTCTTTGTTCTTTGAGACATAGTACATTTTTATTTGATCAATATGTGATCCAAGTAAACATAGCCTTCTAGTGCTCTGTAGAATCTTTATGACTTTTGAAGGTTCTCAAAATAGTCATCCAGTCTAAAAACTAACCTGATATAAGAAATGTCTGCTTCTGATAATAGTTCATAAACAAAATGATACATACAGTTTTGGAATAGGCCAGTCAGAATCTCAGGACAGTTCGATCACTGAAAGTTTTTTCCAGAGTGTCTATTTTCAAAACATCTTTTGTGTGTGTGTGCACTTGTGTGTTGTTTGATTTTCTGTAAATATTATTGGGGCAATTATTTTGAGAAAAAAAGAAAACTATATATTCATTAAATGGTGTCAAATAAAATTATTGCTCGTTGTAACAAGCTCAAAAGAGAGGTCAAGTCAGCCAATTCATCAAAATGAAGCTATTAGCCTTATGTACTATTTGACTACACAAATTGTTTTACTTTCATTCTTATATTACTCCTCCTGCATTTTTTTGTCCATTGAAAGAGAGTCCTGATCTTCATGATCTTTTAAAATTCTTCTATGTCAGGGCTCCTGGGTGGCTCAGTCAGTTAAGCATCAGACTCTTGATTTAGGCTCAGGTCATGAACTCAGGGTGGTGAGACTGAGCCCCACATTGAGCTCCGCACTGGGCGTGGAGCTTGCTTAAGATTCTCTCTCTCCCTCGCCCTCTGCCCCTACCCCCTGCCTGCTTTGTTTCTCTCTAAAAAAAAAAAAAAATTAAATAAAAAATTTTTTTTTTTTAAATTTTCTATGTCATTTTCATTATCCTTATTTTCTGGGCTTTGTCAACTCATCTTATCCTTTATGAGTTTTAACCATTAGTATTTTTTGTTTCCTTATTTTTTTAGTTTCTATTATGACATACAGGAGAGTTTTTGACATTTGAAGCTCTGTCAGTCTTTTAGCTTACCAATTTGGGCTTCCACTAGACTACTTCTTTCTTATTGTATTTGAATTTTAGCATGAACAATAAATATGAAGAAATACATCAAATTAATTTGAAACTGAGGCATACATAGAGCAATTCAAAGGCAATTTTAAATGTTTTTGATGCTGCATTGTTGTGTTAGCTGCATTGCCATTTAATCAAATCATTCTGCTCTGAGCATCCATACACTGAGTTTTGGATGATGAGTTCAGGGGTTTTGTCCCTGGATTGCTAGTGTCAGTAATTATTTGGCACATCATTTCCTCTGGAGCCACCAGATTTCGTTAGGAGAAGATAGAGTAAGATACTCTCCATGGGGCAATATGTTAAGATGCATAAAGCACATAACTTCACACACAGACATTTCCTCTGTATCTAGTGCTGGTATAAGTTTGTGCTCTTCATGCACAAGAAGCCCCACTGATTCATTCCACTGATTTCTGTCAACAAATAAAAATATTATACAGAAATTTTATTATTTTTATACATTAGATTATTGAGTCTCTTCCGGGGTGAAGATCACCTCCATTTTGACTAGATATTATTGACAATAGAATCCTTTACCTATCTTTTTAAATATCTGATAATAGAAGAATTTTCCACAGACCAGGTTGTGTCTCCCTGTTTATTTATTTTTTTATTTTTTTAAAGATTTTATTTATTTATTTGAGAGAGAGAGAATGAGAGAGAGCACATGAGAGGGTGGAGGGTCAGAGGGAGAAGCAGACTCCCTGCTGAGCAGGGAGCCCGACGCGGGACTCGATCCCGGGGCTCCAGCATCATGACCTGAGCCGAAGGCAGTCGCCCAACCAACTGAGCCACCCAGGCGCCCTGTCTCCCTGTTTAAATCCTCACTTCTCCTCCACTGTCCCGCGTACCGGTGCAGGGGTCACAGGGCCCGTCATTATCACAGTATGACCTCTGGCCCTGTACAATCACATCCTAGCAGGCATAGAGGTATGAGGGTGCAGGCCCCCCACATGGGACAGCTCATGGTCGCTAAACCCTGCACAAAAGGTACTGTAAGCCTCATGGATATATCCCACTAACCCAGCTAAATGTATCCCCAGTGAACTTCCCATTAGATGGAGCCTCAAAACTTCATGGGCTCTCTTAACACTCAATATGAGAAAAAGAAGGACAGAGTAAAGTGGACAGAGACAGAAATCTTGACCAACAGTGTTTAAAACATCTTTTCTTGGGGCCCCTGGGTGGCACACTCAGTTAAGTGTCTGACTCTTGGTTTCGGCTCAGGTTGTGATCTCAAGATCTTGATCTCAGGGTCATGCATCAGATTCTGTGCTCAGCCCACAGACTGCTTAAGATTATCTTCTCCCTCTGTCCCCCCTCCTCCCAAGGCTCTCGCTTTCTCTCTCTCTCTCTCTCTCAAATAAATAAATAAATCTTTAAAAATAAAATCTCTTTTCTTTTCCTTTTTGGAGGTATATTTTAAAAGAACATCTGACAATGTGAACACATTGCTAAGACCTCTCCTGGGGTTCTTGGAAGTGGTCCCTAGAAGCCAGGGGCCCTAAAGCATAAGCCTTATTAGCATCACTATAAATCAGCCTCTACTCTTATGTCAGCCTTGAGCCAGTGTTCCAGGACATGGACAGGTACCTCAATTCTCTGGTTAAGAGAATTGCTCATCCACTGTGCTCTTTATCCAGATGTGAGAACCATTTGCCTCCCTTTTATTCAGAAGCATTAATCAGATTGGAGAAGCCCTGTTAATCACATACTTTAGTGGTCTCAGTTTCTCCCTGATGGTCTGCTGCATCTTAATGCAAACATGTCTCCTCTTGGCTTGTTCTGATAACTCAGGCTTCCTCAACTAAGCTCCTTACTTCTGGTCTTCTCTGGTCCTCGCTGTGAGTTATGGAAGAAACTATCTTTGAAAGACTGAAGAATATGAAAAGTTAGACACAAGTTTTATCAGACAAAAGTCAAAGAACCTACACAACTTTGCATCATGACAACAAGAGAAAAAAGTTCCCAAGTATATGATGTTATTTATCATAATGTAGATAACTTGGAAATGATTCTGAGAAATGCATCAAACATCAGAGTACATGATGTAATGCAAAACCAAAAGAATTTTTAACCCAGTTGTGACATTTGGGAATGGATGTGATAGCTACGTTCTAATAATTGCTGTGCGTATTTACAAGGAAAAGGATGAAAAACTTAGCTTGGTAGAAAGCAATCTAAGTTAAATCAAATGAATTAAATTAAGTAAAAGATAATTAGGGCCAAATGTTGTGAAACTCCATTAGGTTATGGAAATCTCTCAGAGGAGACACAAGTAATATTATTACTCAGCACAGAGAAAACAATATTATCACTGAATGTGTTATGAGTAACTGCACTGTGTTTCTTCCAGGGGACTAACGGGATGTCCAGACACATGTTTACTATTTCTCTTCTCCACATGCCATGATTCTATGGTAACTGCATCTTTGTTTACATAGTGCTAAATTATGAGAACAAATGTCTTCACTAACGTAATGCTTAAATACAAAGACTGGTGCCTAAAGAGTTCAATTACTTAAAGCCCTAATTAAAATGTGGTATTCTGGGGCGCCTGGGTGGCTCAGTCGTTAAGCGTCTGCCTTCGGCTCAGGTCATGATCCCAGCGTCCTCGGATCGAGCCCCACGTCGGGCTCCCCGCTCTGCGGGAAGCCTGCTTCTCCCTCTCCCACTCCCCCTGCTGTGTTCCTGCTCTCACTATGTCTCTCTCTGTCAAATAAATAAATAAAATCTTAAAAAAAAAAAAAAGTTTTAAAATGTGGTATTCTCATACAATAACTGAATTTTCCATGCAAACCAATTAATTTTGATGTTATCCAATGAAGAATGTCAAACTGGAAAGAAAGAGGAGAGCAGGGATGGCAAATAAGTTTCATCTAGCAAGCCTACTCTAATTTGTTAGTGTGTTTGCCTGAAGCTCTGAGTTGAGAAGGTTTTAGGAAAATAATATGATCCATTAATGATGTCTGCTATGGCATAAAAGAAGGTAGTGACCATTTGTCTGCCATTTGCCAAGCTCTCAGATTCCAGCTAAGAGATACCCCTGGCGGTGTGGACATCCTGTACCAGGGTTCTGGAGCTCAGATTGTTCTCCCTTTGAAGTTTATCTGCAGCCACAAAAAGACTAGGAACCCATGTTTTAGGCCCCACTACCTTAGGTTCTGGAGCTCATGGGTATACTACTGAGCTATACCCCCTAAGGGAAAGTCCTTAGGAATCTTTTTGCACAACTATATCATTTTAACTATGAAGAAGCTGAGGCCAGAGAAGCTATTTCACCATAAGACATAGGACAACTTAGAGGCAGGGTCGTGACCAGAACCCACACTCCCTGACTCCCAGACCTGTGACCTGAAGTTCTTTGGGAGTGGAAGGCCCCTTGCCTACTCCCAGCCTACAGCACTGATCTCAGGTCCTGGGTGGCCATATCAGATTACTCTTAAAGCTGTGAGGGACTTGTCAATTTCTGGGCTGTTGGCCGTCTTCCTTCCTGGGTTCTGTTCCTGTTCCATTTTGGTGTCACAGGTTTGACCTCTTGTTCTTCAGGATCCAGTCACTCACTGTGCACTTTAATTCAGAAGATGTCAATAATTGTGGCTCCTAAAATGCCCAGTCAAAGCTCAGACTGGAATACAGTGTATTTTGTCATGTAAGCAATGAAACTGGACTTTTTTTTTTTTAAGAGTTTATTTATTTATTTGAGAGAGAGCGAGAGAGCACAAGCAGGGGTAGGGGCAGAGGGAGAAGGAGAAGCAGGCTCCCAGTTGAGCAGGGAGCTGGACTCCAGGGCTCAATTCCAGGACCCTGAGATCATGACCTGAGGTGAAGGCAGATGCTTAACCAACTGAGCCACCCAGGCACCCTGAAACTGGATGTTCTTAACCTGTTCTTAACCTTTTTCAGAACCCTGAACAAGCCCCAACATTTCTGTCTCGTCTGTTAGTGACAAGAGCTAGCTCAGGGCAGATATGAGTCAGACTTGATGTCACACTCTGCCTCATCTGACCTTCAACATGCTCTGCCTAGAAAAGGCCCAGGGACAATGAGGAGAAACTTCCCCTGCCTTGCCATCGGCATTATTACTTTGCCCAGAATGATCTGATCCATTTCACTTGGCTTCCTTTCACTTGTGTTTTTTTCTCTTCCTATCAAGGGACCTATAGTTATCTGACAGCATGACGACCCCCCCTTCCCTTCATTCGTCCAAAGGCTTGGCAAGACATGGACAAAACAGGAAGAAATAGAATTTCATATCAGCAGAAAGCTGAGCACCTCCTAACTCCTTTCCACGACTGACATGTTTACTCATATGCCCTTCTGAGCTTTCTTCTTTGTTTTACTTACTTTCTAGGTTTGGTCGTGGGCCATAGCCAGGGCAGATTACCTGCAGGGCACCTGAGGGGGAAGAGCTTTTTTTCCTCCTGTAAGGACATAAACCATTCCTGATGTGAGGTTTTGAACCACAAGGTCAGTGTTTTTCTGGCAATAACTAGGACTGCACTGAAAAAACATGAAACCCAAAATGGCATCATGGTCTCTTCAAACCATAGGGCCTCTTACTTGCAGAGTGCCTGAGCAAACTGCAATTATTCCTCCAACCGCCTGCTGGTTTTACATAGCTAGGTCTCTGTGAAGGAGTTCATATTTCTGCCTCATAAAGGAAATATCCAATTTCTTATGTAAAGCATTTAGCGTAATGCCTGGCACATGGTAAATGCTATTATGATTTTTTTTAAGATTTATTTATTTGAGAAAGAGAGAGCAAGTGCACACATGCATGTGCGCGCACGCACACACACACACAAACACACACGTGAGTGGGGGGAGGGGCAGAGAGAGAGAACGTTGAAGCAGACTCCCCACTGAGGCAGAGCCCCATGTGGCCCGATCCCACAACCCATGGGACCATGACCTGAGCTGAAACCAAGAGTCAGACGCTCAATCAACCAACTGAGCCACCCAGGCACCCCAGTGTTACTATAATTTTATTGTGTAGGTAGTATCATCCTATGGTGTATAGTTCTATGCAGCTTAATCTTCATAAGAGCTGGAATATTACAGAACTTTGTAGTTATTAAATAATTTTCAGTCATAATCCCATTTTATCCACAGATAAATAGCTTAAAATCTACCTCTACATGAAATTTTCCCCATTGGTTCCAATGTCTCTTTTTTCTGAACCACCGTAGCATTTTATTTGTCTCCATTTGTTCACACCCCGGACCTCCACCACCTTGTCAACATGCACAACTCCAGGAATCACCCACTGTCCTCTGCATTGCTCTGAGCCCCAGAACATCACCCAGGTCCTCTGCAGGCTGGGTTTGGCCAATGGAAAGCACCAATAGGAGAGTAGAGTGTGTATCAGTCAGGTATTAGGGTTCTCCAGATAAACAGAACCAACTGGATGTGTGTGCACGTGTGCATAATTTATAGGTGTATTATAATGAATTGCCTCACATGAATATGGAGGCTGACAAGTTCCAAGATCTGTAGGGTCACGCAGTAAGCTGGAGACCCAGGAGAGCTAATGGTGTAGGGTTCCCTCCCAAGGGTTGTTAGGCCTGAGACCCAGGAAAAGTTCATGTTTCAGAGGAGTTCAAAAGTAGGAAAAAGCCAGTGTTCCAGTTCAAAAGCAATCAGACAGGAAAGATTCTCTCTTCCTTGGGGGAAAGGCCTTCAGCTGATTGGATGAGGTTCACCCACATTATGGAGAGTAATCTACTCGGTCTACCAATTTAAAGGTTAATCTCATCCCAAAACACCCTCAGAAACACCCAGAGTGATGTTTGATCACATATCTGGGCACACTGTGGCTCAGTCAAGTTGACATAAAATTGACCATCACAGCGGGTAATGGAGAGAAAGGTCTGAAGATTTCTTTCCTACTGCCTCCCTGCTTTGGCACCGTGTCTCCATAAATGTCTGTGTTTCTCTGCGACTACAGTTCTGGTGGAATAGCCTCCCATCCCCCCAGGCTACTGTTCTATTTATTTTGTCTCATAGGCTTCTATTCCCCCAGGGGGTCTCCCAGTGCAACTAGCTTTGGGGAGCCTGAACAATCTTTGCTCATCCTTTTAACCCAGCACACACCTCTGCAGAATATCCATCATTCAACTCTCTTTATTTAAACTATTTGGGGTGAATGCTGTTTCCTCGCAGCCCTGATAGATACAGTGTATTCATCTGCTTTTCCATTTTATAATTATTTTATAATTATAATAGGAATATATGTTTGTAATCAAAATTTTGGACAATAAAGAATACATAAATAATAAAATAAAACCAACCAGAATCCTACTAAGGGAGATAATCATTATCGACTTATTATTGCATTGCTCCTATTGGTATATATGAGAAGGGGAGCATTAGACAAATACTTTGTTGTTGTGTGTGTCCCATTTCTTTAAACATTCTTCAACTTTAATTTTTAATGGTTGCCTATTATTTTGTGATATTTTAACTCTCTTGCACTTGGATTATAAATTATTTTCTGCCCTTAACTCATAGAGGTCAATTTACTCTCATGCAACTGGCTTGGTACCTTGCATATTAATATTATTCATTCATAGACACATCATTCACCCCACCCTATCAAAGATGTAAAATAGTTTACAGAGATAAATAAAATATAGCAAGGTAAAGTACATTTCAAATATATGAGACTAAAAGAGAAAACAAGCATAGTAAAATAAGATGGAGTCAAGAGTAAGGTTAGAATCCAATAATGCATGCCAAGAACCTTATACTCTTATTAGAAGTTGGCTACACACTTAGCTCTAAGCTTTTTAATAGTCCATTCAAAGAGGAGAACACTAGTAGTTACTCAATTGAGAGTTTCCATAAAAGAAAAACAATCCAGTTCCTCAGGAGGAGTACAGAAAGGCATAATGAGTTCTTTTCAACAATATCTTTATAGTAAAGACAGTGAGGGTTTTCACAAGGCTGTTTCTGATAAAATCGGCCTATATAAGGTGAGGGTATCATGCCAAACTGCAATTCAGGAAAAGCAATTCTACAAGAGGCCCGATGAGATGCATTCCTGGTACACAGCTCTTGATCTTTGGTCTAGCTTACCCCAGGAGTTGAGTTCAAAGAATCCATAGAGAAAAAGATGGCTTGCGTATTCTTCAGGAAAATCTTCAAGCTGGGTCTCTTTATAATATCTATATATCTCTCTGTATTAAGTGGCAGAGTTCTGGTTCCTACAACTGGGTCATTTGGACTAAAATAGATTCTATCCCTTTTACACATAAAACATAACAAAAAATTGTAAACACATAGCCAAGAATGAAAGAACAAATGGACTTTCTTCTGTTAATGGCAATGGCAAGAAATGTCTCAGGCAGAGTGGTAGGCTTACAAGCTGCCTCTGGTGGCCCAGGGGCACATTATACCTGTATATAGGTCCCAAAGACTGAGGTTTTAATGCCCCAAGAAGGGCGTTTTGATGTGATCTTAAGCCTCTGCAACAGAGGGAACTGAAACTGGGAAATGCTTTATATAGCTAAGTCCCTAGAAAGAAGTTCTAAAAAATTCTAGTATTAGCTATTCTGGAAAGGGTTCTGATTTAAAAATAAAAATCATATAAATGAATAACAACAAATCCTCATATGAGAACTGAAATCCCAATCCTGAGCCATTTGCAAGTATAGAGTCCTAATCTGTGTGACAACAAACTGCAAAATTAATACAAAAATGGTTTCCAGACCAGTAAAACTCATAGAACACTTGGCAAAAGAAAATGCAAAATAAGTCTCATGGGACACTCAGAGAAACAAACAACTTCAGTTGAAAATGAACTCACGGTAGAAGTTAGAAACCACAAAAGAAAATGAATCACCATAAGAGAAAGTCAGCAGATATAAATATACAGGAAAACATGTGCTCCCCCCAAATTGAAATATTAAAAGGGACTATATAATAAGTATATTTAAAGAATTTAAAAGTTAAAACAGGAAATAGAAACTGTATGAAAGATCAAGACACTATCTCAAGAAAGGAGAATCTAAACAGAACTAAAAATGAAAGATATGGTTATTGAAGTTAAAAACTCCAAGTATGGGTTAAATAACAAATCAGATGTAATTAAAGAGCAGAGGACGGGGGCGGAGCAAGATGGCGGAGGAGTAGGAGACCTGAATTTTGTCTGGTCTCAGGAATTCAGCTGGATAGGGATCAAACCATTCTGAACACCTACAAACTCAACAGGAGATCGAAGAAAAGAAGAGCAACAACTCTCTCATCAGAAAGCGACCACTTTCTGGAAGGTAGGACGTGCGGAGAAGTGAATCCGAGGAGATATTCGGGAGGATAGACGGCGGGGGAGGCGGCCTCCGTCAGCCACTTCTGGCAAGTGATTGAGCCGTGGAGCACAAAATCGGAACTTTTAGAAGTCGGCTCCACTGAGGGATGTCACTCTGGTGGCTAAGTGGGGGATGGAACCCTCGTGGGACAGTGTGGTCTAGGACCCTTGGGGTCACAGAAAGACCGGGGGGTGCCTGAGTGTGGCAGAGCTCCCATGTATTGGAGCAGGGAAGCCGGCTGCAGAGACGGAGCCGAGGTGCGGGCTCTCAGGTCAGGGTTGCCATAAACCGTGATCCGCGGCACAGTCGGGCCACTGCTCCTCCAGCAGGGACCCAACAGGCGGCAGATCCGGGGAGACTCACCTTCCTCCCCCGGGAGGAGCGGCCCGGGAGTGCTCCGCAGGGATCTGCTGGGTTTGGAGACTCCACACGGGGTCAGGTGCCAGAGATAGAAATGCTCGGTCACAGGCGGGTGAGCACGGAGTGCGGCCGGAGACCGGGAAGACGGGAGTGACTGACGGCTTTTCTCTGGGGGCTCACTGAGGAGCGGGGCCCCGAGTTCTCGGCTCCTCCGGGGCAGAGATTGGGAGGCCGCCATTTTCACTCTCTGCCTCCAAAGCTGTACGGAAAGCTTGCAGGGAACAAAAGCTCCGGAGAGCAAACCCGAGCAGATTACTTAGCCCGGACCGGGCAAGAGCGGGGCAATTCCGCCTCCGGCAAAGACATTTGGGAACCACGGCAACAGGCCCCTCCCCCAGAAGATCAGCGAGAACAGCCAGCCAAGACCAAGTTTACCGATCAATGAGAACGGCAGAACTCCAGGGCTAGGGGAACAATGCACATAGAATCCATGGTTTTTTTACCATGATTCTTTAGTCTTTCAAAGTTAATTTTTTTAACTCTTTTTTTTTTTGAATTTTTCTTTTTCCCTTTTTCAACCAACATCTTATCCATGCCTTTTTTAAAAAAACATTTTTATTTTTCATTTTTAGAGTCATAGTCTATCCCTTCATAGTAGTTACCCATACTTTTGGCATATATATATAAGTTGTTCCCTCTTTAAAATTTTGAGATAGTTTCTTCTAACAGATCAAAATATACCCTAAATCTCTAGTGTATAGTTTTTTTCTACTCTCCTGCCTGATCACATTCTCTCCCTTTTTTCTTTTTTTTTTTTTAAATCCTCTTCTTTCTTTTTTCAAATAACTTCTTATCAATTCCTTTTATAAAATTTTTTATAATTTTCATCTTTACAGTCATATTCCATCCCTTCATCATATCAACCCTTATTTTTGTGCATATATACTTTTTTCTTTCTTAAAATTTTGGGAGGCACTTTCTTCTAACAGACCAAAATACACCCAAAATCTAGTGTGTGGCACTGATCTGTGTACCAGCCTGATCATATTTGATCATATTCTGTTTTTTTTGTTTTGTTTTGTTTTGTTTTTGTTTGTTTTTATCTTTATCTTTATCTTTTTCTTTTTTGTTTTTTCTTTTTCTTTTTTCTCTCTTTTCCTTTCTTTTCCCCCTGCTTCAGGTCTTTTCTGATTTGTTTAGAGTATATTTTCTGGGGATGTTGTTACCCTGTTAGCATTTTGTTCTCTCATTAATCTATTCTCCTCTGGAAAAAATGACAAGATGGAAGAAATCACCTCAACAAAAAGAACAAGAGGTAGTACCGACTACCAGGGACCTACTCAATATGGACATTAGTACAATGTCGGATCTAGAGTTCAGAATCATCACTTTAAAGATACTAGCTGGGCTTGAAAAAAGCATGGAAGTTATTAGAGAAACCCTTTCTGGAGAAATAAAAAAACTAAAATTTGTATATATATCCAACAAGAAGATCTAACAATTGTAAATATCTATGCCCCTAACATGGGAGCAGCCAATTATATAAGGCAATTGGTAACAAAAGCAAAGAAACACATCGACAACAATACAATAATAGTGGGGGACTTTAACACTCCCCTCACTGAAATGGACAGATCATCTAAGCAAAAGATCAACAAGGAAATAAAGACTTTAAATGACACACTGGACCAAATGGACTTCACAGACATATTCAGAACATTCCATCCCAAAGCAACGGAATACACATTCTTCTCTAGTGCTCATGGAACATTCTACAGAATCGATCACATCCTAGGTCATAAATCAGGTCTCAACTGGTACCAAAAGATTGGGATCATTCCCTGCCTATTTTCAGACCACAATGCTTTGAAACTAGAACTCAATCACAAGAGGAAAGTTGGAAAGAACTCAAATACATGGAGGCTAAAGAGCATCCTACTGAAGAATGAATGGGTCAACCAGGAAATTAAAGAAGAATTAAAAAAATTCATGGAAATAAATGAAAATGAAAACACAACTATTCAAAATCTTTGGGCAGCAAAGGCAGTCCTAAGAGGAAAGTATATAGCAATACAAGCCTTTCTCAAGAAACAAGAAAGGTCTCAAGTACACAACCTAACCCTACACCTAAAGGAGCTGGAGAAAGAACAGCAAATAAAGCCTAAACCCAGCAGGAGAAGAGAAATAATAAAGATCAGAGCAGAAATCAATGAAATAGAAACTAAAAGAACAGTAGAACAGGCCAACGAAACTAGGAGCTGGTTCTTTGAAAGAATTAACAAGATTGATAAACCCCTGGCCAGACTTATCAAAAAGAAAAGAGAAATGACCCAAATCAACAAAATCATGAATGAAAGAGGAGAGATCCCAACCAACACCAAAGACATACAAACAATTATAAGAACATATTATGAGCAACTCTATGCCAGCAAATTAGATAACCTGGAAGAAATGGATGCATTCCTAGAGATGTATCAACTACCAAAACTGAACCAGGAAGAAATAGAAAACCTCAACAGACCTATAACCATTAAGGAAATTGAAGCAGTCATCAAAAATCTCCGAACAAACAAGAGCCCAGGGCCAGATGGCTTCCCAGGGGAATTCTACCAAACATTTCAAGAAGAATGAATACCTATTCTTCTGAAACTGTTCCAAAAAATAGAAATGGAAGGAAAACTTCCAAACTCATTTTATGAGGCCACCATTACCTTGATCCCCAAACCAGACAAAGACCCCATCAAAATGGAGAATTACAGACCAATATCCCTGATGAACATGGATGCAAAAATTCTCACCAAAATACTAGCCAATAGGATCCAACAGTACATTGAAAGGATTATTCACCACGACCAAGTGGGATTTATCCCTGGGCTGCAAGGTTGGTTCAACATCCACAAATCAATCAACGTGATACAATACATTAACAAAAGAAAGAACAAGAACCATATGATCCTCTCAGTAAATGCAGAAAAAGCATTTGACAAAGTACAGCATCCTTTCTTGGTCAAAACTCTTCAGAGTATAGGCATAGAGGGTACATACCACAATATCATAAAAGCCATCTATGAAAAACCTACAGCGAATATCATTCTCAATGGGGACAAACTGAGAGCTTTCCCTCTAAGATCAGGAATGCAGCAGGGATGTCCACTATCACCACTGCTATTCAACACAGTATTAGAAGTCCTAGCCACAGCAATCAGACAACAAAAAGAAATCAAAGGCATCCAAATCGGCAAAGAAGAAGTCAAACTCTCACTCTTTGCAGATGACATGGTAGTTTATGTGGAAAACCCAAAAGACTCCATCCCAAAACTGCTAGAACTCATACAGGAATTCAGTAAAGTGGCAGGATATAAAATCAATGCACAGAAGTCAGTGGCATTCCTATACACCAACAAGACAGAAGAAAGAGAAATTAAGGAGTCTATCCCATTTACAATGGCACCCAAAACCATAAGATACCTAGCAATAAATCTAACCAAAGAGGCAAAGGATCTGTACTCAGAAAACTATAAAATACTCATGAAAGAAATTGAGGAAGACACAAAGAAATGGAAAAATGTTCCATGCTCATGGATTGGAAGAACCAATATTGTGAAGATGTCAATGCTACCTAGAGCAATCTACACATTCAATGCAATCTCTATCAAAATACCATCCACTTTTTTCAAAGAAATGGAGCAAATCATCCTAAAATTTGTATGGAACCAGAAAAGACCCCGAATAGCCAAAGGAATGTTGAAAAAGAAAAGCAAAGCTGGCGGCATCACAATTCCAGACTTCCAGCTCTATTACAAAGCTGTCATCATCAAGACAGTATGGTACTGGCACAAAAACAGACACATAGATCAGTGGAACAGAATAGAGAGCCCAGAAATGGACCCTCAACTCTATGGTCAACTCATCTTTGACAAAGCAGGAAAGAATGTCCAATGGAAAAAAGACAGTCTCTTTAACAAATGGTGTTAGGAAAATTGGACAGCCACATGCAGAAGAATGAAACTGGACCATTTCCTTACCCCACACACAAAAATAGACTCCAAATGGTTGAAAGACCTCAATGTGAGACAGGAGTCCATCAAAATCCTAAAGGAGAACACAGGCAGCAACCTCTTCGACCTCAGCCACAGCAACTTCTTCCTAGAAATATCGCCAAAGGCAAGGGAAGCAAGGGCAAAAATGAACGATTGGGACTTCATCAACATAAAAAGCTTTTGCACAGCAAAAGAAACAGTCAACAAAACCAGAAGACAACCAACAGAATGGGAGAAGATATTTGCAAATGACATATCAGATAAAGGGCTAGTATCCAAAATCTATAAAGAACTTCTTAAACTCAACACCCAAAGAACAAATGATCCAATCAAGAAATGGGCAGAAGACATGAAGAGACATTTTTCCAAAGAAGACATCCAAATGGCCAACAGACACATGAAAAAGTGCTCAACATCGCTTGGCATCAAGGAAATCCAAATCAAAACCTCAATGAGATACCACCTCACACCAGTCAGAATGGCTAAAATTAACAAGTCAGTAAACCACAAATGTTGGTGGGGATGCGGAGAAAGGGGAACCCTCCTACACTGTTGGTAGGAATGCAAGCTGGTGTAGCCACTCTGGAAAACAGTATGGAGGTTCCTCAAAAAGTTGAAAATAGAGCTACCATATGATCCAGCAATTGAACTACTGGGTATTTACCCCAAAGATACAAATGTAGGGATCCAAAAGGGTACGTGCACCCCGATGTTTATAGCAGTAATGTCCACAATAGCCAAACTGTGGAAAGAGCCAAGATGTCCATCGACAGATGAATGGATAAAGAAGAGGTGGTATATATATACAATGGAATATTATGCAGCCATCAAAAGGAATGAGATCTTGCCATTTGCAACGATGTGGATGGAACTGGAGGGTATTATGCTGAGCGAAATAAGTCAAACAGAGAAAGACATGTATCATATGATCTCACTGATATGAGGAATTCTTAATCTCAGGAAACAAACTGAGGGTTGCTGGAGTGGGGGGTGGGGTGGGAGAGATGGGGTGACTGGGTGATAGACACTGGGGAGGGTATGTGCTCTGGTAAGCACTGTGAATTGTGCAAGACTGTTGAATCACAGATCTGTACCTCTGAAACAAATAATGCAATATATGTTAAAAAAAAAAAAAAGAAGATAGCAGGAGGGGAAGAATGAAGGGGGGGAATCAGAGGGGGAGACGAACCATGAGAGATGATGGACTCTGAAAAACAAACTGAGGGTTCTAGAGGGGAGGAGGGTGGGAGGATGGGTTAGCCTGGTGATGGGTATTAAAGAGGGCACATTCTGCATGGAGCACTGGGTGTTATGCACAAACAATGAATCATGGAACACTACATCTAAAACTATGATGTAATGTATGGATTAACATAACAATAAAAAATTTAAAAAAAACTAAAACGTGAGAAATTTGCATAGTCAAAAAAAAAAAAAAAAGAGCAGAAAGGACCTGAGGACATACCTCAGAATGCAGCTGAGAGATAAAACAATTCTAAGATATTAAATGATTGTGAGTTCAAGATAATGTTGAACTTTACATTTACATAGCACTTTCTTCAGCGGACACTGTACTGTGTTCTTTAAAATACCATCTTACTTAATTCTTATAACAATCTTATTTTTCAAATGGGTTAATTGAGGTACTAAGAGTTTGATTTACTTACCAAAGTTTCAGAGCTCCAGAGTGGCAGAGCTGCGATGGGAAGCCAGCTTCCTGACTTGAGGATAAATAACTGCAGGGACTTCCCTGCTTCTGATACCCTCTCTCTCTGCTGCACCATTTTACCCCCCAGGCCCAACCCCCTCGGCGCCTGCTGCATCATTCCTATCAGCATATGATCATGTTCTTCTATTTCCCAACATTTAAAAAAATCCTTCCCTGACCTTAAATTCCCTATCAGCTACCAACCCCATTCTTCTGCTCTTTCTCACAATCAGAACTTATAAAAAATTTCTACAAAGGCTCTTGACTTCCTTACTTACCTACAATTTTCTCTTCAGTCCACTCAATGCTTCATCTATATTATACCACACTATCTTAAAACACTACTCTGAGCTTCATATTCATATATTTGACTTCCTAGTTGATATCTCAAATTTAACTTATCTAAAACTAAACTCTTGATCCCCCACCATCCCCATTTTTATTATAAAAATGTAAAAAATATATGAAAATAAATTATCTCTTCACAAGAGGTTTATTAATGACAAAGAGAAAATGTAACTTTACTGGCATCAATAACCTTAATCAAGTAAAGTTAATCAGGAATAATGTGACAAACAGATATGTTGTGACCCTTGAAAGGACACCCTGAGAGGACATATTACTTCTGTGGTTGTCACAGCATTGCAGCTGGTCTTAAGGGTTAACTTGCTTCAAGTTAACACACTCCTTGCTTGCTGACTTAAGGCCCTTCACCAGAACTAATTTACTTTCTTTGAGATTTGCAGAACACTGGCCTTGGGGAATGAAGGACCAGAAGGTTCCCAGGCCGTAGAGGGCAACAAGTCTGTTTGAAGCTCCCTTAGCTTTCTGGTTAGCCCAGTGATCTTTTAGCAAAATGTTTTTCTTTTTTAAGGTCACACAAATGACTTCACTGGCCTCCCTTTGCATATCTGTAGACCTTGTCCTCCTTTGCAGAAAGAACAGAGCACTCTTGCACAACCCCTGGGTGCCAAGGAACCAGACCCTCTTGCACAGTCTCCAAGCACTGAGATAACTCTGCAGCTGACATCTTCGAGTCTGCCCATAATCAGGAAACATCACAGACTGCTACACTCCCTTAACTGATTAAACCCCTTTAAAAATCCCTGAGCCAGGCAGAAACCTCGGATAGGCCTTTGACAAGAGTCTGCCTTCTCCCCAAGTGGCTGGCTTCCCGAATAAAGCTCATATTCCTTTCCAGTCAAAACCTGTCTCTTAACAGGTTTTAGAGCAACAGGCAGCTGAACTTGGGTTTCCATAACATGGTTTTCCAGTCAAAAATGAATAACCTGAATCTAATCATAAGGAAACATCTGACAAACCTAGATTGAGGGACATTTTACAAAATAAAGGGCCTATATATTTTTTAAATGTGAGGTGATAAAAAAATGAGACAAGACAGGAAATGATCCAGATTTAAAGAGACTAAAGACATTACACAAACACCTGCTAAATGCAAGTGTGGTCCTCGATTGGATCCTGGACCAGAAAGCAAGAATTATTTTTCTTTAGCTATAAAAGATATTAGTGAGACATTTGGTAACATTCGAATGAGCCATGAAGTGTAGATCATTGTGTGTAAGTATTATACACTTACAATACTTATAATACTATATAGATATTAATTCTATCCTGATTTTGATAATTGTACTATGGGTATGAAAGAGGATGAATTTGTTTGTAGGAAATACACATTCATAGGAGTAAATGGCATCATGTCTATAAATTATTCTCAAATATTTTAATAAAAAATGCATACACATTCATCCATATATATATACAGAAAATGATAAAGCACAAGGGGTATGTTATCAACATTTGGGGAATCTGATAGAGTGTATACAGAAATTTTTTGTATTATTTTTGCATTTTTCTGTAAGTCAATTATTCCTAGTTACAATGTTATACATACACACAAGTAGAACAAATAGTGTAATAAATTCCTAGGTGCTTATCATCTGGCTTCAGTTGTTACCAACTCACGGCTAACCTTGTTCCATCCTTACCTATACCTACATGTTCCACATTTGTATAGTGCTTTAGTCCTATGCTATATTTACAAACACTATTTCATTTTGAGCCTCACAGAAATCCTGTAAGAGGAAGGGCAGGAATTATCCTCTCCATTCAGTAGATGAAGCAGTTGAGACAGAGAGAAGGTTAGGAAACGTTCCTTTGTTCATCCAGTTAGCTAGCGACAACTTTAGGACCCAAAGGCTTTCTGGCTTGGGCTCATTGCTCATGTCACCACATAACATTATTCTAAAATAGTAATAGTAATAATGAAAACCCCAGAGGAGTTTCCTCTTCCTTCTTCAACTAACCAGCCCAAGATCTCTGAGGTCCATAAAGATGCCAGGAAATCTACCACCTCTGAATCCTCCACAGCCCAAATGCATGCTCTGGATGGAGTATTCTCTCTCTCTCTTCACCTCTAGCTTGCCAGGGAGCACTTCTTCATTCTTTTCTCAGGACCCTGACATCTGTTTTCACAGGCTTTTACTGTAAAGTTTTCACTTTATGGTACAGTTAGCTGTTATACATCTGTCTCTCCAGCTAGAAGTGAGTTCCTTTATGGTGAGTCCATATTTTCATCAGTTAGGATCTTGGGCTCTCAAGTTAGTAATCTGGAGTCAGTTTAACAAAGGGACTATTTAAAAAATGTGAGCAGGGTTTATGAAAAGAAAATGAAAGAAATCAGACAATATATCCTCCCTTCCCTTCTCTCACTACCCCCCTACCCTCTTATTTACCAGCCCTAGAGCTGACCAGTTACTGGAATCCTTTTGGAATCAGAACCAGAGAAAGCCGTATGGACACAGCTGTTGACAGATGCACTTCACAGGTGCCCCCAACACCAACCAGAAGCCAGAAGGCAAGGGAGCGCATTGGTAAGGGTCAGTCTCCCGGGCACAGAACGGGGAGGAGAGGGCAGAAAGTGGTACAGATGGAGAATGCACTCACATCTTTGCATCCCCAGCAGGTGGCAAAGTACCCAGCATATAGTTGGTGCACAGAAATATTTCTTATTGAATTGCTGAATCTTAGATATTGCTCATTGATATATCCTAGAAATATAGAAAACATTTTTTAGCATTGCTACAGCATATTTACAGTTTAAACCAGAGAAATACCAAACACATCATCAAAGTTTAAAGTGTTATGTTGTCATAATGAAGTTAAATTTCTAAACCAAAACATAAAACTAATTGGTTTAAGAATGTTATAGCCAAGGTACAGTATTGTATGACTTTGAAGTTGTAATTCTTCCCTAAGTGGATTCAGTTAAAGATCTTATATATCCCTGTTAGAAAAATAGATTTTTTGTTCTACCTTTCTTGCCCAAATACTGAAGCTCCTCCGGCTGTTTAATAATTAAAACACCATGGAACAGGCGTCATGGCAAACGCTGTAGCCAATGATAAACACACACAAATGTATCAGTCACGCCGCCTCTGAAGGCCCTTGAGAGCTGGCCCGGGAACTCTCTGCAGTGCCTGCCAACATTCCAGAACGGGCACTGCTGGTCCTCCAGCTTCCCAAAGTCAGATTCTCTGCTTTTATAAATATGTCTGCTGGGTGCTGCAACATGAAACCCTTACCTCAGCGCGGCTCAATCCCTTAAGCATCTGACTCTTGGTTTCTGCTCAGGTCATGATCTCAAGGTCCTGAGATCGAGCCCCGCTTCCAGCTCCCTGCACAGTGGGGAGTCTGCTTGAGGGTCTTTCCCCCTGCCCCTCCCCCCACTCTCTCATTTTCTCTCTTTCTCTCTCAAAATAAATAATTAAAAACAAAAAAATGCCTTGCTTCAAAGACCACTCAGTACTCATTTCTCTAATTGATCTATTTAACAAAAACACCCTGAAGTGTTTGCATCCCACACTAGAACTCCTTGAGTGTCTATAATTAATGAAGCGACGTTGTGGCTCCAATAACAAACTTACCGGTGACCACTAATTTGCTGGAAATTAACGAGGTAAGTCCTTAGTCTCAAAGGGCGGTCGTTCCAGGACTGGTGCCCGTTATCCAGGTGTGATTAATAGTACCCCTTCTTTTCTCAAAAGTGCTCTGATTTGGTCAATAAATTATGTGGTCACCACACTTAAAGGCCCATCCTTGGTCTAATCTTCAAGATGAGAGCACTCCCCAACGCAGCAGTTGCGGTATCTCTGCAGTCGTTGGGCCCTTTGACGTAGGGTGTGAATGCCCTGTGGGTGCTGTAACACATCTCCACACACTGGATGGCTTTACCCAGCAGACATTTTATTCCCTTGCAGTTATGGAAGCTACGAGTCCAGAACCAAAGTGCGGGCCAGGATGCCCTCCTTGGAAGGCTCCAGGGGAGAATCCGTTCTTTGCCTCTTACAGCTTCCACTGGCTGTTCCCTGGTCTGCAGCCTCATCACTCCCCTGCTGTCTCTCCTGTGTGCATAGTCTCCCCCTGTCTCCCCCTTAGCAGCGATTTGTCATTAGATCTAGGTCCCACCAGGATAACACAGGATGATCTCTTTATCTCAAATCCTTCATTTAATTACATCTGCAGAGACTTTCTTGTTTTTTGTTTTTTTCAAATAAGGTCACATTCACAGGTCTCAGGGATCATCACATGGACAGAACTTTTTGAGGGCCACCGTTCAACCCACCACTCATATTAAAGTTAAGCTTACATTTTCTAACTGTATTTTTTAAAGTATGGGATTTCTGGGTCACATTGTCACAGATCCCATTAAATCACTTATATGTGACATGATGGCATGTATATCTTTTTTTTTAGATTTTATTTATTTATTTTGACAGAGAGAGACACAGCGAGAGAGGGAACACAAGCAGGGGGAGTGGGAGAGCGAGAAGCAGACTCCCTGCTGAGCAGGGAGCCCGACACCAGGCTCGATCCCAGGACCCTGGGATCATGACCTGAGCCGAAGGCAGACGCTTAACGACTGAGCCACCCAGGTGCCCCGATGGCATGTATATCTAAGATGTCCCCATTACAAGTTAAAAGCCAACTGAGGCCTGCCTCCCTGGCCCCTGCCATGAGAAATCTGCTTTCTGGTAACCCTCTTCACAGCAGATTAGTTCAACTCATTTAGAGAGTCCATCAATGGAACTAGGATGAGGGGAGTGAGGCACTTGCCTCAGGCACAGAATTTAAGTATTTTGTGAGTATTACATTATTTATCTTGATGACTGAGGTTTTGGCACCCCAATAAACTGTGTACCCGAGGTGAGTGCCTCACTTGCCTCCCCCTCGGGTCTGCATCTTCAGCTACTTTCCTTTGTAAGATCAGGCATCATAGCTCCTGTGTTTGTGGCATTTTCTAATAATGAGCATATAAAAAATCTGCTCTTTCCTCTCTACCCTCAGTATTTCTCAGTTATCATAAACGGCATCTTCAGTAAATAAAAATACGATACAAATGCTTTGAAGGATTAAGCTTTCCTCGGTTCCTTTCCTTCTCCCTCACCACCAGCCTGCCCCCATCTTTTCCTATTCTAGAGCCCAGAGAAAAAAACAATAGACTTTCTAATATTCCCTTCTTGGAATGGCCATCAAACAGTGAAAACCAGATTCTTTTTCTGGATTGAAAAGGTACATTTAAATCAATCAATAAGTAGTTGTTGAGTGTCTTAAGTGTTCCCCCAACCCCAAACACTCAAGATTTCATGCTCCTTTCACTTTTCTTTCTACTGGAAAGCATGTATTGATATATTAATGCCATCCTACCTCATTCCAACAAGTCATATTCAAAGTTATGAAGATCACAAGCCACCATTCTGAAAGGCTGGTACCATAGGCATTATCTTCCAGATTAAGCCAGCAGGACTTGAGAAGCCTGGCCCAAAAGACCTCAGCCCCTGAGTCTTTACCTGAAGCTCACGTCTCTAAAATATCTCTTCTGTTAGAATTCCAACTATTCTGACCCTTCCCTCCTTCACCTTTGAGAGCTCTCAGGGCTTATGGGATCTTTCAAAAAAGAGTCTTAGTCTGAATCTTTGTGCCTAAATCAGAGCACCCTTTCCACAGAAGTGCATGAGACATGTCCTTCCCAAGCAGGGAGTATGGGAGGTAGAGCTAAACAGTCCCCCAAGGAAGTGAGTCTCAGGAGGGACATTCCACTCTTCAGAAATTGCTTAGCTTTAGTTTCAGAACAGGATAGAACTTCATGGCTAGTCATTTTTCTGAGTCATTACTTTTTCAGTCTCTGTTTAGACATGAGGTCAAGCGAGAACAAGGTAGCAAATTGTGTGGAGACAAGTTGAATTTGTTATGGGATGTTTATATGGTTCCAAATATGAATGCTTAAGAAAGAAAGAGAACTTCTCATCTTGCTTTTTTTTTTTTTTTAACCTCAAGCTCAAGTATATGAGTCTGGTGGCTATAGGTTATTCATTAATAGATTGAATCCATGTTATTCTGTTGTCAACTTGATTTGCTTACTGGTCTTTAATCTTAGTACCCTCAAAAGACACTGTTTTAAAACAACTATAAGGGCCCCTGGGTGGCTCAGTCAGTTAAACGTCTGCCTTCAGCTCAGGTCATGATCCCAGGCTCCTCGACTCAAGCCCCAACAGGCTCTCTGCTCAGTGGGGGGTCTGCTTCTCCCTCTCCTTCTGCTCCATCCCCTGCTCGTGCTCTCTCTCTCTCAAATAGATAAAATCTTTTAAAAAATAACTATAAAACTACAGCTTTAGAAGATTGTAAAGAAAAACAATGTAGCCTTTTGTCAAACCTAAGAAACTTTATTATAATGCAGTTGACTAAATAAACCATTGGGTTGAGAACAATTATAAAAATATACTTACAATCTTTCAGTTTTTGCATCATTAAACTCATAGGACAGAAGGACAATCAATCAGTCAATAATTTAATGCCTATTAAAAGTATGAGGCAATATACTGTGTTATCTATTACCATGGAGAACAGTCACTTGTAATCCAAAATCACAGATAATATTAAAAATCATATATTTATTGGCTTTTGCAGATGATGTTTGCAGATCACTATTTTTTAGTTACATTTTGGAGAAACTATTATTAAGAGTTACATCATTTTGAACACACACCACTGGGCAATAGAGAAAGTAACCTGAGAATTCGTGGGAAAAGTAGAGGACACTTCAGTTTGAGACTGAGAAAAAGAATAAAGAAAAAAAGGGAGAAAAAGTGAGATTGAGGGGAGGAGCAAGATGGCGGAGGAGTAGGCGACCTAAATTTCATCTGGTCCCAGGAATTCAGCTAGATAGGGATCAAACCATTCTGAACACCTATGAATTCAACAGGAGATCGAAGAAAAGAATAGCAACAACTCTCTGAACAGAAAAGCGACCACTTTCTGGAAGGTAGGACGTGCAGAGAAGTGAATCCGAGGCAATAATCGGGAAGATAGATGGCAGGGGAGGGGCCTCTGTCAGCTGCTACTGGCAAGTGATAGAGCTGCGGAGCACAAAATCGGAACTTTTAGAAGTTGGCTCCGCTGAGGGACGTCGCTCCAGTGGCTAAGCAGGGGGTGGAACCCTCGCAGGACAGTGTGGTCTCAGGACCCTCAGGGTCACAGAAAGACCAGGGGTGCCTGAGTGCGGCAGAGCTCCCAGGTATCAGAGTGGGGAAGCCGGCTGCAAAGACGGAGCCGAGGCGCGGGCTCTCAGCTCAGGGTTGCCATAAACTGTGATCCGCGGCACAGTTGGGCCACTGCTCCTCCAGCAGGGACCCAACAAGCGGCAGATCCGGGGAGACTCCCCTTCTTCCCCTGGGAGGAGCGGCTCGGGAGTGCACCGCAGGGATCTCCTGCGTTTGGAGACTCCACACCGAGTCAGGTGCCAGAGATAGAAATGCTCGGTCACAGGCCGGGTGAGCATGGAGTGCGGCCGGAGACCGGGGAGACGGGAGTGACTGACTGCTTTTCTCTGGGGGCGCACAGAGGAGTGGGGCCCTGGGTTCTTGGCTCCTCTGGGGCGGAGATTGGGAGGCCGCCATTTTCACTCTCGTCCTCCAAAACTGTATGGAAAGCTTGCAGGGAGCAAAAGCTCCGGAGAGCAAACCCAAGCAGATTACTTAGCCCAGACCAGGCAAGGGCAGGGCAATTCTGCTTCGGGCAAAGACATTTGGGAACCACGGCAACAGGCCCCTCCCCCAGAAGATCAGTGAGAACAGCCAGCCAAGACCAAGTTTACCGATCAATGAGAATGGCAGAACTCCAGTGCTAGGGGAATACTGCACAGAGAATCCATGGCTTTTTTACCATGATTCTTTAGCCTTTCAAAGTTAATTTTTTTAATTTTCTTTTTCTTTTTCTTTTTTTTGAGTTTTTCTTTTTCCCCTTTTCAACCAACATCTTATCAATCCCTTTTTTAAAAATCTTTTTTATTTTTCATTTTTAGAGTCATAGTCTATCCCTTCATAGTAGTTAACCTTATTTTTGATATATATACATATATATAAGTTGTTCTCTCTTTAAAATTTTGGGATACAGTTTCTTCTAACAGACCAAAATATACCCTAAATCTCTAATGTATGGCTTTGTTCTAGTCTCCTGCCTAATCACATTATCTCCCTTTCTTTGTCGTTGTTTTTTTAAATTTATCTTCTTTCTTTTTCAACCAATATCTTATCAATTCCTTTTATAAAATCTTTTATAATTTTCATCTTTACATTCATATTCCATCCCTTCATCGTATTTACTCTTATTTTTGTACATATATAAGCTTTCCTTTCTTTAAAATTTTGGGAGGCAGTTTCTTCTAACAGACCAAAATATGCCCAAAATCTAGTGTGTGGCACTGATCTATTCACCAGACTGATCATATTTGATCATATTCTTTTTTTTCTTTTTAATCTTTTACTTTTCCTTTTTCTTTTTTCCTTTTCCTTTCTTTCCCTTTCTTTTCCCCTGGTTTCAGGTCTCTTTTGATTTGTTCAGTGTATATTTTTCTGGGGTCATTGTTACCCTGTTAGCATTTTGTTCTCTCATTCATCTATTCTCCTCTGGACAAAATGACAAGACGGAAAAAATCACCTCAAAAAAAAGAACAAGAGGCAGTACCGACTGCCAGGGACCTAATCCATACAGACATTAGTAAAATGTCGGAACTAGAGTTCAGAATGACGATTATAAAGATACTAGCTGGGCTTGAAAAAAAAAGCATGGAAGATATTAGAGAAACCCTTTCTGGAGAAATAAAAGCACTAAAATCTAACCTAGTCGAAATCAAAAAGGCTATTAATGAGGTGCAATCAAAAATGGAGGCTCTAACTGCTACGATAAATGAAGCAGAAGAGAGAATTAGTATATAGAAGACCAAATGATGGAAAATAAAGAAGCTGAGAAAAAGAGAGATAAACAACTACTGAATCACGAGGGCAGAATTCAGGAGATAAGTGATACCATAAGACAAAACAATATTAGAATAATTGGGATCCCAGAAGAAGAAGAAAGAGAGAGGGGGGCAGAAGGTTTATTGGGGCAAATTATAGCAGAGAACTTTGCTAATTTGGGGAAGGAAACAGGCATCAAAATCCAGGAGGCACAGAGAACCCCCCTCAAAATCAATAAAAATAGGTCAACACCCCAACATTTAATAGTAAAACTTACAGGTTTCAGAGACAAAGAGAAAATCCTGAAAGCAGCTTTGGAGAAGAGGTCTGTAACCTACAATGGTAGACATATTAGATGGGCAGCAGACCTATCCACAGAGACCTGGCAGGCCAGAAAGGACTGGAAGGATATATTCAGGGCACTAAATGAGAAAAATATGCAGCCAAGAATACTATATCCAGCTAGGCTGTTGTTGAAAATAGAAGGAGAGATAAAAGGCATCCAGGACAAACAAAAACTAAAGGAATTTGCAAACACAAAACCAGCCCTACAAGAAATATTGAAAGGGGTCCTCTAAGCAAAGAGAGAGCCTAAAAGTAACATAGACCAGAAAGGAACACAGACAATATACAGTAACAGTCACCTTGCAGGCAATACAATGGCACTAAATTCCTATCTTTCAATAGTTACCCTGGATGTAAATGGGCTAAACGCCCATATCAAAAGACACAGGGCATCAGATTGGATAAAAAAAAACAAGACCCGTTGATATGCTGCCTGCAAGAGACTCATTTTAGACCCAAAGACACATCCAGATTTAAAGTGAGGGGTGGAAAGCCATTTACCATGCTAATGGACACCAAAAGAAAGCTGGGGTGGCAATCCTTATATCAGACAAATTAGATTTTAAACCAAAGACAGTAATAAGAGATGAGGAAGGACACTATATCCTACTTCAAGGGTCTATCAAACAAGAAGATCTAACAATTGTAAATATCTATGCCCCTAACATGGGAGCAGCCAATTATATAAGCCAATTAATAACAAAATCAAAGAAACGCATCAACAACAATACAATAATAGTGTGGGACTTTAACACCCCCCTCACTGAAATGGACAGATCATCTAAACAAAAGATCAACAAGGAAATAAAGACTTTAAATGACACACTGGACCAAATGGACTTCACAGATATATTCAGAACATTCCAACCCAAAGCAACAGAATATACATTCTTCTCTAGTGCCCATGGAACATTCTCCAGAATAGATCACATCCTAGGTCACAAATCAGGTCTCAACTGGTAGCAGAAGACTCTGATCATTCCTTGCATATTTTCAGACCATGATCCTTTGAAACTAGAATTCAATCACAACAGGAAAGTTGGAAAGAACTCAAATACAGGGAGGCTAAAGAGCATCCTACTAAAGAATGAATGGGTCAACCAGGAAATTAAAGAAGAATTAAAAAAATTCATGGAAACCAATGAAAATGAAAACACAACTGTTCAAAATCTTTGGGATGCAGCAAAGGCAGTCTTAAGAGGAAAGTATATAGCAATACAAGCCTTTCTCAAGAAACAAGAAAGGTCTCAAGTACACAACCTAACCCTACACCTAAAGGAGCTGGAGAAAGAACAGCAAATAAAACCTAAACCCAACAGGAGAAGAGAAATAATAAAGATCAGAGCAGAAATCAATGAAATAGAAACTAAAAGAACAGTAGAACAGATCAACGAAACTAGGAGCTGGTTTTTTGAAAGAATTAACAAGATTGATAAACCCCTGGCCAGACTTATCAAATAGAAAAGAGAAATGACCCAAATAAATAAAATCATGAATGAAAGAGGAGAGATCCCAACCAACACCAAAGACATACAAACAATTATAAGAACATATTATGAGCAACTATATGCTAGCAAATTAGATAATCTGGAAGAGATGGATGCATTCCTAGAGATGTATCAACTACCAAAACTGAACCAGGAAGAAATAGAAAACCTCAACAGACCTATAATCACTAAGGAAATTGAAGTAGTAATCAAAAATCTCCCAAAAAACAAGAGCCCAGGGCCAGATGGCTTCCCAGGGGAATTCTTACAAACATTTAAAGAAGAATTAAACCTATTCTTCTAAAACTGTTCCAAAAAATAGAAATGGAAGGAAAATTTCCAAACTCATTTTATGAGGCCACCATTACCTTGATCCCAAAACCAGACAAAGACCCCATCAAAAAGGAGAATTACAGACTAATATCCCTGATGAACATGGATGCAAAAATTCTCACCAAAATACTAACCAATAGGATCCAACAGTACATTGAACGGATTATTCACCACGACCAAGTTTGGTTCAACATCCGCAAATCAATCAATGTGATACAATACATGAATAAAAGAAAGAACAAGAACCATATGATCCTCTCAAAAGATGCAGAAAAGGCATTTGACAAGTACAGCATCCTTTCTTGATCAAAACTCTTAAGAGTATCGGGATAGAGGGTACATACCTCAATATCATAAAAGCCATCTCTGAAAAACCTACAGCGAATATCATTCTCAATGGGGACAAACTGAGAGGTTTCCCCCTAAGGTCAGGAACGTGGCAGGGATGTCCACTATCACCACTGCTATTCAACATAGTATTAGAAGTCCTAGCCACAGCAATCAGACAACAAAAAGAAATCAAAGGCATCCAAATCGGCAAAGAAGAAGTCAAACTCTCACTCTTTGCAGATGACATGGTAGTTTATGTGGAAAACCCCAAAGACTCCACCCCAAAACTGCTAGAACTCATTAAGGAATTCAGTCAAGTGGCAGGATATAAAATCAATGCACAGAAATCAGTGGCATTCCTATACACCAACAACAAGACAGAAGAAAGAAACTTCTTCCTAGAAACATCGCCAAAGGCAAGGGAAGCAAGGGCAAAAATGAACAACTGGGACTTCATCAAGATAAAAAGCTTTTGCACAGCAAAAGAAACAGTCAACAAAACCAAAAGAAAACCAACAGAATGGAGAAGATCTTTGCAAATGACCTATCAGATAAAGGGCTAGTATCCAAAATCTATAAAGAACTTATCAAACTCAACACCCAAAGAACAAAGCTATTCAGGGGTCTTTTCTGGTTCCATACAAATTTTAGGATTATTTGCTCCATTTCTCTGAAAAAATGATCCAATCAAGAAATGGGCAGAAGACATGAACAGACATTTTTCCAAAGAAGACAACCAAATGGCCAACAGACGCATGAAAAATTGCGCAACATTGCTCAGCATCAGGGAAATCCAAATCAAAACCTCAATGAGATATCACCTCACACCAGTCAGAATGACTAAAATTAACAAGTCAGGAAACGACAGATGTTGGCGGGGATGCGGAGAAAGAGGAACCCTCCTACACTGTTGGTGGGAATGCAAGCTGTGTAGCCACTCTGGAAAACAGTATGGAGGTTCCTCAAAAGTTGAAAATAGAGCTACCCTTTGACTCAGCAATTGCACTACTGGGTCTTTACCCCAAATATACAAATGTAGTGATCCAAAGGGGTACGTGCACCCCAATGTTTATAGCAGTAATGTCCACAATGGCCAAACTGTGGAAAAAGCCAAGATGTCCATCGACAGATGAATAGATAAAGAAGATGTGGTATATATATATATATATATATATATATATATATACACACACACACACACACACACAGTGGAATATTATGCAGCCATCAAAAGGAATGAGATCTTGCCATTTGCAATGACGTGGATGGAACTGGAAGATATTATGCTGAGCGAAATAAGTCAATCAGAGAAAGACATGTATCATATGATCTCACTGATATGAGGAATTCTTAATCTCAGGAAACAAACTGAAGGTTGCTGGACTGTTGGGGGGTTGGAGGGATGGGGTGGCTGAGTGATAGATACTGGGGAGAGTATTGCTATGGTGAGCACTGTGTATTGTGTAAGATTGTTGAATCACAGACCTGTACCTCTGAACCAAGTAATACATTATATGTTAAAAAAAAAAAGAGGAAGATAGTAGGAAGGGAAAAATGAAGGGGGGACTTCAGAGGGGCAGATGAACCATGAGAGACTATGGACTCTGAGAAACAAACTGAAGGTTCTAGAGGGGAGGGTGTGGGGGATGGATTAGCCTGGTGATGGGTATTAAAAAGGGCACATATTGAATGGAGCACTGAATGTTATACGCAAACAATGAATCATG
The DNA here is from genome assembly GCF_029215605.1 of Mirounga angustirostris. Classification (NCBI taxonomy): domain Eukaryota; kingdom Metazoa; phylum Chordata; class Mammalia; order Carnivora; family Phocidae; genus Mirounga; species Mirounga angustirostris. The sequence goes on from NW_026991710.1 coordinate 162,377,170, forward strand.
GAACACTACATCAAAAACTAATGATGTAATGTATGGTGATTATCATAACATAATAAAAATAAAAGTGAGATTGAATAAGCTGGAAAATATAATTGAGACTAGATCTATTCTAGTCATAGCTATAAAATAAAAGGATTGTGGGGCACCTGGGTGGCTCAGTCAGCTAAGTGTCTGACATTTGGTTTCAGCTCATGTCATGATCTCAGTGGCATGGGATGGAGCCCCTTGTCGGGCTCCATGCTCAGCCCAGAATCTACTTGTCCCTCTCCCTCTGCTCCTCTCTCTGCTCAAGCTCACTCACTCTCTCAAATAAATAAATGAATGAATAAAATCTTAAAAAGAAAAGAATTGTTTCTCGTGTGCAGCTGGGCAACCAGTTCATGACTTTATCGTCATTTTCTATATTAGAAGAGGAAGGGGTGGTAAAAGGGAGAGATAAAGGGGGTAGGACAAAAGGGTTCAAAAATGAAGAGCAGGAAAGAGGCAAAGGCTAAAAGCACTTCCCTGACTCTCTTTGCCTCTCCCTGGTGGCAGTTTTACACTGAAAGTTGAGGGGAAGCAATCTAGATGAGGCAGATCAAAGAGAGAACATGCTTGACAATCATAACCAAATGCAATGTTGTTGATCCGTTTCCCCATGTTTTCCCTTAAGATAATTTTGCTAACGTAGAACCAGATTTAAACAATAGCAATTGTATAGCTCTTTTAGACTCAGGCTGCATGTTGCAGGACACCAAATGTTTGGAAAGAAAAATATGTAAGCACTTCTACTACTGTGCATGTTTAATACTCAACGCCATTCCACTGCTCTTCATCAGCCTCTGTACAACAGTCACCAGAGCTAATAGTCCCGTAAGAGCACAGTCCTTGTGCACCGTGGGGCTTTTCTTCTTCCTGCGGCATGCATCTACCAGCCTCTGTGGACAGGCATCCACAGCCACAGCCGTGGCTCAATTATGGCTGTGCCATCTTTGCTTGCCTTTTGTATAGTGTGTGAGTTGTGCTTGCCAGAGCTCCTTGAGCTCTTCTCTCTTGGGGCTTTAAAAAAAGTTGAACTATCCAATATAGGGAATATTCAAAGAAAAGACTCGTGGTCTTCAAAAACCATAAATTGTTAAACTTTTTGAAAAAGTGAGGCAAAACCAATAAAAACACATTGTGGGGCACTCTTGCACCTGTTCTTTGAATAGCGACTCAGGGAATTTGATTTGTGTTTGAATTCCAAAGGTAAACCTACCAGAGAAAAACACTTGCTTTGGCTGTAGTAGCATGTCCTGATTTAATCCTGTCACTGGGGCAGATGACCATTAATTACATATTGTGGTGTCAAATAGGCCAACAGGATTGAAAATGTAACTGGACTGCTGATGAGACGGGTTTTGTGTATAAATGGATCCAGCCTCAGCAATAGTCATCTGAAGTCAATCTTGTGGTCTGTTTGCAAAGGCAAAACCAGAGAGTTGTTCCGTAGCAGCAAATCACTGAGAAAAAGATGACTCGGTTTGTCTCAGGTGTTTTATATATACTATGTTATACTTTTGAGGTTATAGGGAATAGCCAGTTCTTAAAATATCATTTTTTTCAGTGTGTGTTCTTTACCAAAAATTGCAATTCCCACATTAATCTTTCAGTTTCTCTCGTATATGCAGAGATGAAAATAGAAACTCAAATTACCATGTATAATTATCATGCTGTAACATTATAATTAGAGCAGCGGCTGTCACCGTGCAATCTCCGTACAAGTAGCATCAACATCACCGGGGAACTTGTTACGAATGCAAATTCTCAGGCTTCCCCAGGACCACTGAATCAGAAACTCTGGAGGTGAAGCCCAGCAATCCGTACGGAGCTGGCCCTCCGATTCTGATTCAAGGCAAGGTTTGAGAAAAAAATTATCATTATTTATACTGCTTACAGTGGAATCATTATAAATTGAGCAAAAGGAAACCACTGAATTGTACATTCTTTTGTCTGGTCTCAACTCTGCTCTTCAGCAAGATGGATAATTTTGCAACTGTGTTCATGTGTATCTAAAGCATAAATCCTAGATTCATTCTACCGGAAGGAGAATTCTGAAATGATAGATTCCCTGCTGTTTGCCATTCAACTTCTGAAGAAACATTAGATCGTGAAAAAAACTTTGCAGCTGAGTTACAAACATTGTAGATTATTCAAAAGGGTGGTGTTACATAATTTCAGACTCTGGATGGTGTTTTACTAGACTGGGTAACTTAAACTCCCAAAGTAATTAGTGAATACTTTGATTAAAAAGAAATGTGAAGCAAAACTAAACAAAAAGGAATAAACAACTTTTTGTTTGGGTATAGATGGATGGAAATATTTGGGAGATGGAAGGAAAGAACAAACAATATACAATATCATTAGCATGATCAATCCTTTCCCACCCAAGCACTTCCACTCTAAATTCAAGCAGTTTTATTCTGGTGTAAACCTTTGAACTGTCTAGAATATACAAAACTACAAAGTAAGGTAAAGAAAAGAGTCTTCTGATAATTCTTGACAACCTAAAAGGGTGACTATAAATAAATGCTCCTTGGAAAATTATCAAAAGTGTTCACATTCCTTTAAAAGTTATGTCTGAAAAAAAGGAAAACCAAAGGACTGTTTGAGCCTGAGAAAATCGATATGTTTAGTTCCTCCAAAAAAAACCCAGTACACTGGGCTTTTAATAAGTGCTAGAAATAAACTTTATTACACCTATTACACATGTGAACGGTGCAATATTAAGTGAATTTTGAAACTCTAAAACTCCCAACTACCTATCTGGGATGATTAGTTTCCCTCTTCACTGATACCATGGTGCCAGAGAAGGCCTTTGAAATTCCTAGAGCTTCTGCGATAGGTTCTCTGCTCTCCTTCTCCTTTGCGGCCATGAGATACGTCTTACACTTTATTTCAGGCTTCTTTGCTACTTTCTAAATTTTTCTCTTTCAGTTTGGTATGTTCACAACTTCTGTTGTCTGTTTCCTCTGTTCTTTAGAAGAAAGTTGAACGTGCAGTTTGGGGAGGGTTATTAATAGTTTCCAGTAAAATAGTCCCATGAGCAAGAAGGAAGGGCAGAAAAGAAAAAAAAGGAGAAAAGTAAGACTCTGCTGAAATGAGAAGTAGGCAAGTAACTACAGCCTCCACAAACAAATCTGTAGCATAAGTGAATCATCTAACTTTGGAGAAACCTTTAAGGGAATATACCCAGAGACCACAGGAAAGCTTCCCTGGGTGATTTCCCGGACATTTCTCAATGCCATGGCAAAGAGATATTGCATAACTTGTAACAAGTACAGCCATTTTCTAAATAAAGATATAGTACTTGTACATCAAAAACACTTTATGCAGGGGCACCTGGGTGGCTCATTCAGTTAAGCGACTGCCCTCAGCTCAGAGCATGATCCCAGGGTCCTGGGATCGAGCCCTGTGTTGGGGCTCCCTGCTCAGCAGGGAGCCTGCTTCTCTCTCTCTCCCTCTGCCCCTCCCCCCGCTATAGCTTGCTCTCGCTCTCTCCCTCTCTCTCAAATAAATAAATAATTTTTTTTTCAAAATTCACAATATACCACAGCAACTGCAGTTTATTATTTTTTTTTAAGATTTTATTTACTTGAGAGAGAGAGAGAGATAGCAACAGAGATAGCAAAAGAGAGCATGAGCGAGGAAGAAAGGGAGAAGCAGACCCCCTGCTGAGCAGGGGGCCCAACGGGGGCTCCATTCCAGGACCCTGGGATCATGACCTGACCTAAGCTGAAAGCAGCCGCTTAACCGACTGAGCCACCCAGGTTCCCCAAATAAATAAAATCTTAAAAAAAAAACCTTATGCAATGTCTCCACTGGAATGGACCATGCTGCCATGTCTTTCACTGAGACACCAGACTCAGGGGCACATGGACTCATGGTAGCACCATGTAGGGAAAATGTTCATTTTGACATAATCCAAAGAGCCCAGATGCAAGAACTGTCCAAGTTTTCACATACCTTCATAAAGACCCTCTTTTGTTCTGATCTACTTCAATAAGCCAGTACATGACAAAGAGAAGGACCAAGGCCTTTGTCACCAAAGGTGAATTCCTTCCTCTATTAGGGCGAGGCAAGAAGGAAAACAAAAATAGCGACTCCTGGATTTGAGTGTCAGATATTTTGAAAAATTCTAATTTCTGTAATACTATAGGGAAGAAGAGAAAATGGAACCCAATGACTAATCCATGCCTTGAAGTGTCACTGGACAGAACATGGTAGGAGCCATTGCCAAGTCCACCTCCTCAGCCTCAATTAATATCAACCCAGGACAGAACCATGGGTGACATTTAAGGGTGAGACTAGTTAGGGAGAAGAGAGCTGCTTTACAAACCCAGGGGGGAGTGTTGGAAGGGAGGGCTGTGCTGAGGTCCAGTTAGATGACCACTCAGAAGGACACTGGATTTGAGACCAAGGATGACCTTTGCTATGATAAGTTCAGTTGAGTCATGAGGACGGAAACCAAGGTGAAAAGTACATGAGAGATGAGAAAGTAGTGATTGTAGAAAACTCTATCAAGAAGTTGGCAATGAGGGGCATGTGGGTGGCTCAGTCGGTTAAGCGTCTCTGGGATCCAGTCCTGCTTCGGACTCCCTGCTCAGTTCCCTCTGCCTCTGCTGCTCCCCCTGCTTGTGCTCTTTCTCTCTCTTGCTCTCTCTCTCAAAATGAAATAAATAAAAATCTTAAAAAAAAAGAAGTTGGCAATGAAACCAAGCAGAGGAAAAGGGGGGTAACTGGATGGAGTGTGTGACCTTAGAGAAGGTTTTTGTGCAAGGTTGAGACTCATCTACATTTACAGGCAGGGGGAAAGAAAAGCTAGAAGAGAGAAAGAGAGTAGAAAAATCAGTAAATTAAACCCCGGAAAAGGTGGGAAAAGAGAAAGATCATTAACAAAGATGAAAAAAATTGGCTTTGGAAAGAAATGAAGGATTTCTTTTCCTCTAAGATAGGAGGGAGAATAAGATGGGTAAACATATGGTTACTTTAGAAGCAGACAAGAGGGAAGCTAAGGCATGAATATGCCTCATAGCTTCTTTTCTGAATAAGCTAGGAAGCCAGCTCTCTCCAAGAGCGGGCATGGCTATTGGAGATGAAATAGGAGTAAACTGAGTTTACGTAGAGATGTTATGGACACTGGTCTCCAGGGAGCAAAACTTAACAGAGAAAGAAAAAGCTTATTTATTTAAAGCTTTTTCCTCCCCTCACTACATGTCCTGGTAAAATGACACTTTAAAATAAGGAGAAAGGTGCTATTTAGGCCAGAGCAGAAGTAACATTCATTGGCACCACTTTTGTCTGAAAGAGAAACCACAGCTGATTGAGACAATCTGAACATGGACACGGTTATCTTGATTGTTTTCAGAGGGGAGTAAAAGTAACATCAGTCCAAGGCAAGGTGAATGTTAATCTTCACTCTTGGAGTCATAACTGTTGAGAAACCTTGTCATAACCTTACCTCGGGTGTCAGTGGCTGGCTTGCTTGGCAGGGTGCTGCCCCAAATGCTGCATTTAAATCCCCTTCAAGGTTCTAATTTCTACCTTCTGCCAAGGAAAAGGGAAGACGATGCCAAACTCAGTTGAGAGCCAAAGGAAACAAACATGTCTCAGGTAACATACACTGGTTTCTGGCTGCTTCCTACAAAGCTCAGAAAACAGGAAGCTCTAAGCTAGGGTTTTATTAGAAATGGGAAAATACCCGGCTTACCATATAGACACTGACCCAATATGTGTACAATCCTTTATAAAATATTAAACCTAAAATGTGTGCTATCACAAAAGGTTTGAGTACACACATACTATCACAGAACACTAACTATGTTTCCAATAGGGAAGCTGAGCTGCCACCAGGTGAAAAGTGATGAAGTATGGAGATGCAGATGAGTGATGTATACTTTCCAGCTAAGAAGTAATACACTTAGTTACAATCCGGCCAATTATTCTTTTCTAGAAAATAGAGTGAGGGAGGGAAAATATTTATTAACTCTTGCATAACTACATAAGCTGATACAGAGCAAGATTTAAAGAAACTCAAAACATCCAGGTACATTTGGCTACTCCGAATTAGAATTCAAGTTTAATAGTTCTGACTTTAAGAAGGACTCACTGAGCCTTTTCTTAAGATCAGAAATTGCCCAAGACATGGGCAATTGTCTATTATGTATATTACATATATGCAACAATCTTGTTAGACAAGAAAGCTTATTGCCCTATCAGGCCTTTAATTGTTCTTTATTCTAATTAGTAGGACTTTATCTGTATCTAAGTGTTAATTATTCAAGGAATCTAAAATCCCTGAATCTTCTTTTCTAGGAGAAAGTTACTTTTCTTCCTCTCTGCTCCAAAACCCTAAGTGTTCTCTTCCTTATGTCTAGCAGAACAAAATAAGGAAGAAACAACAACAAAAACCCCACAGCATACAGAACATTTCCTTTGACTTTCCTTTGTTTTATCATGAAAGAGTTGCCCTGGCAACTAAATTACTAACTTCCTGGGAATGCCTCCCTTCTTTATTTTCAAATTGTATGTTGCAAGCAATATTTCTTTGCTTAACCTTGACACTCTTACTCCTAAGAGATTTCTTTTTTTCTTTTCCAGTTTTACGGAGATATAATTGATATACAACAGTACTGCATAAGCTTAAGGTGTACAGCATTATAATTTGACTGACATAGATCGTGAAATGGTGGAGACTTCTTAAATGCGTCAAGCTTTCTTCCTGATGATTTTGAGATCAAACAATATCCAAAAAGTGTTTTTAGCCAAGCTATCCAATGGCTTCTTAAGTTATCTTTTTAGAAAAAAATAAATTAAGCTATTTTGTTATACGTTCCATTATTTTCCCACCATCAAATTTGTTGACTATACCCATTTTCACACATGAGTACATTAAAGCAATCTTATTTTTCTCAAAATTTATTTATTGAGATAAATTTCTTTTTATTTCCAATCATTATTTAAAGTCCCTACCTCATAAGATATTTGTGAAAACTATGCTTCATATAAATTAATTACATGTAATATAAAAGCCCTTAGGGAAGTGCCCACAAGTAAACAAGTACTATAAAAATGTTAGCTGTTGGGGCACCTGGGTGGCTCAGTTGTTAAGGTCTGCCTTAGGCTCAGATCATGATCTCAGGATCCTGGGATCGAGCCCCGCATCGGGCTCCCTGCTCAGCGGGAGGCCTGCTTCTCCCTCTCCCACTCCTCCTGCTTGTGTCTCTCTCGGTCAAATAAATAAATAAAACTCTTTTTAAAAAAATGTCAGCTGCTCTTATTATCATTTCAAGAGTGATTTAAAAAATATTGATTATCTGTTTTGATGGTTGGTCTGTATTTTCTGCCTAAGAAATCTATGTTTGTTTTTTTTCCAGAGAAGTCATTTGAAAGTTAAAAATGTTTAAGATATTAAACTCCTGTTTAATTTTAATTTTTATTTATTTATTTTTATTATGTTCAGTTAGCCAGCATATAGTACATCATTAGTTTTTGATGTAGTGTTCAACGATTCATTAGTCCTGTTTAAAACTGAGCAGGGATGATCCCAGGGTCCTGGGATTGAGTTTTGTATCGGGCTCCCTGCTCAGCAGGAGCCTGCTTCTCCCTCCCCTCCACATTCTGCTTGCTCATCTCTCTCGTGCTGTCGCTATCTTTGTCTCTCTCTCTCAAATAAATAAATAAAATCTTAAAAAAAAAAAAAAAAACTGAGCAGAGATCGTGGTGACCTAAAAATTCCCTATCAAACCTTCAGACATATGTATGTATATGGGATAGAACAAACCGCAAGGCTAAACATGAGATGTAAATTATAGGGGGACTTTATGTTTACTATCGTCTCCTAAACGGATTTCTCAGACTCTAAACTATCAGTTTCTGCTGATGCTTCATCCAACAAAATATTGTTGAGATCATATTATTCATGAACTTGCTTGAAGGACGGCTCCAGTAAAACTGTGTGAGTCATAGTCTACTTTTTTGTAATAGTTGCAAAATACAAAATTTTATAAAAATTGTAAAATATTGTAGCATTTTACCACCCTGTGAAGATTATATAGTCTTGAGAATTCAGGTAGTAGGGGATGAAAGCTTTCATAAGTGGGGATAGTCAAACTACAGGCCGAGGGCACGCTGAGAAGAAACCAAGCAGCTTCAGAAGCCCAAGCATGTGGTCTGTTGCTTTAATGGCGGGGATTTTTTTTTCCCTGTGAAGGTCTACTGACTACACTCAAGTGTTTGAAAAGAAACTAACTAGGGGCACCTGGGTGGCTCAGTCGTTATTAAGTGTCTGCCTTCGGCTTGGGTCATGATCCCAGAGTCCTGGGATCGAGCCCCACCTCGGGCTCCCCGCTCAGCAGGAAGCCTGCTTCTCCCTCTCCCACTCCCCCTGCTTGTGTTCCCTCTCTCACTGTCTCTCTCTGTCAAATAAATAAATAAAATCTTAAAAGAAAAGAAAAGAAACCAACTAAAGGCTTCATGTAAATTAAAAAGACTCAATTCTTGAGAGAGAAAAACAAAATAACCCAATCAGTTTGCAAATTAACAACACACGATGCAGAACCTTCCTTAAAAACAAAAATAAAATATATTTAGAAAGGCAGGGAGAGTCACAAACCATTGCAATATCTAGATTTTTTTTCCCCCCTCAAGAACCCCAAGAATGTTTTCTGACTTGGGGGTGACATCAAATTCACTGAGAAAGCATGTTGTTTTTTTACTATGCAAAATATGAACAAATTTGGATGTTGAAAATAGGGTGTACAATATAATCCATATTTACTTATTTATTTGTAAGTGGGCATAGAAAAGTGTCTAGAAGTTTCTATGTAAAAGTATTGATACTGGTTATCTCTGAGTGGAAAGCAGACAATATTTAATCATCTTCTGTGATGTGCAAGCACTAGTCATGTCATTTATCCTTGTAATAACTCTGCAGTGCTGGAGGCCCCCAGAAGGGCCAATGCAGGGGAGCAAGCACACTGTTTTGTACAAGCTGGCATTTAGTAAATGATAGCTATTCTTTCTTATCATCTTATGCTTATTTTAATATTATTTATTATTTAGAGATTATCCTTGTTTTACAAATGAAGACGCATAGGGGAAATGGCGCAAAGGGCCCACAGAGTCAGACTGCCCCAGTTTGAATCTTTGCTGTTAGCTGGGTAACCTTGGGCAGGTCATTTAATCTCTGATATTCAGCTTATCCACTCATTAAATGATCACAATGATAGTAATTATACTCACTCCATAGGGTAGTTGTGAAGATTAATAAATTAATCCGTAGAAGGTGCTTAAAATAGTACTATAGTACTATCTGGTATACAGCAAGCACTCAATAAATGTTGGCTTTTATTCTTGCTTAATCTTCATAATGAATCCATGAGGGGGATATAATCATTTCAGTTTTACAGATGAGAAAAGTGAAACTCAGACAGGTTGAATAATGGAATGATGATTGCTGAGATTAAGGACATCTGAAAATATGAGACACTGAATGGGTGTCCAGGAGTAAGGCAAAGGGCTCAGCAGCTGGGTTATAAAAAGAAGTTAAGAGGCACCAGGGAGGAGTTTTTGCCAGTTTCCGTCTTATCCATGTCTATGGTGAATAATGCCTACATGCGTGCATATATACACCTGCTGTATGCTCCTAGGGGTCCTTTCTGAAGATCACAGTGGAACAATAGGATTGGGGAAGGTGCGTGGCCTTGGGATTGAATCCTTGCTCCACCATCACTAGTTAAGTGACCCTGAAATCTATAACCTGTCTCTGAGCCAGAGTTTCCTTACCTGCCAAAAAGGGATCATAATATCCACCTCATGAAGTCGGTAAAAATTAAATAAAATAAAAACAGCTACCATGTCATGAGTGCCAGATGTGCAAAAAGCACCATACAAGTTCCTTTACACAAATTCCATCATAGACTCTCAAAAAATGCTAGTTTCCCTCACCTCCCTCCTTCCCTTTCCCAGGTGAATGACACATATCACATAAATAATGGCTCTTTCTTTCCTAATGCTACTCAAGGAGATATTTTATTCATTCGCAGTTTGTTTGTTTGTTTAGTGCAGCAGAGGAATGTGATCTGACTTATGCTTTAACATCGTCATTCCGGCTGTTGTGTTGAACATATACATGGAGGGGGCACATGACAAGCAGAGAGAGCACCTCCTGCAATCATCCAGGGCGGAGCTTTGGCGGCTTGAACCAAATGGTCAGATTCGGGATATTTCTGAAGGCAGAACTGACTAAATTTCCTGAAGGATTGAATGTAGGTGTGAGAGAAAAAGCAAAATCAAGAGTGACCCCGAGGTTCCAGGAAAGATAGAGATGCCATTAATGGAGAAAGGTTGTAGACAAAGAAGATGTAGGGGTAGAGTTTGGGACATGCCAAGTGTGAGAAGGCCATTAGACATCTCTGCTGACTCTGAACTGTGTCAATTTAGCTAATTTCTCTGATTTCCTTCCCTGTATGGTTCTGGGTTAGTTAGGCCACAGGCTTCACTTTCCGTGTATATGAAATGAGGGAGTCAGAATAGAAGATTTCTTGAGGTAACTTTTAATCCATGATATAATATTTTAGCCAGAGTTTGCCTACCCACAGTATGGGGAAGAGAGTTTGCCCGATCTGCTGCAGCACCTTTAGGCCACCGTGGCCATGGCCAGCTCCCCTGGCGCATCAATTCGGAGTCGTGATTCCTTCATGATTCTTTCCTTTCAGCCTGCCCTATTCTGCTCTCACTGACTACTTCTAGCTCCCAATTTCTCTCTTTGCCTCGATCATCAGAACCACATGCCTCCTTTCCTGTGATCCGAGTGTTCTAGTATTCTGATTTTCCACTTGAGTCTTCATCTCCCAACTCCCAAGTGACCCTCTCTGTCACTGCCTGGGCAAGTCTAACCCAATTATAGTGTTCCTAAATTTCACTGGCTGACCTGTATTTATTTGCAAAGGGCAGGAAGCATCTTGTCCTCTCGCCCTCCATACACAGATCCCTGTACAAAGCACGAGCCGAGAGGTCTTGAATTGAGCCTGTTTTTTTCCTGAATATCCCGAGATCTAGAGTGTATATTAGAGCAATAGAGGCCCTAGCTTCAAAGGCAGCTGTAGTTCAAAGACCTGTCTCTCCTCTACTTGCGCAAATGCTTTTCTTCAAATGTTCTCCTTATGCAAAGGAGTGGTTCTTCACCAGCAATTCCGCATAAAATTGCAGGGGGTTCATGTCAGGTGGGCCTTCTCAGCCCCATAGAATTCCATAGATCCCCTGAGGGTTTCTCTAACTTGGCCAGGATCCTATCCTGGCAATTTAATTTCCTCCTTTGCAAAGGAAAAAGAACATCCAGAAAAGAGACTGAGGGGCTTCCATTCCTTCCCTCATCTCAGGGAAGAGAAATTCTCAGGACTAGAGAAGGGGAAAAAAATCCCATCTCCTAACTGCAGGAGTCCTTCCTGGGAAACTGATTTTTTCAGTCCATAGCCACAAAAAAATACATCAAACCTGGACTCCCCTCCCCCAACGCTTGTCCTTGAAACCTCATTCCTATGCTTATATCTTGCCCATA